>NC_139905.1:11574791-12315461 GCF_905171665.1 Trachurus trachurus | reverse complement strand
GAAGAAGTTTGTTGGATACTTTAAGTTTCAGGGTCACGACGTGATCCTCAGCCACAAACTGGAGGAGGTGCAGGAGCTCTGAGGTCAACCTGGCTGGTGCTGGATGTTGGGCAAAAAAACCCAGCAGCCTGAGACTTTTTTACATTGACTTCCATTATTGTCACACTGTTCAATGTTTCTCATCCGGTTTTATTCGTGGGAGCTGAGATGATCCGGTGGACTGTTGAAGAACCTTGTTAATTGTACATGTAGAGTCTTTACATGTAATTAAACATCAGGACAAAACGTGATGTAATGAAAAAAAAATCAAAGCAGCTGTCTACTGACCAAATATGTTTATTTCGCGGATAACTGATTCAACACCATTCAGCAAGGCTTTTTTTTTCTTTATCTAGATATTTACAGTATCTACAGTAAAAATTCTATTGGGGTTGAATTTTCTGTGCTGATTCCAATACATTTGTGTTTGCCAAGACAAAGGTGTTTCATTACAGCATTGTAGTGTCTTAATAAAGATAGCTATCATAAAATACTCTTGATTTGCTTATAGGAATCATTTACTTCCACGCAGTCAGTTCCAGGGATGGGATGAGATGAAATCAGATGATGACAATTTGTGAGGTAAAATGTAAGCCTGAATGTTGGTCAACTTATTCCTTTCATTCCTTCATATGATATATAATTACATAAAGACACACATAAGTATCATTGTTTCATGCCAAATATCTGAAAAAGTAGAAAGTCTGATCATACATGGAAAAGGAGTTTAACAACATCCACATTGTGTTTGTCCTCATACACACAATTACACAAATTCAAATTCCTCAAGTATGGTGATGTGGTGTAAAATTAGATATAAAGTGTTAATTGTGGATGTTCTGTCACCATAGGTGTGTATTTGAGTAAATTTATAATATTTATCTTTGGTAGTAAATCAGTAGCTTATAGTGTTATTACTGATGTATCATGCCACTAGTGCTGGAGGTTTTAATTAAGGATTTATCAATACATCTCAAATCTCTGCCCTTAATAGTATCTTACAATCTGAGCTCAGGCTTTTCAAAGATCATAGCTTATAAAATAAAGGAAGTCTTGCAAACAGATAAAGGAAAAAGTAAAAGTAAACCATGAGAAATAGCATACTTGTCTATAAAAAATATAACGTATGCTGGCTACACATGCGCTTATGAACTAAACATCTGTATCAAAAATACATTGGTCTAAAGTTATTAAAGTAAATACATAATGTTGACGACTAGAGGATTTTAATAATCCTATCTTTTAATAAAGTCAAATATTCTGTCCCTCTCAGTTTATTTTAGTGTATAAAACTTTTTTTTTTAAGTTTTAAAAAGTTTTATGTTAGAGAATAGGTCAACCTTCTTCTGTCCCTTGTAAAATAACACCTCAAAGAGTTTTGCTTCCTTGTTCGCACGCGGTAAAAGTTGATTCAGAAATCAAGCAGAACATAAAATGCAACATTGTTCAGTCATAGGTCGTATGCATGACAATAAAAACCTCAAAAATGAAAATCCCTCACTGAATGGAATGTGTATTGTGTTACAGAAGATGTAGTACAAAGAAAAATAGTTGTGCATTATATTTTTTCTTGTTTTTTTTTTTGTTGTAGCTCACAGAGCAAGTGATTTTCCAGTTGTAATCCTCATCAGTGTCAGTGTTTCTCCTTGCAGCTCCCTTAGGTCTTCAAAACCATTATTACCACCAAAGAGGACATCCGAGCTTTGGCTGGAGTTCATTCCACACCTCTCCCATCTGGAAATAAAATCAACAACAGTCAAATACTGGAATAACTCTCTTATATACTGTGCATATATATGTAAAATACACTACATCTAAATGTTGCTTAGTGGTCTTCATGTTTAGGAAAAACAAACAGCGCAGTGAAATAATCTTCAGCAGGTGTGGGTTGAACAGAAATCTTCCAAAAATGTCAACTATTCAGATCTAGGTATCTAACTAAGAATTATAAGCTGGGCACTTTATTTGATTTTTCAACAGGGCAATGGTAAGTAAGAGATTCACTTGTTCATGTGAAATGGAAGCCACTCAAATCCTAGATGAGAAGATTATCCATTTCAGTGATACCACGCATCATTATTAGTTCTTTTTGTTGGACTTTAAAAGCCAATTTAAAGCTGATTCTAACCCTCCTCGAAGCGAGCTGTGCTGTGTCGTACAGAGGAGGGTCGGAAGAAAAATATTTCCAGACATGCAGCCTCACCCTTCTCTGTGTCCTTGGACCCTGGGAGTTAACTAAGCCCCGTGAATGTGGGATGTGATTGGAAGGTAGGTGAGATAAGCTGTGTCTCTTGATGAAGGCAGAACAGGGAGAAGTAGTTACGCAGCTCCCTGGTCTGAATGGCGTTTCTTGCTAAAAGAGAAAAATACTATGTGACATTGTTACCACTAAAGAGAGATGATAAGAATCAGGGGGGGGGGGGGGGAACTTTTCCTATGGTTAATGAAGATTTTAAGGACTTACAAATCAGGGGTGCATGGATCTCATCATTACTCGGCCTATACTATTACCACAATGAGTTACCAATGCTAGTTGGGGTCAGATCGATATGTCAGCGAACTGCTGGGAGGAGTTACCGTCTAGAGATGATGAATCCCACCAATTATGATGATGCTTTGACTTTGTGTACATCTGTTTGTACATTTGTTGAAATGGATTGAAATTAAATTTGTACTGTTACCTAAAAAAAACAGTGACATTTGGATGGATGGATAGATGGATAGATGGATAGATAGATAGATAGATAGATAGATAGATAGATAGATAGATAGATAGATAGATAGATAGATAGATAGATAGATAGATAGATAGATAGATAGATAGATAGATAGATAGATAGATAGATGATTTTCGTTAAACAGGAGATGCTCCTTATTCCTGACAGCATATCAGCGATAAAAGCAAGAAGACTGTCTGTGGATGTAATGATCTCATTTAAAGGCAACTCAAAGCTTTAAACTGAATTGATTGAAAATGTGGCCACAAATGTGAATCAACTAGCAGAACTCCCAATATATGACTATGTAATTATATTAGATTGGTTATGAAAATACAGCGCACTGTGTAATGTGCTGGGACACAGTCTTGTAAAGTATAAAACCATAAAGGCTAAGAGAAAAGTCAGTCCACAGGATGAAACCAACAGTGATATGATTGTTGAGATGACAGAGGTCTGTGAACTGTCAGAAAACTGACTGTGACTGGGCTTTGTTCCTGTGTGTTGCAATGGTGCTTTTGGTTCATTTCAAAGTGAAGCTCTTAATCACTGTTATTTTATCTTTAGACGCCCACCTCCTGCAGTTCGTATTTCAATACAATCAATTGCTTGCTTCGGAAAAATTAGAGGTTTAATCCTTCAGTTATTGATGGCAGGAAACATTGCAAAAGGAAATATACTGCGCTGACACACTGGCAGCTTATTTATGTGAAATGGCTTGATTGACTTTAAAAAAGAAAAAAATCTTGTTGATTTCACACCTCAGAGCTGGAAAAAAAAAAGAGGCGCTGGTGTGAGAATTTCTAACCTCTCCAGATACAACGTGATGTTTATTTATTTATTTTATTTATTTTTAACTAACAAGAAAAACATTTCACCATGTGTCATCTTATGTGGAAAGCTGGATGTGTCTAATGGGAGGGTTTGTGAGTTGCTGTGACAGGGTTGCTATGGCATCATGCACAAAAGATATAGCCAGACTGGGTGTTTCATGGGGAGTGGATTAGTAATCAATACACTCCAGTCAATGTAGCATTTTATCTATCTAAGCAGTAAATGAGTGGAAACAGAATGCAATCAGTGAGGAAGAAACCCGAGAGGCTAAAAATGTGGATGGGGGGAGGAAAAAGAGGAGACTGAAAGAGACTGATCACCTGAACAATTCGTGATTCAAGTTGCTCCACAGATGCCTGCTCTTTTGGCTGAACGGTGGCGCTCATCATCTGCCTCTTCATCACACTGTACTTGTGCAGAGCTCTCTGGTGCTCGTGCAGCACGCCCTTCTCGTGGCGCTCACACAGATCCTAGAGAAAAACATGGTCACAGTCACATATCAACATAGCAATATACACTAATACATAAGGACCGTCATGATGGTGGTAACACATACATTACTCTTAATAGATTTCATTGTGCTATGAAAGACTTGAAGTAAATCAATGCACAAGGTGCCAGAAAACCACAAAAAGTGTAAGAAAGTGGTAAAAAAAAAAAAAGGAAGAAAAAAAAGAAGAAATTATCTGCACACTTGGATAATGCAGCACATATGGGTTCAGTGGGAGTCAGAGACTAGGGTGCTAGAGCCAGATCTGTCTCATTTCTGGAGATAATTCCTTCTTACCGTGCTACCTCTTTATGCTGTATGGATAAGGTGTACAGTTATATAAATATCTATTTTTCTTTTATAAAGAAGCTTTTTATGGAGCTAATTTATTCCTCATTCTGGGAAAGATGTACTGGTGTGGGGCGGAGTTGTGTTTTGTGGGTTCAGTGAGTCAGAGACTCTGATGATTGTACCCTGATGAAGGCCCTGACTGAAAGCTTGTTTATTAAAATACTGAAACTTGCATTATCCAAGTCTGCAGATACTTTCCCTTTTTTTTATTTTACCACATTGAGCTGTGAAAAAATAAATAGCACTGAATCTGCCCACCAGTTGTCTTGACAAATCTGAACAATCCTCCCACTACTGAAAACTACACGTCCAAGTGGGATAGACTTGTTGGTAAAAACTGACAACCTGAATTTAGCATCTAACTGAACCTGCATTTTTAAATTTCCAGTTTATCTATTATCTTATCTTCCTATCAGAAATGAAGGTGATTGCTTTTATTGCCTTGATGTCATAGATGTTAAAAAATGAAATCAGCAGTTATGAAAGGAGATGAATTCAGGTTAAGTGAGCACGGCAAGAACACAAACAACAAAACAAAAGTGAAACTGACTCACTCTGTACGACTGCAACAAATCCAGGGAAAGATTCCAGTTTTTCCACCAACATCATCCTCTTCCGTCTGCCCTGAAGACATAAGCAAAACAACATTCATTACCCACTGCTACTTTTGGACGAGCGCGGCAGAGCAGGTGGTGGGGGGGACGAAGGACCGAGGGCCCGTTACCTGCTGAGTAGCTTTGTCAGAAAGCACAGCGAACTCCACAGAGAGACTCCTTCAGTGACTGACGCAGTGTCCCCAGGTGCTTTGTGAGGAGGCCAAGGCGGGAAGAGATGAAGCATCTGAGCCCAGCGCGCTGCAGAGAACAGCAATATTAACAGGGACAGAATGTAATATGGTGTGCCTTCGTCTGCCAAATGCTTTTCAAGCTCACTATCATGAAGAGACACAACAACGCAGAGGATTCTGAGATCATATTAACATTGTTTACTCAGTCCAAAACCTCTGATACGAGGAGAAAGACTTTAACCTCATATTCATAATAATAATAATATAATGAAATACCTGAGCTCTCTGCCAAACATGAGGAGAATCAGTGGCGTTCTCCTTGAGCGCAGCGGGCATTTTCTCAGCCCCTGTCCCGCAGCTTTTGGAAGCTGTTGTGATGTTTCTAATCAGCTCTCTGCTTGTTGAGAACTGAGACTGAATGTCAGCAGGGAGGTACTCCTACAGGACAGGTTGAACACAAATTGGAAATGCAGGTTATGCTTCGCGGAGGTGACTGTGCAGAGATTTTTTCCATCGTACGTACAAACAGTGTGTGTGACGAACCTTTGCCAGGGTTGCAACTCTGTTGGTCATGAACTCATCACCAGTTTTCTTGTAAGCATCACGCAGCTTCGTCTGAACATCCTGTTTGGGAAGAGGGGTGAGGAGCGGGTGAGAGGGAAAAAAAATATAGGAAGACTCTGAGTAGCAGGAGGAACAGGATGCATCTTGGTGTCAGTCATCGTGTGACGATAGTGCTGTGTATCGTATTGTGCAAGAGATAGAAACTACGTACGGAGCCGCTGAAGGTGAGGAAGGTCTTAACCAGCTCGTCCTCTGAGAAGACGGGATGCCGTGCCACCAAGTTAATGAACCTGCCGAGAGCGCGTCTCCTCCCCTCAATAAACTCCCGCTCAGAGACAGAGGTCAGCACTGGCAGCAGAGGAGAAAACAATAAGTGTTGGAAGAAGTGCAACATATGCCACACTCAGTATTATGTCATGGATTATATTATGATGTGCTTATTCGCTTGCAGCAAAGTATGTCACTAATGTTCCTCTGTTGTATACAAGTTCATCATCGGCATATACCAACTCAGTATCTGATTGTTATTCTATCATGGTTATATAATTATTATATAATGTTATGATAACATATTGTTATTGCAGGGTACAGATGAGCGCCAATCAGCCACGACAATAGAACCAGTCACCTGTGTCAGTGTTTGTTTGCTTGCTGCTTAGTGCCTGTGCCTCCAGTGGACATGTCAGTCTTAGTGGGGTATGCCACTCAGACTGCTGTTGCTGGTGCTGATGCAAGTGGCTTATGGCACAAGAAAACCTATTTATATATACAGACACAACACTAGTCCTAGTGGTTTACACTGACTCTTTATTGGCATATGCTCCTTACTACTATATTGTCATTGTTTTCACATTTTTGTAGTGTAATTGTCAATGTAAAAATACGTATTAAAACTGGCTACAATGCATCATCCCAAGAGAAGAAAATTCACATAGTTTCTGTTTCTGTACCGGTCCTGACTCATATGAGAATCTCTGACCAAACTCTTGATGGTTGAGTTGCATTTGAGTAATGTAGGCACAATGATGAAAAATGCAAGAAGACAAGAATGATATGTCTTGTTTTTTTTCCTTTAACATCTCTCACTGCTTTTTTCCCCCTATCTGCCCGTCACGAGTTCGACAGTGTAATAGGAGCTCATGCTAAATCAGTGGAGCCACTCGTTCAATTTCCAGCAAGAAAATTCAATGTTGTCAAAATCTTACTGATATCCCAAAAGGCTGAAAAATCCTCTGCACTTATTTCCTGAAAAATGTGTGCACAGCCATGTGCAGCACTGAAGTGGATCTGGAAGCTCCACAGATATGAGGAAAAAGGAGCACAACTGGTCCAACGGTACATTTTGCATGTGTGAAGTGAAACGTACGTAATTTTATGCACACTGATTTCCTTGTATCTTCAAGGCAATTATCTTGATGAACAGCTGTCTGAGTGAGACAATAGGCAGCTACAATAATAGCAGTCTGCTTTAAAACCCTGACTGTGAAAAAAATGTAATCCTCACATTAAGAAAAAAGCTTAGCAACCAGAAACATCATAGATATTTATAGGTTTGCAACTGACCTCTGAGTAAAAACATAAAATCCAAAGTCATTAAATAAAATCGTCTGTAAATAATTCATAGGTTTATAGGTTTCGGTAAACATCCTCCCTTTAACATCCTCTTAGGCGGCAGTGCCGGCACCACTCTGTAGGCAAATCTCTGTAGCAAAACCTCATGGAAGAACGTCAAAATCGCTATAGCGCCCGGTAAACTGATATTTATAACGCTAGGAGGACAGTAAGAAAGATAGAAAAGAAGTTAGCAGAAATAAGAGAGTGCAAAAGCTTTCAAAATCATCAGAGTCATCAAATAACAACACTTTCTCACTTTAGATTATATTCTCACACAAGCATTATGTGTGGTAGATCTTAAAGGCTGCCTTTACCTGGCTGGTGACCTGGTACTCCACATGTTTGAGGAACAGCCCCTTCTTCTCGGGTATCAGCTCCACCTGGATTGTGTCTATGACCAGCAGCTTGTCCAGCGTGTGTGACATCATCAGCACGTCCTCCTGAGCTGGCTGCATCCTCAGTGTGCTCAGGTCCTTCGGCTCCCCGAGCTGAGGTTTTGGTAACTCTGTCAAGCAAGCGCACAACCAGAACCAGCTTTTAATATTAGTTTTTCATGATTAAATCAATATAGGATTAAATGAATTTCCCAACTGGGAGGAATGCTGGTGTTAAAACCGCTTTTCTTTGTTTCGACAGATTACTACGTATCTGACTCTTATTTGTTTTAAGTTAGTACAGCATTGTGCATGTGCTCTGTGATTTATCCCTTCCTGTGCATTCCAATAGGGTCACAAAATGAATAGTGTAATGTACTGCGACAAATGCACAAAACTTGTTCTTGCACAGCTGAGGAAGTGGCATGCAGCAAGCTGCTGTACTGGCCACACCTGAAATAACAGAGAGGGCCTTTAAAAAAAAAAGAAAAATCACAGAAGGTTGTGAATGGATCTAAGTCAAGTCAAGTCAGCGTAATGGCTACCTCTATGAAAACCATAACCCCCCCTATCATCTTCCCACTCTGGGATGGTGAAAGAATGCAACACTTTAAACATAGCGTAGGCCTCTCTACCAATATAATATCAAACAATTGAAGCTGAACTATAACAAAATGCAAGTTTTTCCTTTTTCTGTTTCATTATTATACTGCCAAACAGGGCCTCTGTTGAGTTATGACTATATATATATATAACTGAGAACAGTAGGTGGGTGTATTCCTGTGGCATATTGTCACAAAAGGCCAATAAAAGAGAAAATCTTAACCACAGAGGGTTAGCTGAAGCATCTCCGAGCTACTCATTAAACAAAACCTTTACTGCACTGCTGTCACTGTTAACACTATAACACCGTCACCTACCTTGTATGCAATTCTCCAAGAGTTTGGGGCTTGGCTGCTTTCCTTGCTGAGCGAGAGCAATCAAAGCAAGAGCTTTATAGAGGGACAACTTGCTCAGGAATCCATCAGCGGAGTCAACATGCTCAGCAATCTGAGAAGGACAAAGACAATATGACCTAAAGGTCACCGTTTCTCAGACTGAAATCTAAATTCAACTGTGGTTTGCATTCCTCTATGCAAAAGAAGAAAAAAAGAAAAAGAAGAAAAAATGCTCACTAGACACAAAGGCGATGATGATACGCTAGAAGAGAAGTCAGAGAAAGGGAAATTCAACTGAACAAGAAATTTCGACTGAAATACGCTCTGAGCAATTTCATAACACTGTGCTGTGTGATGTGAACTTATATCTGAGTATTGATGAAAGAAATAAGACTGATGCCAATTATTTAAACCCTCTGTACGTTCTTAAACAACTTAGTTTACACAAAGCCTTAGCCAGCTTCCTTCTGATAAGACATTACACCTGTATCTACTCTATCTATATTGCCCAATAGTTATTCACGAAACACATCTTATCAGGACCAAACTAATATTTGAGCAGGGATACCATACGCTCGAGTGCTTCATTTATCCATTCTCATTTCAGCAGCATAACCTTCTACCTTTTTTTAATTAATCAATCAGTAATTATTATTTCATATTAATTCATGGATGTAAATGAAACTTTTAGCCAAACCCCCGCGGCCCCACACATGAATAAGTGAATCTATGAGAGGATGGTGGGTGAATATATTAGATCCACCTCTATTATGTGCATAAAAGACAAGGAGTTCAATAATTAACTGACAATATGCTGTGCTTATATACGTGGTGCAGCCTGTATCTGTATCACAAACTGTTGCCGGCTGCAGCGTCTTGACAGTTCAAGTAGTGTGAACCCCTCACCTGGCCTAAAACAGCCTTGGGGAGATCGGTCCTTTGGAGCAACCGCTGAAAAACTTCCACCTGCACCCTCTCATCTGTCCTACAGCAGACGGCCTCATACACTTCCCTGTAATAGGCAGGAACTGAGCCTAAAAGAGGAACAACACCTATAGTATCACCACCCAAAAATACAACAAATATCACTGTAATATAACGCCATAGTTTGCATCTGTGGTGCACTGAGCTGACTTTATTATGATCATAGCCTATCAACTTTTATAGACCCACTGGTTTTACTTTCTATCACATGACTTCATATCATCCCATCACAGATTGTGCAGTTTTGCTCTGATGCATTAAAAATTGAATATTTTCAAAGATAAGAAAAAAAAAAAGACTTACAGATTCACCCCTATTATCAGCTGTTCAGTAGTGTGTAGCAGATAAGAAGTAGATAATACATCTTATTATTTCAGTATGGGCCTGATAATGTAGTGCTGAGTGAGTCCCGTACTGAAAAGACCAGCTGACAGTTTTCACGTGGCAGGAAAAAAAAACATCAAAACTTTCATAAACCGTCTACCGCACTGACATCGACTTTAAAAAGTAAAAATCACAACTAATGTCCATTAAGATAACATTAGAGGGCGATTTAAAGTAAGATTGCCCACTCATCGGTGCTTTTAAGATGGGGCAACTTCATTCAGATCTCGGTGTACCCAAAAGTTCTGATTGGTCAGTTCACAGCGCGACTACAGCGAGCAGCATTATCCCCATTTTTAACGCGTATAAGAAAATATCATTGACTCCCCTGACACGGCGACAACAACAGACAGCTAAGATTATAACTAAGAAGCGATTAGGTAGGCTAAAGAAGACTGTGAGAAGTCTTCGCACTGTACCTTCATTGATCTCTCCTGCCATGGTTCAGAGTGTCATGTGAGCACAAGAGCACCTCCATGTGATTTCCTGAAGAAAAGAAAAAACAAGTAACTTATTTCTTAAAGTTGTAGCGGGCGCTGGGTAAAGTCCAAGTCCGGGGGAGAAGAGCGGCTCTATGCAGATATTCACGTGTTCCGGTGAATACCGAGTGTGTGTCCAAAATGCAGTAGGGTAATTTAGGGCTTAATATAGTTTGAAGGTGCTTTTTGTCTCCAACGTGACATCAACAGCTCTAACAATGAAGTCTGCGGTTTTCTGAATACAGGGGAATATTGTCTTGTCTTGTATAGACCTGTTTGTTTCCTGGTTTCACATGTGCAAGTTTATTCGGTTTAATATCTCTGTTCCTCATTCTTCAAATCCAACCATGGGTATAAATAATGGTGCCTTCAAGGACTCCTCGTAATTTTTAGTTTTTCAGTCAATGACGTCAGATTCGATGAGGCACAACATGTTTTTCTTTATTTTTTTATTTACTACCTGTTAAAGCTTGGTATAGTCTACACATTGACACAGTATCTTGCTTTTTATCCCAAGTCAGAGTTAAACTTTTATGTAACACCAAAAGTTACACGACCAGCTGGATAAAGCAGGCAACTGAAGTTTTTTTTTTCCAATTTTGGATCCACACAATTTGATTGATTGGTTTGTAATTTGTACCATTTAAATATCATATTATCTATGTCAGGTCTTCCATGGCTGAATGTCTCCATAAGGACATAGCTACAATTATCCCCATTATAGCCTATTTGTCAAGTCTGACAATTAATAATAATCAAATAGGCTAGTTCTGTGTATAAAATATTAAGAAATTATCTATCATTAATCACTGAAACGCCTTCCAACTGTTTTTGTTTTTCGTTTCGCAATTAAAAACCCAAATACCTTGAAAAAAGAGGAAACTAATGCTCACATTTTTTTGTATTTTTTTTCTGCTTTTGAAAGCGACCTTAACAGTTCAATGGGGCTCTATGCACAGCTCCAGTAGCCTACTTCCTGAACTTAATGCTGATCCTTTATTTCCTGTCTTACATTATTGGACAAACTGATTAATCCAGGTGTGACTGATGATCATTGTGACTACTCAGACACACCTGGATTAATCAGTGTGTCCAATAATGTAAGACAGGAAATAAAGGAGCAGCATTAAGTTCAGGAATTATGGAGCTGTGCATAGAGCCCATTGAACTGTTAAGGTCGCTTTCAAAAGCAGAAAAAAAATACAAAAAAATGTGAGCATTAGTTTCCTCTTTTTTCAAGGTATTTGGGTTTTTAATTGCGAAACGAAAAACAAAAACAGTTGGAAGGCGTTTCAGTGATTAATGATAGATAATTTCTTAATATTTTATACACAGAACTAGCCTATTTGATTATTATTAATTGTCAGACTTGACAAATAGGCTATAATGGGGATAATTGTAGCTATGTCCTTATGGAGACATTCAGCCATGGAAGACCTGACATAGATAATATGATATTTAAATGGTACAAATTACAAACCAATCAATCAAATTGTGTGGATCCAAAATTGGAAAAAAAAAACTTCAGTTGCCTGCTTTATCCAGCTGGTCGTGTAACTTTTGGTGTTACATAAAAGTTTAACTCTGACTTGGGATAAAAAGCAAGATACTGTGTCAATGTGTAGACTATACCAAGCTTTAACAGGTAGTAAATAAAAAAATAAAGAAAAACATGTTGTGCCTCATCGAATCTGACGTCATTGACTGAAAAACTAAAAATTACGAGGAGTCCTTGAAGGCACCATTATTTATACCCATGGTTGGATTTGAAGAATGAGGAACAGAGATATTAAACCGAATAAACTTGCACATGTGAAACCAGGAAACAAACAGGTCTATACAAGACAAGACAATATTCCCCTGTATTCAGAAAACCGCAGACTTCATTGTTAGAGCTGTTGATGTCACGTTGGAGACAAAAAGCACCTTCAAACTATATTAAGCCCTAAATTACCCTACTGCATTTTGGACACACACTCGGTATTCACCGGAACACGTGAATATCTGCATAGAGCCGCTCTTCTCCCCCGGACTTGGACTTTACCCAGCGCCCGCTACAACTTTAAGAAATAAGTTACTTGTTTTTTCTTTTCTTCAGGAAATCACATGGAGGTGCTCTTGTGCTCACATGACACTCTGAACCATGGCAGGAGAGATCAATGAAGGTACAGTGCGAAGACTTCTCACAGTCTTCTTTAGCCTACCTAATCGCTTCTTAGTTATAATCTTAGCTGTCTGTTGTTGTCGCCGTGTCAGGGGAGTCAATGATATTTTCTTATACGCGTTAAAAATGGGGATAATGCTGCTCGCTGTAGTCGCGCTGTGAACTGACCAATCAGAACTTTTGGGTACACCGAGATCTGAATGAAGTTGCCCCATCTTAAAAGCACCGATGAGTGGGCAATCTTACTTTAAATCGCCCTCTAATGTTATCTTAATGGACATTAGTTGTGATTTTTACTTTTTAAAGTCGATGTCAGTGCGGTAGACGGTTTATGAAAGTTTTGATGTTTTTTTTTCCTGCCACGTGAAAACTGTCAGCTGGTCTTTTCAGTACGGGACTCACTCAGCACTACATTATCAGGCCCATACTGAAATAATAAGATGTATTATCTACTTCTTATCTGCTACACACTACTGAACAGCTGATAATAGGGGTGAATCTGTAAGTCTTTTTTTTTTTCTTATCTTTGAAAATATTCAATTTTTAATGCATCAGAGCAAAACTGCACAATCTGTGATGGGATGATATGAAGTCATGTGATAGAAAGTAAAACCAGTGGGTCTATAAAAGTTGATAGGCTATGATCATAATAAAGTCAGCTCAGTGCACCACAGATGCAAACTATGGCGTTATATTACAGTGATATTTGTTGTATTTTTGGGTGGTGATACTATAGGTGTTGTTCCTCTTTTAGGCTCAGTTCCTGCCTATTACAGGGAAGTGTATGAGGCCGTCTGCTGTAGGACAGATGAGAGGGTGCAGGTGGAAGTTTTTCAGCGGTTGCTCCAAAGGACCGATCTCCCCAAGGCTGTTTTAGGCCAGGTGAGGGGTTCACACTACTTGAACTGTCAAGACGCTGCAGCCGGCAACAGTTTGTGATACAGATACAGGCTGCACCACGTATATAAGCACAGCATATTGTCAGTTAATTATTGAACTCCTTGTCTTTTATGCACATAATAGAGGTGGATCTAATATATTCACCCACCATCCTCTCATAGATTCACTTATTCATGTGTGGGGCCGCGGGGGTTTGGCTAAAAGTTTCATTTACATCCATGAATTAATATGAAATAATAATTACTGATTGATTAATTAAAAAAAAGGTAGAAGGTTATGCTGCTGAAATGAGAATGGATAAATGAAGCACTCGAGCGTATGGTATCCCTGCTCAAATATTAGTTTGGTCCTGATAAGATGTGTTTCGTGAATAACTATTGGGCAATATAGATAGAGTAGATACAGGTGTAATGTCTTATCAGAAGGAAGCTGGCTAAGGCTTTGTGTAAACTAAGTTGTTTAAGAACGTACAGAGGGTTTAAATAATTGGCATCAGTCTTATTTCTTTCATCAATACTCAGATATAAGTTCACATCACACAGCACAGTGTTATGAAATTGCTCAGAGCGTATTTCAGTCGAAATTTCTTGTTCAGTTGAATTTCCCTTTCTCTGACCTTCTAGCGTATCATCATCGCCTTTGTGTCTAGTGAGCATTTTTTCTTCTTTTTCTTTTTTTCTTCTTTTGCATAGAGGAATGCAAACCACAGTTGAATTTAGATTTCAGTCTGAGAAACGGTGACCTTTAGGTCATATTGTCTTTGTCCTTCTCAGATTGCTGAGCATGTTGACTCCGCTGATGGATTCCTGAGCAAGTTGTCCCTCTATAAAGCTCTTGCTTTGATTGCTCTCGCTCAGCAAGGAAAGCAGCCAAGCCCCAAACTCTTGGAGAATTGCATACAAGGTAGGTGACGGTGTTATAGTGTTAACAGTGACAGCAGTGCAGTAAAGGTTTTGTTTAATGAGTAGCTCGGAGATGCTTCAGCTAACCCTCTGTGGTTAAGATTTTCTCTTTTATTGGCCTTTTGTGACAATATGCCACAGGAATACACCCACCTACTGTTCTCAGTTATATATATATATAGTCATAACTCAACAGAGGCCCTGTTTGGCAGTATAATAATGAAACAGAAAAAGGAAAAACTTGCATTTTGTTATAGTTCAGCTTCAATTGTTTGATATTATATTGGTAGAGAGGCCTACGCTATGTTTAAAGTGTTGCATTCTTTCACCATCCCAGAGTGGGAAGATGATAGGGGGGGGTTATGGTTTTCATAGAGGTAGCCATTACGCTGACTTGACTTGACTTAGATCCATTCACAACCTTCTGTGATTTTTCTTTTCTTTTTTAAAGGCCCTCTCTGTTATTTCAGGTGTGGCCAGTACAGCAGCTTGCCGCATGCCACTTCCTCAGCTGTGCAAGAACAAGTTTTGTGCATTTGTCGCAGTACATTACACTATTCATTTTGTGACCCTATTGGAATGCACAGGAAGGGATAAATCACAGAGCACATGCACAATGCTGTACTAACTTAAAACAAATAAGAGTCAGATACGTAGTAATCTGTCGAAACAAAGAAAAGCGGTTTTAACACCAGCATTCCTCCCAGTTGGGAAATTCATTTAATCCTATATTGATTTAATCATGAAAAACTAATATTAAAAGCTGGTTCTGGTTGTGCGCTTGCTTGACAGAGTTACCGAAACCTCAGCTCGGGGAGGCCAAGGACCTGAGCACGCTGAGGATGCAGCCAGCTCAGGAGGACGCCCTGATGATGTCCCACACGCTGGACAAGCTGCTGGTCATAGACACAATCCAGGTGGAGCTGATACCGGAGAAGAAGGGGCTGTTCCTCAAACATGTGGAGTACCAGGTCACCAGCCAGGTAAAGGCAGCCTTTAAGATCTACCACACATGAATGCTTGTGTGAGAATATAATCTAAAGTGAGAAAGTGTTGTTATTTGATGACTCTGATGATTTTGAAAGCTTTTGCACTCTCTTATTTCTGCTAACTTCTTTTCTATCTTTTCTTACTGTCTCCTAGCGTTATAAAATATCAGTTTACCGGCGCTATAGCGATTTTGACGTCTTCCATGAGGTTTTGCTACAGAGATTTGCCTACAGAGTGGTGCCGGCACTGCCGCCTAAGAGGATGTTAAAGGGAGGTATGTTACCGAAACCTATAAACCTATGAATTATTTACAGACGATTTTATTTAATGATTTGGATTTTATGTTTTTACTCAGAGGTCAGTTGCAAACCTATAAATATCTATGATGTTCTGGTTGCTGAACATTTTTCTTAATGGTGAGGATTACATTTTTTTCACAGTCAGGTTTTAAAGCAGACTGCTATTATTGTAGCTGCTATTGTCTCACTCAGACAGCTGTTCATCAAGATAATTGCCTTGAAGATACAAGGAAATCAGTGGTGCATAAAATTAGTACGTTTCACTTCACACATGCAAATGTACCGTTGGACCAGTTGTGCTCTTTTTCTCATATCTGTGGAGCTTCCAGATCCACTTCAGTGCTGCACATGGCTGTGCACACATTTTTCAGTAATAAGTGCAGAGGATTTTTCAGCCTTTTGGGATATCAGTAAGATTTTGACAACATTGAATTTTCTTGCTGGAAATTGAAAGAGTGCTCCACTGATTTCAGCCATGAGCTCCTATTACACTGTCGAACTCGTGACGGGCAGATAGGGGGGAAAAAAAGCAGTGAGAGATGTTAAAGGAAAAAAACAAGACATATCATTTCTTGTCTCTTGCATTTTTCATCATTGTGCCTACATTACTCACAATGCAACTCAACCATCAAGAGTTTGGTCAGAGATTCTCATATGAGTCAGGACCGGTACAGAAACAGAAACTAATGTGAATTTTCTTCTCTTGGGGATGATGCATTGTAGGCAGTTTTAATACGTATTTTTACATTGACAATTACACTACAAAAATGTGAAAACAATGACAATATAGTAGTAGGAGCATATGCCAATAAAGAGTCAGTGTAAACCACTAGGGACTAGTGTTGTGTCTGTATATATAAATAGGTTTCTTGTGCCATAAGCCACTTGCATCAGCACCAGCAACAGCAGTCAGAGTGGCATACCCCACTAAGGACTGACATGTCACTGAGGCACAGGCACATAAGCAGCAACAACAACACTGACACAGGTGACTGGTTCTATTGTCGTGGCTGATTGGCGCTCATCTGTACCCTGCAATAACAATATGTTATCATAACATTATATAATAATAATATAACCATGATAGAATAACAATCAGATACTGAGTTGGTATATGCCGATGATGAACTTGTATACAACAGAGGAACATTAGTGACATACTTTGCTGCAAGCGAATAAGCACATATCATAATATAATCCATGTCATAATACTGAGTGTGGCATATGTTGCACTTCTTCCAACACTTATTGTTTTCTCTCTGTCTGCAGTGCTGACCTCTGTCTCTGAGCGGGAGTTTATTGAGGGGAGGAGACGCGCTCTCGGCAGGTTCATTAACTTGGTGGCACGGCATCCCGTCTTCTCAGAGGACGAGCTGGTTAAGACCTTCCTCACCTTCAGCGGCTCCGTACGTAGTTTCTATCTCTTGCACAATACGATACACAGCACTATCGTCACACGATGACTGACACCAAGATGCATCCTGTTCCTCCTGCTACTCAGAGTCTTCCTATATTTTTTTTCCCTCTCACCCGCTCCTCACCCCTCTTCCCAAACAGGATGTTCAGACGAAGCTGCGTGATGCTTACAAGAAAACTGGTGATGAGTTCATGACCAACAGAGTTGCAACCCTGGCAAAGGTTCGTCACACACACTGTTTGTACGTACGATGGAAAAAATCTCTGCACAGTCACCTCCGCGAAGCATAACCTGCATTTCCAATTTGTGTTCAACCTGTCCTGTAGGAGTACCTCCCTGCTGACATTCAGTCTCAGTTCTCAACAAGCAGAGAGCTGATTAGAAACATCCACAACAGCTTCCAAAAGCTGCGGGACAGGGCTGAGAAAATGGCCGAGCGCTCAAAGGAGAACGCCACTGATCTCCTCATGTTTGGCAGAGAGCTCAGGTATTTCATTATTATTATTATTATTATGAATATGAGGTTAAAGTCTTTCTCTCGTATCCAGAGGTTTTGGACTGAGTAAACAAATGTTAATATGATTCAGAATCCTCTGCGTTGTTGTGTCTCTTCATGATAGTGAGCTTGAAAAGCATTTGGCAGCGAAGGCACCACCATATTACATTCTGTCCCTGTTAATATTGCTGTTCTCTGCAGCGCGCTGGGCTCAGATGCTTCATCTCTTCCCGCCTTGGCCTCCTCACAAAGCACCTGGGGGACACTGCGTCAGTCACTGAAGAGTCTCTCTGTGGAGTTCGCTGTGCTTTCTGACAAAGCTACTCAGCAGGTAACGGGCCCTCGGTCCTTCGTCCCCCCCACCACCTGCTCTGCCGCGCTCGTCCAAAAGTAGCAGTGGGTAATGAATGTTGTTTTGCTTATGTCTTCAGGGCAGACGGGAAGAGGATGATGTTGTGGAAAAACTGAATCTTTTCCTGGATTTGTTGCAGTCGTACAGAGTGAGTCAGTTTCACTTTTGTTTTGTTGTTGTGTTCTTGCCGTGCTCACTTAACCTGAATTCATCTCCTTTCATAACTGCTGATTTCATTTTTTAACATCTTTGACATCAAGGCAATAAAAGCAATCACCTTCATTTCTGATAGGAAGATAAGATAATAAGATAAACTGGAAATTTAAAAATGCAGGTTCAGTTAGATGCTAAATTCAGGTTGTCAGTTTTTACCCAACAAGTCTATCCCACTTGGACGTGTAGTTTTCAGTAGTGGGAGGATTGTTCAGATTTGTCAAGACAACTGGTGGGCAGATTCAGTGGCATTTATTTTTCACAGCTCAATGTGTAAAAAAAAAAAAGGGAAAGTATCTGCAGACTTGGATAATGCAAGTTTCAGTATTTTAATAAACAAGCTTTCAGTCAGGGGACCTTCATCAGGGTTACAATCATCAGAGTCTCTGACTCCACTGAACCCACAAAACACAACTCCGCCCACACCAGTACATCTTTCCCAGAATGAGGGAATAAATTAGCTCCATAAAAAGCTTCTTTATAAAAGAAAAATAGATATTTATATAACTGTACACCTTATCCATACAGCATAAAGACAGGTAGCACGGTAAGAAGGGAAATTATCTCCAGAAATGAGACAGATCTGGCTCTAGCACCCTAGTCTCTGACTCCACTGAACCCATATGTGCTTGCATTATCCAAGTGTGCAGATAATTTCTTCTTTTTTTTCTTCTTTTTTTTTTTTTACACTTTCTTACACTTTTTGTGGTTTTCTGGCACCTTGTGCATTGATTTACTTCAAGTTTTCATAGCACAATGAAATCTATTAAGAGTAATGTATGTGTTACCACCATCATGACTGGCTCTTATGTATTAGTGTATATTGCTATGTTGATATGTGACTGTGACCATGTTTTTCTCTAGGATCTGTGTGAGCGCCACGAGAAGGGCGTGCTGCACGAGCACCAGAGAGCTCTGCACAAGTACAGTGTGATGAAGAGGCAGATGATGAGCGCCACCGTTCAGCCAAAAGAGCAGGCATCTGTGGAGCAACTTGAATCACGAATTGTTCAGGTGATCAGTCTCTTTCAGTCTCCTCTTTTTCCTCCCCCCCATCCACATTTTTAGCCTCTCGGGTTTCTTCCTCACTGATTGCATTCTGTTTCCACTCATTTACTGCTTAGATAGATAAAATGCTACATTGACTGGAGTGTATTGATTACTAATCCACTCCCCATGAAACACCCAGTCTGGCTATATCTTTTGTGCATGATGCCATAGCAACCCTGTCACAGCAACTCACAAACCCTCCCATTAGACACATCCAGCTTTCCACATAAGATGACACATGGTGAAATGTTTTTCTTGTTAGTTAAAAATAAATAAAATAAATAAATAAACATCACGTTGTATCTGGAGAGGTTAGAAATTCTCACACCAGCGCCTCTTTTTTTTTCCAGCTCTGAGGTGTGAAATCAACAAGATTTTTTTCTTTTTTAAAGTCAATCAAGCCATTTCACATAAATAAGCTGCCAGTGTGTCAGCGCAGTATATTTCCTTTTGCAATGTTTCCTGCCATCAATATCTGACAGGATTAAACCTCTAATTTTTTCCGAAGCAAGCAATCTGATTGTATTGAAATACGAACTGCAGGAGGTGGGCGTCTAGAATAAAATAACAGTGATTAAGAGCTTCACTTTGAATGAACCAAATCACCATTGCAAACACAGGAACAAAGCCCAGTCACAGTCAGTTTTCTGACAGTTCACAGAATCTGTCATCTCAACAATCATATCACTGTTGGTTTTCATCCTGTGACTGAACTTTCTCTTAGCCTTTATGGTTTTATACATTACAAGACTGTGTCCCAGCACATTACACAGTGCCGCTGTATTTTCATAACCAATCTAATATAATTACATAGTAATATATTGGGAGTTCTGCTAGTTGATTCACATTTGTGGCCACATTTTCAATCAATTCAGTTTAAAGCTTTGAGTTGCCTTTAAATGAGATCATTACATCCACAGACAGTCTTCTTGCTTTTATCGCTGATATGCTGTCAGGAATAAGGAGCATCTCCTGTTTAACGAAAATCATCTATCTATCTATCTATCTATCTATCTATCTATCTATCTATCTATCTATCTATCTATCTATCTATCTATCTATCTATCTATCTATCTATCTATCTATCTATCTATCTATCTATCTATCCATCTATCCATCTATCCATCCATCCAAATGTCACTGTTTTTTTTAGGTAACAGTACAAAATTTAATTTCAATCCATTTCAACAAATGTACAAACAGATGTACACAAAGTCAAAGCATCATCATAATTGGTGGGATTCATCATCTCTAGACGGTAACTCCTCCCAGCAGTTGCTGACATATCGATCTGGACCCAAACTAGCATGGTAACTCATTGTGGTAATAGTATAGGCCTAGTATAATGATGAGATCCATGCACCCTGATTTGTAAGTCCTTAAAATCTTCATTACCCATAGGAAAAGTCCCCCCCCCCCTGATTATTATCATCTCTCTTTAAGTGGTAACAATGTCACATTGTATTTTTCTCTTTTAGCAAGAAAACGCCATTCAGACCATGGAGCTGCGTAACTACTTCTCCCTGTTCTGCCTTCATCAAGAGACACAGCTTATCTTCACCTACCTTCCAATCACATCCCACATTCTCGGGGCTTTTGTTAACTCCCAGGTCCAAGGACACAGAGAGGTGAGGCTGCATGTCTGGAAATAATTTTTCTTCAGACCCTCCTCTGTATCGACACAGCACAGCTCGCTTCGAGGAGGGTAGAATCAGCTTTAAATTGGCTTTTAAAGTCCAACAAAAGAACTAATAATGATGGATGGTATCACTGAATGGATAATCTTCTCATCTAGGATTTGAGTTGGCTTCCATTTCACATGAACAAGTGAATCTCTTACTTACCATTGCCTGTTAGAAAATCAAATAAAGTGCCCAGCTTATAATTCTTTAGTTAGATACCTAGATCTGAATAGTTGACATTTTTGGAAGATTTCTGTTCAACCCACACCTGCTGAAGATTATTTCACTGCGCTGTTTGTTTTTCCTAAACATGAAGACCACTAAGCAACATTTAGATGTAGTGTATTTTACATATATATGCACAGTATATAAGAGAGTTATTCCAGTATTTGACTGTTGTGATTTTATTTCCAGATGGGAGAGGTGTGGAATGAACTCCAGCCAAAGCTCGGATGTCTCTTTGGTGGTAATAATGGTTTGAAGACCTAAGGGAGCTGCAAAGGAGAAACACTGACACTGATGAGGATTACAAACTGGAAAATCACTTGCTCTGTGAGCTACAACAAAAAAAAAAACAAGAAAAAATATAATGCACAACTATTTTTCTTTGTACTACATCTTCTGTAACACAATACACATTCCATTCAGTGAGAGGATTTTCATTTTTGAGGTTTTTATTGTCATGCATACGACCTTTGACTGAACAATGTTGCATTTTATGTTCTGCTTGATTTCTGAATCAACTTTTACAGCTGCGAACAAGGAAGCAAAATCTTCTGAGGTGTTATTTTACAAGGGACAGAAGAAGGTTGACTATTTCTAAACATAAAACTTTTTTAAAACTTAAAAAAAAAAGTTTTATACACTAAAATAAAACTGAGAGGGACAGAATATTTGACTTTATTAAAAGATAGGATTATTTAAAATCCTCTAGTCGTCAACATTATGTATTTACTTTAATAACTTTAGACCAATGTATTTTTGATACAGATGTTTAGTTCATAAGGATGTGTAGCAGCATACGTTATATTTTTTATAGACAAGTATGCTATTTCTCATGGTTTACTTTTACTTTTTCCTTTATCTGTTTGCAAGACTTCCTTTTATTTTATAAGCTATGATCTTGAAAAGCCTGAGCTCAGATTGTAAGATACTATTAAGGGCAGAGATTTGAGATGTATTGATAAATCCTTAATTAAAACCTCCAGCACTAGTGGCATGATACATCAGTAATAACACTATAAGCTACTGATTTACTACCAAAGATAAATATTATAAATTTACTCAAATACACACCTATGGTGACAGAACATCCACAATTAACACTTTATATCTAATTTTACACCACATCACTCCATACTTGAGGAATTTGAATTTGTGTAATTGTGTGTATGAGGACAAACACAATGTGGATGTTGTTAAACTCCTTTTCCATGTATGATCAGACTTTCTACTTTTTCAGATATTTGGCATGAAACAATGATACTTAATGTGTGTCTTTATGTAGATTATATATCATATGAAGGAATGAAAGGAATAAGTTGACCAACATTCAGGCTTACATTTTACCTCACAAATTGTCAATCATCTGATTTCATCTCATCCCATCCTGAACTGACTGCGTGGAAGTAAATGATTCCTATAAGCAAATCAAGAGTATTTTATGATAGCTATTTTATTAAGAAACTACAATGCTGTATGAAACACCTTTGTCTTGGCAACACAAATGTATTGGGAATCAGCACAGAAAATTCAACCCAATAGAATTATTACTGTAGATACTGTAAATATCTAGATAAAGAAAAAAAAAGCCTTGCTGAATGGTGTTGAATCAGTTATCCCGAGAAATAAACATATTTGGTCAGTAGACAGCTGCTTTGATTTTTTTTTCATTACATCACGTTTTGTCCTGATGTTTAATTACATGTAAAGACTCTACATGTACAATTAACAAGGTTCTTCAAAGTCCACAGGATCATCTCAGCTCCCACGAATAAAACCGGATGAGAAACATTGAACAGTGTGACAATAATGGAAGTCAATGTAAAAAAGTCTCAGGCTGCTGGGTTTTTTTGCCCAACATCAGCACCAGCCAGGTTGACCTCAGAGCTCCTGCACCTCCTCCAGTTTGTGGCTGAGGATCACGTCGTGACCCTGAAACTTAAAGTATCCAACAAACTTCTTCCTCTGGAGCATCAGAGGGAACCACAGAATATCATCAGCCCACATTTGACTGAAAGGGATTTGGTCACATTTGAACCACTGAGGCCTCATTTCTAGAAAAGCAAGAGAGAGAGAGAGAGAGAATAAATTAGTCGACCTCAGAGGAGTGGAACAAATTCTAATCATCTGCATTGTGACGTTACAGGTGGGAGATTTGTTGAGTTTGTCACTTATCTGAGTTACTTCTGAACCATCGGGATCACTGTCCAACACATAGTGGAAATTATTAATGAATCCAATGAAGTTGCATTAGAATTTAGAAATTAGTTAGTGATAAGTAGCTGACAGTCTTTATTATTATTGCCGGGCTGATATCAGCACTTCCAGGCTCCTTTCCTGCGTTATCTTATCTGTTCTCTGTGTCAGTGTGCCTTTAAATTGAAAAAGGGGAAGAAAAAAAAATCAGTTGAAGTTAAGTTTGGTGTTTTCTGAAGTCTTTCTATACCCCTATGTTCACAAGCACACTGAAGAAATGCTGAGTAAAAATACATACCAAAGCAAAAGATAGGGGAGGGGTGTCATTATTATTCAGGAAAAAAAAAAGCAAAGCTCATCTGAAGCTAATGTGAGTCTGGGTTAAACAAATCTTTTTTCTTATAAAGCCACAGTCATTTTAGCAAAAACATTCATCTTTGCATTCCCCGGATGAGCTGCAGTGAAGAGAATCACAAGGAGAGACAAAACTTTTCCCCTTGATTTGTCCAACTCTGGCATATAAAGGCTCATTATAACTTACATTTAAAATGAAGTGTTGCAAAGAATGAGGATGTGTCCCCTCATCTCTTATGTATTAAGTCTTATGTATGTGCTCAGAGGGAATTAATTCTCAGCCAGTATGATGAGGACAAATCAAAACAGTAACCAATTATATTCTCAATACACAGAACAGTCTTAAAAGTCTTGAAAAAATGTGAGCCTGCCTTTTTAGGTGCATATGAACCAATATTTCACTGAAATCCAGTTTTTCCCTACAGATAAAATATGCTATATTCTTTCAACTTTGGATTAATTTCTATACTAAAACTTTTTTAATACAGAAATTAAACTTTTTTTTTAACTTTTCCTGTTTTATAGGGCTGTTCTTGCACATGTAATTTATGAATAAATAAAAAAATTGTGATTTCTTATTTCTCACACTGCTTCTAAATTAAAGCTTATGCTTCATTGAACTCCTACACTCTTCTTATCTCACAGTTTGTTTGACTCGTTTTCTTTCCCTCCAGACTCTGTGGTTCACGGCTGATTCCTCACTCCTCCACGAGCTGTGGTTTTCTGTTTGCCATCTGTAAACTTCACCCAGTTGACCTTGACTATAGTCTCAGGAAACACAGATCGGTGCAGCATTCCCCCTCCGCTGACGGCCCCTTCTCCCTCTCTATTTACAGTGTTTTCTTTTACTTTACCACTGAGAGAACACTTTTAAGATTCTCGCCTTTCACATGTAATCTCTCTTCCTCACTTTGTCTCAGTCAATAAACCTGGAGCCAATGGTGATAAGTAACTAGGTAAAGTGCATTTACTGAAGCCCTATATATTTTATACTTATATTACTTTCATTTTCCTGCTACAGTGCTTTTATACTTCTACTTTACTACATGCATTTGATCTCTGACCCCTAAGAGGAAACGGGAGTAAAATAAAAAAAGAGAATCAGTCGCTTATTTTCTCTTCACCTCCAAGGTACATGAGTATTTGTGGCTCTATCTTTACCCTCTATTCATTATTTAGGCTATAACTGTTTCAATTCAGTTTTATTTTGGAGAGTAAGACCCCTCCCCCTCTTCCTGCTCCGTCTCACCTCCCGGACATCCTCTGATTATTCCACTATGGTTATCAGTTTTATGAGCACACAGAACACAGGACTGATCCTTTACCACTACCTCACAGTTCAGTGTGAATGTGCAAATCCTACCATCTGACTCTGTCGGGTCTCCGTTATAAGTGTCAGCTCTGAAGATGTGCACGTCGAGCAGCTGCGTCTCTCCGACAAACTCAAATTTGATGTTTCCGACCTTCTCGAGAGCATCCACCGTGAGCCCGCTTTCTTCCTGCAGTTCTCTGTTTGAAATGAAAACATCAAATACGTTTTTTGATCATGAGTATTTCAAAAACAGGCTCACAGCACACTATCTATTTGTGTCGACCACCCAAAGAGACGGAAAATCACTCTCCCTCTGAGTCAGCTATATTCACTTATGAAGACAGTGAGATGCGTTTGGCAGGCAGCTGCAAAAAAAATCAAGTGGAGCGGCTCTCTGATGTCACAGATTATTATTTTTCTCACCCTTATAAAAGTCAATGTCACAATAAAACTGCACAATGACTTTATTTTAAATATGCCAGCATGGTGCATCCAAGAACAAATATCTTTTGCCAACTCTAAATGCTAATTGATCATCAGGACATGCTGTATTTTCTTAAAGTGTAGAGAGAGTCCCACTCTTTCCTGCAGTTGTTACAATCAAACTAACACTGACTCCTCCCGAGTGCTTTTGTTTCCAACAAGAATATGAATAATTTTGATATTATTAATGTATTTAGCCTTCCAATGTCCCTCAGACAGAGCAGGTCTCTTTTTCTCATTTGCGACAAAAAACAGCTCAGGAATGGGCCTGATTGCCTTCAGGGTTTTCCTTCCTCCAGCTTTGGACTAAACTTCCTGCTGCTGACTGATCGCACATTGTCCAGAGTCAACACTCGCTTATTTTTCAAACTACATGAAGTCACAAAAGCTGTGCTTCCACTTAACATTTGCAGAATAAACTTAGATTGCTTCTGCTGTGATTTGAAGTGTAGCCATGTTGTTTGATTGCAAAATGTCAAAACTCATCTTGTGTTATTTTGTTTTTTGTAATACAAGAGATTCTAAGATCCTGACTTAAACACTACAAAAGCACAACAGCAAGCTGGGGATTATTTGTTTTTGCACATTGAATCTCTTGAGGGCAACTTGAGTGATTACCTAGTGCTTTTGTTGCTGTTTTTTGTGTATACTTCAAACCCTGAACAATACAGGTTTTACTTAAGACGAAGAATTGCAACAATAGCACATTTAGGTATAATGATCAGCAGCAGCCTATTTTTTGTGTTTACCTCCTTGCAGCATCTTCAATGGTTTCTCCAGGCTGGACTTTGCCTCCAAACCCGTTCCACTTCCCGACTCCAAACCCTCTCTTCTTCATGCCCAGCAGCACTCTGCCCGGCTGCACCACCAGCACCAGGGTCAGCAGCTTGGGGCTCAGCATCTCACCTGTCTGAAGGCAGAAGTTAGAGAGTAGGCTACAACGTGACAAACACAATGTAAACACTGATTTTAAGTAACGCTAGCTGCCAACAGTTCAACAGTTTGAAGTCACCGCTGCGTTTGCGTTAACATCTTTATCTCACCCACCTATACCTACCTGCCTGATACCCGCTTTGTTAACTGTTAAAAAAAGGGAAAATGCACTTTGAATCAACCTAGATGAAAGAAGGCACGCTGAAGACTCCCGCGTGCAGGGCTACGTCACGTGATGCGCTGTGTACGTCAGAGTGTGGAGCGGTCAAACCGGAACTGAAAGTGTCACCATCATAATATAATACCAGAGAATTTCTAATATATCTCGCAGACTGGCATACATCCATGTTTACCTCATGGATCTATTTTGGTTTACCTAAGTGAAGTTGTCTGCTACTTTACATTGCCCTATTAGGCTTATTTATCAGTATTTTTTTTTTTTTCAAATTTTATATTTATTTTAATATCTACATTTTTTAAAATCCTTCCTTTATTTTATGTTATTTATTTGGCCATTTTTGTCTTTTATTCCATCTCATGTCTTGGAATGTCTGTCATTTTGTATATTATCTGTTCCTACACTCTTTATGCTGTTGAACAATAATAAAGCCCCCCCCCCCCCAAAAAAAAGAAAGAAAGTGTCACTATTTGTATTAAACACTAGTAGCCTACTGATCCATTGTATCTATTTATTCTTTTTCAATTGTATTTATTGTATTATTTATATGTAGTATAATCAGGGAAGATTAATTGGGGCAACAGTGTTGCTGATTTCTTGATAAGATATCAATACATTTTAGCACTACTTCAATCAATAAAGAAAATAAACATATTTGTATATTATATATAAACACAATAATAGTACAATGGGGAACAGTTCAACAGATCAATCTCAACATTAATGGTAAAAGTACAAAACATAATGTTTTGACAGGTACAGCAAACAGTATATAAAGTGATTTAAGTAGAAGTATTTAAAGTGCCTGATTTCATCTGTGGTGTTTCAAGGATTATTAATACAAAAGGGGCTTTACAGTAGTACAGTCCGAAACTCTGCCTCTATTATTTCTGGTAGGAACTAGAGTGCCTATAGAGAGAAAACATCTCTCTCTAGGCACTCTAGTAGGAACCATTGTTGTCGGTGTGTTGCAGCACGGTGACTTATCCACGCCGCGTTGTACTTCGACGCATGCGCAGTTAACCAAGGGGCACCTTACACATGACATGACCCCGCACAGTGACAACAATCACAACAATGTGGTGTGTGTGGTCTCAGAGGAGATGGCTACACTCCTCTCTGTGTCTCATGAAGAAGCTGAAAACGAGTAAAACCCCCGCGGAGCAGCGCTGGGTCTCGCGGCAGCTGAAGGACCCTTATGTAAAAGCTTCTCACGTGCTGAACTACCGGTGCAGAAGCGCCTTCAAGCTGCTGGAGATGGACGACAAGTTCACGCTGTTGCGGCCCGGAGACGGTGTGGTGGACTGTGGAGCCGCACCTGGAGCCTGGAGCCAGGTGGCCGTGCAGAGGGTCAACGCAGCGGGGACAGGTGAGAGGACAGACCGGGGTGAATGGACACAGATGCTCCAGTTCAATGGAGAGCTTTGCCTTTTAATTGATAGATGACTTTTCATTATCAGCCAGGTCCCTGTCAATGTCAGTATTCGTCCAGTGATTTTGACTTTAACTAAATAAAAATGATCGTTTATACTCCCCATTAAAATAATTAACTGCTGTTATCTTAGGAGGAAATATATCAGATCAATTTGTTTAATTTTTAATCAGTAATGAAGCCAGCAGCCACTGTATGCAGATAATGTTTTATGTCGTTAGTGATCAGTAATAATCTATCTGAATGCAGTAATGAGTATCCATTAATTAGATCAAAGTGATATAATTTATTATAGTAATTATGAATCAATACAGCAGCTGACTGTTGGATTAGACTCTGAACAAGACATTTGAGTATTTGCCATCTGGGAAATTGTGATGGGCATTTTTCACTGTCTGACATTTTATGGATCACAGCAGGACTAATCAACAAGCAAAGAGACAGACAACAAAAACAAATTGACGACCACACAGCTCTCAACCCTGCATGAAGGAAACAATTCAGAGACAATGTTGCAGAAAGGCAATTTTATAATATCTCAACTACACTTCTCCTGCTGGGTCACCAAACACCTATTGATCCTCAGCAGCCACCCTGACATTATTCCTGTAAGACATCGTTTTCAGGTCAGAACTGTGTTTTTACACCAAAAGAATCAACCTCAGTTTCATCGATTCATGAAATATTTTTTCCAGTAGGAGATAGTTTAAGAAGAGTCGAGATCCAAAAGACTCCTTGAAGTTCTTAGATGCTTAGTTGCTCTGCCTTTCATTTTTAAATCAGTGCTCATTCTGCGTTTTCATCTTAGTTGACATCCACTTCTCTCTGACAGAGGACTCATGAAGATCTAAGCTGTGTGAGATGACTTTGTAAACCCTTCAGCTTCATGCATATCGACACCTGCTGTTGGAGTCAGAGTAGCTCTGACCTGTACACCTTCAAACTCAGACTCCAGCTTTGATATCTCCTGAGTCCTGACTCCAGTTATCTGCTGTTAAAGCCATTAGCTCACAGGTTCACATACGTTCCCATGTTTGCTTTCATGTATTATTAATTTTCAATGATGCATAATGTATAAACACTAGCATGGAAAACCCTTTTATATTAATATTAAAATAACAATTAAGTAATAGATGCATAATTAGACCACTAAATTAGGTTGGCAACCACTTCCTGTTTCCCAGGTTGAGTGTTTCTGCTACTGGACTTAAGTTCTGATTAATTGATGCTTTTACTTGGATGCACTTTCACATATTGATTTCAGTGTCTTAAAAGGATAGTTCACCCAAAATTAAAATTGCACTCATTATCTACTCACCCTCGACTAAGGGCTGGGAGAAGTTTCAGAGTTATCCGTGGCATCTCTGAGTTACAGGGGGTCTCGGCGTAGCACTGCATGTCCATATAACGGTTGCAAATGGATACCAACTGTCTTCGTAACAAAAAGACACACCAAAAAACATCCAAATACCTCCATGCTGCTCGTATGTAATGTGTAATGTCTTGTATTGAAGCCCCGAAATGCGAAATTGTTCCGAAAAATTTTTGCATTTCGGGGCTTCAATACAAGACGGACATTACATACATACAAGCACTATGGAGGTATTTGGATGTTTTTTGCTGTGTCTTTTTGTTACGAAGACAGTTGGTATCCATAATGAGTGAAATTTGAACTTTGGGTGAACTATCCCTTTAAGGTTTTCTTCCACTACATATAACTACGATGGCTTGTTGTGATATACAAAGTTCCCTGAGAAAACATAACACATAAAACTCTCAGTGTAAATCTTTTCTTTCATCCTTTCTAGAACCAGAGCTACCACGTGGTACAGTTGTTGGCATCGATCTGCTGAACATACCTCCTCTGGACGGCGCCCACTTCCTGTCTTTTCAGGATGTCACCGACCCCGCCGCGCACGCCAAGCTGCTGGAGCTGCTCCCCAACGGCCGGGCCCACGTCATCCTGAGCGACATGGCACCGAACGCCAGCGGCTTCCGAGAGATGGACCACGAGAAGCTCATCACGATGTGTTTGTCTTTGATAGACTTGGCTGAGAGGATTTTACAGCCGGGCGGCTCTCTGCTCTGTAAGTACTGGGACGGGATCCTGGCTCAGAAACTCCAGGGGAAGCTCTCGAGTGTGTTCGGGAGCGTTCGGACTTTAAAGCCAAAAGCCAGCAGAAAGGACTCGTCTGAGAGGTATTTCCTCGCTAGAATGTACAGAAAGCCAGTGAGATGATGGCGGTTGTCTCTTATTTTCCTAATATATGTCTTAGAATGAAAAAAAAACAAAGGTTTGACTTGATATGTGTTGTTGAAGTGCCTCTCTGTGTTTTTGGTCTATAAGGAGACTCACTGTATACACTTTGATCAAAAGGTGGCACTGTTGAGGCATCGGTGAAGTCTCAACGGCTGCAGGCAAAGACACATCACATGCTGCTGGTGCCGATTTCCATCCCAGCAAACTTAACACAGTGGCATCAGTGAATCGGTGATATGTAAACCTATGCAAGAGTCATCAGTGTGATATTCCTCAAGAGCCCGATGCTGCGTTTTTCTCTGAAGATATTGTTTGCCCCACAGTGTTTGTTCTACACACTCAGTTTGTTATTTGCTTTGTTACAGAAAAGTCATTTACCAGAGCTGCTTATGCTAATAATGTGCACTGCCAGCCATGTAGAAATATGTAATCATTCTCTCATTCAGAGTTTATGAAGGGAAAACCTAATACATAAGAGTCACATACAGCATGACTAATGGGAGGTGGGATGATACTGAAGCTTGGCACGCTGCGAGCGTTTGCTGGGCTCTGCTCTCTGACAGCGGAGAGATGGCCATTTCCTGGGGAAATATTTTCAGGCCAGCAGACACATTTTAAGATTCTACTTTAAATCACTGTGCAGGACACTTTGGAAGAGCGTTATTTATTTTGTTTGTGTCTGTGATTCTGTGCCGCTGCGACGAGTGTGTGGAGCCATCGGTGATGAAATAAAAGGATGTTTCCATCAGAGATTCAATATAAAACACCCAAGTCGTATATCGATGTGAGAGGAATTCATATAGAGATTCAGAGTATACATCTTGCTGGTATACAACAGACGCTGTCTGTAGTGTGATGTGCATAATTGTTGTCACAGTCCAGTGAATGCAGTCTGCAGGGGTGTAGCATGACAATTGGGGGCTCTGTGCATGTGAAGTCTCAGTGGGGCCACTTTAATACATCAGCTCTCATGCATGTACAGATAGCTGTCATTTTCTCTTTGATCATTTTATGGCTGTGTTAAAGCCAACAGTGGACAGAGATAGGGGAATGGCTCCCAGCAAAGGACCTTAACTGCACCGCGGATGTTGCAGTTAATGGTCAGCAGCAGCACCTCAACCCCGAGGCCAGCAGGGTGCCCCCATGTGCAAATAAGTGAATAACAAACAAGCACATGCGTTGTTAATGGCTGTTAGTGTAGCCAGTACTGACCTCTTTGAATCAAATGTTACTCAGATCAAATCTGTGACAGTTTTACTTACAGCTTTGCCCAGAGAGGGTTTTTATTGTCAAACAGCATTTCCCTCATCGTTGTTTATGTTGTTTATATAAAGAGCCAAAAACTGGAACTTTCCAGGTTCTGTTCCACAGGTAGGAAAACATCTGTACTTCACTTCCAGACACCTTGTCAGAGTCTTGTGTGGCTCGTAACATGTAATAAGTTAAGGACAGTGGTAGTGTTATGAAATACAATCAAATTTAGTTTTGATTTAATACTTTTTTGGTGAACATTGTCTCCAGTGAGCCCTGGACCAGAGGACAGATGGGTGTAGTTAGCTCAGACATGTCTGATAGAAAAAGTCAAGAAGAGATCATTAGTGAGTTTTACAGATATGGATGCAACTTTCTGCACTGCAGCACTTATAAATTCATCTTCTGTGTGAACAAATTGTTGTTTTGAACTTTGTTGAAAATCATTAATCTTTTGATGCCAAACGAGGACAGTAAACTTTGGAAACTTCATTCAACTTCATTTAATTCAGAGGCTGTACAGAGGCTCACCTGGCCCTAATGACCTCAGCTCTTTGTACTTGGGGCAGAAATGGAAAAAAAAAAGTTTTGATTCTGCCCTCTACACTATGAAAGGATTACTGTGTTTGATAATAAAAGACGAGTAAATCAAATTTCACTGTAGTCATGTTCTACTTCACTAACTAGCAGCGTTCACACTTGATGTTTGATGCAAAGGCTGCAAATAGTTCCTTAATGATTTCTACTAACAACCTCTTTATGAGCTGATATCCACACTTACATTATAACATGAAGGGGGTTTATCAAAGCCTCTATGCAACTATGTAGCAGTTTTAAACTGTTCATGAGCCACAGTTTTCCCTCCATATTATTTTCTCTGAACCTCCTGCAAAAACATTAGTGCAATTACCATGCGTTAGCAATATTGTTATTGGACTGAACCACCTGCAGCTGTTAGGGAGGTGGGAGGCTGACTCATGAGAAGCTTCAATCTTCGATACTTCGATATTGCTTTAAATACAGAGAATAGATAGTCATGGCATTGATTTAGTGGGTGATAGTAATTAAGTAATTAAGGTAATAAGGTGAAAATTGTATGAAAAAAGGGACACACTGCAGGCTTCTTGAGGGACCTCTGTAAACTCTGGTAATTAGCTCCACCGTGATGCCCCTTATTAATAACACACCTGATTAGATAAGATTTCAGTCAAAAATTGAACTTTAAATTTTAGGGTTGGCCATGTTCACAACAAATATTTGTGATGTTTTTATTAATTTAATTTACTTTTTCCAGCTGGATACACCTCCCTTAAAGCGTAAGTGGGAACTCTTCATTTCTCATGAAAATAAACTCCTTCAAATTACTGATGAATCACCATTGTTATTAAAATCTGATTAAATCTAAATTGATTTTTTAAAGTCTGATCATTTCACAAAATGACAATTAGAAGCCCAATCAAGCCTGAATTTGCATTTATGGCTGTGAGAGGGGGAGATGGCTCACATGAATAAATTAATAAGGCTGCTATTTGGCCTCTCAGTCTCATGAGTGATGAGTAATACAGTATGAAGTGAAACATTCATGTCTCCTGGTAGAATTAACTGCAGAGAAGAGGGACTGACCTCTAAAGATGATTGTTTGGAAATGAATGGGAGCAGCCGTGTCTGTTGATGGAGCTGATCGTGAAAGATGTGAACAGATGACCAATTTTACTTCTCATTACTTGTTGATTATTCAGCCCTTTGCTATTTAGATTTAAATGACTCTAAAATTACTGTGGGATTTATGTATATTCCATTGGAGCTGAGCGCTCGGGCTCAGGATGAATGATGATTCATTCACAGGTTAATTCATTCTTCTCTGGCCAGCTGCAGGTTGAGATGTAAATATTAGTAAATTAAGAGAGACAAAAAAAAAATGCAGTTGGAGAGCCACAGATTTTAAATTCAGATCTCATTCAGAGACCTGTGATCGCTGTAATCATGTGAATTTTGAAAACAAATCAGCCTGACAAAGACCTCTTTGAACTGCCATTAGTAGCTGGATGCTGTTCAGGAAACCAGAGGTTACACACCATATCCTGTAACAGTTTAGATGTTCTTGATTAACTATATATAACATATTTGAACATCTGGTTTATGTCAGATGTAGATATAGTGTGTAGATGAATACAACAGCTGCCACTTAGTGTGACTCTGATAATACAGTATCACCTGGAAATCTTTTTTTTTTCCCATCATAACTTATTATGAGGAAAAAATTAACTTTCCCCTGCACGCTCTCATGTTATTTGCTCAGGTGTCAAAGGTCAGCAGAAAACCTGCTGGATTTCAGAACGATTTAGAAAATGTCACCATATTCAGATTGGGCGAAGTAGCGAATGTTGTTCATGGGATGCAACAAAGCAGCAAAACTTTGCATTTTTTTGGAGAAGAATAAGGAACATTTCCTTTTTAAATTCGGCATCATCTCAGCAGCTAATGAAAACAAACAGGCTTCCTCATATTACCACAGTGGAAGTCTCAAATTGACAGGAAATTAAAGAAATGGTAATATCATTTCTAACCATCGTGCCATTCATTCCCTTGGCTGACCTGAGTTGCCAGAATGAATTGCTCGTCTGACAACATTCATCACTCCCCGAGCCTGTCGCTGAATGTTCGCAGACTGAGCCAAGCAGGCATTCACTGACACAAAGTAATGACTACTATTATGATGATAATTTCATACCGTCTTCACAGAAAAATGAATCTGAAATCTCAGGACTGTGTGACGTCTGCAGCACTTTTTTTTTTATCATTATTATTATTATTATTGGTGCCACTTTGAGTTTATGATGTCAAAGTGTTGGCAGGACATAATGTAAACAACTGAGTGCCACCGAAAACGTAGGAGTTTAAAAATGAAGCATGCAATTAAAATATCTACGCCTGTCCAAACACAGCCAACAGCGCTCCAGTGCATCTCATGCTACAGGTAGTTTTTTTTTTTATTCCTGCCTCTCTGACACTATCATGCAAAAGGACACACGCCAGTGAATGATCAAATGAACTCCTCTTGATCTTTGCTTCTTCTTTTTTTTGAAGGCAGTCCTGCAGAAAAATGTCAGGGACATTATTGCAAACAGGGCCAAGCAAGGTTGTGGGAGGAGGGTTAAAGAGACACAGGGACAAAACAAAACATAGGCCACAAGGAAAGCATTTTGCATCCCGGTATCCACTGACATTTACTGGGAGGAACGGAAAATGATTCAAGATGGAAACACAGAGCTCGTAATTTCACGCTTATGTTCTTATTGCTAATATGGATTCCCTCCAGGGAAAAGCCTTTTTTTTCTTTAGCAAAACCAAAACTTCTGCCAAAAGGTTTGAGCACATAAAGAAGAAAATGGATGTCCTGTCCGCTTGATGTCCTGTCTTCTCTCAACACCATCATTCTCTGCAGCACTGCACCCGAACACAGCTCATTCTTCCGCTCATAAACTATATAGTCACTGAGCTGATGCCAGTGGCCAAAAGAAGGAAAAAAAAACCTTTGTTCGTGAGGAAGCTCATGAATGAAAAATGCTTCATTATCAATCTCTGAAGACCAAAGAGACACTTATCAGTCTTTATAAACACTTCAAACGTCTCTAATGCTCAGATCTCGCGATAATGTGTTTCCTATGAATCAGCTAATGAGAAGATATGGATTTGATTTTAAACCCAAATGATCAGTTTGCATCATTTACAGCCGTTTGCAGCGTGTGAAGGGAGAAAGGCAGTGAAACTTCTAGGTAGCATAAGCTTAAAGAGTAACTAAGCCCAAAAAACACTTTTTTCTGCTGAAAACAAATGTATTTGGGTATTAAAAGAGGTGCAACCAGTTTGGGCATCATCAACTCAGAATATCAGACTTGGGAAATTCACAAGTCTGATATTATGAGTTATTTTCCAGCTATGTCATCAGAGATGCCATCAGATATATTATTATGTTGCTTTTATGCAAACTATCACAAAGTGAGTTGTTGGTATACTAGCTAATGATGCTAGCATTATCGTCATTGTTGAATTAGATTGTAAATGTTGTCTTCAGTTCCCCATCTGCCGCTTTGATTGATGTATTATACAGAATGTCTCTGTATAGTGTAGCCATTATATAGCTGCCCACCAAAATAAAACTTGGTAATTCCTTTTTAAGATGTCTGCAGATCAACAGCAGATCTGTGATGTGCAAACTTAAAGATCCTGTTTCAAGTGACATGTGTGACATTTCAAGCTGTAGTCAGTTCTGGTCAAACTATCACAGTAAATAATATTTCAAAACGGCTACAGTCTTTCTTCCCCCACAAGATCTAAACATCCATAAATCAAATCATCACATATCTAATTCTCTCTGCTCTTTTCACAGGCCAGACAATAACTCAGAGATAAAGGCTCAGAAGAAGAATCAAGTATCAAATCCTCCAGAGTAATTCAAACTCCAAAAGTGTCATAGATACATAATATAAAAAATATATTATGATTATCATTTTAACTGTGAGTCTCATTGCTCAAAATGAAGGTTGTATCGCAATAGTAGAGTGTAGTGTTCTGTTAAAATTTGATTATTGCAAAAACACACTTTAATAAAATAAACAAGGTTGCACAAATATGTTGAAAAACTATTTGAAGATGGGGTGGTGTTTAGCTCAGTTGGTAGAGCAACCACCCCATGTGTTGAGGCTACAGTCCTCGCTGCAGGTGGCCCCCGGTTTGTATCCGGCATCGAGCGGCCCCTTCCCGCATGTCATCCCCCCCCCCCTGCCTTCCCATTTCCTGTCTCTCATTGTGCTTTCCATTAAAAAGTCCACACACAAAAAATAAGTAACTGGTTAAAGAGTAACGTCTTTTCAGACTGTGTAGCACATCACGTTCAATATTTACATCTAACAAGGCTAACCACACATATGACCTCCCAGGAATTCAACCCCTGTATTTACCTGAGGACAGCTGCTGCAGACACAGCAGCTTGGTACAGTATGAAGACTCTGTGGTCTGCTGAAGCACTCTTGTCATCTCCTGTATCTGGATGGTCATCTACAGCCCGTAAGTCACTCTGAATCCTCCACAAGACTCCCTCCTGCTATGAAATACACATTTTGTGGCTGTTGGTCGCTGCGTTTTCTCTCCATCGCTGTTGGCATTTCTCTGCATCTCTGACAGGCACACCATGAGGGCTGGCCCGGGGCAGTGCTGGTGAAGGAGCAGCAGGTACCAACTGGCTGACGATGACGTCAAACATCAGGCTGGGGCCCCACGCCAAACACTGCTGTAAAACTTGGCTTGCCTGATGTAAATGTTGAATGTGTTTCTTGTAATAACAAGATACATAGTGAAATATTACGTATATGGAGGCTGACATCAGCAGACTTACATTAGATGCCAAGGGAATTGCTTATTTTTAGAAACACACAGTTACTGCTGCAGCTACTTACACATTCATGTAATGCAAAGTCTTTTCTCTGTGTTTTATAGGGGCACCAGCATTATACTGTACCTCAGACCAGTACCACACCCTATGGTGCCCCACAACCAGCCAAAAATGGTTAGTCATGGACATGACAACAGCCCATATCTGAAGCATGTGGCCTCAAATGATGGACAAAATTATTTATAGTTTGTGAAATGATGTTACCAAATAATTATTGTAAACATCTAGTAAAATAAATCAGCAAGTTTGTGCTTTTGTAGGAAAGTTTTGAAGACAACAAAACAACAACAAATTATATAGGCTTGTGTACAGATACTATAGAGCAGGTAACTTACCTTGTTTTTACACTTGAATCTGATTGGACACTGACAATCTAGTCACAAGACAGAGTCCGAACAGAAGGCAGGTAGTTGTATTATGTTCACTTTGTGGTTGTGGGACATTTGTCATACCTTATAGGTTAAAACCATATAATAAACACATACCTTTTGAGGCCATTCAAGGTCATAAACAAGGAAAACTTGATGATGCAAAGCCTGATGGTGAATCATTGTTGTTTCAGAGCAGAACTTCATGTGCACAGTACTCCTCAATTGAAGTCCTCAGTGCAGAGAGCAGAAATCTAAGTTTTAATTGGATTTTTGTTTTCTTCTTCATTTAATTAACTTGTCAAGGGACAGGTGGGGAGCTACCTATCGGGAATCATGGGGCCGATCTGCTTGCTGGTGGGTAGAAAAATGAGGGAATACGACTGGGAATGAAAACTGGGCAGGAGACAGATGGAGGAAGGTCTAATTGTATGACATCTTACTTTATGTTGCCGTTTACATATTTAGGACTTTACATTATCTGTATTCCAACTCCACTTCCAAAATTATTGTCATTAATAATAATAACTATAATAAAACCAATTTTTATTTACAGGCAAATATTCATATGATGAAGTAGCAAATGTTAATGTTGGAAATGTTTTAGCGGTTGGGGTAAAATTATACTTGTGTTGCCAGCATTTTGCATTTTTTTTGGGAAGTCTACTAGGTTGTAATTATATAAATTAGGGGTGTTTATCAAATCCCAGACTTTGAAGTAAAATTCACCCACTTAGCATCTCAGGTAATGGCTGGAACCCCCGCTGGATTACTTAGAAAGTGAGAGAGGAAGCGGGGGAGTCTTTTGCAGTGCGCCTGCTCATTAATCTTTCTAAGATGCTGTAGGCAGAACTTGACATGGTTGTACAGTAGGTGCCCCTTGGGTTCATGTCAGCACTGTACGGAGGGAGCCGGTCGTACAACCAGAGGCGCTATACAGGGTTGTGTTTTTCCTGAACAGAACGGGAGACGGATGGGGCGAGCTGTCTGCCGGCTCCCACAGTGCTCTACTGGTTGTTATGGTTGACTTGTCTTATTCCTGGAAGCTGCACAACTTCACCTATTGGGGGAGTTGTCATTCTACCAGCAGGAGAGGAAGACAACACTTTTGGCAAGGCATCTAACATTCTCTCAGAGTGGAGAGCAGCGGGAGGTTGATGAATGTAGAGGAAAAAAAACAAAACACGTCCTCATTGTTATGCAAGAGGACTGAATTATTCTTGTTACCGGTTTAGAGCTTCGGTCGATTCAAGCTGTGATTGTAAATGTTCACACAATTTGCAAAGATCCTGTGTTACATTGGAGGACACTCTCAGTGTTAAGATGGTGTGGATTACCTACACACGTGTTGACATGTAGTAAACTAGTTTCTACACAGACAACACATTACTTACATGCTGATTTTTTTTTTCAAAAGGTGCTTTAATCCTGCTCTCCATTTGGATTTTAGTCACTTATTGTCTCTGTCTTGATCTGCACAACTGTGAAATGAAAATCAATGCAGTGTTCGTCTCCAGGGGAAATCGTCAACTGGGATTTATGAGATACATAGGATATGTACAATGATTGCACTGGGGATGTTTCTTGTTTTGCCTTTTTGCCACAGGAACCTGTAAAAAGCCTTTGAAGTGAACTATATAGGACACATTTATTCTACGTATGCTGTGCTGAGCGACAAAGAAAAGAGGCTTCAGATGTGTTTATTTACATTTTACAGCTATGAAGTGAAATAAGTAGATTTTATATGAGAAATGAGAGAAAACGAGAAAAGAAAAAGAAAAGTCCACAAGAAGATGGATGTCTGTGGCAAGCAGGGCCGAGCAGGGTTTTCGGTCAGGAGGCGGAGAGAGGTGAGGGGCGTCCTGATGAGACAACAAGCAGCACCTGAGTCCCATTAACTGTCTATATCTGTCCCCGGCCTTCTGCACAGTCACAACCTATTCCCTTTGCCTCACCATATGGTGGCTTCACCGTTGCGGTGCACAGGTTTTCATTTTCATGAAAATAGCTTTTTGCTGCCATCTTTTCCTTTTCATTTCTTTCTTCAGATGCAGGAGAAGAAGGCACCATTTTGCAAACTTCTTCACAGTGACAGGACTCCCCTCTACCTCAGCATGATGAGCAGCAGTCTCTTTGTTTCCGATTTTATTGTTCTGATTTTGTCGCATCACCCATTTCCCTCGGCCTGCTGTTAAATGAATGAACATCTCTTGCCATGGGCCTTTGGTTCTGTGAAGTAAAAAGAGGAAGGAGAGAATGAAAACTCCGGCACAAAGAGAACACGGTGCCTGGAAAACAACTCTGGTATTTTGGGGCTTGTTGTTGTGCAGCTCTGTTCCCAAGGGCTCCATCGTTGTCTTATTGGGCTTAGCCAAGGTTGCTGAGATGGTGGGCTCGGGGAAAAGAGGAAAAGCCAGGCACGAAGCGTTTAATGTCAGGGCCGTTTATGAGTCTGTGTATGACACGATTGGATTTAAAGTCGTGATTGTGATGAAGCCAACATACTTACAGACTAATGGACCAAAACATGTGCGTCACTTCTCCTCTAAACTGTGGCGATAAGTGCTAATAGCCAAAGTCAAGAGTCATTGCTACTTCATTATTGCCTGTGCCATGTTGATTGTGTAGACTTAAGGTGCTGCAGAAAAACTAAAAACCAGTTGGAAGTTGGAACAATGTGTTGTTTTGTATTTGAAAAGTATGACATTTAGGGGAGTTATGTGATTTATCCATATGACCAGCAGTCAGACATTAGCCATCACAGTGAGAGACTGCATAGAAAGTAACCAACAAATCATGTTAAAGGTGCAATATGTAAGAATGTGGCCAAAAACGGTTACTGCAGTCAAATTCAAAACACAGCGATCTCATTTTTTCTCCCAGCCGTAGCGGCAGCTCAGTGGACCATACCGGAGGCTGAAATGCCACTGACGCCGCCGTGACTGGGAGAGAGGGCTAGGTGGTGCAACATGTAAACACGTAATTTCAAAACATAAACATGATTTGCAGTCTGCAAAAAAAGATTTTTAATGCGAATACTCTGGCTGTACTATTGTTGTTGGTGAGTTCATCATGTTATATGAACATTATTCCTGAGTCTCTGTGACATATTAGGAGGATTTTACGGCCAGTTGCTTTAGATTTCTTACATACTGTACCTTTAATGTTTGTGTTTGAATTAAAAGATTCAATACACAATGTTATCTGATGAGCTTTAGCAGTGTGGGCTTATTTAGTTTTACACTAAGCCAGGCTAGCTGTTAAACTAATGTAACTTAAAGGCCATCAATAGGCATTATACACTGTCCTTGAGTGCATTTATGTGCACATAGCTATACCTATTTGTGCAATATAAATATAAATATAGCCTACATTTTATATCCAATCCATTATTTTTTTTCTATTTTTCTTTCAATTCATCTTAACCTTAGATTGATTGGAATATTAATATTAATAATGCTTTTATTATATTGTCAAATCATTCCTTTTAATCTCAGCACCACATGATTGTATTAAAATAAAAGACCAGTCACCCTTAATGTGACTGTCTTGTTTCTCCCGTAGTTCAGAAACCGTAACCACCTCTGTTAGGACTCTTGTGTGACCAGCTCACCGCCAATATTTTACACGCTGTAATGGCAAATTATGCCAGATTATTTCCTTGATAAAGTCTTAAAGAAAAACTAATGAATCCTAACGGTGAAAAATCACCATTGTCAAGGCTGCCAAAATGAAATGATGATGATAATTTTGCAGGTCACTCTGTCCTTGTCTTTTGTTGCCTTCGGTTTGTCATCCAGATAATGTGAGGCACCCCCCATCCCCACCCCCACACATACACACAACAGTGAAACATCCTCTGAGACTGTGCAAGCCCAGTAGGCTACAAGTGGTAAGTGACTTGAATATGTAACATCATGAAATTGTTCATTTTGAAGTCTGTCTTTGATGCTTTATTGTCCACTCTGGTTGGGTTGATCCTGTCCTGGTAAATGTAAGGTAATCGTCCCTCAATTTTGACCAGGACTCTTTCAGAAGGAAGATTTCAATCTCACAAATAGCCTTGGTTAGATGAAGGTCAGCAATTTCAAACAAAGTTTGAAATCTTCCACAGCTGTCATGGCTGAACACCACGGGAGGAGGTTTGTTTGCCGCAGCAGTATAGCAGCATCACGTCATCCCAGTCAGATCACTCTTTTGTAATCAATGTTTCAAACTTGCAGAGAGACTACAAATGATTTGCGCTGCTTGGGTGTAGTGTAGAGGCTGAACTCCCTCTCTGTCCTGAAGGTTTAGTGTACACACCACCTATTACAACAGGTCTAATTTATTATTCATAAGAGTGGTCTGCTGTGACACTGTGGCAGTTTCACATAATGCATCAGAATACCTACATTATATTCATAATTAATTCTTATTTCTTAGTGCAGCTACTCTGTTATATGATGCAATGAATATTAATAGCCTTGTTAAATCAACCTATGCAACTTAAAAGTAACACAGTTTATGCAGTGGGTACTCCAGCGGCTATTGGATGTATGGATGAATGTTAATGACTTTGGTGAATCCCACTATTTGTGTAACAAAAATCTCCACATTTTTCAATACGATAGAATACGATTGATACAATACAGTACTGTCAGGAACTGTCAGTAGTTGTTATTGATGTCGGTTGTCTGTCTTTGTCTTGTCACCTCCTGTTTTATTTTTTAGTCCGCATCTTACTCCTGTCAAGTTTCCTGATTTCATGCCCCACCCTAATGTGTTTTTCCTTTTTCTCGTTATCCCTTCTCCCTTGTGTATCTCAGTTTTTCCTTATTTGAGTTTCTTTGTTTTTTTGTCACCTGTCTGGTCAATGGGTTTCCACAAAAAGATTTACATTTACCTTCCAGCTCAGCTCACCATTATGCTCATGTTTGGTTTTACATTATACCTGCTCAACATCAGCATATAGGGAAATGCTGTGGTAGCTATGGTAGCATTGCTATTGTGGGCTAATTTTAGCACTAAGTACAGCTTTACCTATTATAATACTGCACCCCTCAAAGAGCTGCAACCATGCTAGAGTATAGCCTTGGTTACTGCACATGTTAGCCTTAGAGATAACTGGCCTGCTGTGTTGGTTATAAAACAGCAAAAAGAAAACTGTAGCCTGCTTGTCACCCACAGCCCCGAGAGACCGGAGAACAATACTGACCAGGAAATGGGGGTTACACTGGCATGGCTGATCCTATTTAGGCTGTAACAGACCGATCATCATCATCATTATCATCATCACCAGGATTACCCCACAGCATACCAAGACGAAAACATCATCGCAAAGGTGAAGTAGCGTCGGGGAAGCATCGTGATTTGAGCCTGAAGATACATTTTCATATTTAAGTCTCTCACAATATGAGGGTGTCTGTCCACATGCTGAAGCTCAGTAGACACTGGGTGATGCAGCAAGACCTTAAACATCCGAACACATCTACTACAGAATGATTTCAGACATAGAAAATGCACCTGTTTGAGTAAGAGCCCAGACCTGATCCCAGTACCCGAGGAGAGCCAACATCAATATGTCTGAGCTGAAGGAAAAATGGTCTAAATGTCCTCTTAGATGTTTTGCAGGTCTGATCAGCTGCTACTGAAGAGCTGGTTTGAGGTTTTTAGTGCCAAAGGAGGTTCGTCCACTTATTAAATCCAAGGGTTCACTCACTCTTTCCACCAGGAAAGTTAGTGTTGATGTCTGCACTCAATAAAGGCACAAAAGACTGTAAGTGTTTGTGAGATATTAGCTTAGGGACGGCGTGTTTGTCCACATTTGTGACACAGATGAAGATCAAATCAATGCAGGAAACTAGGTAATTGCTCTGGTTCCAGGTTGTTGTTTTTTTTGTCGTTGTGGTAAAATCAACAAAAGACATTTATCCCTACTTGAAAGCCAGTGCTGTTCTTTGGTTGTTTTTCCTTTTAAACTGTGCTGGTGCTTAAATCGACAGTGTCAGAAATAAAGTATTTGCTGTATTTTGTTGGTGCTCAAGTGGAACAACTGTCTGTTTTTCTCAACAGGAGAAGTCTATATTAATGAAAACAAAAAATGACTAATGAAGCTAAAAAAAATTGACCTCTGCTGAGAAAGTCCCTCTGTTCTTCTGACTGGATAAATGATCAGTGCCGGTCTATTGTCACTTTGCTGCAATAGAGCTGATAGCACACTGCTGGAGACCAGAGCATTGATGTCTTTTACCACAGTTAAAAAGTTGAACCCAATTCCAATGCTGATGCATCAGACTTTATACAGACTAATTTATCCTCACTCTGACATTTATATGAGCCACTTCTAAAATATGGCTTCAGATTTAGGTGTAAATACCATAACATTAATATATATGAAATTCTTCACCATACCTTCGACCCTCTCATGCTGCACTTTGGATGCTTCCATCTATCACATTAACTGTAACTGACAATCACTGTCAGTGCAGAGGCTTCGCAGTCCTCATGAGATTTGTGACTCTGTTGTTTCAGCTACATATGAAAGGAAAGCGGGCCACATTCACACAGCAGCACTGGATCATTATGAAGTGAGCTCAGACTGAAAGTCATGGGAATAACATGTCTCGATTGTGAATGAGGGTGGATTTTCTTTTTAATGAAGGGAGCTTGCCAAAGTAATTGTTCTGCTTTATTTCGTCTCTGCTGTGATGGCATGTGGTTCATGAGGGTGAATACAAAGACAAGAATTGTGAGATTTGAACAGATATCTGAACTGGAACACAATAGCTAAGCTTTGAATTATGTACTTAAGTGAACTGAAGCCACTTTTCCTTGTATAAGGCTGAAAATGTGAAGTCTGACTGTACGGAAACATGACATTCTCATAATAATGTGTCCCAACCGCATGTGCACCGTTTACCTGACGCTGCTGTTTTTACATTTTATAGCAGACATAAGGAATTTACCACATAATCTGGAATCAGCGTGGCAATTCAATAAATGATTATGTTGCTGGTGCTAAAAATACAACTCAGGATCATGTGACTGTTTAACAAACAGAGTGGGCATCGATTGAAGTTGGGACTGAAACAAGCCCATGAGAGTAGATCCGAATGAAGTGAGTTAATCAAAGGAGCAAGTTGCAGACAGATTGTCCATATTATTGATGTTCCATAAATAAGAGGCATATATTTTACCTTTTGACAGGCTTCCTAGTCGCTGAGCCTTTTCACATCAGAACGTTATTACAGCTGCACTAACTATAATGGGACTGCTCCTTAATGACAAGAGTTCTAACACTGACGCTTTTTCATTTAGAGCTCAACTCTCTATGTTTACTGGCGTGTATGTGACACAAAATAATGCAATATTTGGTTAAAGTGCAGCAAATACCAGCATGGCTGGATAATGAGACACTGGGCCCCCTTGGTACTGGCATGTAAAAGGCCCCGGACCCCTCCTATACAGAAGAAAGGCTCTCTTTGTGGTTGTTCTGCATCTCTCTTTGTGGTTTTGTTCCGCTCTGGGCTGGTAGAGTGACCAGCATCCATTACTGGTGCCAGTGTTTTTCATCCTTCTCTTATCACTTTCATTATCTTTTTTATTTAGTAAATTATTGTTAAATTCCTACTATTATAGACAGAAGCTTTTAGGTTAGATAATAATAAATACTATAATTATTTGGTTAAAATCCAACAAATGCAGGCCGTGAGCTACTTAGCACAGACATGTAAAAGCTCAACCACTTCTCTCACATTAGTGCAACTCTTTCATTTGGTTGTTTTGTGTGTCTTTGTACTTGCTTCTCTCTTTGTGGTCATTTTGTGTCTCTGTATAGTTGTGTTGTGTCTCTTTGTGGTCTGGATCATTGCCTGGTCGATTGTTCCAGTAATCCCGCCATTACAATGGGTGGCATCTTTTCCTATCTTATCTCTTTAATAAATTATTGTTGTAGTCATAATGTTATATAATAACATGGATATAGTCTTTTTTAATCATTGTTATTATTAAAGTTTAAACACCCCATACACTGTAGGCTACTGTAGGAACCAGTCCTTTAATTATTTATAAAACAATAAAGACACACCAGTTGCAATCTTCACTCTCACAGATTTGTGTTGTGGTGGGTGTGTGGATAGTGGTGCACCTTCAACCTTATTGTTTGTTTAGAAGATGGTTCCTGCTCTTTTCCTTTCATCAGATGTGACCAGCTGAGGAGGGAATGAGGAAGCCAGAGTCCTCTGGGGCCTGGAGCCTCAATTTATGTTACATTGTTGAGAGCTCTGCTAAAGCCTCATTCAATCCCTCATTCAAGACGTGAAGGAACTGTTTCCAAACAGTGGCTGTGCTTTCCTGGAAAGCTGCAAGTATTGGCTGGCCGTGTGTTAAATGAAACATTGCAGTCTGGGCCTCTGATAGGAAACACAACAACATGATTTGCCTGATTAATTTAAACTGTTAAAGTTTGTATGGCTTGCAGTCATGGTGATAACACAATTGCTTCACCGCTGTGTGTAAAAATGGGACTTTCCAGTCAATAATGCCACATTTGCTTCACATTTACCTCAGGAAAACGCAGTCAACAGCAGCAGACAAAACATGAACGAGAGACAAAACACAAGTCAAAAAGTAAAAACACAATCAACGTAGTAATGTTCATCTGCAAGAAATGACAGCTGGCAAGTCAACCTTTTCTCCGCAATTTTTTTTTTGTACGCTTACACACATAGACTGTATCAGCGAGTCAGACACACATACAAACACACACACACACACACACCTGAGCCTCCTTGCTGGGCAGTTGCCAGCATGAGTCATGGCTCAGTAGAACGAAACAACAAACAAAAACAGGCCATTTTCTCACTGTTGATTTGCAAAACCATTACAATGCTGCAGGAAACATTTGTGTTTCATACAAAGGCTACACTGTTGGGCAGGTGTGAGATGTTTGAATTGTCATGACCAGGATAATATTATGTTGCTGTTAACTGAAATGTCGAGGTTAAGACTCAACTAAAACAATGAGTAACATCATTGAGAAAATACACAACTATTCCGGTGAGCTTCTGTTATCATGGCAGCAGCTCTCTTACGTTTTGTCATGGTGTTCACATTGTAAAGTGATCAACCAGGAAATGTTCTGCTGCAATGTACTCAATTAGCCAACACTGAATATTTTTTTGCCAGATCACATCATGTTGTGTTGTGTTGCAGCAAAGGTTGAGCCTGGTTCAGCCTCACAGCTGGAGCCTTCTGTGTCCTGGCATCATGATGAGAATCCAGCCAGCGGTTGATGGGATATTTCAGTCTGAACCAAAGTGGTGGGCCGACTAACTGCCAGCTAAAAAATGAAATGATTGCGTCAAGGTTGTGACTCTACAGCGATCTCCTTTTTGAAATATCAAAATGTATCATAAATTGTTCGGTGGGAGACAGGCTATGGTCCCCTGGCACCAGAGACACACCATTTGGGGAGGCAAACCAAGCAAATGATTGAGTCCTTTAGGGGCAAGAGGGGTCAACCACAGCCCCTTATACTGGCACATTTTGCCATGACAACAATAAACCCCCTTAAAACACCCCATAAGCAGTTAGTGCCTCTTTGCCCGGGGCTCCCCAGAGTTGCCACAGCTTGGTTTTAATATCAAACATGATGTGCGCTCATTACCTTGACCTCCACACTTTCAGTTTCGCCTTTGATGCATAAATGTCAGAGACTGTCCTCCTATAATAGATGACCCCATATGTCATTTGTGGAGGCAGTTTATTACAATCTGTACTCAGATTTTATTGTAAAGCGACAGCTAGCAGTCGTTTTAGATACCATCAGTCTTTTAAGGGAACGCCCCAGTTTACGATTAAGTGACAAGAGGGGGACTGAAATAATTACGTGGCCATGGCGACACAAAGGCGTCCACACAGGGAGGAGTTGGCAAAGTGCTTGTTTCATACTTCAAACTGATACTCATCTTTGTCTATTTCATCTATAACTTACACCATGTGTTTATCATTGTAACCAGGGCAACGGATGGCTCGCAGATGAGACTTAGAGACAGATGGTTGGAGGACTTGTTTGAAATGTCACCCTGCTTTTCACATTGGCAGTCAATCACCCAATCAGATTGGTCGTTTCTCGGTTGCTGACTGAGCACCACATGAAAAACAAATTCTCATCTTGGAAAACTGTCCATTGGCACGTCCCAATATGACAGTCAGTGTCGACCACTGGGATGAACAAGGCAAAAAGCTGCGTCGGGCTCAGCAGGAGAACAGGTGCATTTTTTTGGGGCTATCTATTGGAAACAGCAAAGTGAAATGAAAATAAGTACCACAAGTGCTTCCTCCTCTGTAGGACACCTGCATCTTTTCAAGGCAGAAATGGCAGAGTAGATTCATTGACTATTCTCGGTTATAGTCTGTGCTTTCATGATGCTCGGAATCTGTCTCCAAGCCAGTGGTGCATCAGCGCTCAATGATAACCTGATTCTGTGTGTTCATCCGAATATGTGAGTCACGCAACTGAGAGTTGTTTCTCATCACAGTGACTGGAGCGGCCCACTCGGATGGTTACCTTGATACACAAACACAAACATACGCAGAATATTGTTGTCCATCTTGTTTTGTGCTCTGCATTTTATGGTACGCACTTTCATATTGTGGCACAGGAAGCATGGTATCAAGCAAGCTATCAAAGAAATGGAATGAAATGTCACTATTAATCAATGTAATAGTGGACATTGATACAAGTAGAAAAACACAGTAAGTGATGATGTGGTAGCAAGTGTGGGTCTGTTGCTGAGTTTGAGTCACAGCCAAGGCACTGTGTGAGTGTACTGATGATTTTTAATGTCTATTTATTTTTAAATACCATGTCAGGGATGATTTATGTGAATACTTTGATCGATGTTTTTTCTTCAGAATTCGGCATCAGAAAATCAGGTGGCATTATCCATGACAAAATTGAAATTAGCTTATTCTCCATCACCACACTGGATGTGCAATTACAGTACCGACGGATGAGCAACCTATCATCAGGAGGCAGCTCTTAAATTGTGAGAGACAAAAACAAATCTACTCTGGTTGAGCAATTTTTATGTATCACCTTAATTACATTTTTAAACCTTGCAAGAAGGCTGGAGTCTGCACCCAAAGACACTACTGGTAATAACTCATCAAAGAGAGTTTAAACAATGAAAATACTCCTATATTGAAGTGTAATGAAACTATTTACTGACATCTTGATGTAACTTTAAAAACTTTATGTATGATCGATATACTGTATGAACTATACTACCTTTTCAAATTTCATAGGTGTTTATACAGTAGCAGATCCTCAGGGCTTATGAAATCATATATACTTCATGTCAGTTCATGTTCAATTGTAACACGTTCTTCACTCAATCTCAGTCTATGCTTTCCTATCTCCCACCTGAGGCGGGTGTGAAACTCGCTGACTGACAGTCCCTCTTCAAAGTACAGACTGTCCTTTTTCCTATGGCACAGCCACAGGCATCAAACAACTAATTCAGGTCAGTAGTCAGGCACTCGTCCCATGTATCTTTGGCAGCAACAGACTGAGTGGAACTTTGTGTGTTTAAGGGCATGTTTAAAACTTCACCAGGTTGGTTTCCTCTGCAGGTGACCTTTAATGACTACAGTTTACTATGGGGTGAAGAGTGACTGCATATGTTGACCATGTTTTTGCAGCACTACCGGTATATGTCTTCAGAAAAAAAAAAAAAATCAATTTTAAAATACTAACAAAGCATCAAATAACTACAAATATACTGAAAGGAGTTGCTTGAAATTATATTCATTCCTCACTCTGCAGTTTCCCTCAGGTCATCTAAGCATTTCAGTGTCCTTTTAACTCACTGGTTTAATTTTACAGCTACAGACTCATTTTTTGTAACAAAAAAAAAAACATCCGCACACCGACGGCCTTGCACCAACCAGCAGAAACACTCAGTTAATGATGAGCTGATGGAAGATTTAGCAACTGAAGAGTCAAATATTCCCTCAGGAGATGGTAAAACCAGAGCTAAATCAAGGTTTGGCTTTATGGATTTCTTGTTCTTCTTCTTAAAAAAAACTATCGAACTAACTCTAAGGAACTGATGTGTGACTGTGTGATGTTTGTTAGGTAATTGAATCAGTACGATAACATTTTGCTCTCATCAAAAACGTTAATATTCAAAATATATTCTGGGGTCAGCTGGGCCCCTGCAGTGATTATTTGTGCAATGTCTGCATCTAAAGGCTTTGGGAGATCTGAAAGTCAGTACAGCATCACAACATCAGGGGAACTTACAAGACACATCACCTAACTTCATTATCACCCATTTTACAACACACTGTGAGTCTGTTTGGATTCACTGCTCCTTCAGTAAAGTTATGAAACTCATCTGTTGGGCAACAGCTTCATTATATTTAAGTTAACAAAACAGTAATTGTCGTCCTTCTTAATGTCATTTTTGCTAAGGTCTATCAGTGGGCAAGGTGCTGATGCTCATATTGGAGAAATATATTTGAATAGCTGCCATGTATAGTCATTACAGTGAAGGTAATGGTCATGTTATCTCTGATTATGAAAAACTGGAAGTCTGCTTTTGAGTTTTCCCTTTCAATAATGCCGCTGCTCCTTTGGACATGGAAAATTATAACTTTTATGTTTTACAGCAAATCCAATAATGTTCAAGATTAATTTTTGTAATAACACGAAGTGCACAAAATGCTTCACACAAAATAATCTGTGCCTTCATTGTGAAACATTTAGTTACTGACAATTTGTGCTATAATTAAAGAGACAGAAAAAATAAACTGCAAGTTTGTCAATATGTGGTCCTGTGCCATAAATGAGAGAAGGACAAGAGTACTTTGAATTTATTTTTTCATTAAATATCTTCACAAACAAAGGCAAAGGCCAGTAAACATGACAGCTAATTTAAATTCAACTCACCACCACCCACCTATTAAATCTGATAAATCTGCTGCAAATGGACAAAAACAAAGAGCAAAGAGGGAAAAGCAGTGTCCTCAGGTTGAGCTTATATTGAAAAAAAAGAAAACCTCATTAAAATGTAAAATAATGAACAACTTTGAACTGCTCATGGAAAAAATGCTTTAATATCTACCAGTTTTCTACCACATGACATAATTACCTTTATCCGTATTAGAACTGACACAACAATCTGCTGTTCATTAAAAAATAAAACCGCACCATAGTTAGTTATTATGTACGGAAGCCCTAAAGGGTCAAGTCCGTATAATTTTTTTTATTATCGTTTTCTCGTGATAACGACTTATTATTTCGTTATCTCGAGATAACAAAGTCTGTTTTCTCGTGATAACGACTTATTATTTCGTTATCTCGAGATAACAAAGTCTGTTTTCTCGTGATAACGAATTAATTTATGTCGTTATCTCGAGATAACAAAGACCGTTTTCTCGTGATAATGAAATAATCATAGAATGTGTGGTTGACATGGTTGCCCAGCAACATGTTTCCCCGGTGCAATCGCTTCTGCTACGGGGAAGTAGCAGCTGGTTAGCCGCTGTATGTTCGTAGCAGGGGGCTACTACGTATTAACTGACTCGCCGCTCTGTGTGTGTGTCGCGGTGATAATTTAATCGTGAAAAGTAGGCTACAACACACACAACATAACGTTACAGCCGCAGTGTTGTGAGTGAGTCATGTCGGGACAACCAGGCTTCATACCCCGGTGCCCGGCCGCCACTAGAGCAGCGGCGGCGGCGGCCAAGCACCGGGGTCTGTGGAGCGGGTTCATGAAGCCTGGTTGTCCCGACATGATTCACTCACAACACTGCGGCTGTAACGTTATGTTGTGTGTGTTGTAGCCTACTTTTCACGGTTAAATTATCACCGCGACACACACACAGAGCGGCGAGTCAGTTAATACGTAGTAGCCCCCTGCTACGAACATACAGCGGCTAACCAGCTGCTACTTCCCCGTAAGCAGAAGCGATTGCACGGGGGAAATATGTTGCTGGGCAACCATGTCAACCACACATTCTATGATTATTTCATTATCACGAGAAAACGGTCTTTGTTATCTCGAGATAACGACATAAATTAATTCGTTATCACGAGAAAACAGACTTTGTTATCTCGAGATAACGAAATAATAAGTCGTTATCACGAGAAAACAGACTTTGTTATCTCGAGATAACGAAATAATAAGTCGTTATCACGAGAAAACGATAATAAAAAAAATTATACGGACTTGACCCTTTAGGGCTTCCGTAATTATGTTCATTATGTTCATATTCTTTCTATGAATTGTTGTAGGCTGCAACACAAAACTGCAGCTGAATTAAGACACTGTTGTTAAACATGGTTCCATACAACATTTTAGTCAACTAAAATATTAATTATTTATATTTAGAAATAATTACAATATTGTCCAAATGTTTTTTTCTTTAGTTTTTTGGCTTGGGATTCTTCACAAGGCTTTGCTCAAGTGTTACAGATTGGTTGGTGACCGTAGCTCTGTAGTAAAAAGCCTGCAAACAAGTTCATACACCTGGAGAGGTCTGGGGGCACTGAGGAGTTTTTACCTGTGTGCCTGTCATTCATTCATTGAGAGCATGCTGCTTGCTCATAGACGGATTATCATGACCACGGGCCCTGGACACAAACTCGCCACGGGCCCCTGCCTACACATGCAAACAGTGTGCGCGCAAAGGCGCTCTTCCCATTACGGGAAAAGGGAGGTTTTTATACGCACATCATGCTGTAGGCTATTGAGGTGCAGGGCAATAAAAAGTAACGTAAAAAAAGAGAGGGTTGCCCGCACACTCTTACAGGAGGTCACAGTGATTTATTCAGCACAAACGTTTTCGACCATGTGTGGTCTTCATCAGGTGCCAGCTCTTCCCATTACGCACATAACAACACCGGGCAACACACAAAACACAACACAAAATTACTGTCATTTTAGGTCTTTTTTGCGAGGGGGTTGGGGGGGTTGTGCTCCCCTGAACCGGGCTCTACAAACACTGGTGCGCATCATGCCACGTAGCAATGGGATTGGATTATTAATAAGAGCCTATTGCACAACTGAAAAACTGTAAATATTGTAGCGACCCCGCAGTAACGTTCTTGTTATGTTTAAATTCTGTGATTTCTGACTGACTGTCAATGTGTACGGTACAGTACGGGCAAGTAGGGTATGGTTGGATGAGGGGCCGGGGTGAGGGAGACAGAGTCCTGTGTGTGTGTAGGTGAGTTAGTGAGGAGGAGCAGATGACGAAGTGAGAGCTGTCAGATAAATGTGTGTTATGTTGTTATAGTTACGTCGGATCGGACACGACAATGTCAATACAAACGTGAGTTTACCATAGACGTCGGACGTGAAATAGCCGCGGAGCGGAGCCAGTTTCCTTTCTGCGCCGTTAACAGGTTGTGTCAGATGCGCCAGAGCGCGCACCTCTGTGCCAGGCTCGCGCTCTGCAGCGGTTTCTCTGTTTATTAATTTAACAGAGCGCGAGAGAGATTACACGCACATAACCAGGGGGTCGGACTGCACTCGGATGCCGAGTAACCTACTCGAGTATCGGCTACAGCCTATAGACTCACCAAAACCACCGGCTTTTTCCTGGTCTTCTTCGAGGAAAAGTCCTTAAGGTAGTCCAACACTCGGATCAGTCTGTCCTCTACGGCCACTTACATAGCGCAGTTTCAGCCGTTTCAACCGTTTCAGCTTTTTCTTTCCTTTGTTTTCGTCTAGCAGCAACAGCTGATCCACTGAGCGCCCGCGTCTCCATTTTAAAAACGCACTGTATATTTGACCCCAGCGCACGTAGGCTACGTCATTGTGTCATCACACATTACTGACTTATCATTTCTAAAGCATTCAATTGATTTTATAATCATACTACATTTTCAAAACCACATTCATTCCAATATATTTTTTTTATTGTACAAAAAAAAAAAAAAAAAAAAAAAACTCTGAAGGCCAAGGGCCCCTATTGGATCTGGGGCCCTGGGCACACGCCCACTTTGCCCATGCGGTAATCCGTCTATGTGCTTGCTGGGTTTACATAATGTTAACAACCAAATCCGACCCCCCTATAGTGGGAGCTGGCTAACTACAGCAGCTAATGGTGAGGAGCAGCACGTCTCGTTCTCACCTCTATTATGGCAAATAAGCAAAATTTGTTACATACACCATTATCGCTAAAAGAGGCAGAGGAATAACTAAACATGACATAGGCTATCTACTGTACACTGAGCAGATAGAGCAGGAGAGTGGGAGTGGGGCAGAGAGGCCATCTGTAATTAATAAGAGACAACACCCTCATGGCAGCACAACACAACACAACAACAAAAGTCCTTCCTGAGGATTTTTGAACACTAAAACGTTAGATGACTTTTAATTTGAAAAGTCCTACAGGAAGTGGTGAAGGCTAAAAGGAAATGTTCAACCCTCAGCTGATCAGTGGTGTCATTTCATCCCTAGTTTTTTTTTCCTCCACATATAGGCCTACACTACATTCATTTAGTAGGCTATGTGCCTATACTTCATATTGTTTCTCTATAGTGTTAACCTGTTTTGACACAGGTGAATAGCCAGGTGCCACTGCGGGAAGTAGTGTGTTGTCTGACTCCGCCCCCTGAAGTCACCAGCAGCTCACGTGACCAAAGACAGCCTAAGTCAACTAACTCACCTGCAAAGGAACTACAATTATGCTAGTGGCGACCGCTGGAGAGAAAGAGAAGGAAGAAAAAAGAAGAAAGGTTTTAATATAACCCTTCCCAATTTTAACTCTGAATCACTATGTTTAAGTAAATATACTGTTGTTGCCTATACAGAAAACACAGCTCAGTCTTTGTAAAGGTAGGTGCTAGGTGATGGCATCGAATGACATCATAATTAGCAGTGAATTAGAATTAGCAGAATTCCGGTTGACATGTCGTCATAATGGTCCGCATTCCAGTTTGTGCTTCGGACGTGTTTCTGGCTTCACGACAGAAATGGAAAAAACATGCTAACGAGAACAGCTTACAGCAAAATGCAGCTCAAGCTAGCTGCTCAGAAAACCGCCTTTTTTTTTCTTGAAGACGTCACCGCTGTTTGGATTCACCATTTTTTTTCTCTTGAGGACGTCACCTGTTTGGATTCGTCGTGGGCCTCAAACTGTCACCAACTATGATGGGAGTCGCAGTCTGTGTATGAGGAGAACAACCTTCACTTCAACAGGGTAAGTGCCTGTATGAAATCACTTCTTAAACCCACTTTTACAGACTTTTATGTAATGTCACCCTCTTCTTTCTATCTATTTTATCTCACAGTTTTACCTTCTTCTGTTTTACCTCTTTTAGCATCTTTTCTTATAGTATCTCATCATATCTCCCTTTACCTTGTATGGTAAACCCCTCTTTTATTTATTTTATCTAATTAACTGCATCCTTCATTATATTAATTTGAGTCCTCCAAGTCTCAATTTGTTGTTGGGTTCTGGTGCCTGTGTTGTGGCTGTACTGAGTTGGTCTCTTATGGTTTTATGGTATTGTGACTTGTCTCTTAGGATGTTTTGTCAAGCACTTTGTAAACTTGTGTTTTTAAAGGTGCGTTATAAATAAAGTCATCATCATCATTATTATTATTAGCCTAGCTGTTTGAGCCTATGGCCACATGTCCATGTCTTCAGTGCTCCAGCTAAAACACATTTATGCTACCTTTGCATCCTTTTTAGGGCATAGAAAATTCCCCTGTGCATTTTTTGACCGGAAACAACTCCATTGTAACTTAATTATTACCGTTAGCTCCTTTTTCTAAGGTCTCACTCTCTAATTGAGCCAAGCTTAAGATGCTGCTGTTGTTGCTGCTGGCAGTGTGTGCCAGCTGTGGGCAGTGTGTGCACTGCATTTGCTGGCCGCAGATTTTTTTGTGTTGGGTTTACTTTCTCTAGCTGGTGGTTATTGTGAAATACTTTGTTATGCTGGAGTATTTCCTTGTCCTATATTGGTTTTGTCTTGGTTATGATGTGTTCACTGTATGAGTGGTGAAGCTGAGGTTTTGCCAGTGTTTTGGGTTCATTGGCATAATTTACAGTATTTCTCTTGCTTTTGAGTATGTGAGTTTCATGTGGTCTAGCTCTGCACCCTTGGGTTCTTCTCAGTAGAGCAACAGTGATAAGCCAGTTAATCAGTTAGTGAATAATGACCAACTACTCTAATAATTGATGATTATGTAAAATATAAATATGATCTCTCCTCGGCATCTGAAATGAGAATATTTTGTCTCTTTGTGGACATATAAGACATTATGTTCACTTAAAAATAATTCACACAAATACATTTCAGCATGTCTGATGAGTGAACAGATATAGAGGATGGTGTTGCCGATCACAAAGGCCTAAAGTGTCCACCATTTGAATGTTGAATCCCAACTTGATACACTTTTTAACCTTCACCCTTGACCTGATGTGCAGCGTCTCATAGATGCAGGTAATGAATACAAAGTGGAAGATGTATTGTTAAGTGTTTTGAACAAGGTACTTCATGCTCTCTCTTACTGTGTGACACATCCTCCACTCTCAGCTTTATGAAAGTAAATTTTTCCACAGCAAAAGTACAAACAAGGTTGTGTACAACTCTGGTTTCTTGAATGGAGCCGTCTTAATGCTTTCATCATGAGCTGCTTTTGGTTCAGTGAGAGCTGTCACAAAATTGGTCCATTTGGTTCTTTGAAGAACAACAATGTGTCTCGAAATGTGACCCAAACAACTTTAAACCCTCCATCAGATTTTACAGTCAGTGAAAAAATAACCTGCACAGAGTCTCAGAAGTTTGATAATGTGGGATTACTCAGAGGTGACGGACATTAGTGATTTTGTGTTTCTTTAAAGCCCCTACAAGGAACTTTCAGTTTGTGTTGATTTTGGCGGTCCCTGTGGCCAAAAGCGGTAGTGTTTTGTCTGAATAAAGACTGCATTTCCCATGAGCTGTAGTACGCTTATCTGGCTTGCGCGTCAGGGCTCAAGACTATCTTTTTTTTTTTATCAAATTTTTATTTTATTTGAAGACTAACTTTTTTGTGAGCAGTTTTAGGCAAATTGCTTTGGAAATGTATTTAAAATACTTCTGAACAGCCTCTAGCAGGACAGCAGAGCAGGCTGACTTTAGGACGGGTGCTCTGTGGGTCAGAATGGAGAGACTTGGCTGGCTGGAGCATGAACCAGCCGCCTCGCTTTCACCCACCGGGTGTTTGCAACTATTTTACGTCCCCCGGAGGACTTGAGGTCTTGAGCCCTGCATGCCGCGCGTCCTGTCTCTGGTCTGAGTGCTGTAAATCGTTTTGTCCGTGGTTGACCCTGACCACTGCCTCCCGGTTTCACCATTTAGAAATAGCTTATCTTCACACCGATGGGCTTGCTGTTGCAGGTCACACAGAGACATCAGCAGAAATGAGAGACTTTTGCATATCCAGTTAAAAGTAGGGGGGCTAACTTTGCAGGGAGCATTTGGGAAAAATTCCTCTCAGACTTAAATGTTCTCAACACCTCCACCACATTATCTACAGAACACATAATTGTCAAATTTGGCTTCTGTGGGATAGCTGCCAAAAACTGCATTTGAATTACTGTTAATCAGACGAAGAAAAGGCAAACAGGCAAAAACATTTTAATGTGATATCAGGACTTTTTTTTTTCAGGCCCTGAGCATCTTTTACTCTGTTTTCTTTTTAACTGGACAGAAGGGGCTATCACTAATGGATCCAAGAGTAATACAGTATTCAGTACAGCTGCAGAAAACAGAGAACAGCCTGAAGGATTGGTTTCCATAATTGCCTCCCAATTAATGAGTGAACTAAAACAGTGTGTCCTGCAGCAATTTCTTTCAGCTTTGTCCTCAGACTTGAGCCATATTAGGTTGTGCCTAAATTCGAATGACACATGTCCTTTGGATGATAAACATTCCCTTCGTTAGTTTATGCTGCTGGCCCAGTAAGTCTTGCATGTTGTGGTGTAAAACAATCCCCAGTGTGTTGCCCAGGCATGTCATAACCATTTTAAAATTTTGAAATACAAAATATTTAATCATATATTTGCAATTTAACAAAACAGTTCATCGCAGAAGCCTGTGTAAGCCCCACAGTGTGGACCTGGAAGTTAGAAAAGTTGTTCTTGGGGTGAATGCTTGAAAAAACTGGGCAAGGAAGTGAATGAACAACTCCCTCATTATGGACTACAACTACTGAACTGCTACAGACCCGAGGTGACTGGAAGTGACTGCTATTTCAATAAGAATGACTGAACCAGTCCTTCTACCAATTCCCTAAAACAACGTCTGTTTACGGCGACAATGGCCTCTAGCAGCCGTAGTAATTATGGCAGGAGGAGAGTAGGAAATAAGGTGAACCAAACCGTGACGTTTCTCTAAAACAATCCAAGTTGTTCTAAACCAAACAAGTGAAATTTTTTTTAAAATAGTGAACATGTTTTTTTGTTACTGCCTTTATAAGAGTGATTTTAGATAAATATATAATGAAGGATTAGGGGTGATGAATTTGAATTTTACTGCCACTGGCATGAGCTATGTAATCAGAGCAGCTTCCTGTGTGATTTTTTTTTGGGGGGGAAATGTGGTCATTTATGGTACATTTTAATTATTTACTCTGACCTATAATTGATATAATTATAATAATAATAACAATGATATTTATAATTAATTGTAATTACCAGTGCATTTGTTTTAATATCTCAATATACATCTTTCCTACGCTGCACAGCCTCCCCCATTGTGTGAATACATTATCTGGAGTAAACACTGTCAGGATGAAAAAACAGGAAAACTGACATTCGTGTTCGTTTATTCCAAGAGGTTAAAGCAGAAGTAAGTGGTCCGGTCGTTTTCGCTAATGCTGCGTTCCAGGCAGGCTTTTGAAATCGTAAATTACAGCTTCAAGTCACAACTTACGACTTTGTAGCGTTCCAGGCAACCCACTCGTGTTTTTCCGACCTGTTTTACCGGTGAAAGTCACTATAACGGCCACTCGTAACTTCCGACTGGTGAAGTCGTACCAGATCGAACTGGTACGACTTCACGATCGGAAAAATACGAGTTTCCTTGAACGCACCATAACAGTCCTCGTCCCTACGTCACCACCATAGACTGTAAAAAGAATGGACGTAGCGTCCGTGACGTCACCCATTGGTTTTGGGGAGTCTGTTTTGTGCCGCTACTACGGGGGTTAGAACCGCGCCATGTTGGATTCTACTTGCCATATTTGGAGCGGTGCGGCCGTTGGCCGGCCGAGAGCCCGCCCACTGGCCTCGTAGCAGCGGTCGCCGGACCTGTCACTCAACGGTTCTGCGCCCTGATTGGCCAGAACTTTAACCCTAATAATAGTAAAACGGTAGAGTTTAAAAAAAATTCACCCCCCTCAGAGTATGTGCGGGGGTAGAAACTATCGATTGAGACCAAAAAAATAAAATGTACCAGGCTGTAAATATGTTTTTTTAAGCTGTAAAATCGGCTATTTTAACATGGGGCTCGATTGGAGTTGCTCCCTTCTGGAGCCAGCCCCCAGCGACAGCCGAGGGGATTGCAGCTTTTTGAATGCGGAAGTGAGCTTCACTTCTCAGACCGACAACTGCCCCCTTGGTCACCACATTCACGGCGTCCCTTGGCTGCACACACAGCCCTGCATGCCGTTCTCTCTCCTCATTGGATAAAAACTGTAGGATACGATAAATGTTTTCTCCTCGGCTCAGAGCAGAGCAGAGGGACTGACAGACCCGTGATTCAGACCAAACACTCTATGTAAGTGATTGCTGTCGGAAGATATAACTATTTAAGACTTATATTAACACAAATATATCACTTACTTCTGCTTTAACTATTTATTAAATTGGATCATCAAAGGAATCGGATACAAGAAACTCTCCTGTTCAGGAAATCGCAGTCTGCAAGCAGTTAGCTGCAACCACCATCCCAAGAGAGCGAGAATTCTCTGTCTTCTGCTCAAGACAAAAACGTTACATTAATTTTAATAAAATCGCACTATGTGTGTGTAATTAACTCTTATTGGTCAGAAACAGGTGGGGAGTGGCTGTGGTTTAGACTTAGCCCTCCCTTCGTTGGTGCCCTCTGGCTGGCACATGTTGGTCCCATCTTCCCAGCACACGAACCTCCGGGCCTGAAACACAACAAAGCCCTCCCTACACTGACATAACTTAACATCCCAGGTGTCTGAGGGGTCAGGGCAGATAATACAGACCATTAAAACTCTTCCTCACAATGCTTCATTCAGCGGGCCACAGGCCTCTCATCCTCTCCTCCCTTCGGCCTTGGAGATGTTTTGCTTTCACTGTGGCTCTGTGTGCCCTCAGTTTACCTCTGAATGATCAAACAGGTTACTGGTATTCATTGCATTATGAATCAGGCTCAACATACATCTATATGGTTTGCTTACAAGTTTCAGTTATCTTTAAACTCAATGGGTTAGTAAAAAACATAAGGCACAACAGGTTAGTTAAAACACAAGGCTAAACTCTACTACTACTTAAAGTGAATGCATAAACAGGTACATAAAGGCAAATGTTTCACACCACACACAGGATTAACTTGTTTAATTGGGTAAAATGTGTAAGTGCTCAATCTAATAAAACAATCATCAGTGAGATATATTCAGTGTTGATCAGTAATGTCAAAGTGGAGAATATATGTTCAGTGTTAGTTCTGATGAGATATGGTTCAGCCTTATCTCATCAGTCAGTGAGACAATGGCGCTCTGTTTTGTTTGTTAGTCAGTAAGGCACAATATCAAACTCAGTAAAAGGCAAACATTCAGTGTTAAAGGGATAGTTCAACATTTTTGAAAATTGGCCCATCGCCATGATCCCCCTAGTAATAGCAGTAGGTTCGTTACCTTTAATTGTTGGTCCAAGCTGCTTTTAGATCGGGGGAGAAGAATACCGAGCGGCGCAGCTACACTACGGAGGCTAATGGAATTTCTTGGTTTTGCTCATCAAACTCAGCAAATACACAACCAAAAAACTCAAAAACGCTGTGGTGGACAAGTTGTGACCTGCACATTTACCACGCTATGAGATAATAGCGGAAAGTTAAGAGAAGTGAAGCAAATACTCGGAACTACTTTCTTCAGTGAACCACTGGTCGGAGGGACACAGTGTGCGCACCTCAGCCAGTGCCGTAGTATACGGACGTATCTGCAGTAAACAGGCGCTTTTGAAATCACTCCGCCGAGCAGCCGTCTAGAGTGTAAAGTCCGACTTTGCCTCTAAAACAACTCCATCTCGCAACTTTCCGCTATTATCTCATAGCGTGGTGAATGTGCAGGTCACAACTTGTCCACCACAGCGTTTTTGAGTTTTTTGGTTGTGTATTTGCTGAGTTTGATGAGCAAAACCAAGAAATTCCATTAGCCTCCGTAGTGTAGCTGCGCCGCTCGGTATTCTTCTCCCCCGATCTAAAAGCAGCTTGGACCAACAATTAAAGGTAACGAACCTACTGCTATTACTAGGGGGATCATGGCGATGGGCCAATTTTCAAAAATGTTGAACTATCCCTTTAAGACAGTTTTCACCCTAACAACACCCAGACTCCTGAGTCTTCACAGAGATGACTAAACTTTTCCTGCTTCCTCTCACGTACGATCAAACTAAAAGCAACAGTTACTACTGCTGCTACTACAATACAATCTTCCTCTATAGACCTTTTCAGAGAGTATAAACAAATACAGGTGTTACCAAGGATACTAATTCCATTTAGTGTAGCAGAGCGTTTTCTAATGAGCCACACCTGTCTTTGTTTATACTCTCTGAAAAGGTCTATAAGCAGATGATAGGTTGATGGTGTGATTAAACCATTTGGTCTCGCTTGTGGATCTATTTTGCATCTAAATGTTTTAATAGATGATTACCAAAAATCTACAGCTACCTTCTCATTGAATTCCCTGTAGCATGGCTGTGTGCTTGTGTGCTGATCCTTTACCAAATTTATTTGTGAACTGTGATATTTGGACGCATTATCTCTACTCTCATCTTATCCGTTGGCTGTCATTGTTGGTGTCTTATTAGTAAAGGTGACATGGTGTCATTACTCACTTTGGACAGTGTGAAAGCACATATTTCAAATAATTGAGCTAGGGCACAGGGTGTTGCACCCTACTAGATCTTTGTCTTGATGTAGTGGTTTGCTGCGGCCTGCAGGACAATACATCCACAGCGTGTGCACTCAGCAGGATGTGCTTCAAATAGGTGTGTAGAAACCTGAAAGGACTTCTAGAAGGGCCTTATGCAATAGTAGAAGGAAGCAGACAATGTTGTATATTATTTGTGTTTAATGATAGTATAGTATAGTATTGCTATTCTGTATACCATCATTATGCAACATCATTGTCTTTTTTGGCAGCAAAAAAAGTTGCACAACATTTTACAGTTAATTTTCATTTTTTAGCTTGTTTCCCAAAGAAATGTGTCATTTTCCTTTTTAATTTACCACGAAGTTGAAGCCCATGTTCACTCAGCGGAAAAAAATATCTTGCAGGCAGTTTCGACTGGAGTGAGAACCTACAGTACAGTAATCCCATGAGGTTGTTGCCTGTCATATTTCTGTAATTCTTGGTAGGATTCACATTCTGTAAACTACTCAGATTCTGAAATGGCAACATCAAAGCTAAATGTCTGGTTGCTTCAGCTTCAACACATACGAGTCAGGGTTTGTCCCATCCCCCCTGTGATGTTAAACATTTCTGCCTGCGTCACCTTTTCTCAAGATTTTAACGGCGAATGTGAGAAAAACATTAATTATGGCTTCAAGCATCTTTAACAGGACCTGTTCAGTTGTGCCTAAATACTTCCTCAATTTATATGACACCTTAAAACGCAATTCAGAAAAACAAAAGGGATCAGATGAGAAAGGACCTGACTGGTATAGAGCCCTGGGATGTAAATGACTTTGGCTAATTGCTGCATTTAGACACCCAGTGTGGTTGGAAAAAAGGAGAGCAATTGGGAGGAAGACATAAGCTGCAGGTGCAATGGAAGATAGAGTGGAAAAATAAAGTGTGACATAACGCTACAGTACGGAAAGAAAATGCATTGCCTCGTTTTTGCTGTGGATAAGATGATGTCTTTATCATCGTAAAGATCTGTTCGGCAACTACAGTCACCATTACCACAGCAATTCTGGCTTTTAAACCTTCACACTATTCACCTGAATGATGCAGAAAAAACCTTCAATATGTCAGTTTGTGACTGAAATTGTACTTGATTTTTGTCAGAGATGGTGTGAAGCCTTTCACAGTCTCCTGTCTTGTGTTTGTCAAAGTCTAACATGAGCGCCAGAGAAAATCCTGTCAGCTGGTTTCGGAACGCAAAATGTTTGTGCAGAATGAAATGTGCACAGATGTTTCGGTAATACATCATTCAATAAAACAGCCATTTCTATTCATACAATCTTCCTGGCACATTGACTGTCTAATATTAACTCATTTGCTGCGAGCAGGAATACAATGAGAAACACATAGTGGAGCTTTTCTGTCTTTTTTTTTCTCTCTCCGCACATTATTGCAGTGTTTTATTTGTAGCTGTTTTCAGTTCACTGCAGCAGCTCACAAAATTACAACAGGTATCAGCGAGCTGTTTAACCATTGAGGTAAATCACTGAGTCGTACTGAGTGGACCCCGGAGGTTCAATTACGTAAATCTATTCATTTTCTAAATGGAAAGTATCGATTGAATTGACGTTAATACATGGATGTAAGGATGTCCTCCAGGAAGTTGCTTTCAGAGGGAACTCGGTCTTTAGCTTCACATATACCACTTATATTCTCAGCTCTTTTTTATTCTTTTCAACGTTGTAAACATAGTGAAAGAAATGAGTTGTTACATACCATACAGCAATACTGTTATGACACTTCCTAACTTGCTCAAACAAGTTTGCAAATTTACATTGGGCTTAAACATAACAAATTTGAAAATCCCTCATTTGTGTCTCTGGAATTTGTTGAATGAAAGAGGAAAAGCTGCAGGCTGTGCTTTTAAGTGAAAAGAAAATGGTTTTTGAGGCTTTTGATAACAAACAAGCTGCATAATCTCCCCATTGTTTGTTAGATTCTTAGACATAAAAGGGGAAAAAGCAATTTGTTAGACCGCAAACAGTTGAACAGTAATTTAAGCTGTAGAAAAAGAAGATGCAGCTGTTTTGATTAAAAAAAATAAAAAAAACACCTCCTCACTATTTCAGACTGTCATCAAATTATTAAAATAAAAGATTAAAAAAATAAAGGGGTGCAAGCTTTTCAGATTTCTATTATTTCCTTTAATCTGAATGAAGCCTGCTTTGTTCGCTTTTTCTGACTCTGACGGAATTGAAAAGTCGGCTCATTAAAGACATAAGCTGTCGCTTTAAGCTTGATGACTAAGTGGTACTCAGCTTTGTAAATTGAAAACTGGAAATTTACAAGGTTGAAATCACAGCAGTCGGGAGCTGTAAATTGATAGAGAGAAAGTGCTTCAGGTGAAACAGCGGCCGCAGAGATTCCCCAGTTTCAGTAAATCCTTGGTAAAAAATCAAAAGTTTGAAATCTATGAGCTGAAATATTTTTTGCAGGATTTCAGCAGCAACTTCAGCCTCAATATCAAACTAATGTCTTTCAGCTGTAATTGTTCATCCAACATCAGAGAAACATACTATCATAAGGGTATATTGCCTTTAATGCATTAGCAGTGCCAGTTTCTTGTTCACAACGGTGGTGATGGGTAGATAGTAGACGCATGTCTGATTATTTGAACCCCAAAGGAGGAGCAACACGTAAATATGTGACCAAGAGAAATGTTGCAGTGTTTCTCACACGCTGATAGTTTACTCACGGTGGTTGGTTGCATGCTGTGTGACCGATGTTCCTTAGGGCCCCATGTGCAGGCCTTTGGTAGACACTACAATTTACTGATGTTCCCTAAATGCAGTTAGTGACCAGCTGGTGGACTCAATGGAGCATTTTAGCAGCTAAAGGGACAGATATTTTCCACAGGAGCTGGTAGAGACCAGACACACACAGCTAAATCATGTTGAGAAAGCGTGAATATTGGACTTAACTGTAAATAAGTGTTCAAAGCTTGTTTTAGCTGCTGCAACCCAAACATAATAACCATGATGATGATAATGATTATTAAGTAAATAAAATAACTTATTTCTAAAGCACTTGCCCAAACATGCCCAGTTTAAGCACCTAAAATAAAAGCATATTTTGAATATATTTATCCCAACCAACTATACAATCTGTAGAAATGACTATTCTCTGTCTAATATCCACTGTTCCCTGTAGTCAACCCACAGAAAGAGCTGCATAACCCGCAGCCGTGTTCGTTCCTGCTGCTGTTCAAGGAATGTGTAGGTAGAGTTTCTTATCTAATAAAACGTTGGATGCAATAGAAAGTATGTTGTTGGGTATCTAGTACTGCATCTACTGTATCTGAACCTTGTTTGTGGAACAATAGTGCAGAATGCCTCAGTGTCAAACATGCACTCCGCTTTGTAGAAACATAAGAAACTTTGTTCATGGTCATGCTCAACTGGAAAGAAACATTTCAGACAACCAAACGGTGTCCTTCTAGTAGGCATTTCTTCAGAGTCTGTAAACCTTTTATGCACAGAATCACAAGTGTATCATTAACTGGCAGATCCCTCCGACATATTATCACACTGGTGGAGTGCTCTGAATAGATTATTCATAGTGCCTGATAACTGTGTGGGATGTCTGCGTAGGAGTGGGGATGGAGGCAGGATCCACTGAATTATCTCGGCGACAACCAACAGCTGATGTCTTCATCACAGTTACAGCAGCCGGCCGTTACCTGAACAATCTTACATTTAAGCAGAAACTGAAGGTGGTGCAATGGAAAAGTAGAATAATGAAAACTCATCCATCGTCCTCAGGGTAAAGTGAGCTGACTGAAGTGGTCTGAATCATTCTTCCCACGATGAAAATGGCCCTTCCCTGTCGGCAAATCAGCAAATCCATACAATCATCAGCAACCAACCTGTGTGTGTGTGTTTGTTAATGTTTTCTCAGAATTACCACTAATGATTGTTACTTTTTATTAATCGATCAGGCCAACTGCTATGGTGATAGACACTTTAACAGTTTTACTTGATAAACAACTCAAACAATTCAGGGGCCTTTGAAAAGAGCATTAAATTGGAGAGGTTTGTATTACTCGGTGAATTTATGATTTTAGTTTTAATCCTGTTTTATGTCTGAATCCACATTTATTTGACATCACAGTAGGGCTGTCAGTTTTTAGAAAAATGACATTCGAACGATTATTGAATGACCCGTAATTCGTTCGGATATATTCGATTATTACCCCCCGCGCGCGCAGCACACACAGTCGCGGTGTTTTATTTTGAAAATTGACCGGATACTCTCGTTGTTTCATGTTTGACTTCCTGCCCAGCTTGACGCGATTGCTCGCGGCTCTCACACAAAATAGACCAGACGCTGCACGGCGCGAGCCGGCCGCGGAGGTGCACGCCGCGACACCACACCAGCGGTTAATATGGGCACAGAAAGTAAACTGGCTCCGTTTCTCGGCTCTTCGCGGCCCTTCCGCGTCCGGTGGACGTTCCGCGGCGCTATGCAGGCACTGGGCACTGCAGCCAAAGACGGTAAATAGAGTATCTTTGCTGCAGCCTGCATATCGAGCAGGTCATTAATGCTCGAATACGAACTTTTCCCCCCACATTCGAACGAATATTCGAATGTCGAATAAAAAGTGACAGCCCTACATCACAGTCATGAGTCTGAATCTGCTGCATACTGTCTTTTGAAGGCTGCTGTTTGGCAAGTACCTGGTGGATATTTTTTGTAACACTGGCTCGTAAAAATCGCAGCGCTGCACAAACTGACCAGATTATTTTACCATTGTTAAATGGCCAAGTCATTATATTCATTCAGAGCTGCTTAAACTGAAACTTCCTGCTCCTTCACCTTTGTAATGGTCCAGTTACTTCTCTTAGGATCCTCAGGATTAAGATTAACATCACTGGCATAGCCACAAGTGCTACGGTGTTTCTTTTCTGAGTAGGTTCAACAGTTTTAACCGTGAATGCATAATTGCACATGATTAAGTTCATATCATTGTTGTCATTGTCATCTTTATTGGCTATGTTATGGTGTAAGACCAGAAGAGGCCTATGCCATTGTAGAGAGGTGAGGGAGGACTGTGTACTCCTAATTATCACTAAATACAAACACAAAACAAGCTGTGAATGATGAGAGTGTCAGTGGTTCTGTAGGGATTTCATGGCAAAACAAATTAGTGGGCAAATGAAAAATTTGTCCCGATGGGAGTGTCAAAGAAAAAAATGTGCCAAATCTTGTGCTGCTCCATGTAGTAGCTGTTTAGATATTTCGTATGAAACTTACATTTTTCACCTCGTGGTAGGGCTAGAGGAAAAGTCCTTTAGTGAGATGGATCCATCACTTGCCTGTACAAGTCTTCATGGCAATCCATCCAGTTGTTGTTGACATATCTCTAGACTAAATCTGTCAGTGTTGTGTTTATTTTCTATTAGTTTAATAGTTAAACAGTTCTCAAATTATCTCCAATATTTGTATAATGTCAGCATTTCTTTGCTCATTGGCTGATACATGCAATGATACCAGTAATGATACCAGTATCAGCCTGCAATTATTACACACAACCCTGGCCAGACTTCTTTATTGATGTTGTTGTAATCCTGAACCAATTTTAAAACTGACTTATTTGTCAAGAATATTTATTGACACACATTGTCACTGATTTTCTCTTTTCAATATGTTTTGACACTCAGCTATTATTGTATATTGTACTTTGTTTTACCAAGACACTCAACGTTCAGGTTTTCCTCATTTTAAATTCATTACAATGTCTAAAGTTTCTAAGTTTTATGTAATAAGTCTAATCAAGCCAAAGATTACTCACTGCTGCATCATATGCACATATGGCTTATTAGTATTCATCAAGCACTAGGGGAAGGTAAGGCTTTGTTTGAGATGTAATCACGTTTCAAATTAACACAGTGATAGATTTAAGCATGATGCTCATCGAAGGTCAAAAAGAGACACTTCCTGAGGAAGAAACAGCCAGGTAGAGGAGGCAGGTGACGGCAAGAGGACCATGTAGGTGCATAAAGCCGTATATCGGGAATACTAATGTTAAGCAGTGTCCTGAAATTCTAATTGCATTCCTGTTAATCAACAAGACTGACAACAGGCCGGGTGAGCTCTAGGGGCCTGGGAGGAAATCTATTAACATACAATATGTTGCTGTGCTTGTTAAAATAATGGAAAAGCTTTGGGGTGGGGGTGGCTGGGGTAGGTGCATTGTTCTCCTTGCTGTCGCTTTAGTTAATTGCAAATCTGAACCCTTTAAGGCCGGATGGAAGTTTGTGCAGTTAGACAAGCTTCATGAAGACTTGAACTCCACAGTCTCAATGAATTGTGTCTCTGGGTAATCCTAATTGAACATGTACTGGCCATGCAGCTTACATTGTTTTGGCACTTATTAATAGCATGCTGAAGGAGAATTCGAATGTGGTTTCTACAATTGAAATTAAAGATAATAAACAAGAGTCCAGATCTCTTTGGCCTGTGGACGCCAGTAATGCTTGACTTGTCACCACAACTCCTCTAATTGGGCCCTAGGTGAAAACTGGATAGGGCTTAAGGGACTGACTGGCTTTATATTTCAGATCTGTTCTTAAAGAAGTTGCTGTTTGGATTTGAATATTATGCCAACTTGGGAAATCTGTTGTTACCTAACATGGTATCGACATTAAAAATGCACATCAAATCAAAATGCAAATCTTAATGCACTGAATTTGGACAACATGCCAGAGGGTATTAGCTTTTTAATTTTTAATGCTTTCTTAAATGCTGTGGTTGGTTATTGTCCATCATACATCAACAGTATAAACTGAAGGTGAGACTTGGCATCGAATATACAAGGGGCCATTTAATCCCTTTAGTGGCAAACACGGTTACTTCAATGCTTAGTGACTCACAATGGAGAAAAAAACTGACATTAACTTTGGTTAACTTGTTTCATCATTCCTCTGTAACTTATCTAGGTTGAATTCTTTGAGAAAAGAATTGTTAGGACATTTTGATACAGTTACGAAATACTGACAAAATGTGCTGTATGCATTTGATAAATATCCGTCGGTTGCTTTTGTTAATCTACTGGTTTTCCATCATCTGGGATTTACAGTATAAAAAGTCATGTCCTGTATCTTATCAAAAAAAAGTCTTAAATGTAATTTAGTGAGCCCTGTGTGAGGACTGTCATAACAATATGCGCCACAGTGAAATAATGGTACACATTTGGGTTGAAATGGCAGGTGCAAATTTTCTAGCAAGTGAACAAAATTTGGTTAATAAACTGAATGGACTCATTAAAGCCTCTGCTGGAGTATCTGTAACAGAGCAAACCGAGCCTGACGTGGGTGCTCACTGCTTGTGACAGAACGTTCACAAGCCTGGGTCCCAGGGGTCCATCGCAGAGAGGCTTCACCACGGTGCCTCGTCCTCTCAACAGACAGCAGAGAGTGGCAGCCCCGAGGGAGGGCCACTCAGTCCTGTCTGCTCACTGGCTGGGGCACAGACAAGTTCTGTCAGATACGTCCTTCCAGTGGGTAGCCAAACTTCTGTGGTTACATGAAACTACATGACCTCTTTACCCCTTATCTCAGTAGAGATTTTTGGTTGGTTTGGAAATTATTTCCTGTTTCTGTACCTGCAGGCACAACCCCGAGACGGTGAGTGTCTCAAAGGTTGATTTGAGGCCAATAATATCAAAGGGGTGATGATGTGCTCTCCCAGCAAATCCAGAAACCTCCTTGAGTGGACATCCAACCCAGTGGCTAGTGACTTTTTCTAAATCATGTGAAACATAGTTTTCCATTTTGTCAGGTTTGTCATTTTGTTATCAGCCAACATTTATACCAATGTGGTATCTACAATAAAACTAATATTGGTCTGGCAGATTTAACAATGTGTTTCTTCTAACCCAGTTACAAGTTGGTGTGTATTTTGCGACTCCCCTATGCTTTGGATGCTGGGCCCCGCACCGTTAGAAGTGGACATCCATGCTATGTTGTGCATTTCATTAATGTTACTCTAGCTGATTGAATTGCCCCTCTGTCAGGTAAAAATAGTAATTGGACCTGATACGACTGTCTTAAGTGCTGTAAAACTAGGGCAAAGGCCCGAGGAGGCAAAGCGTTTCATTAGGGTTGTAAAGTTGGCACCTCCAGTCAGAGATTGTTCATTGACATGGACCCAAAAGCCTCTAGGAGACTGACCATTTAATTATAGCGTCCCACAGTCACAACCCTTATACCTGTCCTGGCACTCATTGGAGTTGTGTGGTACACTGTATTTAATGCAGTATTCAGTCCTTAAGGTTCAGACCTATCCCACAGTATACAAAAGTAATGGCCAAACTTAACATCACGATCAGCAACATCTTTTTGATGGGTTGTGAGCTAGTGAAAGCATACAATCAGCGTAAGGCTTTAAAGTGCTGTCACTCCAGCCAGAGGCCTGCGGTATTATACTGTGGATGACCTTGCTTGGCATATGATCCACCTTTTTTGAGTTGTGTGGATTAAATCATTAAAAGCAAGAGTGCTGGAAAAACATCTGACCGAGGCGTCAAAGCAAAGAAAAGAAAAAGAGAACCACAACTTCCAGGTAACACTTTTAGTATAAGATCAGAGTGAAAAGAGGATACAAAGATTTGTTTGTTGAGCCTTTACCTTTGAGTCGAAGTGACAGGTTTGTGATCATGTGGCCATATGTTTTCAACTGAATCTATATGAGTACTTGAGTTTCAGATCATGGATTGCAATTCTACCCCAAAGGTATATGGTTTGACCAGGTTGCCTATTCCTATTTCCAGCCGTTGCTACCCTTCTCGGTCCAATTGTGGATCCAAATACCATCAAAACTGAGCATTTCATGTAGTGCTTATAAATACTAATGATATAGGTAACTCATGTAGTGCAGTATCATATAAGAGTGTGCATTTTCAGCATTTTTGGCCTTTCAAATACAGTGTCTTGATGTCAGTTTAAAATCTGATATGTAATCTTGCCAAAGCCAATTAAGCTACAGTAAATCTGCATCAAGAATTCCCACATCAAAATGGAAGCACTCCTCTGAGACACACGCTAGGACTGCAGAGTTAATTAGTCCCTGCAATCAGAGGTCTGATGAAATAAGAGCTGAATGTTGCCCCTCCCAAGACAACTGTTAACAAAGCTGTTCTGCTGTTATTACTCCTGCAAACTGCTTATCAGACAGCTCCAAATCTAAAGCCCAACATGCCATTTTCAATCAAGTGTTGCTCCTAGGAATTGAGCCGAAAGTATGATTGTGACCCAAACTAATCACTTCAGAACCATTGAACTATTGCCTCATGGGAAGTGAATTGATCAGGCGGAGAATGCACTACCTACTGCTAAGTAAGATTGGAAAGATCTGTTATAGGAAAGACCTGTAAACTGTAGCATTAACTGAGGCCTCATGCGAATTCTAAAAGAAAGATTTATCTGAAAATGTTCAGTTTATAACTCCTATTATTTTATTGTTTAAGTGCTGTGTACAGATTGTGAAAATGGTGTCAAGAAGTGTGAAAACACTTCTCTATAACCTATGGTTAATATTGTACCATAGATAGAAATTTAGTAATATACTGTATAACTTGGAGGAGCTAAATAATTTGGAACATTTCAGGCAAGAAAACTCTGAACCAGTTGCAGAGATGTTCCAAAATATAGCCTGTGTGTTTGAAAGTCACCTTTTTAAAGTTGTTTGCTTTTTTGTCAGGTGTCTTTTGGTTATGTGTACACTTTTTGCGTCAGTCTTCTCTGTATTGGCAGACAGTACAATACAATACATAAGAACAGAGAAAGATTTGGCAACAGTGGGGTGCAGTGACATTTTTAGTCATAGACAAGCAATTTAATGTAATTGGGAGCTGTGCTCAGTATTGCTAATCACCGTTTTAAGTCAGTGCTAAATACATTTGGACAAAGCCGCAGTAGTATCTGCAGCCAGTTAAGTAGCTTGTAAACTTAATTGTTTACATTTTAGAAGTGCTCCCTTATGTGTAGTGTCATTCAACCGTGCTCTCTGTAAACTGCACTATACTTACAGTTCTTCCAGTTTTAAGAGCAGCAGCCTCATTATATTAGACATAACCATTGTCTTTTAAAAGAGCAGTGAGCCTCATTTATTAGCCAAATACAGTATGTGATGGATGTTCCCATTGCTTGCTAAACTTTTTTGTATAATTATTTGTGTTAAATCATTGTATCTTATCTGTTTCATAAAGACCCGCTGGAGGCATTTACAGACAGAAAAACAGCTAAATGATCATTTTAGCCCAAATAGGAGTTTTTTTTTCGCTCCACACAACCCCAACAACCACCTCCAGGAAGACAGACTACTTAACTACTTCTTATTTATCAGTCAAGCCAAGTTTGACTAGCCCATAGTATTACCCAGCTTTGCAACAATGTTTGAAAGGATGGTCAAGTTAGTGTTCATATTAATTATTCTACAGTAATGCCACAGTCCTCTCCTGCCGGCCACTGAGGGGCTTTAGATCTCTAAATGTGTGTTGCTCAAAGGCACCTTGATGGCCCCGTTGCTCCAGTGTCCCTTTCACTTTCACTACAACTTTCCCCTGTTTGGGATGTGTTGCCAATGCACAAAGCAAATAAATAATATGGCAAAAGGCAAATTGCTGCCAGTGGTGAATATAAAAAAAGCCTACTGTATATATATATAATAATATTATAATAAATTAATAAACATAAATATTATTTTTAGAACATACCTAACACCTAAGAGGCGCTATAAGATGAAAATAGTTACAACTCCTAATTGTACTTTATGTAATCTAAACCAAACAGGGACATTCCTACATGTCATGTGGGAATGCCCAGCTGTCTATACCTTCTGGAGAGAAGTAACAGGGTCTCTCTCTGAACTCTTCCAGCTAGAAATTAACTGTAGACCACAAAGTATGCTTCTGGGGGACGACTCAGATCTACAACTGAGTCCAGCACAGAGACAAGTTTGGCTGTCAGCATCCACTGTGGCAAAAAGGATGGTGGCAGTTAGATGGAAGCCACCACATAGTCTATCTATACCACAGTGGATCCAGTCGCTGGTGGAAATACTGGCTATGGAGCTGTCAGTGGCCAGAGTAAGTAAGTCTAGTGGAAAGGCCATTCAAATCAGGAAAGATGCTCTACAATTAGTTAAGACCATATTGTAGATGCATATGTCTTTCCCTTTTTCTTTTTCTTTTTTTTTTCTTTTTTTTCTTGCAGCAGAGGAGGGTCACGTGGAGGTGGGAAGGAACTGAGGGGAAGGGGAAGGGTTGGAGGGCTTTATTTTTACTTTCTATCTTTCTCTCTTCTTCTTCTTTCTATTATATTCTGGGTAGGGGTTTTGGGTGGGGGTGGGTTGTTTATATTATGTTTTGTGTCTTTGTTTTTTTTTTCTTGGGGGGGTGGGGGGTGGGTGAGGGGGTGGGTGAGGTAGGGGTGATCAAGATTTAGAAGAATGATGTGGTTGTTTTTCTTTTTTTTTTGTTTGTTTGTTTATTTGTTTGTTTTGTTTGTTTGTCTGTTTATTTGTATGTCTGTTTGTTGGCAATTGTGGATGTTTCCTATGGGATGTTTTATTACCAAAAGGAAGAAAACAAAAGAGAGAACGTCTACAGTTGCATGTTGGGTGTGATCACTGCACATCTCTGGGTCTATAACACCTTTGTTTTATTTGTCTCTACTTTGATGGGCGTTGGTCTGAGAGAGAGACGGACTTAGGCCTGTCTCTGCCTGTTCTGTATGTGTGTGTGTATGTATGATATGGATTTTATTTACTGTAATAAAGTGAAAAAAAAAAAAAGCCTACTGTTTGTAAATGACTATGCACTTCTATCTCCTTGACCAGAAGTACACATCTTGGCTATAAATTACAGGACCCCAGTGGAAAGCTGCTGATGACTATGTTTAGTGTTGTGCTCCCATAAGGCCATGCTTTTCACGTGTCAGCAAGCTATTATTATGAACATAATTAGGATAAAGGTGGATGGACACATCAATATCGGGTGTGTGCGCTAAGAAACGACAATAGGGCTCAATGAATGACACGACAGTGATAATTGCTTCTTTTATCACACTGCCACTGTAACGTATTTTGACATATCAAGCTTGATTTTTCCCTATATTGCTATTATAGCATTATTATTGGATATTTTTTAAGTTTTAAAATACATTCCTTTTTAACCTTCCCATTGTGTAAGGCAAGTAAGAATTAAAATACAACATTTCACAGACTGGTTTGTGGCCAGCTTTTCTCAGGTGTATTGATTTGTTTTTGCTGTTGGAATTTTGTATTTAGTATTTTCCCAAAAGACCTTTCATTGCTCATGACATGAAGCTAAAGACAGGTATTTGTACCATGAGAAGAGTTTGACAGGGGAATAGCTTCTGGTTCATTATTACAGAAGATGAAGTGGTATTTGTTCTGACACCACTCCCTCCCAATAATCATTTTGATATATATTGGCTGCTACTGAGTCCTGCATTAAGAAAATAATGTTAACAGCTGTATAGTACTGTCCCCGTGTCGATATGATTGGATCAGTTCATATCATTGTTTTATGGCTCAGGTAAAAACCTTTGTAAAACTTGAAAATGTGTTGTATACCAATTGATAAATCTTTGGCCACAAGTTTTAGTATTACATGCTTTATATAAAATACAAACCAAGGAATAAATAACAATTCTTAGGACACTAGTTGTCCAAACATTTGTGGCACCCCATGTAGTTAGAGCCTTGTATTCTGTGTGTTGCCATATTATCATGAAGCTTTTTCCAGTTTGGCATATTGCCATATTTCTGACATTTTGCTAATGGATAATTCCTTTTTTTCCACTCTAAAACTGTAGTTGTAATTAGTTGCAAAGCTCAACTTTTTGCGTAGGCAGCAAAGATCATTTAATGAAATTGCTGTTTTATTCAGATGTAAAACTATAAAATGTATTGATATGTAAATTTGCTGTGAATAGATTTGTGTGCACATCTCAAAAACACGTCACCCTGCTGGATCATAGCATAGCCATTCAATCTGTGCACAACACTGCCGTTGTAAGGCGGTTTTCTGGCCACGGTTTTCGGTATCGTTTCGGCACGTGTTTTGCGCAGAGAATTTTTTTTTTCCCAAAATAATGTTTTAAAATCATATTTCCTTTTAGAGCTTTCCCTCTCTCAAACACATAGACAAGGCAGCTGTCTGTGAACAGCCCCTCCTCTCTGTGCACACTCTGAAGCCCCCTTCAAACAGAGATCGCCTATGTTGCCAAAGACCCCTCACTATGCCGGCGGCCGCCACAGTCTCTCACATAAAAAAACTAAAAGAAATTGTTTTTTTTAAACAGCATTTCACCATCTCTCATCTCTGTCAGTCAACTCCTCCTCCTGCTGGACTCTGTCTCTCTATTGCGTGCGGAGACGTGGACACACACACACCGCTGGAACGCTAAATCACCACGCGATCGCGATCAGTGGCCGCTGGTGCTGCCATGCGTGTTTGTTTTCTTTTTTCCGCTTCTGTGTGTGAGCTGCACTTTCAACGGGCTCCAGTTGCAATAGTGTGATAGGAGGTTAGTCACATGAGTGGGGGGAGGCACAACAGTGATTAGACATTAACTCACTCACACTCACACACGCACACACACACACACACAGGCACACACACACAGGCACACACATAGTAGCCTGTAAAGCAGTAAGTGCTAATGCAACCTGAACTGTACCAAAAACCCGTGGTCCATAAGGGCGTATTGTCCTGTGCAGGCCGTACCGGGCGGTTTGGTATTTTACAGAGTACCGGTGCATCCCTAGTAGTGCACTGTACATTGAGACACCAGATGACTGTTGAAGCCTTCTTGCGACATCTGCTGCTCTTAATCCTTTCCACCAATATTGGTTGTTAGTGAGTTGTTTGTTCGCTCGTTTTTGCACAGTCATAAATCCATTAATTCTGTTGTTATTTTAACCTCAGTCTCAGCTGCTCAATCATTTTGTCAGGATCCTGTCATTCAGCAGTACTCAAACCCTCATTCATCTTAGTATCGTTTGTGTATTAAATTATCTCCAGCCTGGATTGATTTGTCATCTCTGTTTAGTTTTGACATGGCATGATAACCGTGACAAAACATTGGTTGTCCTGTAAATTAGCAGCCAGTGCTTTACAGACAACAACAGTTTAAGGGCATGAATTCTACAAAGCAGCTGCATGTCTGTGGGCTCAAATTAGGTTCAATATATCTTGAATTTGGTAATTCCAAAGTAAAGGTGCAGAGCCACCTGGAGTGAGATTTTTGCGTACCCTACGCTCACGTTCAGATTTGGATTTGGCGTACACCCATATTTTAGGTGTTTGCACGTTTGATAAATGAGGGCCAGTGTGTGACACTGAAGTTTTATAAATAAGAGTTTCAACTCTGTTTTCCCACCTGCATCTGGTTGGCCAACAACAACAAATCAAATCAGTGCCCACTCATTTCCGTTACCTGAGTGGTTGGTCAAGATGGACGAACATACAAGCTCTTCTGCAACCCAGGTGGTTTTAATTATGTTTGATGATGGTGTTGAAAATTTACATTTACCCTCGTTGGTCATGGAGGTGTGCATCATGTTATTTTTGCAGTCACTACAAATACATGTCTTTTCTATAAATACACATGCACAGGCTTAAAAAAAAATGCTTAAAATTGCTTGTTGGCCCTAATTTGAGCCCATATCATACTGGATGTCGGTACTGACATTTAGAATAAGATCAGGATGTGTAGGTTTTGAGTGGGAAAAAGTAGCATACTGTATGGTGAAATAGTTTCCCTGACGGCTTTAGTTTTGAGAAGCATTTGAATTATTTAAATGTTTGTTTTCCCTCAGTATAGCTTCGTTCTTCAATTATCCTCATCAAGTAATTATAAATCTGAAACTTAAAGCCTACCACATTGCTATTCATTTACTCTCTTCATATTCTTGCTGCCAGCTGTGTGAGATCCCAGTGGGGGAGAATGCATTGAATTCACAAGTCCCACCTACGCTTTGAGAAGGACGGACATCAGACACTAAAGACTCCCTCAAATGCTGATCCTGTTATTCAATAATCATCCGTTTACACCATATAGAAAGATTCAGCTAAACCAAGAATACTTGAAGGCACCCTGAGCTTTTTTCTATGTACTCATGCTATGATTGACACTGGTATAGGCAGAACACATATATGGATAACAATTAGTTGACAATCTTTGGTATAGTTTTGTGTTTTTTACAATTCAGTCCAAAGTGTATACAGTCTGCTGCAAAATGTATATGGTTTGGCTTTTGGGACTGTTCTGCAGCTGAGGAGTCTTAGAAAAGTGACACAATGAATATCAACAGATAAGAATGGACAAAAGAACTATTTTCTAATATATTAGATTTCATTAGACATAGATTCGCATGTGACCTGTTTATTTCTTTTTTCACAATTCACATCCTTCAATGAATCTGAAGGCCCTGCCAGTCAAGATTTGTGGTTTGACATGATAACCAGCAGAGCTAGTATAGGGATGACCTTCACAAATGCTTATCCAGGGCTGCTGCTCAGGGCAACCTTATATTGGCAATGGATTATTCTTACATTCTTAATTAGCGTGCTTGGGCTTTGGATCAGCCTCCATCAAGCAGCACCCATGCAATTATATTTATCACAAATCTAAATCTAAACAGGCCTGTGGACAAAAAGGTGGTGTTGTAAAGAAAGGATTTGGAAATGTATTGATTCTCTTGGTGAAAATCGTGCCAGCAGGGAGACTACTGTCAGTACTGAAACATAACTCATTTTCTGACCTGGGCTCCATTTCCCTCTTTGTGTTTTTTATTTATTTATTTGGACATCACACCATCCAGAATTTTTGTTCTTCACTTTAAAGCTGCTGCATCTTCAATTTCTTTGAGAGAGAGTGTATGGCTCTCAGTGCCATCCTCCAGGGTCTGCACCTTGGCAAGCAAAAGACAAGTCGCTCTATAGTGGAGAGATGGCAAGACTCTGGCCAGAATGGCTCTGCAGGATGGGTTGGGATTTACTTCAATAAAAAGCAGTGCCACTGCCATAAGTATGGACTATTATCATCCTGTACTTTCAGTGAGTCGGAGCTCTAAATCTGACAGGATCTTCCCTGTGGATGAGGAGTCTAATGAGAGAGGCCTAACTCACATGTTGAACAGAGCTGAATCACATACACTTGACCTTGCGGGGCCATTGTAATGAGTAAAACCTTTGAGTCGACCACCACTCCAGTATTTCATTAAACTTAATGATTTCCTTTAATTGTTCTTAAAGGTTGAGCAACAGCGTGTTTAATCAAAGTGGGATAGCTTACTTTTCACCTGTTCACAGAACATGATGAACCTGCCCCTTGAAAAAGATGCATATGTCTTCAGCAGATGCTAATGACGCTAAATGAGTAGAATTGCCTCAGCAGAGTCACTTGAGATATTAAGGTAATTAAAAATTCAAATGGCCGCACTTAACTTCTTCAGCTCCCTGTTAATGACTTCCTTCAAACGTATTTTGAAATGTGACCGATGCTATTTTTCACATGTGATGTTTGATGTGCTTTACATAATCCTCATCAGATTTGCATTAAGAAGGAGTTGGCCAGTGTAATTAGTGGTTAATTTTGTAAATCAGAAGGTGCTGGAATACGAACATGCGTTTGTAAGACAAGGTGGATGCAGGTCCCACAACACACAGGTTATGCTATGTTCTCTAATGGCAATTTACCAAGCTGTGGGGCTTAAAGGCCTCAATTTCAAATAATTTGCATTGATGAAAATACTGTGGCAACAATTTAAAACCATTTAGTCTGCTCTTAACTGCCTGCAATAAATAATCACACAGAGCTTTCTGAAATATTAAAAGACAAGTCTATAGTAAACAAACACACTACCCCACACTAGATTTGAATCCTCCTCCCTGTGTTTGGTTTTACTACTGTCTGTGGCAGTTATGCTGTATGTCCTCTGGCCACCCACAACATTACGGATTGAATTTAGCCGGGGGGAGGGTCCAGGAAGATTCAGGGAAGAGTAAATATTATATGGTGGCTGTACACTGAGAGGCGAGGTTTGGGAGTGCAGATGAAGTTCATTTGAGTAAATATCCACTCTCACTCAGCATTTGATATAGGAATGCTGTTTACAGAAAATGGCTCCTTCATTTCATGAGCGATGTCTTTTCCATCTGAGTGACCCAAATGACTGTGCGCTGGGCTGGCTGTCAATATCAAAGCAGTGACGCAGTGATTCAGTTTCAACTTTGACTCTTCATACATCTCACTCGTGTCCCTTGGCGAATACGGTGTTTAAAGCAGCTTCAGCTCCTCAATTAACTTTTTATATCCACTTTTATCTGGCAACTGTCCCCTTGGGGTAATTTACAGGCCAAATTCTTATACAGTAGGAAGAAAATGCCTCTAGTTAAGTTTCTGTCGCAGGGCTCTCCTTCGTTCAGTGCAACACTCTGACAGGTATGCCCTTCTTTTAACAAAAATGTATTGAATATGAAGCTTAGATTGTTAACAAATGCATGAGAAAATATGTAAGCGTGTTTTCCATTGTTTGCTTCAAAACACCATTGTGGGAGGGACCTTTGCAAACCACCTTACTGCGTCTGCTGTTTTAAAACTTGGTGCCACCCAGCCTGCATCTGTTTTCTGACTTTTGTAACCTCTGCAGACTCTAACATCGGGTCAGATTTACATGCTTTAAAATGCATATTGCTCGTCCATCAATACTTGAAAATAACTGACAGCTCCCATCGCTTTCATTATGTTGCCTATACTGTGAACACTCAAAAAACAGAATCTGGCATAAATTAAAGGTTGAATATGTAGAATATTTATTAAAAGCTATATTTTTTCAAAAATAATACATCCACGGGGCGTTTAGAGGGGTACAGAATGAAAGTATTGCTTTTCCATAAAAACATTTTTTTTAGTCTGAATTATTATTTTTAATTTTTTTGACGGGCTCGACAATGACTTTCTGTCAACGTTCTGTTTACATTCCTACCTGCCTGTAGCCGACACGTGGCTCAGTTCTCCGCTGTTTTCCTGCCTCCTCCCGGTCATATGTGTTTGTTTCCAACCAAGCCTTTTTAATAATCAATTGGTGGATCAATGGATTATCATATACTTGTTAGGATGGGTGTATTTGTGTAGTCTTATCTGTCATAAACATGTTTACTGTCGCGGACTCTCGGTGCCACCGAGCTCCTTTTTTTTTTTTTCACCGAGACAAGAGCAGTGACAGCGGAGGCTCTGAGCGCAGGTTTGGTTTTTAGCAGCGGTGTGGAAGGCAGAGAGCCTCCACTCTCCCCGTAACAAGCTACAAGTCATGTATTATGCTGTTAATGACGGTAAAAATGAAACATAAGGTAAATATCCTGCATAGTTCTCCTCTGCTGTCCTCTGATCAGAGCGGAGTCCCTAGCAACGGCCCGTTTTACCTATAGCAACGGTCTGGCAATCGACTGCTGGAATTCTTTTTCTGCTGTTGTTCTGGTAATTCTACATAGTCAACCTTTAAGCCCCAAGACTAATATTATTAATAGTTTTCTCCATTGAACAGTGTCTGATCTTAAGTGGTTTGCTTCATCGATTGACTTTTTGGACCAGTTTCATCACTTGGTTTAACTTGTGATGGATATCCGTCTGCATCCTTAGAGAAGCAGTGTTGTATGGGATCTTAGCTACACCTCTCTGAGCCTGTGTGCTTTTGATCAATGTGTGTCAGATTGACTGAGTTAACAGTAGCCTGGAGTGTGCACCTGCGACCTGGCTGCAGAGATTATTCTGTGTCGCTGTTCATTAAGCCAGAACCGTTTGAAACAGCAGGAAGTTGTTTCTTGTGCAACTCTGCCTGCTCGGAGAAAGACCAGTGGACTTAACATTTTGCTCATGCATTCAGCCCGCCCACTACAGTTTGCACAACACACAGGAATGTTGCATTGAAATTACACAATTCAACAAGCACTCTAATGAGTTGAATTTCTCACTGGGGCTTTGCATTTTCGAGAATAAAATGACATTGGACTGAGCCTTTGGGCAGTATATTAGTAGATCAATTGGCTGAAGGTTATGTTATTTCATGTGGCTTGATGAACAGCAAGTTTTGGATGCCGACGTAACAACGTGCAACTCATTACATAACAGTGTGTAAAATGATCATGTCGTCTCTCATCTCTGTTCTTATGTGCTGTCTGCCCTGAACATTTTCAATTTTCAAACAACAAAAAGGGCCAAAAATAAAAAATTAATATATTGAATTTGATATGTGCAGCAAATTACACATATAATAATAATAATACGTCTTTAACTTTTGCAGTCCCTTGATTTAAAGGGGAACAGCGCTGATTTTTACACCAGACCTTGACACCTGGACTTTAGTCACTCCGGACGGAGCAAACAGATGGTGTTTGCGTAATCGGGACAGCTCTACGTTTCTGCTAAGGCCTCTTGGTAGCTTTGTTCGCAGACCAGTGTCTATTTGTCCATCATATATCACACTGTTATTTCACTTGAGGACCATGCTTTCACTTTAATTTCCACTGCCACAGACTGTCCAACACACCTTGGTGGGTGTTATCTCTCCCTCACCTTCATAGCGCACTCTTCGATTGTACCCTTTGCCGTGTACATTTCTGAGCTGTAACTTCAAGCCTCTGCTCTTGTAATGTGCAACCAGGGAGCAGCTCCAAATTGCTATTTTAATGTGATTTTGAAACATTATTTACAAAGGATATACACAACCAATAAATGCAATGTCACCAAGAGTAATAGTGTTATTAAATGCTTATAAATATATAAAGAGATGGTAGTCTTTGATTTATTCAATTAATTGTCTAGAGTAGATCTATTCAACTTTAGATTACATGTGAAGAAATAAAAAGCGGGACTTGGATATGTCCTTGTTCCCAGAGCCGCTCTGTGTTGATTTGATGAAAATGGTTCTGCAAAAAAAAAAAAACTTTCAGCACTTCCCTCTGCAGCAGCTGAAAATGCATATTGGAATCCACATATTACATGACCATAAACCTGTTGAAGCAGCAGCGCCTGTATTATCATGAGGTGCGCAGTAACTGCTAAGCATATGTTGTTTGCACATGCTTTGGAGTATGATATCTAGAGGCCTTGTTCCAAAAGATTTGAGTACCAGGCTGCCACAACCCCTCTGGCTGTGTTTGCTGTTGGATATAACTCATGTGAAATTGATGTGTGCCGGACACTGATCCATGCTGAAATGGGACAACACCCGAAACAAATGTCAAAATCATTCTCATCCATGGGTCCGTCTATGCGCGACCATTTTTCTTGCCCATGCACATCTCTGGCAGCTGGGGGAGGCCAGGCATTCAAATTAAAGGGCCACATAAAGAGTAAAGGGCCAAGTTGTGAGCAGCGTCACATGCTTCATAAATCACGGATATGCCAAGATGGAAAGGGGTTTGCTTCCTCCCTTCGGGGAAATCTGGCATGAATGTGAAGCCATACCATTCCTCCCAGAGGACACCCTCAGCTCAGACATCAGTATTACAGTACAATACAGCTAAACGACAACATGACATGTTATTTTTTCATAGCAGATCATGACTGTCCTCACGTGGCCTCTTGTTTCACAGCATGTCTGAAAGCACAATCCAGAAACATGTCTGTGTAAATTCTCATTTGTCCAGGTAGAAGGCATCTCTAGGCAATTGAATCAAGTCAACCGGACTTAGTTTTGTGCCCCCTATCCAAGTGGCTTCATCAGTTCGTGCAGACTAGACTGGCTAGACAAGCCAGATAAGGGGCGAAACGTCTTCAAGACAAAAACTAAGTCCAGTTGACATGATTCATTTGCCTAGACACACAATCCAGAAGTAGGACAGTTGACACCATCCATGTAAAAACAAATGTCAAAGGTTTTTTTTTAGGACATTCAGCATGGCCTCAGTCATTCATAGACATTTATTCTTTCACTTGTACAGTTTACTGTTCAGCATCAGAAATGTGCTCTGGTTTGACTTGTCACCTTTACCTCTTCAAGCTGGCAAGACCCCATATGACCATCTAAATAATAAATAAATAAATACCAACTAGTAGCTCTAGCACTATTATTTATTTAATTGCTTTTACTATATTTGTGTCATAAGCCAAGCTCTATTAGAATGCTCCTTTGTCCTCTTTTTCCCTTGTGTTTCCATGTACTTTGCCGCTTGACTTTTCCATCTCCACCTTTGCACCACTGCTCACGCTCAGTGACCCATCGAGGTCCCCGCATCTCTGCATCTGAACTGAACTTTTACCACCCGACCCCTTTTGTTTAACCAAGTCTCAATTTCACTGCGGCTCGGTATCACTTAATTTGATACTTGGCCCGCAGGCACCCACTGGATCATTGTTAATAGGAGCAAATGATTTTTATCATTCCTTTGATTAACCCTTTATTTTTAGCTGCCTAAAGGTCACAGGTCATAATCGGCATTAGCTCAAAAATGTTGGACCAGTTGCGAGTACAATGTTTTTCTCAGCCACACTTTAGACCTGCTAAGACCTATGTTTTCAAATTATGTTTTTTGCAACACATTAATAAATAATATGTATGTATAACACTCTTCATTATGCATTTATCCTATGTAGCTACATGATGACAAAGACATGGATATTGACAACAAGCTCTAAGAAGCCAAAGCCTCAGCTGTATTTTTTTGAGAGAGGGAAAAAGCCGTGTTTCCAAAATGCTGCTTGCTGTGTGAAAGCATTATCACCTGCTATCTCGGTGCATGGTTGAGTTTTTTGATGAAGCTGCCATTGCCTGAGAGCAATGGTGCAGTTTGCTGGAAAGCAAGCTTTTATGTGATGGCCGCTGTATCAGCGGGCAGCAGATGATAATCTTGCAGAGTCGATATTGAAAAGGATAATGAACTCGCTTATGGCCATCACGAGAGGAACAATGCAAGAGGAGAGACACAGAGCCTCTTTAATTATTAATACTCTGGCAGCAGCCTTTTCCATGTGGGCAGCGTTAACCTGCTGCTTGGCCATTCACAGACAGAGAGACACCATAGGAGGTTCTCATGCCCTAATGTGCTCTGTAAAGTGGCACTGCTCAGACCACAGAGAAAACCCATCTTCATCATCATTATGACAGGACTCATGTAAATTCTGGCTGGGAAAAATTGCCCCAGACACTTGTAAACTACCATCTGGCCTAGTTGTCACCAGCACAATGCATAAATAAGAAACTCATTCTGATTTCCTGTGTCCTTTGTTGTGGTCTCTTTGTTGCATTTTGTTTTGAAGCTTGTGACATGCCATCTTAGCAAGTCTACAAATTTACATAATAATCACAATATTTACATAACAGAGCTTTGGTGAGTTTCCAGTATTTGATACAAAGACCCTTGTTTAACCCCAAAACTGCAGTACAAAAAAGAGCATCCAATAAATAAATGCAACACTTAATTGAAGAGCAGCCGAAAATGACAAATTTGATGTATCAATTTATAAAAAAGAAAGAGCAAGAACTGATACAACTAGGCTAAAGGATTGATTAAGAATCTAAATGTATTACACTCCAAACAGGAAAATACTTATGAACCAGGCTGTTGCTGCAAAATATTGAAAATGTGCAAAAACAAATAACTACACAATTACGCCTGCAGTGAAATGAGTGAACAGATGGTTTTTATGCAAATAGAGAAAGAGTAAAAGAGACAGGAGGTTATGAGTTTTTATTGGCCAGGACCTGGAGTGTCATGGTGTGGAAGGAATAGTCTGGCACACGACCCCTGTTAAAAAAACAAAAAACAAAACAAACCCACCTTTCAGTCTTTATGCTAAGCTAACTGACACCTCGCTCTAGCTACACTATATTACCAAAAGTATTCGCTCACCCATTCAAATGATCAGAATCAGGTGTCCTAATCACTTGGCCTGGCCCCAGGTGTATAAATTCCCTTAGTTCCAGTGAAAGGAACTTTGAATGCTTCAGGTTACCAAAACATTTTGGACGATTCCATTCCCAACCTTGTGGGAACAGTTTGGAGCGGGCCCCTTCCTCTTCCAACATGACTGTGCACCAGTGCACAAAGCAAGGTCCATAAAGACGTGGATGACAGAGTCTGGTGTGGATGAACTTGACTGGCCTGCACAGAGTCCTGACCTGAACCCGATAGAACACATTTGGGATGAATTAGAGCGGAGACTGAGAGCCAGGCCTTCTCGACCAACATCAGTGTGTGACCTCACCAATGCGCTTTTGGAAGAATGGTCAAAAATTCCTATAAACACTCTCCTCAACCTTGTGGACAGTCTTCCCAGCAGAGTTGAAGCTGTAATAGCTGCAAAAGGTGGACCGACATCATATTGAATTCTATGAGTTAGGAATGGGATGGCACTTCAGTTCATAGAATGAGTAAAGGCAGGTGAGCGAATACTTTTGGTAATATAGTGTATATTTAACTTCCAGACGTGAGAGTGCTATCAATCTTCTTGTGTTACTCTTGGACAAAAAAATGCATATTTAACAACCAAAGCTGCCAAAAAGTCAAAGTGTTCCTACAGTATAAGGTGGATTAATGTTTAAGGCTGAATGACTCTGAACACACGACGCAACAATTTGATGACTTAAATGCTTTTATCACAGCCATCGTGGTGAGTAAACTGTGGTGGTAAGAAGGAGGAAAGAGTCAGTGGCTGTGATGTGGGGATGAAGCAGCTGCCACAGTGGCTGACCCCGCAGGGTGGCAGGAGGCCTGGCCCCTGAGGTTAATTAGCCTGGACAGGCTTGTGGTCTATCATGCCTGGTGCAGGAGTTAACATCTTTCTTTCTCCCTGACAGCGGTCTGGCAGAATATTGACATAAATACACATCAGGATGTCCTTTGTTGTAAATGGTGTTAAAGTAAAATACAATACAATTCCTAAAGTCTGGAACAAGCTGGAGGAGAAAACATGAAAACCCTAGCGACAGCTCAATTATCCGCACATCAATCAGCGGGGGTTGTGATTGGTTCTGTAAATGGAGCTGGAGTGATGTGCTGTGGTAGATCGATGGCCCAGCAGTCCACTCCTCAGACAAGTCCACCGCCATCATCATCACCTTCACCCCCCACAGATGCTTGCATCCTGTTTCCTAACATGCTAATATCTTGAAAATAATGCAGAGTGTGCAGACGACAAAGCTTTGATCATGTTGTTTTATGTCAAATTTAGACGTGTGCACGCAGAGCATTACAGATGTGTTGATGAAGCTATAATTCAACGAAAAGTACCCATGTGCTGCACAGTTTACATGCAATATAGTTTTTTGTTAAAAGAACTTCACTTATAAATATGCCTTGTGTTGAAAATACAAATACAGTTTAAAAAAGTTTGAAAGTGTAAAATAAACCATCATGTCAGACCCAGTGACAGATGCAGCAGCTTACTGTCGAATCACACTTGTGTTGACCCTCACCCATCATCTAAGAGCTCAGTTTAATCCTCTTAATAACTGATTTTTGTCTGGCCAGAATCAATGGTGAACGTGTCAGTATAGAACTTGGCCACAAATGTTATTACCGCCCATTAGTTCAAATCAGTCCATCACAATAAGTATCAAATCATTATTTCTTTCACCTCTCACAAATCTGAACATCCAGCATTTATGGAGCAACATTATCATACCGTGTGTATTTGTGTTGTCCACCAGATGGATGTCCAGGGCTTGTTCTCTTTCAACTCTTATCTGAGAGAAACATCTTGCTAAATAGCTATTAGCGGTTCCACTACATTCACCACCAGATACTTAGCTAACTGTGTTCGTCTGCTGTTTGGTGCTGCTGAGCAGTGTACAGTGATTTTCAGAGCTTTTCTGTATAATAAAAAAAAAGTGGTGTGCTGTGGCTCAAAACGACACCATCAGAGCCGTGAATGTGAATCAAAAGCCAGACAGCAAAACAATAAGCTGAAACTCATTATAAATCTGTGTAAAGCCGAGCAGAGCTGCAGGTTTGGGTGATAATTCTCTGTAGCGTCATCACTATGAGCACATTGTTGCATTATTTTCACATTGTCATTTGACACATTGTTATTACAAAGACATAGATTATAGCAGCTTCAAAGCCAAAATATTCCATTGGTGTACAGAATCCTCATTATCTGTATTCAAACTGCAGCAGGGTCTCTGTGGCCTCTGACTGTGTGACCTATGACTGATAGGGTGTAAATAAAACACCTCAAGGTTCAACATGTAGTCTTCACAAAGTTGTTGTTTTGTAGCTTTCATTATTACCAAATTAATGGACTTTAGTTGACTTTCCTGTCACATCTTCATTACGATCTGTTAGCTATGTGATGATGTTTAATATTGTTCAGAATGATGTTTGTACTGTAGTAGCTCATTTCTTGCAGTAACCAAGGAGCTGCACCAGCAGGAGCCTTTCTCATGTCTTCATGAGTTTGTGTGTTTACTGTTCTGTTGAGAGGTTTTCAGACAGCATAAATATGATGGCGAGCATCGCATAAAAGCCATAAAAGCCCAAAAGGGCGTTCTTAACGGAGGCTATGAGTGTGATGTAATGGAATAGGTAAGAGGCAGCGCTATACATATTAGTGATGGGAGGTAAGTAGAAATGCCATTATCTATCAAGTCTGAGAATGGAGAGCTCTTGCACCCATTTCTCATATTATCAGCACAGAGTCCCCTCTGAATCCTCAACATCACTCTGATGTCCTCTCCTCCTGTACATCACAGAGAAGACAAGGGGGCTTTTAAAGGAGTAATTTGCTGCCCCTGCTTTTTTGTTATATATCTTGGACTCTGCTGATAGTGACCCAGGGCCCACTACCACCGTCATCCACATTGTCTTTCTGTTCGTGATCCTCTCTGATAATAGGGGGCGCTGGGCTTTAATCTAAAACTGAAAAAAATATAATTCATGTCTCCCCACGTTAGTCATCATGCTCTTGCTTTGAATGCAACTCCTCCCTGTTAATCAACCTTGTTCATGCATGACGCTCAATTACTCATTTGCTGAAATAAGATAGGATGTGTAGAAAATGGCCTCATTAAATGTTACAGCAGTCTCCATCACTGGCGAAAAGGAAAAGGAAAAAAAATCATCCACAACCGATTTCAAAACTTTGTTCTTTCTTTAGAGAAAATAGCAAGTATCTACTCAAATAATGAAAACTGTTTGGACAAAAGTGTCTCTGTCTGAGTTGCCACACACACATAGTGTATACCTGTTTGAAAGGTTTACAAATTCATATTTTGATTTGAAGTTCAGGGTGGCGTTTCCGCCTTTCTGTCAGTGATAATCAAATGCAGCAGGTGGTGAGGAAATGTGCATCTCAGCAATCATCTCCATTGACATGTGTTAATAGCTCATCAGACTAAATTGTACTAATAACTGCTTTCAGGAATCATGATTGCACATACTTCAAGGTCTTGATGTCTAATAGGGCTGTGTTTAATTTTTGAGATGCACATCTATAAAGTGTTTTCAGAACAATTGAAATATAATCATATCCACTGAAAAGTGAATCTGGTACTATTTTGGGCAAATGGTTAGATTGTTTCTCTTTAGCTTCTGCATATTGTAACTGTTGCAGTGGCAGACGAATGCTTTTTCATGCCCAACAGCTGTCTACTGTATTATCACTGAATTTAGTGACTGTTGCACCTAAATCTGAATTTGGCTTCAACCTGGCAACCCTGGCTGGAGTTGTTGGCTGCAAGCTTGTAGCTATGGCAATGAATGTCACACATGTGACACAGGATGCAGAGCTGTGGCACTGCCATATTTGATCATTTCAGTCCCTTGGCATAACCCTTTAGCTTTTCTGCCAATCTCCACCCAGATAGCTCTGTACTGATTTATTTATAAGTTGATTTAAAACATGCAGATTTTGAGGAAGGCTTTATTTATCATCCTGTGGATGTTAGAAACACAGAGAGCTTTATAGCAAGACATGGTTCTGTACATAAATGAGAATAGAGATGGGTCGTGTAAATTCTAGATAAGTTTCACTAATAAAGACTGAGGTTTGGAGAAATGGGCGGGTGGGTGGGAAAGAGATGAAGGGGTGAGGGTGAGGCGCTGGAGGATGAGGGATGAAGGAAGGAATTAGGAGGCAAAATAATGGACTGGTGTTTGCTAGTTGTGGGAGGATGACAATAGAGAACCAGGTAGGGCTGCCCCGCCCAAAGATTTTGTTAATCGACCAGTAGTCGTCATTTTTGCCGATTAGTCGACTAATCAACCTCTCCCACTGTGAGACGGTGAGTGCTTTGGGCCGGGGCTACAGCAGCACCCGCTAAACGTTACACCCAGCAGTGATATGTGCTTTCATGTTGGAGTCTCCAAACCATCGGAAAAAGTTGCTTTTGACAAAAAAAAACAGAGACGTGCCATGTAAAACAACAACAACAAAAAACTGACAGCGAGTGAGTGTCATGACTTCCTGTATCTGGACCTTCAAATTAAAAGCCCTATAGCCTTTCAGTTCAGTAATATTGATTTTGACTTAATTTTGACAAGACAAGGCTCCAAATGTTTTTTTTTTTTTTCCTGCGACCAATCGACCAATTAAAATTTGGTCGGCTAATGATTTTTTGGTTGACCAGTGCTTGGTTGACTATTTGGGGACAGCCCCCAAACTAGGAGAGTTGGCGGTCTTGAGCAAGGGAGCCATCTCCTTTAGACCTCAAAATGAAACTTGAAGTGGAAAGATGCCATTTTTGCCCCTTTGTTATATCAGTGAAATTGCTGATGTATGCAAGGTGTGCTGGAGAGGACTTAGTGGCCTAGAAGATTATGATTCCTGTCTGGAAGTGGTAGAGGTGGCCTTGATGTGGAAGAATGCCCAGAGTATGGCTTGGGGGACTATTCCTGATCTGAATAAGAACAACAGAAGTCAGAGTTTAAAGAACAGCAAATGGAAGAGACAGCTTCCTCAGTATGTTCCCTTACAGTGTTGCTGCAGGCGACTGGCGGCTGTTGTTGCCGAGTTCAGTGGGACAGTGACTTTCCTGAGTATTTGAGAATGCATTCATTATGTGGATGGGTGCAAGTTTGGCAAGGTCAGCATATGGCGCATTTCCACTAGCACGGTTCGGCTCGGTACGGCACGGCTCGGCACGGCTCGGCTCGGTTTGGTTGTGTTTCCATTACAACTGAGAATCACTAGTGCCGCCGTGACGTCATTTACACGGCGCCGAGCAACGCTCTAAACTCTGTAAATATATAACTTTAGCAACATTTGAATCATTTTCAGGCGAGAAAGTAGTCGTTTAGATCCCCAACATGTTGAAAATCTGACAAAATACCAGCTGTTTACAATTTTGTTTCAACGAAGTCGGCGTTACTAAAGCTAGCCGTAGTGAGCAACGCACTTCCGGTTATTTTCACAAAATAAAATACCCGTTGCCTTTTATCATAAGGAAAGCCATTACGATAGAATTGGTGCTTTTACTTTGTAAACAGGAAGTGAACCTACCCTCGCTGTAGCTAGCTTTAAACCGCCGCCCGTTTTGACTGCTCTCGTCCCGTTAACGGCATTTAACCGTTCAATATGCCTTACCGGAGAGTCTTGCCAGCTCTGAGTTCATTGTAAAACATTTATTTATTGATGTAAATGTGGTGTTTTCTGTGCGTTCAGACCCCAAGGCAGTGCTGCTCTTCTTTCTAACCACAAACAAACTGCTGCTACAGCCACAATTGTTAGATTTCATCAATGAGACCAACATTTAAGAGTTTAACCAGCCGGTGGTAAACCTCTAAAAGCCATCGGGTAAGTTAATTAGCGGTCGTTTTCTCCTCGGGGTGACGGTGGTAGGCTGGCCGGCGGAGCACGTCAGGAGCCGGGCTGCTGCCTCTGTGATGTCGCGGTCGCTGCTCGGACCTGGAGCTTCACTTCTCCGAAAAACATCGGGGCAAACTTCTAAACAGCCGTCGTTTGGATAAACTAACCGCACATGGGGATCTAAACAGTTACTTTCTCGCATGAAAAAATATTAAAACTTAATAAAGTCACGTAATAACAGAGCCAGTCTCAATATAAATTCTCTGGTAATAACAGGCTTCAGGCTTCAGCAGGAACATTTCTGTTGTCGGTCGTCGCTTCCAGTGACGACACTCATCGGCCAATCAGTGGAAGGCAGTCGGCTGACGTCACGTTTTAGTAACGCTTCGGCTCGCTTGGAACCAGGGCTGAGGTGATACCAAAAATGTACCCGGTTGCAGGTACTGCGTGCTAGTGGAAACACGCAATAGCGCGCCGAGCCGTGCCGTACCGAGCCGAACCGTGCTAGTGGAAATGCGCCAATAGTCACTGGCTACGATCGGTAGCCTGAGTGTGGTGGATGGACACCAGACGTGATGCCGTTTTTTAAATAATGCAATAGCTGTATCTTTATCAGCTTAAAAATCAGGTTGCATTCAGGCCGTAGTTAGGATGTCACAAAACTACACAAAAGATTGTAGAAACTTGCTTGGTTGATGGACAACTCAAGGGCATTGTACATTATCCAAGCAAAAATATTCATCTTGCTGTGCATACTTGAAATTTAAAGCAAGCTGATATAAAAAGGATGAACACAATGAAGTGAACACATTGAGCGTTTGAATGAATAAATTGAGCAGTGAATTAGAATTTTTTATTTTTTTTTTAAGTATATTTTTTGGGCATTTATGCCTTTATAGATAGTACAGTTGAGACAGACAGGAAACGGGGAGGCAGAGAGAGGGGGGATGACATGCAGCAAATGGCGCCCGACGCGAACCGGGGCCGACCGCAGCGAGGACTGTGCCTCTATACATGGGGCGCCCGCTCTAACCACTACGCCACGCGACGCCCCAACCAGTGATTAGAATAAGGTAAACTAAGCTGTCACTATAATCTTTAGTCAGGATATCACAATAGGAAATGTAATGTAATATATTAATTATAGTACAAGTTCGAATTTCATCAAATTGAATTGGGAACACCAGGAATATCGTGCAAAGTATGGCTGGGGTTACTTGGTTTTCCTGCGGAAGTTGGTTAAGCAGAGACCGACGGCAGGAGCAGCGGAGCTGGTGATGACGTCGTGACGAGGAGAGATGGAGAGATAGATGCTCCCAGTCCCCTGCTGACCTCATACATATGTTCTGGTCGTGCCCCAAATTGGCGAACTTTTGGTCTGAAATATTTACAGTAATACTCTCCACCTAGCCTACAGGTTTGTGGCAGATCCTTGTCCTCTCTCTCTCTGCCCTTTTTGGAGTTTCACCTAATGCCACCCTTTCAACTAAAGCACGCCACTTCATGGCCTTTTGTACCCTGCTGGCCAGGCGTCTGATTTTGTTAAATTTGAAGCATGCTTTACCGCCGTCTTACAGCCAGTGGGTAAAGGAAGTTCTGTACAATTTAAAGTTGGAGAGACTTAGGTTTTCCCTTAAAGGCTCTCTGCAGAGCTTTGACAAAACTTGGGACCCCTTGCTATCCATCATAGATTCACTACCAATTGTACCCGAGGAGTCAAATGTCTGAGTCTGTGTCGGTGAGGTCAGGTGGAACTGCCGCCCTCAGCAGAAGTAGGTGAGGTAGAGGAGATGGTTGTTGGTTTGATGCTTGGCTGGGATCCTACAATATCCAAGTCAAACAAAACTTTTTCTTTGTCATGTGATTTGTCTTTATGAGATGGTGATAATGGTTTTAATAGTTATTTTTGTTGCTCCGTTTACAAGTAACAATAAATAAACAATAAACAACATAAATATCTGTAAAATGAAGAGGACTTGATATTACCCTGATCCTTCACATAGCTGTCCTTGAAGCTCGTAATGGTGTGCGGATGGAAATTTCATAAAATGCATTTATGGTTCATTTGGATGTTCCTCATTTCTTTCCCATTTCCTTTCTCTTCATGGGTGGTAATAAAACACATTTATCAGCAGTACACTGTACACAAACACTGCATTAATCTATTACAGTATATGTCAAAGAATATTGAACCTGTCGTGGAAATTTTTCTGCTTTGGTGAAGAATGAAATAGAGACTTCCTGCCGGTCGACCGAGTTTTATTTTCCTTGCAAAGAAAAGGTCAATCAACATGCGAGCGGTTCGAAATGCAGAAAGACCCTGATCATCAGGAAATCTGAACATTTATGCTAGAGGAAAAGCCCACCCCTTGGGTGTGTTTACATCTTTTGTTTTCTGTGGGGTCAGCCCCCTACTCAGGATGTCTTTTCACCTTTCACAGGTATCGGCACCGACATCCTAGAGTGTGATTAAGGGCTCTAATCAACACAATTAAAAATACAAAAGGGTTTGAGTGTATCATCGGTACTGACATCCTGGAGGGTGATTAAGAGGTCTAATCAACACACTTTAAAATACAAAAGGGTTTGAGCATTGATGAGGAAGTGAGAGGTTGAGTGTCTCAGGTATTTGAAATACAAAAGAGTTGAATTTACAATTACATTTAAAGTCTGGTATGTTGGTGAGAAGGTGGGAGGTTGGGTAAAATACAAAGAAGTTAAAATTACAATTACAAACCCCTAATCCTCATTAAATACTTTATGTGTATCTGTGTACCACCTTCAGCTGTAATGTTTTACTTTAAATCAGATAACACTCTAAGTTTGTAGTGTAATCATACTACATTAATGTGTTAGATTATTTCTTGCAGTAGCTATGCAGAGTTTCCGCCGCTTGCTAGTTTCTCCGTTCCTTAACAGCCCTTTATGTCTGCAGCAGAAGCAAAGCGTTGAGCTCCTCAGCCCATCCGCTTTCATTAAGACAGAGTGGTGCTCTCCCTTTCTACAGTAATTGACATGTGGGTGAGCAATGACTTACAGTGGAGACTTTCACAGACAGGCCAGCTGAAGGGAATATCAAGAACTAATCAATATCGATAGCAAACAGCCCAAATGAGAGAAGCAGACAGTGGAGGGCGGGGGGGAGGTGGTGGTGGAGTTCCTGTTTAACAGTCTGCAGGCGAGGGCTGAGAGACTTAGTGGGTAGCACTGGGAGTTTTAATAACACCGAATCAATGAGCACTGCCCGCAAACCTTTCACAGTGAAGTTATTAATTGGGTAATGAACAATGCAAAACTGTCACTACAGAGTTTTGGTCTTCCAGCAATTTAAACAGGGCCCATTTACCAGAGCAGGACAGATCCCTACCTGCTTTGTATTTATGTTATGTAGTACTTAGCCAGGCTACTGCAACTCCCTCTGCTTTGTCTCTAGTTAACACCCATGGATTTAGAAGCAATAGAATAATTCAATCCATGGTCTCCTGTGTAAAATGTTGTTGTGAGAAAGATCCTGCAGCATCTTGTTAGTGCTTTACATGATGTAGAGGTTACACAGTATGGGAGATTTGTCCTCCGTTATCCTGTCAGCCAAGCATTAGTCACCAAACAAAGCCGTGTGATTTATCTCAAAATCTATTATCAAAATGAGAAGGCAGAAAGCAGGGCTCATAATTCAGTTGACACTTTATGGTGTTTGTTATTGGGAGCAGAGGGGTGGGAACACATACAGATGCTGAAATATGGCTGCTGACAGAGTCACTAATAGAGCTACTGGCCTACAAAGTTAAAACACACACAGAGTGGCCTCACTTTAGAAGTCCCCAGCTGAGCCTGGATGAAAGTGACAAACTAAATGAGCTGTTTTGGTGTGTGTTTTAATAAAGCTCAAAAAGCAGCCGGCCTGTGCGCACAGCCACACACACACACACCTTCTGATGGACAGGCACTTGTAGATGTAAATGAGGGCAGATGATATTTAGAGCAGCACCTTCGTTTTGTGCATGTCGGCCCATAATGCAGCTCAGCATTATGCTGAAGGAAACTGATCCGCTCGTGGCATCTTATCATCACGTCCTTTTATAGTCGAGCAACCTGAAATCCAAATTTATGCAGGCATAGCACGGCTTTATAACCCGATACCGATCACTGTTACTCTGCTGACATAGTCAAGCCAATGCTGATCTGACTGTGCAGCCATTTGCTTTAAGTGGTCACTTCTTTGATGTGTCTGTGATACTGTACTTGAATGCCAGACAATATAAAAGTCAAACTTTTCCAAACGGCAGCTGTGAGCAGCTCATTACAGTATGGTGCTCTTGTTTTTTGACTTTATGTGTTGAACTGTTTTGACGTAAATAGAGCAGACACCGCTGTAAATGGAGCAAACACTCCCATCTCTGTAATTTCAAAGACTGATTAGAGATCTGTTATCTCATGTGAATAGGCCATTAACATTACAGATGTCCTGCAATAGAAATTACCTTGCAGACAATCTCCTGATGATGCAATCTGTTCGGAGAGAGCTTAAGATCATTATGAAGAGAGACGCGTCAAAGTTGTGTGTTCATGTTGTTTCCTCACTGACATGGCGCACACCATCATAGCTGAACTCATTAATCTTCTTGAGTGTGCTAATGAATGCAGCATTACTAGTCTTCACGGTTTGATGTTCGAATAATGAGAAGACTAAGCCTGAAGTGCACGAGGCTTATTAGAATTACGACATCGAGTACACAGGAACCGATGCACTACAGGTTTTATGACCGCTGACACTTGGCATTTCGTCAGAGCGACATGTTCCAATCTGGAGGGAGTGCAGGTGTTGCAGCTGTGAGGGCCGCCTTGCTGCAGGAAGCCTGATGAACTAAATGGGCTCCGGGCTTCACTCACTTGGCTGATCTGTTGTTGAGAATGAAAAACCAGCAGAGGTGAGAGGGTTACAACGAGCGCGACCAAGTTCAAATCCCGAGCTTAGAAGAGAGTTTCAGCATGAATTAATGCAGCTGTGCTTGAGGGAATATAATATAAATGGTTTTCATGGGGGCTGAAAAGGTCGTTGCACAAAAAAAGTGGGCCAGCTGTTTGATGTTAAAACAACCTAGAGTGGTAATTTCCTGAGAGACATTATACTTAAATGGAATGTGAACGTTCAGATAGTAAACATAATCGTATTGGCAGACTTGAAATGACTCCTGTGTTACTCGGAAGGCTCAAAGGTCCCGAGAAATGAAAAATGTCTTTTCGTCATTGTTACTCCGTGGCCCTGTGGTGTATTGTTCTGCTGTCCATCATTATATGCCAAAAACATGTCACAAAAAGCTTGTTCATGTTTTTTGTTTATACCCAAGCCATTTTTTTCCCATGACACTCTGGCCTTTCTGTACAGAGCCCCACCAACAAAATGTGAGCACAGGTTTTTGGGTGAATGACAGAGCACTTGGAGGTTTCCTCTGATTGTAAAGAAAAGCGAAAGTCATCTGTGTTGGAGCTTAATTGTACCCAGCTGAAAATTCATTGTGTTTCTAAGTATGATGGAGTATGTACGAGATAACTTGGTCCTCCTACACTTGAAGTCTTATTAATATTCCACTAGAGTTTCTTTGAAGATAAAGTCCCCACTATCAAACCAGAGTGAAAAATCTACAGCATCTCTCCAAAAAACTGTTGCAGGGGAGCTTTGAAAGCCACGGCTTGATATGTGAAAATTGATTTGATTGGCTGATTTCATTCTTCCTTCATGAGAATAAATATATAATTGGGCTCACTCACAGCAATCTGAAAGAAAACCGGACCATACATCACAGGTGTCATGTCTTCTGATTCAACAGTTTGGACATCTGATCTCTTATAATGCACCCATAGCATTAACTGGTCTAATTCATATATATTTTAATGAAGTGGAATGTGAAGAGGTGGGAGGGACCGAGCCGGTGACTGTGATGGTTTTGACTCATTCTGTTGCAACTCTGTCCCCGACACATTGCATATTAATACAACTGAAGGTGAAACAGCAAATGTGTTTTGTGGGAAAGATGATTGCTGTTTTTTCTTTCTGTGTGATGAATTAAATGCTATAATTATTAGACAGTGGACGTCACAGGATGTGGTGGAGGTGGCTGAGATGGATGTGAAAACAAGTCACTTCTTCTGTAATAAGACCAGTATTTTTTTTCTTAGTCACAACGAACGACATAAAAATAAATAAAATCAGGTTTTCTTGTCACTATGTGGTTCTCTAATATCAAGATATTTGTGATTTGACAGACAGGTTGAAGAACAACATATTCTCATTATATTACAATGAAATGTAATCTGTTCATAGTTAAAGCCTTTCTTGGCTGTTGTAGCTCATATTATATAAACCTCGATGATTTCTAGGAGACAGTGTTGCCTGTGGCTGGTACTGTTTACTTAGTGGCTGGAATATTCACCATTTTGTAATCCTTGCCAAAGGCATTTCAGATATTGGAGGAGAAGCCAGTTTTTCTTTTAAGTCAAGGGGAGCATCTTAAAAAATTCAACAATGAATGCTTTTTATACAATGAATATAAGGTGTACCCCTTTCCAACAGCGACTTTTGTACAGTCTCTAACACATATTCTGTGATCATTCATTGTATGTTTGTGTCTGTATTACAAAATCCGGTAGTTTGGGCACAGAGAGACCTTAGTGCCCTTTCTTTAGGCAGTGTTGGGCTTCATGTTTGCACGGTTACAACACATTGCATCTGGGAACTGCCCAAGAGAACTGTTGTTTTTATGTGTCTACTTTAGAACAATTAGCGGCTCCACTGGAGCAGTTAGCGATGTTAATACTTTGGTGACTACTGTCAAAGTGCCCTTGAGCAAAGAGGAGGTGACTGTGTCACTTTTCTCAGGCGCGATGATATAAATTTGTAACTTTCCACAGCTTCCTGTCAAATTGTCGTTTTTTGTAGACGTCACCTCAAATAAATGTCAAAAAATGTTGGTGTGAAACATAACTTTCCAACCTTTAAAACAGGTCAGACTCTTTAAGGGCTTCACAAAAAAAGTAATTTAAAACCAATCTATGAAAATAAGTTTTTAATAGAGAATTAAAAGAAGAGACTGTAGTTGTTAGAAACAACCTTCCGCTGGAAATCTGAATAAACTCCATACTTCCCTTGGTCTTAAACCTGAACATGGGGACAATTGGAAACAATAGGTCAGCAGTTTTCAGGCTAGTGTAGGGAGAGATAAGGTCAGCATTTTAAGGTGGGGTAAAGCCAATCCATGCCTTAAAAACAAACAAATAATAAAAGTTTAAAGTCAGGTTTGAGGGCCACAGGTAGCCAGTGCAAGGAATCCAAAAACATTAGAAATATTGTCATATTTTCTAGTTATTGTGAGAACCAGGGAACAGTATTTTGTACAAGCTGAAGCTGTTGAATTGGTTTCTGGGGCAAGCCACAGGATAAATTGTCAAATTAGCTGTAAATAAAGGCATGAATGTGTGTTTTAGCATCCAGGAATCAGAGAAAAATCTCATCCTAGCAATACTCAGATGACACATTTCTCTCTTTATGAACGAAGTCTGAGGAAAATATCAGGGCAGAATGAAGAATCACCTCTAGATTTCTGGCCTCTTGTGCACGGTGCAAATCCAAGAAAGCAAATCTTGTAGACTGACTCAATAGATGTGGGTGATCATCAAAGTAGTAGCTGATAACTCATACCTTTGCTGATGTCAAGACAACATTTGGCTTGTTCCCTTTTTTCTACAGTCTTGTAACTGGAAATGTTAGATTATGTATTCCCATGCTAGGTAGACATCTAAGACACCTCTCTCTGATTTATAGAGAATATTAATATTGTAACTGCTCTGATTATTAAATATAAATAATGTTTGCTTTCCTTGACATTGTTTTACTCGTAGCTGTATTTGCTGTTCTGCTGTCATCAGTCAAAGTGTCAGAGAAAGAGCAAAACTTCTTGGCTGGCTTCTTGCTCACTCGTTGGTTGCTTTTGTCTCTCTACCAACATTCACAGTTTTTTTCTACAATCTTTTCTTTGTGGGGGAATTAGCCATTTTAATGATATCGCTCGCCTCCCCATGCTAATGTTTCTACCAAAACAAGTTCTACAGTTTTGCAGGGATACTGGGCTTAGCTCCTGCTGGCCATTGTGGTTTGTTTAAAAACATGCAAGCAAGACAGTGTGTTTTTTCCCCCCAAAAGCAGAATGATAATGGGAGCAGTCAGACCATTCTCTAGCACCGACACGGTGCAACACTGAGAACGGTAAAAGGCGAAGAATAAACCCCTTGGGCATCCCACAGGTAATAAATGCACTGACAGATGAGGCGTTTTGTACACAGACATAGAAAGTCATGCATTCAGATAAGATTTGGATCACTCAAGCAGTACTGTACCTCCTGCCCCACCCATTTTACTAATCCATCGATTAATATCAAAGCCAGGAGAGAGGTCTAACAAGATTAGAACAGAAAAATGTCTAAACAGCCTTTAGTAATACAGTTCCAGTGTGTTGATACATTTGAAAACCTAACTTGCACCTTTCAGACATTGGACATTGGACAAGAGCTTTTGCAGAAGATGGAAGAGGTGAAAAGATTCAAGATGAGATGAAGAGAATAATATTAAATTAAATAGATAAGGGCTATAGGAAGCCAACACAACAAAAGTAAAGTGGTAAAGTTTCAGAAACAAAAACTTTTTCTTCTGTTTCTTCTTGGTAAATGTGGGTTTTGTTGTGAACAGCTCTGATCATCAGTAGCAGATGGAAAGAAAAGTGTCCCCAGTTTCAAAATTATGCTTTCTATCAGTCTTCCACCCTTGGCTTATCCCTAAGAGTTTTTGTGGCAGTGTATCAATGTCACGCCTTGCCTTTCCCCTGTTATTTCAAAAATGACCAATACTGCTTTTTCTCTGGAGAGAATGGGCATTCACACGAACACAAGGTCACTGGTCAGGAAACATCTGAACTTAGATTGGCTTAAAGTAAAGCTTTTAACAAAGAAGCAGTATCTTAGTAAGCCAGTTTCCTTCTGCAATTACAGTACACATCTATTAATCCACTACAATAGCCATAAATTGAAATGTGATTGTATATTTTACATAGTTCAATCACTGTCGGGAGGAGTGAGTGTGTGGTTCTTGTGTTCCTTAGGCGTTGGCTGTCGAAATCAGTGACCTGAGGTCATCGGCTCAAATGTAGGAATCAGACAACCTTGTAATTTTCACTCCTCAGTCAGTTTTTATTCCTTCAGCTCAAGCTGCCAAGGCCTCACAACAGAACTGTTAAAACTGATTCAGTGAGACAAGGTCATCATTTTTGCCACAAACTCTTAAGCAGTTAATTTTGTGCAGAGAAAGATACACACCACTGTATTTTATTGAAAATCTGCTTGGGCATTTGTCTCAAAGCAAGTCCTGCTCCACCACTGCTCCCATATATCCAACTATTCAATATCCAGGTTTTATTATAGTGGGTGTTAGATGGTGCTACAAGAGCACAAGGGAGATGTGGGAAGTGACTGCAAAGCAAGAGTGAGGAACAAATCAGTGGATCTGTGAAAAAGACTCACTGAAGGAAAGAAGAGAGCTGTTCTCAGCCTCAACTGCTTCATTTCAGGCAGATAACAACCATCCATGGATGTCACGTAGTGTAAAGAATAAATAATTCCTTTGCTTAAAACAATAGGCTCATCAGCTGTGTGTATCCTAGACATCAACTCGATCAAAGGCTGCCCAGTCCCTCACAACCAGATTTATAGTATAGTTCTGGAGAGTGGGTGGACATGCTCACTGTTGTGAGAAACATGTTTCTAATGGCTTTGCATTATGAAGTCATAAGTACTTTGTCCATCAAGTTAAGTAACATGCTATGTGATCTGAAGCTGCATATGAACCCCCGTGTAGATCTGAGCCCAGTGAAGTGATACATTTACATTTAATTTCTCATGTGTTCTCATTTGCAATGACATGACTTGCATATTTATTGGAATTCACACGCACTTTGATCACCAAGCCCTTCATAACAAATCTCTGCTGTTATAAAAGCAAACATTATTTATGCATTGTTTCTAGAACTTGCAAAGATAATTTGTCTGTTTTCACACTTTTAGTATTTAAGATTTGAAGACACTTTGTTTTCAACACTTCTAAGCAGTGTGAAGACTCAGTTAACTATTTTGTGACAGTAAGTTTTTAGTGTTTTTCACTTTGGACATTAGAGAATCTCTGTTTATTTTTTTTCTCATATTAATAAATAATGATGAATGAATAATAATGACATAATGATAAATAATTGTTTGAAATTATATGCAGTTGATGTTAACATTTATGTCAAAGAAATAGCTCTAGTAAATTATGTGTGCCATCAGTTTAACATGAAAAGAATCTTGCCTATGTTTGTTGCATCTTTATCTTTGTCATATATTATTGAAAACCTAGATCAAATCTTCCAAATGGATTATTTTGCAGTAAAGTTACAAAATGCTGAGACTGTAGTTGCTTCGGGAGATAACTGAAAAGACATTGGAACAGTTTGCAGCCAGACATTCATCTTTCCTTTGCAGAAGCTTTGCCAGCCAGTGACAGTGACCATGATACAATGATACCCCAGGTATCCGTGAGCTTGTTTTGTAACGATGAGACTATGTGTTTTTGGGTGTCCATCAGGGCTTGAAATAAGCACCTGCCCCCCGTCCAAATAAAATTAAAAATTAATTGTAGGTGAGTAGTGTCATCAGGTTACCAGCCAAGAACAGGTGATGAATGTAATGCTGATACTCCACTAAAGGTGCAAACTGAGGGACCAAAAATAAACTTATCTATGCACAAAACAGAAGACTTGAAATATACACCTAAGCATATTAATAATTTCAGCTTATTCCAGCTAAATAATACAACATATACTAAGTTGGTAATTAATGGGGAACATTCTGCATAGGGCTGGGTGATAAAATGATCTCGATTTTGGGATTAATGAACATTAAAGTGAACTCATGTCATCCTCCAAAACTGAACATATTCTCTGGTTTCTTCAGGATTTAGTCAAGATGCTCCTTGAATTGGCAGCATCAGCCAAAAATACATAGGCCTATCAAATCAGATATCGAGAAGCGATCAATATGGAAAAATATATATTTTTTGCCATATCGCCCAGCCCTAATTTTGCATTATTCTGTCTTATTGTAGAAAATATCCTTATTTTCTGGATTGATTGACATGTTTCTCTACAGCGCTGTGCATCAGCCTGATGCCTTTGCGACATCACTGTGGTGCATGAATATGACAGTGATAAGACTACTCCATCAAAGCTTCATGCTGTTATCTGAAATTAATCAACACCCCTTGAGTCATTCGCAATCGCGTGTTCATTGCGGCCATGATATAAAAGTGTAAAATTTGTTAGATCTAAAATGGGTGTAACCCTATAAGCATAATATCAGACTTATTGCGTTTTTTGTGCGTCTCAGAGGATAGAAATGGCTTTCCATCTGTATTTTACTTCCATTCACTGCTGCACCAGAGGCTTTGATCTGAGATGTATTTACCTAATATCTCCTGCTTCCTATGGCGCTCTTGAAATATTAAGGAAATTTAGATTTTCTTGGAAGTAGTTATGTGAAGTAGTTATGTAACAAAGTCATTTCAGTGTCTGCACCTGCACTGTGCTTAAGTTGAAGCTGAACATGTATTTCAATTGCTGTAGTCACTGTGCAGAAAACAAACTAGAGTACAGTTTGAGTGTGATTCTTTCTTTCCGGTACATAGGTTTTTTATTTTAGGGGTGCTCCGATCAGCATTTTTTGGGGAGAAAGGATGGGAGAATAATAATTCTCCATGTTTACGATCTAGCCTTGTGCAGCACCACTTAAAGTGGTAAAACCAGTACTAAAATAAATAAATACAATCAAGTGCACAAGTAGGGTCGTGCTCCTTCTGCAAGTGTGGGGAACTTGTCCTTATTACAGTAGGAGCCATCCAAACCTTCCCATCCCAGCTGGCTGACAGCTGAAAAAAAGGAAAACATTACGCTTGACGTCACCTGCAAACCATCTATTTACGCCACGCGCAGTCACACGGAGAAAAACAGTCTCAGGTAGCTAGTTTACTGTTAATAACTACACGTGTACTTTATCAAGCTGTTATCAATAAAGACTGGAAAGAAGGGGAAAAAAAGTCTTGTTACGCAAACGTTATGCGATCAACCTGTTTTGGGTCCATATTGGCCGATAATGATCTATCGGAGCATCCCTATAACAAAATAAAATAAAAACTTGACTAAAATAGAGCATAAAATATTAGTTTGCAGCACAAAACATTTTTATCCATTATGTAAGACTAAGACAGCAATTATAATCAGGTTTCACAGAATGGTAAATATTTGTACTATTGTAGCCAAACAGGAAAAGTAATCTGAAACTCATCACAGAGTGTTGGAGCTGTACAAGCTTGAGGCGGTAATTGTAGTTTACAGCGATAGTTAAATTTCCAACACTGGCAACATGTTGAAAACCTCCATTCAATCACTCTGGAACAGACTACTGCCAGGAGCTAAAAATGAAAGTATGCTGTTCACTGAGGTGGCAAAGCTGTCCAATACAAAGCTGCTCAGTGACTGACATGCTGTCATGAACAAAGCATTAAAGGCAAATTAGTTTTCCATGGTTCTGTTTTGGAGACAGTTGACATTAATCAGGAGGATGTAGTTGATAGCCGCACCTCATATCAGCTCAAGTCACAACTCTTAGTGTCATTGTTCTTAATTAGTGCTGCCAGTGTATTGGCCAGTACTGTGCTTTGTTTTTTCAGTTGTTATTGAAGTCATGAGGCAGTCTTGTTAAAATGCAGCACAAGTGTTTGATCTGTAACTTTGCTTAATGGTTTTAGATATTAGATGTTTCTCCATGTCGGAGAAAAAGCGGGTATTGTGACAGCACTTTTCCCCAGGCTAATTATTCTCAGTAATTACAGTAAACAGCTATGGTTAAATGTGTGACACTTTGTCAATGTGATTTTCGTATAGAAGTATGTTGTTAGAAGTATGTTGAACACAAGTTGGAGGGGGAAAAAAAGTTCCTGCATGAAGTTTGGAGGTTCTGTAGCCCACATTTGTGTGGTTTCTTCTCGGTTTAAATGCCTACAAGTCAGAGTTGGAGGTCCTAATCCATCTTGTTGCTCAGGGATGTGAAGGTGAAGTATTTGTCTTGGTTAGATCTGTCACACTGTGGCAATGTGTGAAGAGTGTTTCTATCCTTTTGCCCACTTTGTACCAGCAGTAGATATAGATTTCTGTCAACCTGGGAGCAACAGGTGAGGGAAGAACATTATGAATCATTGTTTCACTATTTTTCAGATTCTTCTCTTTTCATTGAATGTTCGATTAAAAAAAACATATTTTCTGGCCAAAAATGTATTACTTTTAATATCCTTTTATCACACATTGCAATCTTCTCCTTGGATGATTAGAATTTAATTGCTAGAGAAATGCACCAAGGATTTTTTTTCTGTTCAATGTCAAGGTAAAACCATCTAGAGACTTTAGTCCAGACATCCTCACTCTATCACCTAAGTCTATGTTGGAAAACATAAGTGGCAGAACAAGTATCCGTGATGACGTTACATCTTTCAGCAGGTACTCTCAGGGGAAAACAGAGTGGCCTTGACTCTGACCCCTCCTGACAATTTATCCACCGCTCTACATTTGCTTTACTAATAAGCATTTGTCAGCTGTTTGTAAACCTGATGATGGGTAAAAAGAATCTAATAGGACAATGTCCATTTGCAGTCTATGGATGGGTATTTGTGTTTAAAATACACAATCAGATGATTTACTCTGATGTTTCTTTACAGCAACAAGCAAACCTTAGCTTAACATTAACTTTGACCTACACGTTACTGGCTAATTATCTTTTTAATTGCCACTCTTTCCATTATTTCCCTTCTGCCTCAAGTCTAATAACCCTGTAGGTAGAGGGCCAGACATATCAGTACATAATGATCTCCAGGACTTACACCCTGATCTTGATACATCTCCGATGATGGAGGCATTCAGGGCATGTTGGGAGCAAATGACAGGTTATTTAAAATGATGGATTGTGTCAGTCAAGGCAACAGTTTGAAATTTTAATGAATATTTGAAAACAGTAGGACCCTCTGAGCCCCCGGAGGTAAACAATCCTGCAGCTGATCAAACATCATCTTCTGACTGTGGGAAGTATCTACATGTGTGTCGGTTTAGACTTGTAGAAGATAAATGATCCAGATTGTCTTTGCACAGGAGGTCAGTGTGTGATTCAGTACTTAGTGAAGTAAGGTTGAAAACTCCACATATGCCCCAGAACAATGTGAATGGACCAGACTGAACCATAATGTCTCTAATTAAAGCAGGCCATTTAAAATTGTGTATTATATCATAGACTGATGATGGTCTGGCCAGAGTGCAGCTATGAGTACAGGCGACAGTTGTCGGTGACAGTGTATTGCCGTATTTTCAGATTTGGTTGCACATGTTTCTTGATTATCTCTCACATAATGACAAAGTTTAACTTCGTCACTTTCCAATGCAGCGAGGCACCTTCTCCTCTCAGTTGCCAGACCCAGTCTTGGCGATGGCTGAACAGCAAGTGATGCAGTGTTACTACATATTTTGCACCAAAGCTTATTTGTCTTTGGAAATGAGCCAGTTGTTCTGGAAGCAAGAATATCATTTGATCTCTTGACCCAAGAGTCGGGCCATTCATCTTCTCTGACATTATAGTTAACATTCGAGGTGTCTGCTGCAGGTGCCTTTTTTTTTTTTGCTGCTGCTTCAACATGCTCCCGGCAGCTAGGAGAAACATTAATGCTTGCATTAGTTTGCTGTTTACATTACATTGTCTGCTTCTGGTTGAAGATCAGTGTGATTCACAACTGTAACCCTAACCCTAAATAGCATCACAGAACTTTGAATAAGCTGCTGGATTAACGTGATTTGTTGAGAAATGAGTTGTGTAGTGTCCCCTGGGTAATGCAGTTCCTACAGGGCCAATTCAAATGGCTCTGAACCTTACAGAGCTCACTATTGATTCCACATATTGATTGATTCTTTTAAATCAATTAATCCACTAATCCAAAATGTCAGATATTAATAAGGATAAGAACATTCAAGGTGACACCTTAAGATAATTTGCGTGGTTCAAACAAAAGTCAAAAACACAAACATTACACTATATATATTTTTTGTTTTATTTGAGAAAATGAAATAAACAGAATGAACACATGGCTTCTCTCCTCTGACCTGCCTCACTGCTCTGTCCAGGTGTTTCAGAGCAGAAGGCAAATTAAGATCAATCATAGACTATACTGTCTGCACTACTTCACGGTAATGCCGCACTGGCATGCTCTCAGAGAATATATCCCACTACCAGCTGGATACCTGGCCCATTCACTCACTCAGCAAGCATATCCACAGCAGTTTGGCCAGAAAATCAGGGAGGAAAAATAAAGAAGGGATCGATCACTCAGACTCGACAAACATATACTGCATACAGAACCTGGAGGGGAAAGGATTCTCCATGCATGAAAAACACTGTTGCTCAGTTTGACACTGTTCTGCCTTGAGTTTTTGATCAGAGTGTGGTTGAGTTGGGGAACATTAGGGACGCAGGGGACAGCGGAGAACAGGTGGATCTAATTGTCTTAATCACATCCTGCGCTATCCGAGCACAAATGACATTGAATAGTTTCAGTGTTTTAGATTGTTATTCTTACTCTCATATTGACGTGACATGACTGCTAAAAGGACCGATGTTTGGCACTAACTGAAGCTGTTTAATGCTTTTTTCCCCCCTCACATATTCAGCGGGAAAAGCACAATCATAACTGAAAATATTGATGATGGCTCAGTTACATTTAGGCGTCCTAGTCAGCCATCAGCTCGTACGCATAATACCAGGAAATTGAAACCGACAGAATTAAATCTAATGGAGCCATCTGTAATATTATTACTGTCTAGAAATGTCTAGAAAGGTATATTCTGCACTGCTTGTGGAATGCTAATGGACTATTCACTCACCCACCATTGTTGCAGGAGTTGCAATGCTTTTATTAATTGTACCTTAAAGCTGCACAGAGTCAGATAATCATTTATCACATGTATGATTACTATGTTATATTTAAATGTAACACTTAGCCATAATAACCATGGATGTGTCCAGAATCTCTCCTGATTTTGAGCTCTGTATTTATGCTCTGCCATTAGATTTAATTCTCAGAGGATCATCAGTGATGACACAAAATGACCACTTTCTAGTGAGCAGACAGTTTAGATCTTTGACACTGATGAACCAAAACTGTTGCGCGTCTAATGTGTTTTTATATTAGTTTCGGACACAGCCAGTGAGACAGCATGCACAGAGTGTGAAGTCTGAAACCAAAACAGCTAAATGGAATTCAGCTGGTCCTCATTAATTTCAGTATTTACAGCTGTGCTTTTCAAGCTGTGACATGTCAAAATGTCTTCAATGAAGAAGGCAGTGAAGCAATGATAGAACAATGTGGTGGATATTTTACAGAGTGTGGTTTATTTGCATCAGGCAGTCCCAAAAGACCAAGAGAGCAGTGGTGCGACAACATATTATATTATATTATATTATATTATATTATATTATATTATATTATATTATATTATATTATATTATATTATATTATATTATATTATATTATATTATATTATATTATATTAATACAGTTGCATAATGAATTCATTTTAAACTTTTCTCCAAACAAAACAACAAATACCACTGAAATACAGCTGCAAGTACAGTCGCCAGTTTTAAATTTAGAAGTATTTTGAGAACTTTACAACTCTCAGGAACTGGCTCCCATCAAGGTTAACCCTGTACTCATGTTTTATTTATTTTACACAAAGTGTACTTTCTCGTCTGGATGAGCTTTTTTTGGTAAATGGGTAGAGTGTTCCTAAACAAAAACAGACGCAGCTGTGGAGGTCAACAGGGCTGGAGGGAAGTGGATCATCCTGTTTTATCGTCATCTGTTGGAAAACCAAATGAAAGACTGAATGAAGAAATACGTTTCTTTCTGGATCCATGAGGTGGTTCTCATCAAAGTCTTGGACAGTTTGAAGGCTTTTCTGTAACAGATTCAGTTCATTATTTGTACCAAATCTCTCTCTGTGGCTTTTATATCATATTCATAAAAACTCTTTAACTCGACTCATGCTCTATTAGTCCAGCACCATTTTTATCTTTCTGACTTTCAGTTTTAAAATTAGAGGATGTATGGAAGATACATGAGCTATTGGTTCACATTTTCAGCCTTGAGAAAAATCTGTATTGAATTAGTGGACAGTTTTTCATGAGGAAAGGAATCATCTAATATGACTCTTATAAATCTCAGTGTGAGATCTTCTCCTTTCATTTTAGATGCCATATCACACTATCCATCCATCCATGGAACCTCAACCCACTCAGGGTCACATGGGGCCGATGTCTATCCCAGGATGCACTGGGTGACAGGTGGGGTACACCTCTAGAGAGTTTGCCGGTCTATAGCAGAGTTAATACATACAGACAGACAAACAGATTTCACACCCACAGGCAATTTCAGGGTTCTGCCACCCGACCTTCGTGTCTCTGTGCGGACTATGGGAGGAAATGAGAGCACCCAGAGGAAACACATGCAACCACATTAAGGCCATACAAATATCCAGACTCACACCAACACAGGCAAACATAAAAACTATTTGCATGCTGTGAATCTTGACTTGTTTCCCCCCCACATTATCAATGTGAAGAAAAACAGGAAAAGGGTGCAAGTCCTTTTGATAAATTCACTTTACTGCCCTGATTTCACATCAGCACCATTTAATAACTGTTAGACAGAGACCTACAGCTCATTTTCTTTACTGCGAAACACAAACAAAATGCAGGAATCTCTGTTCACGCTTTCACAAGATGTAATGAATTTATTCACGGCCACCTACATCCATAGAATTTTGATTTCTCTGCATGCCAAAGCTGTAAAATGGAGAACAAAGCCTAATTTCAGGCACAATGCATACTAACACACCATTCCCTGGTCTAATGCATCTCATTCTCTATTCAGCAAGTGTGTTGTTGTTAAGTAGAGTGCAGAAAAGGTTCAGTCCAAATGATCACTTTTTTCACAATTTATCTCTCAAAAGTAGTTTCTGTTGCAATGACAAAGCACAACATTGTGTAGTTCTAAAATGTGAATGTACAAAGTGCAATATCCCCAATGTTGTGACAACAGGATCATTTGATCATTTTCTTGCTGAACATGAATGTTCTTCCTGGGGTGGACGATATGGCCAAAAGATGGGCTTGTTAGAATTGGCACATCAGTATTAAGTGTTAACATTTCCAGTAAGGCTATTCAAATGACCATAAAAAGATGCACAGTGACTGCAAAGTGACAGAAAATAACTATAAAGAGACACATAACAACCACAAAGAGACCCAAAATGGTTACAAAGACACATAAACAAACCAGGGGATGCAGAAACAACCACAAGGAGACACACAAAGCAGCTACAGATGCAGAACAGCTGCAAATAGATGCAAAACAATACAAAACAACTCCAAAATCACTCAAAACAACCAAAATGGGATCCAAAACAATTGCAAAGAGAAACGACTCAATGCAAAATGAGCAAATTATTTACACAGCTACTGATGCTGTTTGTCATCTGTTTCAGCTTTGCAGTGTCTGATTGGGGCCTTTTACATTTACATGTCCAGGGACCCATTGTGTCATAGTCTGTCCATGCCTGTGTAGTGTTTTATTTGACATTCATGTATTAACTCTGCATAAACATTTTTAATATTAATAATGTAGTTTATTAAAGGAGCACAGCTGGGTTAGGCTCAGGGTTGGTGGGAGTCTTAGCACATTTTACACAAAACAAAAGTTTTCAAACCTGCTCCTGAATCATTTGATTGACTTGAGTCACTTGATCATCTGTAAGTGTTTGGTCTGTGACTGGCTGGAAACCTGTCCAAGGTGTTTCTTTCTGGGCCCTCAGCAGCAATGCACACTGGGAAAGGCTCTAACCCCCATATTACCTGTGGGCATGGAAAATTAATGAGGTAATGACAATCCGCTAATTAGAAATTAATTAGAAAACAGTTGCATCATCACTGATACAAGCAACAATTCTCCTGTAATTTGACTCTGTGCAGATGCCTCGTTTATGATCATCAGCCTCTTCATTTCCTATTGTCTAATTAATGCTCAGATTCATGTGTTTAAAAAAGAGAAAGAAAGAAACACAGGAATTGTGGAACATGATGAGTGCAGAGTGATATCTTCTGCCAAAGAAAATCATAACACTTCCTCCCTTTTCTGTGGGATTTAACAGTCAATAGCAATAGCATAATAGAGAATTGTTTCTCACTAAGAGATAGAATAATGCACCAAAGTATCGAGTATTCAGAGGACTCAGAGGAAAATGCTTTTAGTGTATGATGGGATCATGAGAAACGCTAATAGATTGCAATCTAAGCTATTTAAAGTCATGAAGCCTCTGTCTAATTGCATTTTTTTCCGCACCACAGTCATTTTATTGTGTCAGCCTGCAAAGCTCAGAGTAAGTGATTTAAAAAAAAAAAAAAACAAGACCATAATTCAGAGCATAATATAGCTCATAGAGATAAGAGTTGGCTTGCTGTCATACAGAACATGAACACTTAATGTTCTCTTCTCAACTATGTCTTGAAGAGCACTGAAAAATAATCTGTATCATAAATGTCTGGTTATTAATGAATACATGGGCTGTTGGTGGACATGAGTTGATAGTGGCCATGAGTGCCGTTCATTGACAGTGAGTGAATAATTTCTTTTTCTTTTCTTTTTTTCAAACACGTCTTCTGAAATCATGTCACTATCAGAGCAATCAGTGACAGCTTCCAGAGACTTTATGATTGCTGGACAGATTAGAGGACTGTAGTATGCACCAGAGCCTCATCCAGGAAATAACAAGTGCCTCCGCAATCAGAAACATGTCCTCCAGGAGAGCAGGAAAAAAAAGAAAAAAAGAGAAGAAAAACCCTGTGATTGCGGTGTTTTGAGATTAAAAGACACCACACTGAGGACATAGCAGTGGTGAATTCCCAGCTGGGACAAAAGCATCAACAAAGTGTGACGGAAAGAAATCTTACATCGTGTGACATCATTGCTCGAGATCTCTCAGAGATGCATACGAAAACGGAGCGCAGCAGCAGGACGTCATTTCACTCACAAAATGATTCAGTGCCTCAGTGTTATCTGAAATGTTCCCTAATGGGGTTACAGCAAAATGTCTGAAACATTTTTCAGTGCTATCTTTTTCTGAAAATACAGAGTTCAGCTAAACCCTACTAAAAAAATGACCTTTTTTGTAGCATTCATGTTTTGTTTGAAAAAAGATGAAGTTGTTTTATGGTAAACAAAGTTACTTTTACAGTACTAGCCAAAATATATTGTCTGTATCCTTAAGGCCCAACAAATGTTTTCCTTTCCTTTCCTTTCTCTTAAATTATTTACACCCTCAATTAAAACCTACCTGCTAGCAGTCTCCTCCTCCACTACCGTTGCTGGCACTTTGTTGCATTACATGTTGTGTTACTCCTACTCATGGACCAGTGGGATAACAGGGATGGGTCGAAAATAGTGACTTTCAGATTCGCCAACGTTGATTCATAAAATCTCACAGAGCGATGGTTTGGTTTGCTTTCTACAGTCTAATCAACGCAATCTGGTCATGTGAGAGACAAAAACGCGTTAGATGCCACTAACGTCTGATAGCAGATTTAGATTCAGGATTTAAAAACACTCAGCAGTGAAGAGCTGGACAAAAGCAAAACCAAGAAACTGTGTGTACCTACTGGTTTTGCACCTGGTACACACTATAGCTGGTGCACTGGGGTATGTTAGCATTGCCCACATTTTAATTAATGTAACCAATATATTGCTAACTGAATTGATATGTGATTGATTTGTTATTGAATCAAATAAGGACCCATCAGTGGCAGCTCAATGCCAGCCGTATAGGATGGTGTGAAACTACAGGCTTATGTCACCTGACAAACAAAACAGGACATAAAACAATGCTTGGGGCGCTCTCACTCACTCCCCCTCTCTTTCTGACACCGTGCCTCTAATAAAGACATAAAAACCTCTAAGATTTACCTTAACCATGGCAATTCTTTGGATAGTAACTTTACAATTATAGCTCAATGAGAAAAGACATTTCAGTACAACAATGAGAACCTTAGTTGATGAAAAAATAAAGTAATCAGCTCCACTACTGCTCTGCATGTCAATAGATCAACCAAACTTTTTTGAGAGCTAAAGTTTCTAAATGAATAACAGAAGAATATTTAAATAGTTAGTTTTAACTCAGGGTATCCGCGGGGTCTTGAAAAGTATTAAAAGGTGATAAATCAAATTTGTGAAAATTAAGACCCTTAAAAAGTATTAAAAAGTCTTTTCACAACTTTATAAAGTCTTAAATTTAAAATAAAATAAATAATAAAAGTTATTTTTTTTTCTGAATCAGCTGTCCAAGAGTTTGAGTCCTAAAAACATTGTAAAAGTGTGTTAATTTATTCATTTCATTAAAAAACAAAGATGAACCAGTACATTAAAAAAACAAAAGAAGATTTTTTTGCCTTTGATTTATTATCCTAGCCTATTTTGAATTCTGTTGTATCATGGTCCAGTCTTTATCACAAACTAAAACTGTTACGTTAAAAGTGTCACTGATGTAAATGGGTACAGCTTGAAGTGGCGGTGAGGTATTAAAAAATATTGAGATGGTCTTGAAAAAGTCTTAAAAAGGTATTAGAATCAGCTTTAAGATTCCTGTATATACCCTGTAACTCATTCTGGATAATCAGACCTCTGCTGAGGTTAAAGTTGGGCAAGGTTATGCTGCATACACAAGGTCATAAATATTTCTAGAACCAATAACAATAACTCAACCTCCTCTGTTAGAGTGGAGATTTATTAACATCCAAAAACACTTTCAAGTCATGATGAAATGCAAGTTGGAGCTTCTTCGCCCTCTGACATGACATACTGTTCTTCCAAGTGAAATGAGTTAGGTGGGTGAGCTATAATATAACTGGAGCTGAAGAGGATTGGCCTTCCTCCACACCTCCTTCACCCGTATTGTTCAATCAGGAGGACGGGGGAGAAAGGGACAAAATTAGACCTCAACTGTGCTGTTTTTGAAAACGCAAGCAAACTTTTTTTTTGCCAACAGAGCCAAGCACACACCTCTGCTCTGACCCGTGACTCTGCTCGGCAAGCTACTGACGAGTCAACGGTCAAGGGCCGTTCCACGTGCCGCTCCAAATCACATTTGATGTGTGAAATTTATGTATACACCCCCAAGGATGAGTCATGAGAGATATTTTAATATTTTACAGAAAGAGAAATTGAAATGATAGAGAGAGGCATTTTGACAGAATACACAAATATACAGTATACTGTAGGCGATTTGTCAAGACTGCATGAGACTTAATCAACTTATAAAATCCACTCTTTTCTTGTATAAGACCACAACAGCCAATGATAGGTCAGGTTACAGTGGATGGTGGGTCAGTCTGGCAGCACATATCCTTTACTTTCATCATAGCCCACTGTATATGACGGATATAAAGAGGAATGCATGTGGTTCCCAGATGAAACATTCAATCATTCACTCACTGTATATTTTTAAAATGTAGGCCTTTTTCACAGCAGACATGTTTACGTGTTGTAGTAGGAAAAGCCCAGGGGTCTCATTTATAAAACTGTGTGTGGGATTGTTACTAAAAGTGTACGTACGCCCAAAAGCCAAGTTTTGCGTGTGCCAGTAAATATTCAGACTTATAAAACCCTGTGTACGCACACTTGCAGGCAAACTTCCCTTTATAAATCAGAGAGTTCCTACAAGTGTGCGCAGCTGAATCGGCTTCACGTTCTGCCCTGTACACGCCCTGTTTTAACCATAGATGGTCAATGCAAACCACCACATGAATGCGATCTGCATGTAAATGAGCCTGACGTGCTCTTGTTCTGTCGGTGTTGTGAATTAGCTGCAGGTGTGAAAGTGGCAACGTGACGTGTTGCTGCAGCTGTTAACGGCGTCAGCGGCACGGAGCGCACGCGGTGTTGTTTTGGTGCACTGCCCTCTCACATGATGGACCGGTTCGGCACATTTACAACAATGACAACAGTTCTAATCTGAAACGAGTTATTAACCATTCATCATGGTCTCCCTCTCCCTCCTTTCTCCTCCAGCGGTGCCGTGGTGCAGAATTACGCACGGGGCTCACCGCTGTATTCATACATTTACAGTAATTAGACTGATCGATAAAACTTTGAATAATTAGCAGAATCAGTTACATTCTGAGGAATGATCAAACATGACACTTCTCTTACAAGAAAACAAAATGTAACAATTGTGGGAACGATTACTGGATTTATTTACCCAGGGTTTGAGATTTAATTGACTCTCGATCGTATGTTCACACAGTATCATAGGAACATATAGCCTAGTTATTTACACCATGTATTTATCCCATGCAGCCGCGCCGTCCTCTCCTCCTCCTGCGCTCTGGGAGTGGACAATATGACGGAGAGACGGTGGTGATTAAAGGAATTTTGATTTTGAATTTTAAGTTAGATTCTAAGAAGATGTTTCTGAAACATCAGTCCGATGCAAAATAAGGGCGCTGTTGAATTAAATCACCGTGGCAACATGGATCTTACGCATACGGGTTGAAATTAAATGTGTGACGGCCGATAATAAAAACATAATCGTTCTTCTCAATCATCATTTCCTGAGTCTGACTTCAGTTCACCACCACACCGTCTGTGTCGCCAATTCCCCTTTTCCTCCAAACCAGCGTACGCATGGCTCAGAGTTTGCTTAGAGCTGCGCACATTCTCCCGTCAAGTTTGTTTTTCATAGATCACAACCTTGGCGTGGAAAGTCACGTACGCCACTTTCAGGCCCGCTTTGTGCGTACGCAACGGTTATAAATGAGACCCCTGGTTTCTAATAACATTACAAAGGCTTTATTTTGTGACTGAGAGCCAGTATGAGCAATAAGTGGGACACCGAAACAACAAAGTGGAATTCAGCCATCTTTAATCATATTAACACCTGTTACATGTTAAAATGAACTATTATTTCATTCACTCAATATTTTGACAAAGCCTAATACAAAAATAATATTTACATGTATTAGCTTACCCTGGACAAAATGATTTCTTTTGGACTTGTGTTGTTTGTGTGTTCGTCTCCTATAAAATGAATGCAAGTCTGCACCTACCACACTCCAGCTCTTTAATTCAGGCAAATAATTAACATGCTACTTTATACGCTGTGAAAGGAAATGAACTGATCTAACCTAATGTAAGTGTGTTCAAGAGAGTCCTCACCTCTGAATTGAGTGGTAAGCAAATTCATAAAGCTACAAGGGGGAAATAATTAAAGCCTAAAAGCTTTTTATCTTCCACAAGAATGGAACCATTGATTTTTTTTTTTTTTTTTTTGTGTGCTCAGCCTCTTCTCGTTTGTGCTCCGCTATGATCAGAGGAGTCTTTGTTTGGCTGGGAAAAAAAAAAGATGAGGACCAAAGATGCGGGGAAGAGACAGACAGGCTCATTATCGCCAGAAGCAAAAGTTCCGGGAACAAAAGTCATGTGACCTGTGTGGGCACATGTCTTATATTTTCTAGTGTCTGAAGACTCTTTGATTTGCTCTCACTTTCATATCGTAATGAGCCGTGTGGCGTCTCCTGCTCCAACATGTAGTGTGCTCAGCACTTCTTCTCATCCCTGCCAGTAGTGTTGACTGGTGGTCCCTGTGACCTGCCTGTGCACAGCGCTCATTTGAAGGATCATTCACTTGTTCTGCTTGGCGATCACTGGCGCACTCGTCTCGGCTGCTGTGCCGTGTATTAATGAGCGGTCCTCGGTCTTTTCGGCTCGTCGGAATCATCCATCAGCATAAATCTTCTTTAACAAGAGTGAAGAGTTTCAGCCCATCAACATGAAGGTGCTCATAGATCACAGGCTTCAACACCCCTTGGTAAAGAGAATTATAGATTCATTCATAATGCTATTTCTTGGGGGATAAGCCACAGCAGTAAGCACATCAGTCACTTGGCTACATATGAAAATGTAAGTGCCGTATTCCACTGAAGTAAAAGCACCAATACCATGATGTAAAAATAACCCATACAGACAGAAAACTGTCTCCTATGACTGGTTATAATACACCATATTAGTGGACTATTACTGTCAGTGCATTGCTGCTTAAGGCACCAACTAGTACTGTTTTTTTTAACCCATCGGAGTGAAGCTAGTTTTTATAGTCCTGTGGTTCCCACAATACAGGGTAGGGTTAGTCAGGTAAGTCAGGCCTCTTCAAAGGGTCACAAGATGACTAAATGTCTAAAGAACTGTAAGATGATGAATGAGAGAGGAATGAAACTGTTAACTTGAAGAGATGCACAAAATAAAACGGCAAAATTGAATTAAATGAAAAGAAAAAGATCACTGTTTTAATTATTTACGTTAGTAAGTTTTTTTTTTCTTATATCAACAACCCTAAAATATGCAGATGTGCTTTTCACAATTGTATGATGTTAAATAGAAGAAATTATTAATCCATTAATAAAGAAAATAATTGGTAGATGCATTGTTATTCATATAATGTACTATATCTTTTGTACGGTAATTTGTCCAATCTTAACTTTGTTGTAAAATCTGATATGCAAATTGTGATATGTGCGTAAAAGTGCAGTTCTTAACAACTCATATAGATGTTAGAAACTTGGCTAAGGGTCAACAGCCAGAATGACTAAGAACCACATTTAATTTAGCAATGCATTGTAGTCCATTTTGTAACCTATATCATATTCTGGAAGTATTTATTAACTACATCTGTCAAATAGTGAAATAAAATCCAAGATTTCCGTCTGAAATTAAGCAGAGTAGAAGTTAGAAGCTTAAAATGGAAATCTAACAGTACATATGTCAAAATTGTAATATTAAAATGAATTATACTTGCCCACAATACATAATTAAATGTATTACCTCTCCTCTGTTACTAAATGAAAATTATTTTTAGTTCATTATTATATTCAAATACATTATATAATTTAATTTCCCCCCCTGAGAGCTCGCTGGTCAGTCTCCATGCTGGAAATGCTATTAGCTTATTTCATCACCCTGCAAAGCAGCTTTATATGAGCTCGATCTGTTAATTATCCCAGTGATTTGATCTTTGATCTTTGTGCAGGTTTCATTTTTAGAGCCCACTGTAAACGCTCTGTTCTTCTTAGTTGATCACCCGTATCCAATTAGACACTGAATTTGACAAGAGCTGAGGAACTTGGTGGTGTTTCCTCCCCTCAAATACTCTAAACCCAGAACCTTAGTCATGCTCTGCTGACAGATGATTAATGCTCTCTGTGCCATGTCCAGGGATAGAGGGTCTCCACTGCGAAACTTCAAAGAAAGGATGACAGGGAGGTGTGTGTGTGTGTGTGCAAAAAGTAATCTTTCTTACAGTAAAGGGGGATCTTAAAAAAAAAGAAAGAAATGAAAGCAATATCTGTGGTTTGTGTTCCACCTCGACTACGGACATGATCTTTTGTCTTTTCATAGTGTGGCTCTTCCAGGGAAGGAAACAACATAAACAAACGTGTTCGGGGATTAGGTTGACCTTTTTTTCTTGTCATTATCTAGCTGTTCTGCTGTGTCCCCTAAAATATTTGTTTGTGCAGGATCAACAGAAGCCCTTGGGTAAAGCCCTGGTTCTGTGATCAGTGTACTGCGCCCTGTTTCCTCAACCGTGACGTGATGGAGTGCAGCTCCGAGTTCAGTCTGTGCTCTGTCTGAAATCACTCACCAGCTCGCACAGTCATTAATTCCCTGCATAATAAACATGGACTGGGTTATTAAATAGAGAGCAGATAATTTTGAACATTCATGAGTCATTAGGGATGGGTATCAGATTGGAACCGTACTGCTATCGATACCACTTATTGATACACTACACTCTCATCTTTATATTTTCTTATTTTATAATAAAAAAGAGCTAATTACAACTCACCGGAATTTATAACAACAATACAGATTATTTATGTAAATAAAATATATTAATTTCAGAACCTACCTAGAGCCATCAGCTGACTAATGGTTACTTTTCATCATTAACTAATGTTGGTGTGGGCTGTGTGTGGGCTCCAGGCTGCTACCAAAACACCTGACGCAGTGATGGATGAGCCACGAGCTGGTCAGTCAAAAACTACATTTCTCTGTCTGTGTGTGATGGACTTTCACTCCAGAGATTACTACTGTAGTGTTCACATACACTTTTGAATATTTAGTTATCTCCACAATTGTCACCGAGAGCAAAGAGTGTACAGTATGTGTGGGTGTTAAAATGCCTCATAATGTCACAGTAGGAAATCTATTTTCTTAATTTCTCAAGAACTGAGAGCAGCACCAACAATGTCGGCACTCCAGTATCCAGGAATGTCACCTTGGGCCCTGTTTAATACCAGGTTTTGGTACCTGCCCCTACAGTATGAGTAATCCTAAGCTCCTGTTCAGCATTTTGGATTTTGGGGAGTGGCCAGAAGAGTTGGAATATCATATCTGGGATCTCTGTTTACATTTGGTGATTCATGCTTCATGCTGTGTGCTGACTGAGCTGTGTTGTTTTCAGACAGAGAGCGGGGTGCCGCCCGAAGTGAGCATCATTCATGCTTTAGAATAAATGGTGTTACAGTTCGTGTCTTGACAAATAAATCAACCTTTTTTTTTTTTTTTTTTTTTTTTAACTTTTCTGCCTATTTATACATTAAAATATAGAAGATATATTGATCCATTAAAAAGACATGTATGTGGTATGTGTATGCAACTGTTTTAGTGTTTACACCTCCTCTCTCAGGCTTCTCTGTGGAGCTCCAGTAACAAGAGGTTGGTGAGTCAGTCAGAGGAGAGACCTTTCATGGCTCCCGGAGGATGAATCCAAATGACTTAGAAAATTTTAACAATCATCCGTCGGGCTGAAAATTTCATTTTACCCAATGAAATGTCTCAATATGTCCATGTTGGCCAGACACTCGGATTTCTCAGGGGTTGTATCCTGACTCTGATAATCCTCCAACTTTCCATGCAGCACATTCTTCAGGCTGCTGTGCCCAAGTGCAACCACAGAGCTGCTTGAATTGTCATTTTAGATTGAGGGATGAAGCCTTCCCAAATCTCTCTTGTCACTCACTCTCTGTGTAACAAACACTTGTGAGTCACAAAGTGAGATTCTGGGTACGAACTAATCATCATCATTTTGAGTAATCACTGGTAGATGCAGTTTCGCTCCATGGCTTATAAAATGCATCTATAATATGTTGCATATTCTGTCGTGGGATTATTTAAGTGTATATATTAGGGACCATACAGTGGATACATCTACAAAATACTACAGAATAGTAAATAGTGAGGAAAATCTAATTTGCAGAGACTTGGTTGAGATGTGAAAATCCATCAAAGAAAACAGTCAAAGCTCCTTTGTCACTATTAATAATAGTTGAATTTCAATCATAAACTGGCAACTAACAGTCAATGTTATGAACTTGAATACAGCAGTAAAACTCTGAGGGTGGTCCAGCATTGCCTCTGCAGTACAAAGATTAACTGAGGAGTTCGGGGGTGAATCAGTGTGTAATTTCTGCCTTAATGCTAACCTCTGTTGTTCAGCGATGTGAGAAACAAGAGCAGATCAAAGTCAATGCCTTTCACAGTCTCTCTCCTTCATTTCCCTGCAGGCAAGTCAAACAAGCTAACTGCAATGGAAAGGCAGCAAAAACGGCACCGTAAACAAGTTATTGATGGCAGATGGAAGTTAAGCAGTGAGCATCTATGTGGTTATTGCTTTGCCATTAGGGTTCATTGCATTTTTTTAAGAAGGTAGTAATATACACTTCCTAGGTACTCTACAGTGTATGGGGCTAGGAGCATGTTGATAAGAGTCTTCAGACTTTAGACTTGGCTTCAAGGATGGAAGTGTTGTTGTTCATCTGAAGAATTAACAGATGTCAAAGTGGTAATTTGAACGGTTTGTGGGAGAAAGAAAGCGAGACAGTCAGACCTTCAACAGCCTTGGTGTGTGTCTGTGATTTTGAATGCAGTCTGGACGGTGTACTTGTTTACTTGCCTCTACCAATCAGCAGCCCCTGCAGATATTTACTACTCATTCTGCTTCCAGAAAGCAGCCAGAGAATGAGCAAACACACAGAATCTTCAATATGGTGATCCTGACTCTGAATGTGCCTGGACTTTTGCTTTTGGTGAAGAGTGGCTGCAAGGACATACAACAAGCTTTCAAATACAGCCTTTTACCACCTGTTACAGCTCTAACAACCTCAGGGCAGTCTTGACAATGGCAGAGCTCTTGCAGTGTCCGGCCACATTATGTCATGGGTCTCCAGAAGCTTTGTTAGGAGAGAAATGTAATTCTGCTCCTTTTCCGCCTCTGCGATGGATGTAAAATGGCACACCATGACACCGCTGCTCTTTGAGAGAGAGGATGACAGTCAGACCGCACATTCACTGTTATTCTACACAGTACCTGGGAAAAAAATACTTCTAATGTCACCAAATTGCACCACAAATACACACCTGAACAACATGGGTTCAGAAAATGCACCGTAAATTTGTAAGTTAATCCACTGCTGAGTGCTTACTGTCATTACTTTAATCACATTAAAAAAATATGTGACAAGGTGAGCATGGAGACAAGTCTGCTAGTTGAAGAATTCGTATCAAAACGAGACAGACAAGCGTCACTGACATGAAAGGAGCTGATGTGATTTGTGGTGAGGTCTATATTGGTGCACTGTTACCAGCTCTGCAAGCTGACCTGATTTGTCTTACAAATCTTCTTTGCTGCCGAGTGCAGCACATATGATGTCATGATGAGCCACAAAAACAAATCCACCTGCACATTTGCCGTGTTACACCCAAAAGTACACGAGAAAATGGGGCTTGATTACTCAAGAACAGCAAGATTCTCACTGAAAAGAGAAGGTTGATTCTATAATGATATGAGATCATGGGGCGTCATGCTGCATAAATATGTGCATTAATGATGAAAAATGGTAGGATGGGTCGTGCTTATCTGTCTCGGTATGAATTTCACCTTAAATAATGGAAGCTGGACCGGGGTTCAGCATAGTTTGCCAAAAGAAAATGGTATTGTTCTTTTTCATTACCATAAAAGGTTTTGCTCAACAGGCGTTCATAATCCAGCCTTTAACTGTTTTATATTTCATTAAAAAAGTATCAGTACCAATAGTGTCTATTTACAGCACAGTCATGTCTCAAGCACGGTTTCAGTGTCCACTGGAAATCGCAGTGCATCTGTTCCTCAGCTGCTACATTTCTAAAGCAGTTTTCTTTTCCCATGTTTTTTCATGTTTTACAGCCAAACACATTTGGAGCTCATTTAGATGAAGTAACAGAAGATTTGTGGCTCCTCTTTTGTCATTTTAAACTTCTCTGTCATAACTTTTTTTTAAAAGTCAATTTATCTGATCACGAAGCACAGACATTATCAGTTTGATACTTGACACCAGACACAATCTTTTTGTCTGTGTACAATCCTGAGAAAATTTTTCCCAAAATGAGAAGTTTTTTCTTTTTGATTGCAGGCATAACCTTGGTCTTCTTTGAAAGGTACCACTTTAAATTCTTCTAAGTCAGAATGAGTACAAGAGATACCAAATCAAAGTTATAGAGGCCTGATTATGGTAGAAATGTAATTTCCTTTGTATCTCAACTACTTTTTGGCACCTGTGGTTGTAACTTTTGAGTGGAAAATACTTAAGAGTTGTAGCTATAACTCAGATGGGATCAATTCTGTCAACAACTGTTGCAGTGATACAATATTTGGATAATAAAATGCTTTGCACGGATGGAATCAGGAGACTTCGATCTTTCATACAATACTTAATTTGTCAAGATTGTGTGAAGACACAGACCAAAACACTGGGCTTTTACTTGAGGTTGTGGTTAGTCTCACTGTTATTTTGGTACATGTGTGCAGTGCTCCCTAGTACTAGAATTTGCTTAACTTTGTCAACAACTTAACAAAGAAAGTCCCAACCTCCAACTCTAGCATAGCTGCAGTTTAGATAAATATCTCTAAGGCTACGTTCACACCGCAGTTACAAGTGACCTGAATCTGATTTTTTCGCTCATATGTGACCCATGTCTGATTTGCCTTTGACAGTGTGAACAGCACAAGTCGCATTAAATCTGACTTTTTCAAATCAGATTCAGGCCACTTTAAATTTGGTACTGAATCGGATACGTATCTGATTTTTTGGAATGCGACCGCAATCTGAACAGCCAGGTCGCATTTAATGCGACTTTGACGTCATTCTGACCCGCGCTGCACTGTTTTGTAAATGAATGACAAATAAAGTTGATTGAAAAACAATAAATGTGCCACAGGCGCTTGTTGGGAGAGTCAGGGGATGAGACGCACACTTATCAATGACCGATTTGATACGGGATTACCTCAAATAATAGCCGGTATTCATTTGTTTACACAAACAAATAAAGGCCGGCCCTAAATACAAGCCGGGTCAAGAAAAAAAACTCTGTCGCCCGGAAAAAACTGACAACGATATAATCAGAAACTCTTTCAACTTTGTGGACCGTCTGCATGTGAAGACTGACTGGAGTAAAGCTGACCTCATCCTCTGCTTCAGAGAGGGACAAGTTGCACTGTCGGACCTGGGTCTCTGCTCCGTCTCCGGTCCCGAACGGGGGGGGGGGGATGAAGAGGAAGATGAACTAATGAACGATGAGCTTGGTTGCTAATGTGTAAAATTAAGCTGAGGGATTTAGAAATAAAGGCCATCGGCCGTAACCTACGTCACACTGAGATGTCAGATGATGAGCCAGGCAGGCAGACCGCATATCACATCAAAAGTCGGTGAGTTTAAATTCAGACTCTTTTTTTTTTTTTTTTAAGCATAATGCTGTGGGTATAGTAAGGCTGATGGAGTGCGGGACGGGTGGCGGGTTCGAATCCGACGTGATTTTTTTTTTTAGCATTAAGCCGTAAAGTCCTACAATACCGGTTGCCGTTGCCATGGTTGCTTCCGTAAACATCGTTGTGGCGTGATGTCATCAATGATCAACTGCGCATGCGGGTCACTTCAGGAGCTTGAGCTGTTCACACAGCAATCCATAGACAGGCCACATTTAAAGGCGTAATGTGAACAGCCAAACAAAAAATTGGATTTGAGCAAAAAAACGGAATTGAGCATTAAGACCTGCGGTGTGAACGTAGCCTAAATATCTGCTGGAGTGTTTAATATTGCAAAATTATAAATACTTACATCCTCTCTACTCTGAACAATTAGATCATTATTAGATTTGGTTATAGTTCTAATTGATAGTAACATTTGTGAATATTAGTAATGTTTTTCCTGTTTAAGGATGCTGCCCCTGAGGATAAGTTACGTTTATTTATCATTTGTTTAAGTATCAATATTTTTTAATATTAGAAATGTTAAATTAATATAGAAAAAAAAATAATAATCAGAAAATTTTCTGATAGTCTATCATTGATTAACTGCCCTATAAGTGCCAAGTGCATGAAGCTGAGTATTGCCCCAACAACGGTCATGGTCATAGAATAATTATTTTATCTGCAATGCAGCAGCTTGGCCGTGGCACCATTGAATTTCACACTTGTTCTTTTGTCTGACAATAGAAACAGAAAAAAAATATTCAAATAGGAACAATTATATTGTTATTTCAGTTCAGTTCCACATTAAAACACAGTGTGATCAGCAAGCTCTCTATACTTCTTTGTATTTCCGCTAACCAGAGACAAGAAATGCTACTTTTGCTGTGTATACAATTACAAATGCATTGCATCACAGAATATTCAATAAACTGGCTATAAATGTTTGCATTATGTATGCAATATACATTCAAGAGCTGGACTGATTTAAAATAGGCCGACTGATAAGGAGCAGTACGCATTCAATAGAGAAATGCCAAAGTAGGGTTGAGGTCATTTAGACTCACTGTCACAATCATAACAAACACAGATTCCTCCAGCAGACAAGGGCCAGCTTAGAGGAGGATGAAAATTAGCTATATGTCAGCTTTGTGCAAAGACATCTTCGTTCTTGCTGTCACTTGTAAGTATGTGAATATTTCAATATTAAGCTTGTACAGCACTTCTGCAGGAACTTGTGGTGATTGTGTACAGTACAGTGGTTATTTCTACATCTCCCAGTTTGAACACAGATGTCATGAAAGTGTCAGTACTTCAACGAGGCTTTATCTACCCAACGCCAATGACTTGAAGTCTCCAGACCTCAACCCAACTGAACACTTCTGCCAGATTTTTGATTAATATGTCAAAAACAAAAATGCTGTTTGCTACTGTTAACACACGTTTGAAGATATAAAGCCCCTTAGCCAACATGGCGATCATTGAACTTGCCCAGATTGGTTGGCCAATACATCATTATTAGATTTTAAGACCCTTAGATATTATTGGCAGTATTGGTCTTCAAAATCCATTAATTGTTGCTCCAGCAAAGATTAACCCAAGAGGATGGACATAGAAAGAGCAGCATGTGAGACAGTATTACACTGGCTATAATTATGCATCAGCTCCAAAAGCTGCAGTGGACCCTGAATGTGATGCAAACAGATATGGTGAACAAATAACCATTAGAAAAACTTTCAATGTGACTCTGGCATAAAAGTCGTCATAATAAAGATGCTGAGTGTATACTGTATGTGCACCCTTAACTTTATTTCACAGTACTTTGTCTGAAAGCAGATAACATAGTATTAAGAAATAAAATAAAAAAAACACATTTTTGTGCTCTTGTTTGTTTTTGATGCACTTGAACAACAACTGTTGATCTTTCTAAAGGTTTTCTCAACACTTTAAACTCTTATTAGACACAGAAGTGCTACAATATGCAAGTATAAAAACATGTTGCTAAATAGCTAAATGAACTAGAAACCTGACAGCTCTCAGAAGATACTGAAATGCTTTTATAAAAAGAACAACAAATGGAGACTCATCAACAGTATCAACATTGAAATAAAACAAAAAAAAAAGGAAATTTACACATGTACACATATCCCAAAATCTTAAGGCGGTTGAAATATTAAGTCAGACAACCAAGTTAACACTTTACAAGGTGCTTACATAACACATTCACGTCAGGCTCATGAATGCTTCATCTCACATTAATGAATAATAACAGCATCATGACATGCTTACATGAAATGGATGCAGCATCATGACACAGAAAAATATAAATGGGTTAACTGATGCCTGCAGTAATACTTAGGTTCTCAATGTCTAATGGAACAAAAAAGGAGTTGATGGAAAAAAAAATCACACTAGACAAATTCATTCCCTCGGGTCAGCTCTTCTCTCTACTCACAGCACATATGTTGTTGTACATGTCTGTCCCGTTTAATGCTTTTTAAGTCACTGATGTGGAAGTGTTTCATATTTATTTATCAAAATGGAAGGTGAGCAGAATCACAGGAGCGGATGAGGTGATCTGGCATGCAGTAGAGTCAAAGCTGCAAAGAGTAGTTGCCAGGTGCTAAAGAGGAAAATGCAACCAAAGAAAAGGTGTCTGTGCTCCATATTGGACTGTCTGATATGATGAATTAAATACTAATTGGTTTTCTTTGAATTTTTAAAGCAAGGACCACAGTGAGTGGGTTTGCATGTACTTGTGGTTTTGGTTAGTGTACGAAAGAACTTGAATATTATAATAATATTAATATAAAAATATGTATATTTAAAAGAAAAATAGAATATTGGGCGATAATGGCGAGAAGACTGTACCATTGTTGAAATTAATGCATCATATAATATTTCAGGCATGTTTTCAACATTGTTTTCATTTGGTGAAGTTGAGATTTGACTGACACTCTTTTAATTACCTCATTTTGTTGCACCGTCTTGTTTAATGGCACCTGACTGGAGAATTAGCACCATCAACGGTTGATCTCAATGAGGCCAACTCCTACAGTACACGCACCAAACAGTCATTTCTTTTGGAGGTTTTCTGGTCATTCGTTTGAAAATTGCACAAAATTTGGATGGACATTTGACTAATGAGAGCAGAAAAGTTGAAATAGAAAGAAGACATGATGCTTCTACTGCTGCTTGGGGAGTAGTTCTCTTGGCTTCCTTAAATTGAGACAAATATCTCTGCAGCTCTGGAGATGACTGGTGTGAAATTTAACTGCTTGACCTTAAAGAGCTGTTCTCTGCTGTTAGATTAACCCACATCCTACACCGACAGTTATATTCTAACAAGGGAGTAGGAAAATTGAAAACATATTTATTGCTCATTCATAAATATGCAATGAGTCATCATGAGCCTGTTCAGAATAAGTTATATAAACAACTTACAAAGACAAAGCGGTAAGTCTTATATACTCAAAAAATTTCATATACAAATTCACAGCCAGTAAGTCAGAGGATTCAGTTTCACATTCTCAAATTTTACTTTAGCATGTAGATATTTGTCTGGTACGTAGTTTTCATAATATACAAAAAGATCGAACAGCCTAGCAGTTAAAAACAAAATGAACCCTCTCAGCAAGCAACAGGGCCCAGCCGAATAACAGACTACTTTCCCGCATTTATCAGATCAAACATTATGCAATATAGTACACTGGAAGAAATATTAAAGCAAAGAAAAAAAAACCCACAGCCAGTAATAGCATCAAATAAATATTTCCATGAAAATATACATAAAAGCTGCCATAGACAGATCAAAATATGTATCTGTTACATTCATCCATCGGGCTCTCCTTCAGGGGAAAGAACAGCTTGCCGTGTACCCAAACAACAAGTGACAAAGTACAGCTGCCCTCCCTTTTGAAGTGTTAGTGATTAATAGTTGGCTTTCAATACCTTATCGCATGTATGGATGTTAGTATTTCCCAATGTTTCCACCTTTAAAAGAGTAACTGATACAATAGAAAAAAGAGAAGTCAACATGGACCTACTGCTGTTCATACGATTCCCAGACTGTGCACAGATATTGTAAACACTTCAGCTTTTTCTACTTTGGTACTAAAGATACAAATGATGGCTCATGAAACTGATGAGCTTCATTACAGCATGTGATGATACTGCATCTTGCCCACATGAAGTCTATCAGCAGCCATCCAGAGAAAACTGCATTGTGTGATTTAGGGAACTTTAAAACTGAATCCATCTGTATCTCATATATGCAAGTAAAAGCTTTAAGAAATTGAAGAATAAAAAAAACAAAACAAACAAACAGGCGGTGATGGTTAAAAAGACAAGTATTCTGACAGGTTTAAAGTGGGACATGCCGTTCTTTGAGCAACAAGATAATCTAAACAAACAGCGCTCCATTTGATAAACCTGATTCATCCACTAATACGTTTCCATTTACACAGCAAACATTGCAAATATAGAAACCCATATCTGTACATAGTTTTGTTGAATTAAACAAATGCAGGGAGGGAAGAAAAAATGTTCATTTTGAATGAAATGTCCAGATAGTTCATCAAAAAATATTGAGGTTTCATTAGACATATCTTCATATAGTAGTTTCATATTACACAACAGCAAATCCACTGTCACAGGACTTGGCCATGCGATACCCAAAAACCTATAATCCATTGTAACATATATATTATTAATTTGCAATATATTTTCTCTTTAATAGATAAAAGTTTTCCCATTGGATGCTTTACATAATATGACAAATTTAAAGAATGTTAACCCCATTTTCCTCACAGTCAAAAGAGAATTTTATACACGTGAGTGAGTAGTTGATTATAATATGGAAGTTTCCATTGATTCAATTGTCAGATGAGGTTCTTGTGTCATTTATGCAATGTGTGGTCCATTTTAAAAACACCTAAAGAGGTTATGATTTATGTTGGGCTGAAACACCTTTCCAGTAGTCTAAAATATCATGCAGGTCCTCATCTTTTGCAAACTGGACTTTTTTACGCAGTGCATGCCCTGCAGCCATGTACTCGTCATCTTTGTGCCGTTTCCGGTGGAGTTTGAAGCGCTCCCAGATGCTGTGTGAGGGTTTGCAGTAATACTCGGGACTGGAGGAATAGCTTAGATTGTGATACTGAGAGGACAGCTGGGAATATGCTAAGTCTCTGGAGCGGGAATGAGTAAGAGGCTCCAACATGGAGGACTTGTGGCTCTCTGGGCCTTCAAGCTCCTCTATGTGGGCATCTGGGTACGAGTGCCGGTGGTCACTGTACTGGCGGATCTTCTCTGCCTCCGCCCTCAGGATGTTGGCAGCAGGTGTTACAGTGAGGATGGTCTCTCCTGTTGGGGAGGTTTTCTCTATGTACTTAGATTCAGAGCGATAAGGCCTGGGGCTCCGCATGGGCCCTCCTGTGGCAGTGCTGGGCCTCTTTGGTGAGACATCGGAGGTCCGATGCCTCTGCAGAGAATGATGGTAGCTGTCCTTGTACACTGGGGACAGCAGACCAGATTTACTCTGTGGGTGTTCTGATATTAGCACCAGCTGAGGCTCTGCTGTAGACACTGCTCCAGATTTTACCCCTTGAAAAGAGGTGGATTCTGACTTGAGAGCATCTATACAGTTGTTGATTATCTGATTGACTTTGTCCACCTCCTTTGCAATGGTGGAAATCTCTGCCACGGACCCCTGGCTATTTCCAGGCATTCCCATGTCACACTCTCTGCGTTCATGGTGGTCCACACTTCGCACCTCCATATAATTTCCCTTCATCATTTTAGGAGTATCACTTATCTCTTGAAATTTGTACTGCTCCATTTCAGCAGCAGATGGTAAGTACGGCATACGCGCCATGTTCTCTCCGGCCAACAACTGCTTCTGCGACATTCGAGAAATAGTCCCTCCTTCTAGTTCTTGTCCATATTTGAGTTCCATGATGTTTTTCTTCAGACTACCTGCTTTTTTGTGCTTTTCATCTTGCTGACGCTTCCTTCGCAAGCAGTAGTAGACCACCCCGAGAAAAATGACCATGCTAAAGAGGCAGCCTAGAATTGTCATAATGTAATGAGTAGCAGTTGCATTGTTCACCGCTATATCCTTCTCAATCCGAGGGCCAGTAATGAATGACAGACAAGTGTGATTGTGTCTTAGAGAGTTACGTATCGAAGCGACACAGTATGTGTAGTTAGTGTGGGGTTTTAGGTTTTTTAGTTCAATATCCTCCTTTATATCTTTTAGAGTTTGAATATCTGTGAAGAAGCTGTTATTGTAGAGAACCAGGATGTACATCTTCCTGAAGGGATGAGGAATCTGAACTGTGATGGTGGCACCTGTATTAGTCACTTGCTTCACTTTCATCAGAGGGGTTACCTCCCCAGTACTGTAGGTCGTACTGATGGTAATGTCGTCTGGTTCTGTGCCCGAGGGACAGTCTTCCAGCCCACAAAGCGTTGAGTCTGGTGGGGGCGTTGACGACTCAGTGGGCACAGCGATAAATGGCGTCACGTAGTCATCAGTACACACCGTTGTGAGCATGTGAAGCGCATTTCGATATGTTGGATTGTTAGGATTCTGGCTCAGCAAACTATAACCAGAGACTCCAGGTGGGGAGTCGCAGACCATCCGCTCATTCGTCCTGTTCGGGAAAACCGAGAGCCATTTGACAAAACCAAGTAATTCACATGAGCAGTTGAAAGGGTTGGTGTAGAGCTCGCAGGTGGTCAGTTTCGTCAGACTGGTAAACGTTGACCCGTCTAACTGCTGGATTCGGTTCATGGAGAGGTCAATGTTCTCTATGTTGGGGCATTCCCAAAAGGCATTAGGTGTCACAGTCTCAATCAGGTTTGCCTGGAGGTAGAGGTACTGCAGCTTTCCTAAACCCCTGAGGATTCCCTCTGTCAGGTTCCGCAACTTGTTGAAGCCCATTTGAAGGACTTGTAAGTTAAACTGAGCAGAAAAGGCCCCGTCCTCTATGTAGGAGATTTCATTCTTTGTCAGGTTCAGGTAGGTCAAGTTGGCAAAGCGACTAAGGGCAGAATAATGGATACTTTTGATCTTGTTTTCATTCAGACGAAGGTCCACAATGGTGCTGTTGATATGCTGTGGGATGGCCTCATAAGGTGGTTGATTTTGGCTACAAATTGCAAGCCATACAAAGCCCTTTTCACCCTCAATTAACCAACAGTCTCCACTGACTTTGCCAACATGAGTCAAATATACAATGGCTACAGACCAAAACAAGGCACTCATCACCATGCCTAAGCTGCAGGCCATTGGTGCTTCTCTGAGAGTCATGTGCAGGGCCAAAAAAGTGAGAAGAGGGTGTTATCACTGCGGTTTCAGTGCAGCTTAGATGGTCCTGTTGGAAAACCTGCTGGATGTTCAACTGTTCTCCGAGCCAGAAACAATCCTTTTATTTGTGTCCTCTTCATTGATGGATGGTGCTGTCCCCACGTACCACTCAGAAAAATGTTCAGTACCTGCCTTTAAGCTGAGTTTCTTTCATTGAGGTTTGCCCACAGTGAACTTATGGTGGTGTTTAAAAGAGATTTCACCACCCCAGGTTGGCTTGTGCTTTTCTCCTTAGAGGATACCATCATTAAATGGTTTCATCTTATTGTTTCTGCCAAAGTCTTCCTTCCTCTGTCTCTCTCGTGTGCACCGAGGAATAACCTGCAATATAAAGACAAGAAAACAAAGTTGACATTAATTATATTTTATCAGAATATGAAATGCACATAAATTGCATATGCTAGTATTGCAATGTTGCACTCAGATTTCAGGATTCATGTTTACGGCAAGGTCTCTCCTTGTCCATGGCCAACCAATTATTTTGTACACAATTTAAGAGGTGTTTGCAGTCCCTGTGGCAGACTGCTATTAAAGGAAACCGTTGGCCAATTACCACTTGACAGGTTGGGAAAAGCAGAGTCCCTGTTTTCACACCATTAACCTGAGGACTGTCAGATGCAACTGAGGAAAGCCAATGTTAAGAAGCTGCATTAAAACAATTATACAACACCACACAAAATGACACTTTGGATCAATGTATAAAAATCTTCTCCGAAAAGCTTCATGCATAAATTAAAATCTTTTAGCACCAGATTATATAAGAGAAAAGTGGGAACTTGTGTTCAAGGTAACTAAGTTGGATAAAGATCTTTTGCAAAGGGAGACGAGCCATGGTTACAATATAGGAAAACAAAATTGCTCTGTAATCTAAAGAGCAAGCACCAGCAGAATTAAAATGGTTTTTAAATGATATTGTTCTGTCTTTCTGACATTTGTTTCCAGTTTACTGATAATGGGTACATTTTTAAAGGTTGGGTTAGACTAAAAGCAATTTTCTTCTTATTTTGAGATCTCAGAACATAAACCATATGGTCACATTGCCAAAAGTGTCTCAATCTCAAATTTCATTTAACAAGAGTATTTTGAGTCACTATGACTCTAGACCTACTGATGAAATGTTATCAGTTCTTGCATTTTAGTTACTGTATGTGAACTGGATGTCAAAACCCCTCAATTACCATACTGCCGTGGGTGGAGATTGTTATTTTAAAGTGGTCTTGTGTAACTATTGCTCAACATCAGCCACTGTCACAGTTGCAGCTTCTGGGTGACACTCACTAGTATGATGATAAAATTGCACTGTGGCAAAAGCACCAGTAGAATAAGCACATGAAGTCAGCAGACTTGCTGTTAAATGTCAGCTGCACAGCAGTGTTATCTAAAGCTACATAACATTAGCCATCTGGTCATAGCAGAAAATGGAAGGATGCTAAAGTAAAAACCCATGAGTGTGTTGAGCAAGGGCATGTTTTATAGTTCTGTCTGTGCAAGACAAATTCATAGCACAACCTACTCTATTCTGTCACCAAATCACTCAGTATTATAGCCGTCATTATAGCCTTTAATTGTTCATTCGTCGATGCATTGCCGCTGACAGGGAAATAAAACATTAATATGATGCTTTGCTTTTCACAGGTATGCAGTGGTGGATGAAATATTGCAATTATGAATAATATTTCTTTTTTTTCTTGAAGCAATTAATTTGATTGATTTTTAACATGGAGGAAGACAATGTGTATACTGTACTATCTGAGGAAGGAATCTACAGTATACTGTACATGTATTGATCTACAAGTTGTGAAATGAGCATTTAAATCAGTTGAGCTTGTAGTTGGTGTAGAAGTAGAGACAATAGCATTAATTTACAAGCTTTTATACCCCAGATCAAAGAGAACACTATTTGTTAAAGTTAGGGTCCTGATTAATGATTGATGATTAATGATTAAACTTAATTGATTACGTCGGTTACACAAACACGCACAGCAGACATTCATATACAGAGAAAAACAAACGTTCATAAACGGAGGGAGGGGGACCCGGCACCCAGTACCAGCAAGCCTGGAAAGTGAAAGTGAGGGTGTTTTCACACAGGCAATCAAACATATATTGGTATGCAGGGATTGAAAATATGAATGAATAAATGAAGAATTTAAATAAGACAAGTGTTAATTTTTTATAAATTAATAATATTAATCGACAAACCAAAAACTTTTCGCTAGATTGGTTGAAAAATTAGTCATTTGATTGATTGCCTAATCGAAACAATAGTTGATAGATTAATCGAGAGAACGTTTTAAAACAGGACTACACATCCCCTGATTTATAAAGGGAAATACCAAAGCAAAATGTGCCAGAGATGAAGACACTGCAAAACTGCCTCTGCTCCTCTCTCTTACTTTGCCAGTTCTGCCTGACACAGGTCAGGATGATTTGCCTTGTGGGGGGGACACGGGGGGTGAGAGGGGGCTTTTGTGTGTTAGAGGACATGTCTCCACACAACAGAGATTATCACACTGTTAGAAGAGATTAAATGTGACAGTTAATGGCAGAGGGAATATACTTCAAGCTGAAACCCCACCTGCCATCGTAGACCTAAAGACCACTCCTGCTGTCATTTGACCTTTTGTGAGTTGGGTTTATCACATTACAGTCACATGAGTGTCGTGGTTCCCCTTATCATACATCATGTTGGCGATGTGGTTGGTGCACGGAAATACAAATAGTCAGTTTTTTCTTTTGGTTGTGGCACAGATCCGTGACCAGCACCACTACTGAGACTAGTGTCTTAGTAGAGGTTAAGGGTTAAGTGGCACTAATGCCTGCCATTGGTGATTTAGGTGGTTCTGCAACCCTACAGTATGTCATTACTCAACAACCCTGTCCCATGGAAATTTGCAGATTTATTTTTGCTTTGTTATATTTTCTTAAAGTACTATTTTTATATTTCTGTACCATCTTAGGGAAGTGGCTGAGATAGTATAACAAAAGCACGGATAAAGGATGTAAGAATAGGAAAAGCTTGTGGTTTGGCTTATGTACTTTTCAAATTTACTGTTGATGTAAATATTTCACAATAACCACAGTCTTTACATAGCATCAAGCAATTGTTATAAAAATGTTAACCATGCTTAAGATGCTACAAGTAACAAAATGGATATGTTGTCAGTAAACATTTTGTGATTTTTTTCCTTTTTTTACAGCTACAGTTCATTCAAATGTAGTTGTGTGTAAAGTGTAATTCGGTGTAACAAATGGATGTGTTTATCTTAATATTTCCAAACACACTTATACTTCGACAGAATCCTCCAGCAAGCGCTGCACTGTGTGCTGATAACCTGATACGGTGGAACAGTGGTGCTATAATCTGAGGCTTCAAATGTTTCACATAGATTTCAGTTGGGCCCAGAGGGTGAGATTATATGTGAATCTGCGGTATACTGTAGCTCATATATTAGCCTATTTGTGCTTTATATTCCATACATTTTCTATAAATAAGGTACAGTATGTTTTCATTGCCTCTTTGCCTTTTCAGCTTTCCCCATACCCACTCTTTTCCAGATGTGGTAAATGAATGCATACTACAGCATGCTATCTTTGCTTTATACTGTATGCCCAAACCACTTTTACTGTAGTTAACTTTGATATTTTGTTTAGTGGCAGTCATTATGAAGATTTTACTGGCAGTATCAGTCCACAGCCACCGGCAGACCTTGAATTCAGATCTGTGTGACTGTGGTTCTCTGAAAGAATTTCCATACAGTACATAATGTAAGAGAACATGAGTTTCATTCACAAATGCATAAAAGGCTACATTGTAAACAAAGATGAAAGACAGTTTTGGTGCAGAGAAACTGTTTTGTCCTCCTTGCTTTACACACTATAAAGAAATAATCTGCTACAGGCCCCAGATAATCAACTAAAGGCACTAGTCAGCTATTCAAGTCCAGATAAAGAACAGGAGTAAATGCTGTGGCGGACGACACTGCAACAGAATGTCAAAGGCTGCCATAACAAAACCACCGTCAAGATGACAAAAGAAGGGCGACAGAGGAGCAGCTAAGAAAAGCACACTCCCCAAAGCCCCTGGGAAGAAAGAGGTTCCAAATCAAATGTTCCATGAAATGAATATGAAAAATACAGCTCGACAGAATATCTGGCAAGGCGAGAGATCTCTTAAAGAAAAACGTCGTCTTGTTATTATTCCCCAGTCTCTGACCTTAATCGCAAAATACCACACAGCATTGACTGAGCTCATCCGACCTGACCTCCGCTAGCTCACGGCGTGGCACATGGTGCGCGGCCTTTTAGTGGCTAAATGGAGGTTTAGGTCAAACTGGTGAAGTCGCCTCTCATTTACGATGCATTGGCTCTGTTTTGTTTGTACACAGTGACTCAGTCTAGTGAGCCTCCAACTGATTCACTGCCTCACTAGTGAAGTCCATGCATAAATTACAGACAGGCTAGCTGCCCTTGTAGGGGTAAACACAAAACCACAAGCACACTCACACTGATAAGTTAAATATCTTGTACTTTCAGTAGTTTCAACTACAGTATGAAACTGTAACTGTGCCTTTACTCCTGCAACTGGTCTTGCGGTAAATCCACAGCATATGCCAACAAAAACGCCTGCAGTGGCCTGTTGCTGAGGGATAAACAAAGCAGCAATCTACATCAAAATTAATTTTTACTGCTTTAGTTTTATGCAAATCACACCTTATTGTATATTCAGATCTTGAACTGAGCCCAAGGCAGCCAGCACTGTACGTTGCTGTGTGAGAGCTTAGGTCTATTTGCCACCACAGACCCACTTTCCATAATGGCAGCAATCTGTATGGTCCAGTGCTAGCCCTGAGTGCAGCAGGCCAGAACACCCAAGGCATCAGAGCTGAGTCTATTCCCCTATCAGACACAGGCAGCCATTCCACAGTCTCTTTTCCATTTAGGCTTTATGCTCTGGGTAATGAAGGCTTTTCTTTTTCTTTTCCTGTTCTGTGGATAACCTATTGAAACCCTGCTCTTGAAGAATGATTCAAACACAGCCTTGTAAATTTCTGTTCCAGTTGCTCAGGGCTCCTTCATACTTCACTTCTACTCGGTAAATCATCAGCTCCTTTTTTTTTTCCCTTTTCCATGAACCTAGAATTACTGCCTTGATGTTTTACGCCTCCACCAACAACTCAAGTTGCAGTTTACATCCATGTCTGTCCAGTCTCAGGTATTAACTATATTTATTATTTGCTTGTTGAGAGAAGCAACAAACTACTCCTCATACGTGCACATGCTTCGTCAGAACACCAAGCTGCGGCTTTGTCAATAGTAACAAAGTTACAAATAGATGTTACTGCATTGGATGCTTCACATGCTCTATGTGCCTGAAAGGGACATATGAGGGACATATGATGGAGATACCACTTTTTGAAGGCTCTTTAACATGTATTTGGGTGTTTGTCTTGCCTTCTGGCCCCCAAAACGCGAGAATTGACCAAAACAAAACTGTAATCTTCTTAATCTTCAAGGTAACAACTGTTGTCTGACAATGATTACACCACCCCTACCTGATACCAGTAGAAGGGGCAGGGCGGGGAAAGCAGTGGTTCATTTGCCTTTAAAGCGACAGGCAGTGAAACCAGCTGTTCTGAACAGGGCTGTTTTGAGAGGATGAAAAGAGAGCTGTGATGTTTGATCCTTGGGGTATTTTGCCCGAAGCATGTCACAGACATGTCTTAAAGAGACCTGGGAACTATTTTAATTTGTGGAAAAGGGGCATAATATGTCTCCTTTAAATTGTCCCTTGAGGATAAATAACGTTTTTTTAATTGAACTGAATTGAAATTCAATCCAGCAGCACAGAAGAACACAGAAGAACATCTGAGATTTTATTTTTAGGCCATATTTCCATAGTCACAGTTAAAACTTCAGTACCTTATATGGCAGAATTTCATATGTCTAATAAAATGATGAAGTGATGAAATTTAATCAATGGATTCAAAAAGGTCAAATGTCAACTTAAGTTTTACACCATAAATACATTTAATACAGTTCCTTATAAGTCTTGATATGTATTATTGGACTGGACAGATGTGGAGGTAAACTATAACATGACTGCTTGGCGGACCTGCTGATAAGGATTGAAGAAGGTCTTGTGGTCGTGACAGGTTGGGTTGTACTTAAATGGGAACCTTGAAGCTGCAGCAGCTCTCTGTCCCTCAGCAGATGCTTAAAATGTGAAGCAGGAGAGTCGTCCTCTCTCACACAAAGCCACATGAGTTCTGCTCCACCACAAGAGCCAGTGATTCAAGGAAAACTTTGACAGAAGCTTCTAGAGACCATATAAAAAGAAGAAGAAAATGTATTATTATTATTATATTATACTGTATTATAAGAGGTCCTGAAATTAACATCTCTTCTGTATATTGTATGCAGACCATTCAAGCCACACCATGTCTATCTCTGCCTCTCGGTAACCCTCTGTCAGTGGGACTGTCCAAACAATTCCACAGTGCATACTAAGCGAATGTTTTTCTTTTCTATCTCCAAGTGTCTACAAAAGCACGATATCGAAGGATTTGTTTTTATAATTTGAGGGCCTGATTTTTGTTGTGTCTCCCCACGCTGCCTATCTTGTGCTTTGTGACAGTGAAGGTGCCTCAATCTCAGAGGACCCTCCTCATCCATACCAATGACTGCCCTTTATTTGATGTCATTGAAAATGCATGCACTTCTTGCTGCGAAGAATGAAATAAAGTAAAGATGGGAAACCAGAAGTGGAGAATCAATTGAGTTGAAATGGAACTACTTCTCTTGGGGAAGGAAAACATTGTGCTCATTGAGGTACTGAATTACTTTGGAGAAAGGGAGAACGAGGGCACATATGCTTGGGTTATATCAGAGGATATTAAAGTCGTACATTAATTATTCTGGGAATATTGCCTGGAAGAGAATTGATGGCCCTGTCTTCATAGAATACTGTTTGGTAAAAGTTCTGCACATTTTATGGCTCCGGTGATATACTTGTTGGACTTTGTATGTCTTTTTTTAGTGGATAGGAACTCAGCAAATTGATTTTTTTGGAAGTATAACCTAACTTCTTTTATAAGTAATGAGTATTGTACACCACCGCAATGCATAGAATTCATTTGTTTTACAGACAAAGCCTTTAAATCCCACACCACAATTGGTGGTCGAGTTGCTTCCTCGTAAAGAATGGAGCCAGAAAAAGCTTTCAGCACAGTATTTATCTCAATGTGACCTCCAGAGAGATAAAGTGGTGAATAGAGTGATAAGGAACTGTAGCTGGACTCGCATAATGTATATGAACAGCTGACGATCAGTTACGAGCCAAAGATTTGTTCAAGAGAATTGCAGACACCAGTTACTCTTGAGATCAGCATTGATTCCCCAAAATAAAGCGGTAACATTTCACAGAACATCACATTAAGTATTTTGAGTAGCCTATATTTTTATAGGTCTATATCTATTCTATGTATTTACTGGCCTTATTTCTTACTTTGCCAATTCTGCCACAAGACGCATCATCCAGCAAAACAATCACAACTGCCGACACCTGTGTCCACTGTTTTGCTGTGTAGGGAGATTGTATCACATAGATGTTGTTGCCAATACTTGGGAGTGTTGATGTCACATTAGATAACGAACCAGCACATCTGTTGCAACAAAAAAAAAGTATATAAACACTGATGGTCCCCACAATGATGGTACAGTAGTCCCAAATTTAAGATGATGATTAGGCATCATGTTGTTAATGTAATTAATAGCTAACTGCTATGGAGATTTAGATATTTGTATTGATGTACTTTCCACTCAGTGTAGTTGCAGGTCCAATATTTAAAAAAGATAATAGGTAAGGTAATTACAAACATCTATGTTGACAGCATGTGATCCTACACCAAACAACTTTAACTCCAGAGGCATTAATCAACATATTAATAACATGAACATGTCACAGCACTTACATAAAAGGTCATGTCTGTCAATATGCTTTGTCTCTAATGGTTTTGGTAATTATAGACTTATGTATATGTGCATACACGATAGAGGTGACCTATTGAAAACATGTTGTTTACTTGGTCTATGCTGTTTTTCTCAGTGTAGACTAAGTAAGCAACATTTGTGCACTATTGAAGCTCTCAGATCCATATCCATATACAGTCGATAAAAAAATGTACAGTCACAGAGGAAAATATGACAAAGACAAAGAAAGGGAGACATTTCTCTGGTATCACATCAAGTTACTTAACCTCAGTAAAGATCCCATACACCCAGTCAGTGTTACCTGGACCAGATTTTCAAGGGTAAACATCCATCAAAAAGTCAAATAAATTGGGTGAGTGATCATGAGAATTGTGAGTGGTCACATCGTGGTTGGTCATTCATGTCTGCTAACTAATTTAATGCCCTTTCTGTAGCCTGTGTATTATCATAAATGTTGAATACTGGACAAGAATACAGATAAGGCTTTTATTTATATTATTTTGCCCTTTTATCTAACACACTCAATGTATTTCAGTTTTGCAGAGATTAATTCAGACAAATAATATCTTACTCTTGCCAATTAGCACTGGTCACTGCTAATAAGCTGCAAATTAGCATTAGGATAATAAGTGCTGCTGAAGTGTGGGCTGATCTCAGTTAATGCTGATCATACATTAGTGCTAAATGTCAAATAACAGATCCTTTTTGGATAATTAAGGCCCTGAGTGCAAAGGTTGAGCCGATACAGAGATGCACACAAGCGTCCTGAATTTGAAACAGCCTCTTGGTTTATTCCCAAGTTACATTCAGTCCACTTACTACTTGGTATTCCGAACAGGTGTCATACTTTGTAAAACTTTAAATGACTTACTGCCCTGCCATCTCTTGTAAATTCCCAATATCTCACTCTATTGTTCTTCAGTGTATCAAGAGTCCTTCGGCAGGCTCATGGTCTGGTACGATTCAAGCTTAGACGAGGACAAAAAATCTCATTACAAACTAAAAGCTCTACTTTGGGTGACACCTCTTATAAAGATGATAAGCCACAGAGAATGGCATGGAATCACGCTGCACTGATGGAAACAGATGCATCGGTGAAACCTGGCAGGAGAGTTAAAGCAGCAGGCCTGCACCGTCGTTAGCAGACAACAGCTCAGCCCTCCACAGCTCTGGTAACATCACTGCTTTGATCTTTGCACTGTAAAAAATGCTATTTCTTCACAAAACCAGATGCATCCTGAACAAGGAAGGAGGTGGTGGGGTTCAACTGAGCTATAGGGAGCATTTATCAAAGGGACAGGAGCAAAGTAGAGTTTAATTTAATTCTGTACGTCTGAGAGTAAGACACAAGTTGGAATAACACCTGAAGGTTTAAATGCAATTTTCCAGACCATCAACTGACCATCAGCTCAGCACGTTATTTTGGCCTCTGAGCCAAAGTGTCTGCCAGCGGCGTTTCTAGCTGCTGACTCATGACATGTAGAACAAAAGTACTGTGCATTGGTGTGACAAAAACTTATGAAAATTCACTATTCAGGCGGATTAAACCAAGCTGTTCTGTGTGTGGAAGTCTTTAATATATATACTTTTATGAATATCTAATGTTTGGAGAAATTATAAAGTGCGCATATGCTGACAAAAATCTGAGATAAGACGGGTATCCTTATCTTTGTCAATTTCTCCCACCATGCCCAGCCAAGTTTTCCCTATCAATTAACCTTCAGAGAATGACTGGAGCTAATTCAATTATGCTGTTCAGCAGGACCACGCGTGTGACTGACAGCCCAACCTGCCTCAGCTTCCTGATTGACAAGCTGCGAACAGGAGCAGCCGGCCTGTCTGACCCGACGGACTATCTGACACATTTAGGAAGAGGACATTATCACTTTGAGATTAGCTCCACAAAGGGAGCTGTGAGACAAGTTTGACTCGGATAATCTACATTTGGAAGTTAGTTTGGTTCCCAGGGAATTAATCAGCTTCTCACACAGTTTTACCTTAATACAGGAAGGCCCCATCCCCATGCATTTTCTGTCTTTTTATTTTAATCAACATCTATGAAATGTTTGACTCACAACCACACATAAAACCATGATTGAACCCACTCCAGGAAGCCATTTGAAACTATGGGATGCTACTGAGGCAAATGGCTTTAATGCGTTGTCCACAGCAGCCAATGAATATCAAATATTTGTTTCATTTTCTCTTCCAAATTTTCAATGATGGTATAAAACTGAGTATTAAATGTAAACAGTGTCTCATCATGCATCATCCTGTACAGGTAATATTAATAAATGAACCACATAGATTTTATAATGTGGTTTAGTTATTGGAGACATCAATCTTTAGAGTGATGTTTTTCAGTGGTATACAGTATAACCCAGAGCTGCTATAGCTACAAATCCCACTGACATATTCTACAGTAAGGTCAATATTTGACATGATTTACACTGCAGAGTTTTATTTCAAATGTGTCGACAAATTCTGGCTCTGGGTCAATGTTAAACAGTAAATTTACCAAGGAGCTATGCTAACAAGAACTAAAGCAGGTCGAGCACATTTGGCTAGTTCAAGTTCACACTGCCACAAATACATGATCCTGATTTGTTTGACCTCTTTCAAAGCTTGTTCATACCTGTTGCTTCATACAACCTAACCTTAACCATGAGGTTAAAGGGATAGTAGCATATTTTTAAAGTGGGGTTGTATGATCTACATATAGCCCATAAGTACCCTAATTGCAGTAGAAGACTCTCTGCGCTCCTCCTGTAAGGAACGCCAGCCCATAGTCCTGCCCAGAGATTTACAACATACAGTGTTGTGAACGGACCCAAAGAAACAGCCTATTTTCACGGCCTAAAATAAGTTTTACCTGAAAAAAAAATACACAGTTCCATTGTTCGCTATAATATAATTTTTTCCAGCCCCTCAAAGTGGCGGAAAAACGCTTTTTTTTTTTTGGACCTAACTAACTCACGTATCCCTCCGCCCAGGGTTAGTGCCCGCCGATCAGATCTGCGCAGCGCGCTGTAGCGCTCCGCCTTCAGCTGTTTTGAGTCATTATTGATTGCGGTTTCGAGGACTTACAACATTTTGAAAATGGTTCGTGTGTGTTGCTATCCAGGATGCAACAGCAAAGCTGTGTCTTGTAGCCCTTACAGCTTTCACCGCATACCTTTACGGGACATTGCCCTTCGGCAGCTGTGGCTAGTTGCTCTCAACCTGGATGTAAACATGCTACCTGTATCGCTGAAGGATCTCAGAGTTTGCAGTCGCCATTTCTCGGCAGAGGATTTTGTGACAGCAGCATGTTCACGTCTCACTTTGAAAAGCACTGCTGTGCCCATCCATCAGGTAAGACAATTGAAACACCTGTGAAAGAGTGTAATGTATCACTGCAGTTCAAATTTATCACATAGGTGTTGTGTCGAAATCTGTTCCCCCGTCGAGATGTGTTTCCCCCTTTGCACCGGTATGATGACAGTTGCAGGGGTGATGCAAACGATTGGCTATGTATTTCTTTATTTTTTAATAAAACGGCTCGCGACCTGATTCATATGAACATACGTGCACGCGCGGCCGCCCCGGCTTATAAACAGATGTCAGCACACTGACATGAGCTCCATCATCAACCCTCTGTGTTTTTTCTCCTATACAAGTGTAAAGGCACTCGTTACGACTGAAAAGGAACTATACATGCGCAATAGTAGACTGTCCAGACTTGACCGACGTTTAGCAGTTCAGAGCCAAAACAGATCTCGACACAAGGGCCTACGTAGCCACATACTGTGTATCTGCTGTTCTGGTTATAATGTATTTTTTAAAAATGGAGATAGTGCTGTGCCATGAAAATGAATTTGGCTGATTGTTGAATTATATGCACAATATTATTTATACAGGCATGTTTACAAAACACCGAGGAAACGGAGGAGGAGCAGCCAATGTTTTCTCCAGTCCCACAATCAACTCCAAAGAAGTTGCCAGAGGAGAGGAGTCAAGTCTCCACATTAGCATCACAAATGAAGCTCGTTCTCACAAGTCCTGCACAGTCAGCCCCCAGAGAGAGACCATCAACCTCTGGAGCCTACTTTGCATTTCCTGCTGTTAGGTCTAAATCAGAGGTAAGCAGATGAGTGTCTGCAATAACTAGTTTTATGCCCAAATTCACAATGTGGTCAGATATTATGTATTTTTATTTTGTGTGAAGTCAGTGGTAATTTGTTCATTTCAACTGCTCCAGCTTTCCCTAGAGAGTTGTTGTTGTTATTGTTATTATTATTATTATTATTATTGGTGTTGTTGTTATTATTATGACTATAAATTATTTTGGGGCATTCATTCAAACAATTACTTGTTCCTATAATTAGTTATGTTTGTGTTTTATTTTTATTTTCTATATTCACACAATTTTCTTTCTACAGCACATCAGTGACGCACTTGAACAGCTTGAAACAAGCATGTCATCTATAGTGCTTGACACAGACAGCAGTTCAGAGGTGGCACCAGCTGAAAAAGAAGATGACAGCTTCTATTTACCGCCTAGTACCACATCTCCCTCCACATCCTCACCAGATTCAGAACCCGAGGATGAAGCAATTGAAGACCCCAGTCAGTTGTGCAGTAGGAGGTGGATTGTCAATGAGCCAAATCTTATGCAGCTGTTCACTCAATGTCAGCAATGTGGGGTTTCAATTGAAGAAAAGAAAATTGTAACACGTGGCTCAAAAATCAAGGTAGAGTGGAACTGCCTGGCTGGACACTGTGGAGTGTGGATGTCCTGTCCTGATGTCAGAGGCCTGCCTGAAAACAACCTGTTGTCCTCAGCAGCCATCCTTTTCACTGGCACAACACAGACAGAAATTTCAGAGTGGGCTGACGTTTTGAAGTTACAGTTGCCAACAAAGGCATCATATTATCGGCTGCAGTCTGCATACCTCATACCTGTGGTTCATGAAGCCTACAAAGAAATGCACGAAGAGATGTTGACCTACATGAGAGAAATGTCAGGTGCTGGTGCAAAGTTCAGTGTCTGTGGGGATGCAAGGTGGGTAATAAGCAATTGGAACAGCTAACATCATATTGTACTCATTTAATTAATTTTTGATGTGATGTGTGTTTTTTACAACACCTACAGATCTGATTCACCAGGTTACAGTGCAAAATATTCCTGCTACAGCTTTATGGAAGATGCCACAAAGAAAATCATCATGTCAGATCTTGTCCAGGTAACATCATTTAATTTTGTTTTAGGAATTGTAGTCAGATTTGATGTATGTGAAATCACTTATGTATTATTTGATTGTCAATTTCTTTTCACATTGTGGTTTTGTATGTGTATTTTTTTCCCACGCAGGTATCTGAGACAACAAGCTCACCTATGATGGAGACAGTGGGCTTCCGCAGAGGGTTGGACCGTTTAATCGCCTCTGGAGTTTCTATAGATGTTGTCACGACAGACCGTGCACCTTCTATCAGGAAGATGATGAGGGAGTCCTATCCTGACCTCAAACATCAGTTTGATCCATGGCATGTAGCAAAAGGTTAGTACTAATCAGTATTGTTACAGTCCTACTAAAAATGTTAGCATCAAGGGTTGACACAATTTTCAGTCTTGACTGCACACTTAGTGTTATGTCAGTAAATCAGTTAGCATAAAATAAAAATATTTATTTTGTGAGATTTGGAATGTCTATTATCTGCCTTTGGATTAGTAAATGTTTGCCCATACATTTCATTAGATCAAACATTTGTTTATGTAGGGTTGAAGAAAAAAATAAGAGCAGCAGCGAAGAAAAAGGAGAACATGGAGCTGCAACCATGGTCAAAATCGATTACCAATCACTTCTGGTGGTCTTGCAGTTCTTGTGGCGGAGATGAAACTGTAATTATGACTTTTGAAATACACTTCAGTGTTCAATAAGAATGTTTGTTTTAGAGATGACATTTTTAAAAGTTTGTGTCAAAATGTTTTGTGTATGTAACAGAAATTGAGACGGATGTGGACCTCTATCCTTCATCACATATGTGGCATCCACCGGTGGGAGGAGGATGGTGAGGAGTACAGGTGCTACCATGCTGATCTTACTGAGGAAGAGCAACAAAAGAAGAAGTGGCTGGTGAAGGGAGGTGCTGCCTACAACACACTCAAGAACATCGTGATGGACAAGACCCTCTTGAAGGACCTGGCTCACATGACCCTGTTCAAGCACACCGGTAATTGTAATTGTATTACATTACACTACACATACAGGTACATCTCGATAAATTATAATATATTTATTATTGCTTATTGAGACACCATACCTGAATAAAATGCATGCAGATTACTATAGATGTAATTTTTTGATCTCAAATTTGTGTTGGAGCTGTGTGTGGCTTCAAACTATGTCCCCATTGTATTTTCCAGCTAATAAATCACATGTATAGTCATCTGCAGGCTTGGGTAGCACAATTTATTCAGGTATTCCATCTCAATAAATAAGAACAAATATAATATAGGCTATATGTTGTACCTGTAACCTCAAACTGTGTAATTATGCACAAGTTGTCCTCTAATATATTTCTCACATGGGAGTGGGTCAATGTGGATTACTGATGATAATTAGTCTGTCCTGGCCACAGTAAACATAAATTGCTCATATTCAATGTGACAGTTTTAAAACAGTATACAATTTTTAAATTCACTTTGTGTTTCAGGGGAGCTGGAGGTTTACCACAGTTCAATGTTGAAGTATGCAGAGAAGAGGAGGCACTACAAGTACACCACCATGCAGGCGAGAACCCTACTCAGCATCATGGACCACAACACCAATGTTGGGAGGGAACAAGCTTCTACACTTCAGGGTAAGATCATACAAGCATATACACTAGCTCTGGAATACTGACTATCAAGCTCTAGTTTGGGGTCATTTTAAAAAATATATATTTACTTGAGCACACTTCACACATTGTAATTTATATTTCTTATTCATTATAAGTTGCTCTCCTCTGTCTCCTGCTCTCCTGTTTGTCTCCTGCTTTCTATTCAATCTTTTAGCATTATCTGTAATATTTGGATTCAAACAGTATAACATGCCAATTCATTTTCCCCCCAAAGGTTCACAAAGATACAGTGTCTTTCACTCAAAGCTGTCTAATCAGTGGACTGTGAGAAAGATATATCAGCCGACGAGTCAAGACTTCAGAGAGGACCTTGTGGACCGTGCCTTCCGGCGTAGACGTGACACAAGGCTGAAGTCAGCTGACCCGCTGCTTAGAATCCATCCACCAGCACACATACCAGCCCATTTAGCTCGCACTCCAAAGCCAGACAAAGAGTCACTGGTGACACAACATAAATCACGTTTTTAAAAGTGCGTTGCAATGTAAAGTGTACATCATTGAACTTTTTTTGTAAATAATTCAAACAGTTGTACAAAGTTTTTTTATTTATTTATTTGCATGTTGTGGTTTTTACATTTTGTTTTTATCAGGTCAGAATATTCTGTTCAGTGTGCTGTGACATTTATTAAAAATCAAACCAGATTCAGTGCTTCTTCAGATTCTTTGAAGCCAGTGTACTGTCCGTTTGGTGATGGATATGCAGATCTTATTTTATTCACGACACATGAAGGTAACACTGTCCTGTTGCCTTTTCCAAGTCGGAGTCCTCTCAGGGCCCACTCCAGTACAACCCGGTAAGCAATCAGCCTGAATTGCCTAAATAACCACAAGAGAACATAAAGATTTTAGACAAAGAGTATTACACAATATCACAGTCAATACAACTTCATGGTGAATTTATGGGAAATATATGTATACTGTATAGCCTACATAAACATTCATGTCTCAATGTATTCAGTCATTGTATAACTTTAGTCATGTAGATATTATGGCAAGCCTGGGATGTTTTTTGATGCAACAATGTCATTTTATTTTCCATCGTAGCTACATTATAGAAATACAATCATACCAGGGTTGTCAGAAATGTTATCTACATGGCTATACCTTGACAGAATTTATTTAGCCATGACTGTTTATTTATATACAAAACATATATAACTATATTTACATAGTCATGGCTATATTGTCATTTTATATACTCCATATCATATGGATAACAGTTTTGGGAATCCTTGGGTGATTGTAGATAGAACATAAGTTACTTTCTATTGGACAATACATGTAACTACAAATTGATATCGTGATAACAATATATTAGGGGTGATGTCGATCACAACTGATAACTAACTTACACATTTAGAAATGTGATATTGCATTTTGCAATATAAGGAGGTGGTGAAATGTTTGTTATCCTTACAGGCAGAAAAAGCTATGGTTGTGTACTAGCCTACAACGTTTGAGGCAATACAGTAGGCTAATGGCTGTGTGTGTGTGGCTCGTTTTGCTAACACAACACACCACACGTAATATGCATTGCAAAGGTAAACAGTGTTCTCATCACAGCTTTTTTTTTATCACTCACAAGACATACTGTTACTGGCAGCACAAGCACTTACTTTGAGGACAAAGTGTCATTCGGCCCTTCTGGTTTGGGACGTTTTTTCCAATTTATCTTCGGGAAATTGAAGAAGGTCCGCAAAACTCCGGGATTCAGCAAGGCAGGAAACTCGGGATGGTTTGTGATGCAGACAGTGTCCTCTGATTCGCCCAGATCCTGTAGTTGCTCTGTTACCAAGTTCCACTCGTGGCAGCAATAGCTCTCATCATCCGTGGGCATTAGGTCACAGTTCAAACACTGGCACCACCATGTTTCTCCAACTCTCTCTCGATCTGTATTTTCCGCCGATGTTTCCCCTCTCTCTCTTTCGGCCCGTTCAGTTTCCATCTGCAACAGCTCTTCTTCAGTGTACTCCGGTTCATACAGATATCCGCTTGCTTCTGAAGTGAATGGCACTTCATCCTCGCTGTCACTGTCAAAATCACTCATTTTTTAAAAGTATTTTATATCTCCTCAATATCTTTCCTCAAAAAGCCAAGACACTGACCAAAACAGCTGATCGGCGTAGCAACAGCGCGTAGTACACGGCGAAGTAGGCTGAGCGGCGGCGCTATCCCTGGGCGGAGGGATACGTGAGTTGGTTAGGTCAAAAAAAAAGAAGCGTTTTTCCGCCACTTTGAGGGGCTGGAAAAAATTATATTATAGCGAACAATGGAACTGTGTATTTTTTTTTCAGGTAAAACTTCTTTTAGGCCGTGAAAATAGGCTGTTTCTTTGGGTCCGTTCACAACACTGTATGTTGTAAATCTCTGGGCAGGACTATGGGCTGGCGTTCCTTACAGGAGGAGCGCAGAGAGTCTTCTACTGCAATTAGGGTACTTATGGGCTATATGTAGATCATACAACCCCACTTTAAAAATATGCTACTATCCCTTTAAACGCTACTTCATTCATGGCCTTGACTTGTTGGGAGGGGAGCAGCAACAAAAGCCAGTTCCTTTTCAGCAGAAGACGACTTGGCTTCAGCTCTACCTGCAATTGAATAACACGTAGTGTAGGTGAAGGCTGGAGTGGTGGGTGGTGTGTTTTTCAGATTCCAATGCATGAAAGCCACTTGCCAACTAATGGTGGTGATGGCAAAAAATAGCAACAGCAACAGCCTAAACTAGAATATGACTTGAGACTATATAGTAGCTGGTGATTATGAACCATCCAATGTACAGTAGGATCAAGATAACACAACAGCAGGAAGTGTGATGACCTTGCATCTCTGTAGTGGTTTCATGTCTCTTAGTAGTTGTTTTTTTGTCTCCCTGTAGTTGTGTTGTTCCTTTTTGTCATCGTTTTGCATCCTTAGTGGTGGTATGGTGCATTATAGTCGTCATTATACCTCCTACCTCCTTTTGTGAGCAAATTGTCTATAGCTGTTTTGCATCACTTCTAAGTCATCCTTTGTCTCTTTGTGTTGGTTTGAATTTTTGTGGTCGCTTTGTGTCTCTGGCCAGTTTTCATCTCTCTGGAGTTGTTTCACATCCCTTGGAGTAATTTTGAAAGTTTTTGTAATACTTTATCACTTTATGTCTCTGTAATGCTTTTTCTCTCTGTCATTGTTTTCCATATTTTTGTTCAGGTTTTACATATCTTTGCAGCCATTTGAGTAGTGTTTTTTTTTTTTTTTTTTTGCCTCTCTGTATTTGGTTTGAGTATCTGTGTGATTGATTCTTCAATAGTGAAATGTTAGCAGTCGCCTCATACAGAGGCTGTATGCCTGAACCCTTGGCCTCCTGTGCTTGTGCTCCATGGGCCTGTTCTGTAATCCATCCGTGGGCGGTGCATTTGAGCCTGTGGTTGTCGCTGACAGTGGATCTGAGCGGCAGTAGCAACAGACTCACGAAGCAGGGGGCTCATCAGTCTGTTATGTAAATGAGTGTGCATGAGGATATGAAGTAGAGTTGGTGTTCAGCGAGACCAGCTGATGATCATCTGATTTTGCGGTGGAATAATGACTCCATGTTCCTCTTTGAACCTACAGTGTGAGCTTCTTTTTACAGACCTCAAAAAGAGTATTAAAGTTGGACAAGGTGACAGTAGGGAAAAAAAATCAATCTGTGTTGGCAAGGATGTTAGAGAAGTCTGACTTTCCTGATGCAGCAATTTAATCCATCTATGATGAGCAGAGGAATGAAAGGAAACACGGGGGTGGCAAATGGAAACAACCACCTTGTGCGATGGCAGTGTTGAAAAATAAAACTGTCTCTGCCTTGAAAGAAAAGTTATTGTTTCTGACAGGGGAAATTCTCTCAGGCTCACCAAGGGGGGAGAGGATGCAACGGAGAGCTTGTTCACTATCAAAGGAGGGAAAGGTTTGTGGGTTCACCACAAGAAGGCCACCTTTAGATTTGAAGGAGATCTCAACACAAGATGACAGGCACACCACTGGGAGGACTTTTATCCCAGTTAGGCTGGAGGACACAACAAATAAAGGCTTTAAATGCTAATGGACATTAGTAGAGATAAACTGACATAAAATGCTCTGATAGCGCTGTGTCAAAATTTGCATTTTTATTGCTGTTGTCCATTTGAATTTCCTTCCACAAACGCACGTGGGAAGCAAGCAGTATTTTGGCTGATTTAAAAAAAGAAAAGAAAAGGGAATTTTTTCTTCACAAAGGAAAAATACGGTAGTAAGTGCTAATACAAAACAGTGGGAAACAAGTCATACTGTGTTTGAGCAGCTCTCACTTGTGATACTATTGTTGTCAAAGCCAGAACAAAAGTATTCACGGTTGTGTCTCTCATGCCTCGTGTCTGGCAGGTATTTTATTCAAACGTTTCCTATTTAAAGGGATAGTTCACATTTTGGCAAATTCGCCCATTGTCATAATTGTCAGCATGTTGTTTTGAGATCCACAGGGCAGAGACGTGAGCTGCTTAGGCAACGGTACATACAGTACAGTAGTCCCCTGTCCCTCATCAAACTCATAAAATACACAATCCCACAACTCCAAAACACTCTTGTGGACAAGTTGTGATCTGCACATTAACCATGCTATGAAATAATCATGTATATTTATGTAACATTACGGCACATAAAGCAAATACTCAGAACTACTTGCGCTTTTGAAATCACTCCGCCCAGCAGCCGTGTCTGGGATGTAGCTCCAGCTACGCATTTGCCTCGAATACAACTCTGTCTCATACTGTTAAATTATTTAGCGAGGTGAATGTGCTGCAGGTCACAACTTCTCCACAACAGCGTTTCAGAGTTGTTGGATGGTGTATTTTATGAGTTCAATGAGGGACAGGGCCCTACTGTATGTACCATTACCTGAGCAGCTCGCGTCTCTGCCCCATGGATCTCAAAACAACATGCACCGACAATTTAAGGTAATTAACCTACTGTACCCCTATGACTATAGAGATGATGGCAATGGGGGCGAATTTGCCAAAATGTTGAACTATCCCTTTAAAGGAGCACTTTAGTGAGGCTTTTTTAACTGCTTCTGTCACCAACACAGATAACTCAGATCCTCTCTATAACAACATCAGCCTCTCTCTTTCTCTGACAGATGTACCTCATCTACGCTGCCCATTGCGCACTCGCTATTCTTGTAAAAAGCTTAGCAACAGGGGCGAGTAGTCAATAAATGTCATCTGTGTCATAACCTACTAAGGAGATGAGGCAGAGGCAATTATCATTCTACATCAAAGTCGAAAGGTCACATGGCAAGATACGTATATTACATGGTGGACAGATGCCTTATGTGATGTGATTAATCGCTTTGAAAGCGTTCTACTTTTACCATGCCTTGTTGAAATGACTGCTCTCAGTCAGGCTGGAGAGATGCTGTTTCCTCTGTGACACAGTCAGACTTCAGTGTGCTGTTAAATAAATGCTTGATCTTATAAAAGCTGCAAGTTTGAAAGAGACTGTGAAAATAAAAGCAAGGTTACATAAAGTTACAGAAGCTCCAATGAGGTAGTGTGGAAATCATAGCAAATATAGGTAAAGCTAATATTAACAACTTGAGGACAGATGGAAAGTAGGACTAAAAAATATGTCTTTGTTGCCTCAGACCCACACACATCACATCATCTTTGTCGGGTATGATTGAACATGATTGATAAAATAAGTGGATATTGACAAAAACGTTTTTTCATGCAGTTGAACTGTCACTGTTGAGGTCAAGTTTACAGTTAAGCTACTTACACAGTAGCTGTTTGTATTGATCAGTTCGCTCATTTGTCCATGGTGTTCAGCTGTTCACAAATTTCGAGTGTTTATCAGTTGGTTTTAGGCATCAATGTTATGCATTTACAGCGGGGAAAATAAGTATTGAACACGTCAACATTTTTCTCAGAAAATATATTTCTAATCAAGCTATTGACATGACATTTTCACCAGATGTCGGCAACAACCCAAGTCATGCACACATACAAAGAAATTGTACCAAACATGTATGTCCATAAATTAAGTAATGTGTAATAAAATTAAATGACACAGGGAATAAGTATTGAACCCATGAAGGAAAGGAGGTGCAAAAAGTTATAGAAAGCCAAGAAAGTCAGTATTTAGAAAGTAATCCTGTCCCCTATCAGTGCAAAGTAATATCAACTGGTTTAGTCCAGTTGACGCCTATAAAAACGTTTCTCATCACCAAGGTGTCACACAAGAGGCATCTCATGATGGGGAAAAGCAAAGAGCCTCTCAAGACCTTCAGAAACTTATGTTGCAGAACATACTGATAGCATCGGTTACAGATGTGTCTGAATGCACCGTTTTATCTGTTAGTGCCATTATCCAGAACTGAAAATAACATGAACTTCACCATGAACTGGCCATGACCAGGTGACAGAATCAAAAGAATACTAAGAAGAGTCGTCCAAGAGCCAAGGACCACTGACAGAGAGCTTTAGAGAGACCTGCAATTAGCAGGTACAGTTATATATATAAAAAATGCATTTAACCGCCATGGCCTCTATGTATGCTCACCATGCAAGTCTGTTGACGCGTTCAGTACTTATTTTTGCTGCTGAATATGTTTCATTCAACTAAAAATTCACACAATATCTTTAATTATTTCAGCTATTTATTCATTACTTTTGCTAAACCATTTATACAGGAGTTCCCACACACTCTAAACTGAAATGAAATAAATTAGTTTGTGATTTCTATTTGTAACCACACACCTATCATCACAAAGTCTATTGTGTTAAAGGTTTTTCTATTTTGGTGGTTAGCATTTTTAAAATATGAGAAATATTAGCTGCAATAATAAAAAAAAACCTTATTGATATTAGTTGCTAAATAAGGCAGTCCTGTTTTTGTTCATATGTTTGTTTACAACTAACTTGCCCTTGTAGAAATAATGCAACTATTCAGTGTTCTTCATTTATGAAGCACATGTATGAGTGTGTATACAGGTATCAGTATATTACAGTCGACTATTACAGCTGTTTATTTAATTGCTTCATCCCCTCTCACTCCCTGAGGGTGGATTAATAAGTAAATACAGCTGCTGTACAATAAACCTGGGTACATGTGAACGTTGGATATTGCACAGTTGGATACATTGGATGCTAGTGATTAGAATAAATGAAACTTAGACATCATTATTCAGTGTGCCGTTCATAGATTAATTACACCTTCAGCTAGCTTTTCAAAGCCCACCGGATGAGTGATTGTTGTCGGGACCGTGCCACAGTCCTGACACATTACCGCCCAGGTTGGACAGTCAGACACTGATACTAATCTATAATCCATCTGAGATGCAATTTTCAGCATTAGTGCTATTTTCCAGGAGGATAAAGGTGATGTAAAACACATAAATCAATCCTGAAAGTTGAGGTCACTCCCTTTACTAAAAATAAACACAGTAGGTTAAAATGGTAACTTGAAAAAACACAATGTAATAATATTTTAAAGTCATGTCAGATAAGCAGGGTGAACTAACACCATTAAAGGCTATTAAACACATTCTTGCAAATAGTATTGTGACAAAACAATGCTGTGACAGGTTTCTCAGTCATGCACAGTAGCGTGCTTTCTCACCTGCTGAAATCTCGTTATCTTTCAGACCAAAGAGAACTTCTTAAGAAAGTCATTATACAAGATTAAATGTGCCATAGGAAGCTTATGTACCTGAGACAGTTTCCACATTAGCTTTAGCTTCCTGTAAAGTTTATCCAATGCAAGAAAGTGAACAATTAATAGTCACAGATAATTATACAGTACAGGCTCATTAGATGTCTCTAAGGACACATTTGCCACCATGTTTTGTTGTCATAATAATTAATTAATGTTATTGGTATCTTTTACAAATTTCCAGCCTCAAGAACAAAACATGTTAAATGATGAAAGTAAAAGAAATAAAGGATAAAAGAATTGAAAAGGTCAGCAGTAAAAAGACATTTTAAAATGAAGGCCAGCGTTTGACAAGAGGAAACATAAAAGCAGATGGCCATGGGATCCTTCTTTAAAGGTGAACGGCCTCTGCTTTTAATCCTATTCTGAAGACGATAAACCCAAGCCTCAATTATCTCCTCTTTTCTAACTCGAGAACATGCCTGACTCAAGTCTGTGTTTTCAAAACAACTGACGCATTAAACATGCGGATAATTGTGTTGTGTTATTGCTTCACTTTGACTAGCTAAATCCCAATAAACACAAGAGGCTTCGTCTTCTGTGCTCTGACTGAATGAATGACATGTAATAAGAGGGAAGAATTGAGGTGTCATGATTGGAGAAAAGTCTCCTGTCATGCAGAGAAAGGTGCTGCAGCGTTTTGTCAGCGATGCGGAAAAAAATCATTAAGGACTCTGTAATGAATGGCTGACAGCTGTCTGTCAAAACCCATGTAGCCCTGTTTTAACTTCCATTCATTTTCTCCACGATTGCCTTTCTCACTGCAAAGTCACAGCCCGCGTGTCTCCGCACGTCTTCATTATCAGAATATGGGACTTCATTAAATTAATGGAGATGACAGTATAAGACCCTGGTTCTGTGATGACTTGCTTCAATCACTGGAATGTCATTGTAGCTCATTTTACAAGTATTTGTTGTAGAAAGACTCAATTAAATTAGAATTATTCTTTGTGAATGAATTTGTCCAAAATATAAATAACATCATTGTGTGGGATGACAAGATACTTTGCATTGCTTTTCTGTATTTTGTTACTTTCATGAAAAGTGCAAGGTCACCACTTGGCCACTTCTACAAATTGGATATTAATAAGGTTAGAATAAAAACAGATCTATTTGGGAAAACAGGATTGATATGCAATTATAATTTAATTTCTTTTACATGCAGTTGTTTGGTCTGTGAGACGCCAAACCTTTTTGAAGCGCAGCCAGTGAAGGGTTTATAATGGACTCATCTAAACTTTTTTCAGGGGTTTAAGTGCTTTGTTTCGCAAATAAGACGGAAGTTTTAACACTGACTGACAGAAGATGACCCGATCATGCACACACAATGATTGCTGAAGGAATGTTTTGGTCGGATTTGAATCCTATTTATCGGTGTCAGGGAAAAAGCCTTTCATCTTAAACTAGCCATAATTCTGATAGATGTAGGTCTCTTAAGAAAAGTAATGGACTGAAAGAGCATCAAGTGAGTAAAGTGATTTTCTAAAAATTAAAGTACATTAGCACTGATGACAGCCTGGTCAAGGCAAGTGGATGAGGTCGATTCTAGGAAATGCACCAGTATGTATCTACCACAGAACCACTGAGGGGGCAGTCCTGTGTGTCGGATTCATCCTGATTGAACGCTGTAGTTCCCAGTAATAATGTAATCGCATGAATCAAGACCTGTAAACCAGCCATCTAGTCTTTTAAATATGGATTGTGCTGCGATGGAGGGCCGTGGTATGTTGCATCGATCTTGTCTAAAATAGCACAGTGGTTAAAAAGAAGACAGGGGTGTTATATGTAGCCACTATGTATTAGCAGCATGACATCTAAAGTCATCAATGTAACTACATTAACCAAGGCAATATATACAGGGAGTTGTTTTCCCATCCTGAAGGCATTGATCACATCATAATATGCACTGGCTCGTGCACCGCTGCAGCCAACGTGCACATGAAGGCGGAGCAGGTCAGAGCCATATTGATGCATTGAGCAAGCAATGAGGAAGGGTTAAATTCCTTTGATGAGGAGGGAACCCAATAATCGGCAGCCATACGGATGTTTTATAATCACTTTATGTGACCAATTTAAGGCTCCCTCGGGATCCATGTCTCTCACAGGCTAATCCATGATGCTCTTTACGGTAATCCATTCAAATAACTCTTCTCTAGTGCCATCAATTAGGAATCCAGGTTGATGGAGGACCTGGCACTACAGTACATAGCTTGATAGAGCTAAAGCTTAAAGCTGGCGTGACCTGGACAGAAGGATGATCATTACTCTGGTCAATGACCTAACAATATTCGATGTCTAATGCCAACTCATGCACATCTTTTATGTATATTATGTGTATAAATCTGGACAACCACAAAACAAATCAAAATTGTACAACCAGAGACACACAGCATGCATGGTAGTCCCCAATGTAGCCAGGATTTTCACATTTCCTGTTGAGCAACATTGCACATCCTGTACAGATCAGTAAAGGAACATATCTCTGCAGGGAAAGTAGGAAATATAGGTCCCCTAAAAGGATATTGCTCTGGACACTCTCTTTTAAAATAAAATAATTAAACTGGGAGTTTTGTGGTCCCTCTCCAGCTCTGGACCCACAGACTTCAACCTCAGTTGCAACAGCATTACATCTTCACTTCTAATGGCAGTGGTTAGACCCGAGCTGCACTAAGCTTTAATGGATTGCCAAACTTGCTTTAGGATGACAGTTAATAGTATCTTATTTGTTGGCTGCTTGTGCTTTTCTGTGCATAATATGGTTTCATATGGAAACTGCAAGAATTGGTAAAGCAGGCGTTTTCCTGGACAGTTCGGCATAAGAAAAATCCCTTTGGCTGTACTTGAAAGGCAGCGAGGATTAAATCAAAGTCATTCATCCAGCACTCAAATTCACATTTGATATATCCAACAGGGATTTGGCGTGTGAAGTCTCTCCAAACATGCCGCTCCTTATATGATTGACACAAATATATACAAAAGGGTAATATATACAAAGGCTCATTGTCTCTTAACTTCTGGTTTCAGTACAAAAGATGCAATAAATGGCTAAACCCTGCTTGGAACAAAAACACTGTAAACATGAAAGACCTAAAGTACAAACACTTTAAATTAAATATATCAGAAATACAACGGAGAGGTTTTCTTTGGTCAGTCAGTTTCCATAGGAGCTTTCTGGCAGATCACTGAGTATCTCTTCACAAGCACATTTAGATGATGACACAGGATCCACTGAATACATTACTCTATCGTGAAAGGGCTTTCAAACACATCTTAATTATTATCATTCCTCTACAGGCCCTGTTGTAATATGCTGTGTCTCTCTACTATCCATGCCAAGTCAGCCTTCAGTTAATGCTATTGACATGTTAACTGTAAAGGAGCTGTATACCCACGGTAGCAGTTAGTATATGTAGCTAAGAATACATTTGCAATGATTACAATTTACTTTTTCCTCCTCCTTTTTGTATTGAATAAAAATGATTTAAAAGGAGGTAAACAAAGATACCAAATGCCTGACCTTATACTGCAGTTGTTTACTGTTAATCTCAACCATCTTTCATGCTGGTATTTTACAGTGTCTACCTTTAGCTACAGTTAAGATAAATGGCAAGAGGAAAGTGTTACATTTAGAAAAAGAAAAAAATCCCGCACAGTCTCTGGTGAACCACATGACACGTGCCTGGATGAAGCCGTGGGGCTCTCCCCATCTGCTGTGCTTTGCACAACCAACTAGCTGAGTAACTAGTGAGTCAGTTAAGAAGGAAATGTTGTGCAGGTTAGTAACATGTATTGCTAGAAATTGAGTCAGTGGTGATTCAAAATGTCAAGGCCACATCTCTTTTGTGAGGGGTTCTCTTAATTAGCACTAATAGTTCAGTGTGCACACACACCCACATCCTGCCACAAATGTTCCCCATTATTATTGCCGGCGGTGAACTGTGGTGGTTTTTAATTATTTTGATAATTCAAATTCAGCAGATGAGTAAATCTCGTCTGAGAAATGTTACATCATCAGAGGAGGAGGAATAATAGATTTTGCAAAGTTATAATGTTATAGAAAATAAAATCATTGATCCTCTGGAAAGGTGCTTGGATGATAAAAAGAACAAAAAAAATTACACTGACATTTTTAATGTAATGCTCCTGCTAAGATTACCTATTACACTGAGACACTTCCCCCTGAAGCCTATAATAAACATGTAGCTTCTGGTGCTGATGTACAACTATAAATGAAAAAGCAGAGGTTGGAGCAGGGAAACCTGAACACGACATAAATCCAGCGCGATATTCAGACCGCACAGCCTCAGGATGACATGTCCTTTGAGTGACTTGTCTTTGGCACTGTACTGTACTTGTCATGTTTATTGACCAGTGGATTAGCGATGGATTCTCTGTGATCCTCTTAGGGGGCGTTTGCTCATGCAGAGCTGCAGTTGACTCAAACCACGAGGTACGACTGTATACCAAATACCTGCGCTCACCTCTGTACTCTGGGTTGAAGTCCACAGTGTGAGAGAGCATCCCTGGTGTCCTCCAGCTGTGCAGATGTTCACTGATTTCTCCTCTCCAACTCTGAGGGGGGAGAGGAAAAGAAGAAAAACAAAGATGTTGATGCATTATTTCCATCAAGCTGTTTGTTTTCCAGCAGCAAACCTTCATGGGTGTGGACTTCATGTGGAGACCTTAGTGTGTAGAAAAATTGTTTTAGTCAACATGTTGTATCCAGTACACAGAGGCCAGTCTTAATGGGCCATGTAATAAAAAGCTTCTTTTGGTATTTCAGTCCAAAATGAATTCAGGAGCATGAATGTTCTTTTTCATCTCTCTCTCTTTTTCTTTTTTTATACAGAATTGGAACCACCTCATTAACCTTATCTTACAAGCACAAGCTAATGAAATCCTCAGTTTCAGTTTCCGGTCTTGACAAAGTTAGTTTTACTAATTAATTAATTTTTACTCATTAATCAAACATCAATCCAACCCCCGTCCGCCTCCGCCTATCATGAGAAATGTGCTGCACACACACACCGCCCAGGGGGGGAGGCTGCATGGGCACATGTTCATGCATTTTTATTGAAACTTAAAATGAGGAGATAGCAAAAGATTTGTAACAAAGAGAGATGGATGTTTTGTATTCACTACAATAAGTGAAACAGAAATGAAACATAATTTCCTCATCTTTTATCCATGCTTCACCCTTGCTTCTGTGCTTCTCTTTCCCGAGCCTTTAAAGCATGCAGCGATGCACGGCTGCAATTTTCCCCACCTACATACATATTAATGTCTGTAAAAGACAAGCGCCAGATTACTGCACAATCAGTATTCATATTACTTCTCTTGCTCTAATGAAACAATTCTGTGTTCTCATCTCCTGTGACTCAGAGTGTATGACATGCCATATCAGATGAAAAGCACAGGCAAAAATTCAATCTCCAACAATCAGTAATGGAAATCTGCAGAATGGGTAGATTTCCAGTAAATGAGAGGACAATAGATAATGCGATTCAATTAGCAGCTAAGGCTGCTATTTGCATGCTGGTGAAAGGGGTGATAGTTTAAGTGGCCCAAGGCAGCTGTCTTTCAGCAAAGGCCAGTGACAACACAAAAAGCAGCGGAACCAAGAGAAAAGGGGGAGTTTGGGGAGTCTTCAGCAGTTTTCTTTTAATTACTCATCATAATGACTCCATTTAGCTGTTCAATGACCCATTTTACGGCATTGAACAGGCATGGGAAGCTCTCTGTCCTTGGCAGGGTCAGTCCTGCAGCTGCCCCTGCTGCCATGCTTCAACCAAAAGGGAACTTTTTCCTTTTTTTCCCCCCACTCCCTTCTGGGTTTTAACACATACAGGTTGCTCAGTAATATCCCCTCACAGCACATTCACACATGTCCAGTATGGCCTCATCAACACAAACAAATTATGTACTGAGAATTGAAAATAATTATTCATACAGATAATTATTTCTGTTTATTTTGTTGTTGCCAGTCCTGTTTCAGTTGCTGCTTCTACAGTATATCATATCAACAGGCAGAGACTTCTTTGAAAATGTGCGTTTACCTGCCAGTAAATGCTAAGGTGACGGCTATAAAGATGGATTGTGGTTAAAACAAAAGTGCAAATAAATGTGCAATTAGACGGGGAATGCAAACGTTTTTTTTTTATTATTCTAATTATTTGAATATGTTGAAAAGCAAATGCCAAAAGTTATCTTCAAGTTAAACTTTATTCATCTCCGAAGGGAAATTTATTTGTCACAGCAGCAAAAAGAGAAACAGGACATTTGAGTACTAAATAAATAAAAAAAAAAGCTATATAAAATGTTACGATATAATTGTAAAATACATAATACGTGAATATACTTTAAAAAATAGTGTGCTCTCTAGATAGAATAACAGATTAAAAGTGCTTGTTGGAAGACAAACTAAGATAAAAGCAGTTTTAAAGTGCAAGGGGATAAAAGTGCTACAGCTGATAAAGACCGACAACACCACGTTACAGACATTAGAGGCTATCTATCTAGAACTGTTAAAAGTCTAACTGCTATTGGGATAAAAGACCTTCGGAAACGCTCTGTTTTACACTGAGGGGAGAGTTTCAGTCTGTTGCTGCGGGAGCTTTTCAGAGCGCTCACCGTCACATGCAAGGGGTTGGAGGTTCAATTCTTATGAGACATAGTTCAACTGCATAGTTTGCTACAACTACATACAGTACTGGACTGTATGTGAAGCTGTAGTATAGATTAAGCAAATGTCATTAGTTTTATGTGAGTTTGTAATGTTTTTTTCTCGTTTGCAGATTCATCATGTTTAGCATGCACATTATAATGAGATAATTTACCCATGATTTTGTCTACTTCATAATATAAGGAAGTTTTTATTGTCCCCATGAGGATACAGAAACAAAGCCACAGAGGTCAAGTTTCTGCTTTGACTGCTCGCTGTATTATCCTGTAGCTAATGTTATTGATTGTGGATGCAGAGGCTGCACTTATATTCCCGGTGGCTGTACTGTACGGTAGATGAATATGGGGGGGGAGGGTCCTTTAGTCCTTTATTCTTGGACACCCATCTGGCGTGTGCCCTACAGTCAAAATCAGTCACAAGCTGAAAATTACTGGCTGAACTGTCTTGTCGGTGAAATCACAGATAGAAGTCAACAGTATTAAGTGCAGCTCAGATAATAATAACTTTCTCATTTACCACATGTGGGTATGACATCTGCATGTTGGCTACAGTATGTTGTTAAGTACGTTTTACTTATTAAAATACTTTTTTTTTTCTTTTTTTTTCTTTTTCTTTTTTAGAATAAAGTCAAGTTATCGTATGTAACATCTTATTCCAACCTGAGTGTTTCTTGTGTTTTCTTGAGACAGTCACACGGTGAGAAGACTCACCTTATGTGTTGCTTTTCATGTGACCTGATGTACGTGTGGTTGGGTCATTTTGCAGCCTGGGGGGTGGGGGGTGGGCAGCAGGGGGAGAGTGAAGGTGGTGAAAGCGAACAGACCCCATATGGTCTTGAGGAACAGGAATTTCTGGCACATGTCCAGGATGCTGACCCAGAGCAATGAAAGGTTGAGCACTGGCACCGATCTTCCTGATTCTGCTCGGCTGCTGACGCGCAGGGAAGCGCTCATGGATATGAGGACAAAAATAGCTTTGCTGTCGTCCTCGGCTTGACGCAACTGTTTAGAATTTAAAATTCTGCCAGTTTACTCTTCCCCACGTCAACTTTCTGTCAGATGACTTGCGTCACAATGTGGCAATATTTGGTTGTCGTACATGAAGGACGTTTCAGTCCATTTAATTCCATTTGGAAAAAAGAAATTGAATTTGCAAACAGTGGATGTGAGGCTTTCTGTGTGAGCTGCTTATGTACAGTACAGTCTGTTTGCACAAAGGAGGCAGGTGAAATATGCAGAAAAGAGGTGAACCCAAGTCCAATTATGTGTGCCCTTCTCTTTGTCTTGTTAAAAAGGCAAACCATCTTGTTGTGCTCGTTCATTAATTGAAGACATTAGTGTGCTGAAGTGCTTTTCAGAGTAAAGGCCTCTTCATTTAGGTGGTTATAAAACAAAGATATTGTAGCAGAGAGTGTGATTTTCTAAATGAATATTACATTCAAATCAAAGCTACATTCTCTCATTCCCCACAGCTATAATGTCACATATTTCACGCTCCTGCAGCATTAAGTCGGCGAATCATGAATTCAGAACAGCGTGCACATAATGTATGTACAGTATCTTATCATAGCTCTCGCTGTTAGTGGCACCAGCGAGGGCGAACAGTATTTACGGCCATCCTCAGCACCGGGCACATCGAGTTGATGTTTTATTCTTTGCCGCTTACGGAGGGTGAAATCTTTCAGACGCTGCTCAGGAGAGACTTCATGCGTCATATGTTTTAAACTTAACAGGGCTCCAGACTACCCCTAAAGTTTGAGACAGTACAAGTACATTTTTCATCTACTTACACATGAACAACCAGTCATATATATCTCTTTTTTAACACTGGTGAAACATGGAAGGGGCAACTCAAAGAATCTGAAATCTGTCATTACAGGTGTCAGGCCAAGAAATCCCTTTAGCCTCCGTCGTGTAGCTCTGAGCAGCTCGCGGCTCTGAGCCGCCATTCTAAAAATAGCTTGCACCAACAATTAAAGGTAATGAACTTACTCCTAAAACTATAGGGCCAATATGCCAAAAATGTTGAACTATCCCTTTAAGTAGTTACTTTGAGACTCTGGATAGAGTTTGCGTTTCTACCATACAATGTAAATGAAGATGGACGTACAGTAGTCAACACCGTGACACTCATAGTTCTTTGAAGAGTGGTTTTGAAGCTCAGAGTGGGCTGCTCCACTGCCGCCATCTTAGCAGAGCCCGACTCCACTTAACCACTGGTTTATCCAAAAAATTGGCAAAGAGGAGGGGTGTACTGTATGTGAAAAGCTGAAAAAAACATTGGGTTGAGCTTTGAAGGAAATTAAGAAAACAAAATAATTTTACATTTTGCTGGTTGTGGCTGATCTGCAGTGTTGATGATTTAAGCTCTGCCTCTAGTGGGAGTCGAGTGTTGTGTCTCTGGGTGGATCCGGTGGGCATCAGGTGTTACCAACAAGCATCAGCAATTGAGAGTGTATCGTTAATCATGCATTGACCTTGGCAGGTGGTCTCTCTGAACACTGTAGATAACTTTCTGTGGCATCCGACCGTTTGACTGTTTTTATTGGTTGCGGTAACCTGCTAGAAAAATAAAGACCCACACTCATGTCAAAATACATCATTCACTCTGATTTCTTACCTCTGTCTTTTAAGATTGTAAAATCCCGCCGCATAAGCTGACAATTCACTGACAGGTTTATGTTATCCTGTAATATTACGTGTTAACCTCCACTGGCCTGTGGCCAAACAGCAGGAGTAAATCTGGGTGTGGAAATGTAATGAGGTGACAGAAGCACAGACTGTACAAGTGCTGCTACTTGCCTAGCAAACTTCACTCAGAGTAATACGTGTTGAACTAAACAATTTTTGATTTTGACAAGGTTTTTTTTTTTGCTCGTGAACACATCTCTGCTTATGTACTTCACTGATCAAAAGCTGTCAATCTACAGTAGGTGCACCTCACTTTGAAGTACTTAGAAATGTGGCAGCCAGAGTGGAGGAGCCTGTACAAAAGAATAATAAATCTCTGTAGCACGTACAGTCGCTAGCGACAGACTCCACAGAGTGAGCAGCACACTGGCTGAAAGTATCGCTGGTGTCTGACAGGTCTATTTTAATGCATATGGAGTGTGTGATAGGAGGTGTGTCGTGAACACTGCCGTCTGGGTCAGTTTAGTCGAGCTCGTTGTCTGAACCTGCATTGATCATAATTGCAAATAACAGAGAAGTGGGAGAAAAAACGGAACAATCAGTGCAGGAAATCACTACCTGGGGTTGTGTAGGGGCGTGATCTAAACAGGGGTGATTACCGCATTCGCCATGAAATAACCGAAACATGGGCTAAAGGTATTCAATTTCCGTATCGTCTGCTGCTTCTCAAGACGTGGAGCTCTTGATTTTTCATCTGAGTGACTCTGTCTCAGTTAAGCCTGGAGGTATGGAAGTAGAAAGCAACGCAGCTAGTTTCTCTCCATGGGGAATAAGACGGTATGTGCTGCCTGTTGAACCCACAAACAACAAGCCCTGAGCAAAGCAACACACACATGCACGCACACACACACACACTCAAGGATCCTTCCATTTAAGCATCATGATGTGTACATACTCATGCAACCCATGTGCATGTGTATATGCACACAGTAAACTTTGATATTGCCTTTCTAAAAATAGAGCGGCAGTATAATACCTACTGTACCTTCAACCATTGCAAATGCTATCTACAGTAAAAAAAAAAAACACATTTGGAGGTAGAATGGGTTTTCTGATAGCTTCATGAAAACAAGATACTGGTGTGCTAGTTCTTCACTCATTCAATATTAAAGTAGCATGGCATGCTTTCTAGAGCACACATAATGATGTTGTAATGGCTCTGCAGGAAAACAGAACGTGGCTGGCTGGTTGGTTGTGGACTTTGCTGCTGAATTACAGAACCGTCGGGTTAAGCTGTGGCCGTGTGAAAAGGCTTCCCGCTAACAGATCTAAAGGGAGATGGGATTATGCAAGATGCTGCCACTTTATCATGAAAAGGCTTTAAATCTTACACGTGTAAATGAAAACTATTGAAAATCACATATCACATTGTGGTATGTTCCAACAATCTTACAAGATCCTAAAAATTATAATCATTCCTTGTGATTTTTATTTGCATGACAATAAGGCGTTGAGTAATCCTGTACTGTATGAATCCACACACTGCTTAATTATCAGTTTATCAATTCTGCTGTTGCCTGGATGAGAAGTTTTCCTTTCCTCCCCTAAATCCTAAATTAGAACTAATTAATGGAGTGGGTTACAGAGTCTTATATTTAATTCATAAAAAAAGCAAGGCCACCCTTTATTTATCTTCATGAAATAAAATACATTCACCTAAGGAAGAATTGTGAATAGCTTTACAGTATAGCTGAAATACTTTTACAGGAATACATCTTTCTCTATGTTTTGCGTAACATTGAACTCTCAGTGCACAGTGGTGTTGAATGTTCAGCCTGTCAGATTTCTTCCAAGGTGAGCGCTAACAGCGAGAGACCCTGAACTTGGGAGCAACTCACTGAGGAAACATCCGGAAGACACTATATTCTTTCACGATAGCTCAATTTAATGTGATCCCTGCTGGTTTTCTGAAGGCATGTTCAGCGAGTTTATATTTTATTTTTTATTATTTTTTTATGCACTGTACTTCTCGTCACTTTATTACATAAGACTCCTTTTATGAACCTGGCACTTGGAAGTGATGTGCTTTGTTATTTTAGCATGCAAAAGCCGTGCACTTAACCTTTTGCCACATTGAAGGAGAGTCTTTTGTTGCAGCCCTTTCTGTGCTCTGTGAACTGGCTGGACCCTGGGGTGAAGACGCACGGAAGCTTAAGTGGCACAAACTCCTGGGCTGTTTTGTTTTGCCCAGGGAAATCATTCATTTAATGCCTGATCTTTGCTTCTTGATTTCTTCGTTGCTCTCGGGGCAGCTCTGAATAGTAATGAATAGCAACCAAATGGTAATCTGTGACTGAGAGTGGCCTTGCACACATGCATGTCACAAAGGCATTAATGTACTCCCATGTCTGTTTTTTTTTTGCTCTCCAGGATTATTCATCAGGAACATCTTGTGAGGCGTTTTATTCTCGGTCAGAGTCGGATCTCTTGAGTGACATGGGTTGTAATTTGTTATTATCTGGAATAAGTGGGGTAGAATGATAAGGATGACAAGTATAACAGGGCCACTGCATGGTTTTACTCCACTGCCTTTATTGCTTTTAGCTGATTTTCTTCGGGGCAGGACTAGCTAAAGAGGCCATTGTGAGCTGGTATTCTAGGATTGCCTGAGAGGAGCAGTGAGGAACATGTGCATGATGGGAACAGACTAATGCACAGAGGCTCTTTTCAGGAAAAGAAAGGATTCATGCTACATTGTGCACTTTCAGTACGGAGATGTAGCAAGTCTTGTAAAGCACATACAGTACTATTCCTATACTGGTCCTTTTAGCACTAAGCATGCTCAGTACAGTATAACATGTGAGAGTGGAACATGAACCGATGCCGATGTGACAATCTTTCAATGCATTAACAAAAAGACTGGTCTTTGAGTCTGTACTGTCGACACATGATGTGATGAAATGCTGATGTTACTGTGCAGTGCTTTTCTTTTAGTTTCAAATAAAGAGCCTGTCTTGAAAAGGAGTCATACAATATCTCCAGCGCTACTGCAAGGACTCAATTAGGACCTGCAGTAGTGCAAAATCTCACCAAAAGCTCCAGCATCAATTTAATATGAGTCCTGTCATCAGTGCCATCATTAGACCTGAATTCAAACTGTGATTCTGAGGCTTGCAAAGGGAGTTTGTGAAGCATCCCACGGTTCACCCTGGGCGATTTACACTAATTGATATCAACATTTTACCCCTGAATAAAAAAAGAAACGCAGTCCTCTCCTTATTTAAACTGGTTTATTTCAGAATATTCACGGTGCATGCTCTCTATTAATGGACATTTTTAGTTTCTTTGCTTCCAGCCATACGCTTTAGATGATATTATCAAATTGAACTTGTCAAACCCTGGTCAGTTTGCTGAGATTGACTAAATCACAGTCAGGTTGTACAGTATGAATAGCTTTAAAGGCAGGCTGGAGTGTGTAAAGGACAAAAGGTATAAGCCATCCATAAAGAGAAGCTCGCAGTTTAATTGATGGGATCAGAGGAGACTTAGAGGACTGAGAGATGTAAAAGCCTGGAGTAGCTGCTTCCCCGGTGAGCACAAGACCTCCGAGTTGTTTGCAGATGTTGTTGAGATGACAGTAGGCTGCTGTATTCAAGTTTATTATTATATCCAAACCAGCTCAAATTGAATATTTCAATGTGACAACCTTGAGTTGCTTGTAATATCTCAAAAAAAAATCCAAGCATGAGATGGAAACAACACTCCCTACATTTACTGGTAGGCGATGCATATCTGGGACATGAAAAATGGCACAAGGTAGTTTGTTGCCCTCTCACGAAGCTGTGTGTGTGTGAACGGGGGGTGGGGGGGGAGTGTGGGGGCCCATGGGGCTGCACCGTACATATGTTAACACGGAAAACCTGCGAGACCGCGAGACACGGTGTGCAGAGTGCCCTCACACTGAGAGTGCATTCAAGCAGTTTACAGGGGCATGTCCCTATAGCACTCAGCTGAACACGCAGGCCAGACGCACACTGTACACACGTCCCTCCATGTTCGTCGTTTTAGGAGCGAGTGGTCAACGCATCAACGTCCTGCAACACTCGGCAGGGGGTCTCATCCATTCATATATTCAACACTGATAAATGTTGAGAATCAATTTGGCTCTACAGGAGCGATTCCCTGCGACTGTTCATTAATCCACTCATGAATATGGAATCATTCAGACCTCATTGGCTCTTCTTACAGTGATGTGAGTAGCGGAGCCTCGGGTAAAATCTCTCCTGACCACAGTGAGTGAGCCTCACTTTCCAGGTGAGAGCACTTTATCCTCCCTGCTTCCCTCTGCAGTAGGCCCACTCAATAAATCACAGTGCAGCGCTCCGCCTCTACTCGGCAGCCGCTAAGATACCAATGTCAGTGCCTGTGAGGATAAATAGTCATGACTCAGCAGAACCTTTGGCTGAGAGAGGTGTGCCTTGGCTTTCTATTACAAGACTTCTCAAACAAATTTGTGAAAATACATGAAATTTGAATTCAATATGGAGAATGACCGCAGATGGATCATTTGACCACCGATTTCGTCAGTATGAGTGATGATCGGTGTAATTTGCCTCCTTTGCCTGCACTGAATAATTAAAAAGGGAAAATGAACAGACATCATCTATAATACAAAGAGTAGAAAGTAACTTGAGATGCATGCATGTACACGTATTGTTGTCTGTGAGAGACCTGTTCAAAAAACCTGGTGTAACATTTCATGGTTCAATTTACAGTGTACTACAAGAGAGAAAAATCTTAATATAAGTGTTGCAAAGCTGTTTATATTATATAACACAAAATAACCATAATGGCCACAATATCTCTGTTAGAAAGGACTCATACTAATGATATTGATCAGTAGATTTTAGGTTGACAACATGAATAAGAGCAATCTGTGCACTGCAGCTATTTCCCCTCATTTTCCTCAATCAGCACTCATGGAGTGGATAGTGTAACAAGCAAAGTGTCTGCACTAAAGGCATTATTCAGTGTCTTCATTTGATGGGTGTTGCCAGAATTGATTCATTAACGGTTTGAGTGGAGCTGCAAATGCAGTTTGGGGTCTGATGAAGCCGGTATTGCCGACACTGAAGCCAAGCCTTTGGCTCAAGTCTTCCTCCCTTCAGAAAAACCAATAGCACCAATTACAGAATAACAACATAGAGAGCAAATGTGATAAATAGCCAAAGTCTCCCTTTCCTAAATGATGTAGCATCATTTCTACCAGATTTAGACAGAAAGAAATGTGTAACAGTCCATATTTTGCATTGTAATTTGGACTTTTACAGTAATTGAATGGCTATTTTAACATTTCAGTGAATTACTGTTATTTTCCAAAGGCTTTCTGCATTGGCTTTCATAATAAGTGAATGGAAAAGTCTTGTAGGTCTACAATACTGCACTGAGACTATAGTATATCATTATACTGAACACAGTGTGTCTGCATAAAGAAAGTGCAAACTGTACAGTGATAAAATAAAAATACTGCCGGCTTAAATAACCTCCAGTATTTGAGTCATCCAAGGATCGAAGTTGTTATTAAACTCTGAGCAGCAGCCAACTCTGTGTCCAGAATTATTCACTCAATTATTCAAAAATAATTTACTTGAATACCAAAACTCCTTTTATAAGTGCTGATTTTAGCACATCCTTTTATACACTTTGTACTCACCCTGTATTGTTGTGCAATTAAATGTGGCCTGTTTTCTTTTTTTATAGGTTGTCATTAAGTTATTTTAATCAATATAGTTGTAATAGTTTTTTGAGTCCAAGTTGGCTACAGTGAGCAAACACCATTGTAAAATTAAGTCTTATCAAGTTGGATTTCAACCCATTCCTTTTAACAACACACATTTTAATTGTTCTACAGTTAATTAAGTGAGCCCTCTGGTGATTGGCTAAAATTGAAGCTAAAAGTGCAATATACCGTCATGTCTGTAATATAGATTAAATAAAAAATTATCGACTTATAGCATGGGTTAATATGGATGATAAAGACCTAAATAAATGTCCATCTTCATTTTTACGTTGATGACACTCTAATTTGTACTTCAGTTAAAGATTTCAAGCTATTTTAATTTTAGTTGTATAGATCTGCAAACTTTATGTCAGTTCGATTTTGTGCTGAAAACTGATGCAACTAAACTCTTGGTGTTTTCTAATTCTGGAACAGGTCACTAACTCTTCAGTCTATTTCCAGGATAAAGTAATTGCATTTTTTCCACAGCACAAATATCTGGTTTGTCCTTTGAACTGCACTCAGCAGCTCATCAAAAAATTAAAACTGCTGTTGGATTTGCTTTTTCTTTTTTACACAAATTGAGATTTGCCACTCTGTTACAACAGTATTACATCAGTACTTATGTAAACACCACACCTTTTTTCCGTCATAAGTATTTTCATACATCAATTTGCCTTCCTGTGCTTTTACAGTTACGTTAATTACACCCTACTATATTCAGGTTAAATAAAATGAATGAGTCATAGCAAAATTATCACTCCAGTATATATTACTATTACATTTTCAGGGAGTCATTGATGATTGATTGATGGGGTTTATAAGTGGAGGTGTTGGTAATGTGCCACTGCATTAGCATGCAGCAGTAACATTACTGTGACACATAAAGGTGACATGCTGTGCACTATGATGGATTACCTATCTGGCATAACATGAACACAAACAAAGACAAATTCAACTGGGGCGCTGTGACAAGATGATGAAAATCACTGAATTTAAAGGAGTAGGTGTGACAGCATACTGTACACTTCCTGCCTCAAGGTGTAAAAGTTGAATGTAGGCTGTGTGTTGATATAGAAAACACCAACTGGAAAAAAAAGATCATATTTAATTAAAGATGAAAGCCAAATCACTGCATACCAAATGCAGTGTACATAGCATTATTTCATCCCCACATTGCACTTTCTGTGCACTCCTCCTTAGTTATTTAAGAGTCCACATACACAGTGTGGCTACTGTCTCATCGCTCAGCTTTCCCCTGCTCCCCTCCTTCTCTCATCTCTTCCTTCTTGTTTTCCCTCATGAGAGTTTATTATCTAATAGGACCTGAGTGGTAGTGAGAAAAGGGGAAGCAGAAGAGAGATATTTCGTTGCATACCTTGACCTTGGGCACCTTATGAAATTATGTTAGGAAGTTTAATTTAGTCCCGGTGGGGGGTTTTTACAGTGCAGATTTATGTAGCATCGTAGTGAAGTGAATGCAGTAGACTGACTCGTTAAAGAAATTTGCTTCTGTCACAGTAATGTAAATAAACTGCTGTTTAGACTGTCAGCACAGTTACATGAGTAAGGTTCCTGTTCACCAGCAATTTGATTTTCTTTCTTGTTCCATATCTACCATTCGCAGCGCACTAATCACACAAGTTCACTTCGATTAATAAAAACATGTCACATCGAGCAGCTTGGACTCCAGGCTGCTTTAATGCAGCTGGGTTTGCCATAATCCACTATAACTGCGCCAAGTAGATGAGTGCTTCAGATACCTTCATTGGAAAACATCATGTGCTTCTTTTCCTGTTTGTTATCTCTGGGTTAAGTTTTGGTAACGTCTCTTATCACGTGCGACATCTGTGCAGCACAGTTCATCGTGTGTCGCGTTTGTCATTTAAGATCCTTCACGCTCTCTGTGCTGCACAGATCTTTCGTATTGTTGCATGCTACAGTTCCAGGATTGAGCGTATACTGTGGAGCTGCTACTTCAGTTGTGGTATTTTCAGTTTTCCACTCGCTTGATTACTCTCTGTGAGCCCTCTTGTTGCATAGAGCAAGCCAGGCAATCCAACAACCACATTTCAAACTGTCTGGGGGTATAGTTTGATCAAATCAGTCAACTCAATCAGACTGCAGACTCGCATAAAGTTTCTAATTTAAATTTAATTGGCATGCGTCATCTTTTTTCCCCCCTTCCTTCCACTTCACTATCATTTCTCCGTCTCTCTTCAGCTGAGACATGTTTTACTTGACCTACGGTGGCAGGATTCTTCTTTTCCCACATTTCTTCCATTTTCTTCCTGCCAGCCGGTACCTGCCGTTGTGCTGGATTTTTGGTGCTATTTCCAACATCTGCTTGTGCTGGCTGTGTTCCTGGGCTTTGCCTTTCTTTCTCTCTCTCTCTGCCTCCAGAACTCCCCTGCGTTGGTCACTGATGAGAAACGTCTTGTCTACTGAATGCATGTTTCTCCTCTGCTTGATTTTCTGGATTGTGGCGTCTCACTGTATTTTTGCTGTGTCATTTGTGAGCTGTTGCTCTGTGTGTCATGAGCTACATTTCGGCTATACTGTCTTGCCTTAAATGATCAAGATAAGCTCTTCCTGTAGTAGCAGTAGTAATATTTAGTTACAGAAATGGTATATGACAAACTGACAACATAACTTGCAGTTCAGTACAATAATACTGTATATTCTATTTGCTACAACTTTCATTCCTTCCATTTATCTTCTACACGGTTCAGAGGCTTTAGGTATTAAACTATCTTTCTGGTGGTGCTTAATGCCTCCTACAAAAGTCCCTGGCACAGCTAACATGACAACATAATAATATCATACAAAATGAATGAGTTACCAAGCTAAATACAGGGGGAGAGCCAATGGAAACGTTCAGTGATGAGGTCATATATCACAATGCTAAATACTGCAGTAACAGTACTGCTCTCTCATTTGTTTTATTGGCAAAAGATCAAAACCAAGAAGGTGTGTGGCCTGCTGCGCGGTGCATTACTGTGGAAATGGGAAAACGTAAGTGGTTGGAGAGCTTTTATTTCAAAGAGCAGCCACCTTAAGAATAAAACAAGAAAATTCATTTGGGAAAAAAAAGAAACTTAGGCTATCGAATGCAGAAAAGCAAAATGCATATTACAGTATGGCCAGATCTGGAAGGAATATAAAGTAAATATATCCAGTTGGTCTTAATGGAAAGCTGTCTTTAATCAGTTTTCTATAAAGGTTGCCAAACTAGTAATTAATCTTTCTGCTTTAACGTTTTATGTTGTGTGTGTGTATCCAGAAATTTGTCTGCAGATTTATGTACTTCACTGTCAAGCAGCAAAACCCAAGTGTTAAAGAGAGAATGAACCTTTTTTCTGTCACCTCCCCTCATCTGATTGGTCGGTGCTGTTACTCTGGTGGCCTGTTAATGTGTGAAGAAGTACATGGTTTGAAAGCTGTGCTGATGACTACGCTGCTGCTGACCTTTCCACCAAGAACACACACCCTTGTGAAACTTCATTAAAATTCACTCTTAACATTTGCAGCTTTTCTAAAGATAAAAAATAAATAAATCAAAAAGCAGGTTTTTGAATGTGCACATCGCCTTTTTGTAAATGCCTCAATGTTGGATGTGTGAATGTTGACGTGTGCACAGGGATAAATGAATCTATGCATTGAACTGCAACATTGAAGCATCAAAGAAGAAAAGGCAGTGCTGGACATTTGTTCATGGGAAAGATTAAGACTTAACGTTGCCCATGGCTGCTCTAAAACCACACTTCATAACAGCCTCTCAGCTCTGCAGCTGCCTCTTCTCTACCAGGGTTAACGGTTTTGGAAGCACCACTAACGGTCCCCACAATGCAAAACCCTCTCAGAGCTCGCATGAATAGAGCTGGCCCTCGATATTACTCCACGCTCACCTTAGTGAAGTATGATAATAAATGAAACATCCTCCTAAACACCCCATTAGTAAACCTTATCTTTTCACAGCCTCCTACAGCCAGCAGCTATCACACAAAAGCCCACAAGCCGTCTGAAAAGCCTCTCTTCTTATTCCTCTCTCTTTCTCTCTTTCCTCATTTGTCTCTCTTCTCCCTCCTTTTCACTTTTGCTCTCTCATTTATTCATCGACTTGTTTCCCCTGCTGCAGTATGAGTGTATGCAGATCCTTACTCTAAAAAGCCCTAAACCAGAGGTTATATTTAAATGATTGTATTTGGATATATATTATATTTTCAAAAGATGATACTAGCATTACAAATCATCCGTGTGTCACCTAAATGAAAGGTTTTCTTGGATTGCTCATGTTCTTAAATGGCCTCATACTTCAGAGGCTTCTCCCAGTGTCCCTGTTGTGTTGTTTTTGATTTTCTGGATTGTTACTTGTATTTCCTGCCAGTGGGCTCTCTGCTTTTGTGACCTACTCATGCCTTATTGAGGTTCTTTCAGTGTCACTGCCTTTTGAAGTCTGTTCTCCGCCCTGAAGTCAGGCTCAAGGAAATACAGAAAGGCATTGGAGGCGTTCAAATTGACTTAGGGCTTCTCTTTGCCACATTCAAACCCACTTAACTGTTCCACCCCCCTAAGGAGAGACTGTAGAAAAACACTTTCTTACCTGACAGCTGAGGGCTGCCATTTATTTTTCATAAGGTCTGTTTTAATAAGTGCATTTTTGTAACTTACCACTTACCCAAAATGCCAAAAGAATATATGTAAAAATCTCAACCTTCCTATCACAGACGTACCTTTATTCTGTTTCTAAATATACTGTAACCACAAGCCAGTGACTGAAAATGTTGGATGCTTTTCACACAGTTTTTCACACTGTTGTATCACTTGAAACTCGGTCTACTCCTCCTGCTGCAGCAGTAGGATTATCAGCAAAGACCTTTTTAAAGAATGTTTGGCCAATTATTGAAAGCACAATGCTCAGTGGAGCCTCAGCCTCTAAGAGAGACAAACCCACTGTGAATGAATTTAGCTTCATTGACAGTCTGTCTGAATTCAGACCACCTGTGCTCACCTGACTGAGGCAGCCTCAGCTCTGTCTGGACATGACTATGCCCGAGTCCCAGACCTGCTGCAGTTGGATTTATGTCATGTTTTTAAATAGATGAGTGTTTTTCTGGTCAAAGTTGAACAGTCAAGTGTGTTTTTTCAGGCTACTGTCATGTGGCTATAAATGTTTGGGCCTTTGAATCTCAGTACGGTGTAGGGAGGGTTTGTGAGAATAGTCCCTTTTCCCTTTTTTAGTGCACTTAAAAGTGGGATTTAAAAGGTATTTGTCTTTGCTCCCGGGAAAACCAAATGTTTTCCTTAGCCTGCACTGAATTATTTATGAAACCTAAAAGTCAAGGCAGAGATTGTGTTCACCTAAGTGTGATTTGCTGCACACTGCACATGCCTCCTCGCCATATGTCATTCTACCTGGTTGCACACCAGCCACCTAAAAAGCCTATGTGCTTACATCATCGTTCTGCTAGGAGGAAATGTTCGCAATAAAAAAAATAAATAAAAAAAAAGCCCTGAACCATCTGAGAGAGAGGACCTGGACACAGTTGAAACAACACTGGCTATGTTACTACAGACTGTAACTTCAACTACTGACTCATTATCCAGGGCAAGTGACATAGTATATAAAGGGTATACATTACACTCTCTTAATGAAACAGCTGTGACACTTCTCAGCCCACTCAAGTTTGTGTGATGTAGTGAAAGGTGAAATCAAAGATGGTGTCATGAAATCTAATGTAATGTAATCACTGAAACAATTAAAAACATGTAACAGACTTCCTTTTCTCAATGAATCCACTATAGTAAAGTATTACCACAATATTATGTAAACACATTCAATCTGAACCAGACTAACTGTTGGGTTGAAGAGAATATTTCTTTAGCACTAATTAGATTTTTTATAAGTCACACTGCTTCACTATTTTCTGTGCGTCCTGGTTATTAGATAGCAGCAGTATTACAAGTGTCTGCTATTAAGTGGTAAGGTTGGAAATGTGTTTTATTTAAAGTAAGGAAGAAGAGAAGCGCCTATACCTCCATTATTATGCCAGAGGCAGAAACTCTGATTTGTTTTAAGTTTATATCTTGAGGAGTTAAGAACACTTGAATTGCATAAATAACATGTCATAATGTTAGTTATAGCTATATGGGTAATTTGCAGAGCTGTAGAAAATGTTTCCAGGTGCAATAGGTACAAGAAAATGAATGCACAGCGATAATAGAAAACAAAAAACTTTTTTATGATTCTTTTTTTTTAGATGTTTTCTATTCTCTTTCATGCTGTCATGTATTCTGCTTTGTTGAGCTGTAACTTTGTGTTTCCTGTGAGTTGTCCCACACAGAGGGGGGCTCCTGTGTTGCGTCAGGCCACCCATCAACGTCTCAGTAAAGGTGGGACGTGATGGATTGTTCCTGTCTGACTTGTTAGGCAGTTGTCTATTGTCAGGGTCGATACAGACAGACCATGCCTCAGGATAGATGGGGAGTGGCAGGCGAATCCCCGCTGACCCGATTCACGGGGGTTAAACAATGAGAGATGCATTGGGCCAGCTTCAGATATAATTACGTTGCTGTGTCAGTGTCAGGGCAGAGGTCGCAGTAATTGCACTTTACCACACAAGCCTAAGAGGAGTGGTGTTGAATTGCAGCCGCCCCTAACCCCCCACCACCACCACCCAGGAGGACTTGGTTATATCATCGTGACTGGTTGAGCACATGCAAATTTCACCGAGCAGAGATTCACATAGATAGGTGGCAAAGAGCCTGAATAAAGGGCTCTGAAAGCCGTTTTTACAACTAGAGTTACAATACGTAACCATGGAAACCTTTTAATCAGTCCGTCCAATCTGTATGGTTGTACTTAATGGATCCTTAGCTTAGAACAATGAATCCACAAGTGCTGTCAAAGCCAGCAGGATGCATGCTTCCACAAATTGCTCACTTGCCTAATGACTGCCCATTTGGTGGCTTTCAGCACACGATGCCCCATTCGTGCAATCAGTAAATAAGCCTGAAATTTACCAACTAAGCTAATGATGGGCACTAAATATCCCCTTGAACGTGGAATATTATCAGCATTTGCTTTAGTTTGCTTTTGTGACAGTGCATTAAGGACGTCAGCACATTAGAAAAACTAATCTGGAGGAATACCCTTATCACTGCTGGTCACCGTAGGGTCAGCTCACTGTGGTGGCAGCTTTGACATATTCACATATTCAAATTCATGTCATGCTGTCCATGTGACCAAATAATACTTTTTGATGAAGCAAAACACAAAATAACACCAAAATCCACATAAAAAACATGTTAGTTGGAAAGCATTTGTTCCACAATTAATTGTTCAGCTGTACAGTTGGATTACACTTTACTTTATTCCTTCTTGTGAAAGTGGCAACCAACTGTGTGCTCTTAGAACTGGACAAAGACTGTTAATTAGCATGAAACTTTGATAACTAATGTATAAAAACAGCATTCGCAATCAACAATACTGTATGAACAAATACTTTTTTCCTATACTGTGATAGAAAAATAAATATTACGGCCACTATAACCTTGTAAAATTTCTGGGCATAACTCCATGAACCGATCAGGACGTCTGAATGTCTGTTTTTAAAGGGACAACGAGGAGTTTTGGAAAAGCGAAGCGTTTTCACACTACATTTATGAGCCTCCGCGTGCACCGTGAAATTCTTTGACCGGCGCAAGACAGACTCATCAAGAATTAAAGTCAGAGGTTCGAAGACGATCACATACAGTCGTAGTTCCGACCATAAACAGCGATTCGGCGGCCTTATTCTCATGACTCGCCACGAAACCGAAAGTAAAGAATTGCTGGTCGGCTCGACCAGCATTTCCGCCACCACTAATAATAACAAAATAACGATAGAGACAAAACGATATATTTATCGAAAATGGGCCCATTAACAAGTGTGGGTAGCGTAGGTTCATCCACATTAACCTGAGACTTTTTTATAACCAAATAGAAACTCCTCGTTGTCCCTTTAAGAAATCCACAGAATATCTTATTTGTTTTTTCTTCATACATAAGATGTCAAAATCTCAACAAAAAACATGGTGTTTCCTATATTTCCTTGTTTTATCTGGAAAGACAGGAGATTCTTGTAAAATTAATTATCAAAGAGGACATGTAAATCTTTATGTTTGAATCAGTAGTACAGCTTTTAGTAGTAGTGGTAGGTAAACTAAAATTATCTTTGTCATTCTTTCTCATGCCATTTCTGATTAACCGGTATCAGTTTGGTTACTTCTCAGCTCTACATTAATGCAAAAATACTCCAAATAAAATATTGGCAATTCCTAACAGAGATATTCATCCTGGTAAAAACGATTAATCCCATAGTTCCTCACAGTTTATCAACATGTCATCCATCCAAACCGGTGTAACAGCCTTGCCCCTTCGCTAACACAGCCTCACCTACAACAACAGCTACGTATGATGCAATGTGGGATTGTGCTGAACTTCACAAATTGTCAGAACACTTGTTTTCCCAGAAACCAATGGAAGATACACACAAAAAAAAACATCCCCCAAAGCAAACAGGCAACACACTCGGAGGAGTATCGTTCAAGAGACACTTTCAAAAACGGAACGGTTTCACACCAGGCAGACGCAGGCTGCTGCTTCTTTGAGAGAAAAGAGGCAACTGTCACTTCATTGAGTTGAACAGCTGATATGTAGGAAGAGGCCTGTCTTCTCCAGGAGAACTGAGAGAACACTTTACTTCTGTCTATCTTCCCTTTTACTCAGACACCTTAAACCATCGAGGTGTAAGGCGGCAAACGGTCGGTGTAAGTCACTTGACTTTTTCCTCAGCACCTGACACACGTCCATCACTGTAATGTACTGGAGGAGCTCAGGGGAGATGGGTCCTGCGCTCACAGTTGTGATTGATTCATGGCTCAATGCTCAGAAAGGAGTGGCGTTTTTGTCAGGCGCCAAAAAAATATAATAAAATTTGTGAAAAACTTGTGTGACAGTTGCTTTCAAGTTTCCCTTTGAGCCTCAAGGGAGGTTTGCTGCTTAGTGTAGGTAGGACTCTGAGTAGTAGACTGAGCTTTCATTTAGCATGAGAGATTAAATTCACCTGTAAGTCCTTTTATTTAAGATAAAGCACACAGAATATCTGTAAAAATGAAAAAAGAAGAATCAGCGAAATCATTATTTGTCCCATGTCGAATACACATGCAGTGTTATGAAGATTATTTCATTGTCTTCGTAAGAACCTAATTAGCCACTGGTTATGTAAAAATGAACTCAGTGTTTGTAGCTGTACGAACTCCTCCTGTAGATGAAGCTTGGAAGAATCACAGTCTTCTTTTTCGGTATACTTTAATTGCCAGTCCCACATGGCTGAACAACGCCAGAAGTTCAAGGTTATGTGCTGCCTCATGAATGGAGCTCAGTTTGTCTGCCCACAGAGCTCAGACAACCTCAGCTTTTCAGTTGTCACCTTCTCTTGTGCACTTTCTGAGTCTCTCCGACTTCAAAACTTGCTCACATAACTTTACCAACTTCCTTGATAAGTCTTCTGGAAAAACTTGTGATGACGATCATGTAAATGATTCGGGAGGGGGGAAAGTTTCAGTTAGAGGCGTAATTAGTCTTTGCAAATACCACAAAGCCTTCAAAGACCTTGGGTAAATGAAGGAGCTGCAGAAACACTGAGCTGCTTTAACTGCTATTTATTTTCTGTTTCAAAATGTCAGTCAACATTTATGTTTCCGCAGCTTTGAATGCATTCATTCCCTCACCGTGATTAGGTAGTTATCAGTGTAACCATGACAATGAAGATCCTCTAATTTTAACAAAGAAGCCATTTCAACAAAGACAATGACCTCCTTAAGCTTTACCAAGTAGTTTTTGTTAAATCAGATTGTGCCAAGTACGTTGCCTTGTCAACCAACAGCATATTTAGTTGGATTTGTAGTTAGTTATTTGGCAGACTTGTTGCTTAACACATTTGGATTCGTTCTCCCTGACTTACTGGAGCTATACAATATCATGGCATGTTTGTTGCAGGATATTATTTATGACATTTAAAAATTTTCAAACACACATTCACACAACAAATCTAAACTAAAAAGGTAAAAAAAAAAAAAAAAAAAAAGACCGCCTACCACGGCTGTAAATAAGCAGAGTGAGGAGTTGGAAAGGGAAAAGTGTGACAAGAAGGGGTGAATTGTTTCTCTTAAGAGGCTCAGGCTCAGTGCTTGTAACAGACTATTAAACATTTTCTCAGACAGTGGTGGTCAGCGCACAACTCTCTGGTGTGGGAGTCTATGGAGGCAGGCAGGATAAACAAACTGTGTGAAGGAGCTGCTGTGTTTTTTGTTTTTTTTGTGCGTGGCTGAGGCTGGACAGCCTGGAGGCAGAGAGGAGACTGACGTCTAAACTGCATCTTAGACAACACCTGGTGAGCTTATGCAGCTACAGAGCACCTCCAGCCTCTGGCGCAGCGTCCCCATGTGCCTTATCGAGCTCTGAAGGGGCTCAGCGACCATCATGCTTTATAGCAAGTCCTTTGATATAATGCTTGGCTCCATTTCCAAGTTTGGGTGAAAGTCGTGCATGTGAAGAAACCCCAAGCTGTTCAAGATGATGGAGACACAATACAGAGATTGAGCTCTGCTTGCTTGTGGATTTTCTCTCTAATCCTCAACACAAGGCTGTAAGGCATGTTAAAGGGGATTTACCACAGAATGTCAGTGTTACATGTTATTCGAACAAACACTGTAGATAGTCATTTGCATTGTTCATTGTCAAAGAGGAGTTTACTTTGTACGAGCGCGTAGTTAACACACTGGTGACAGGCAGTTTGAAAACATCAAGAAAGAGCCTCATCTGTTAAAGCAGAAGTTCAGCATTAGGGAACATATGCTTGTTTGCTCGTTTCTCTGGAGAGTTACACATGAAAATTTATACCACCCGTATGCTGTACTGTATAGTAAATCCCTATAGCAGGATGGTAACTCTGAACTGGCTACACGTTAATTGATAATGACTGAAACAGGAACACACATTTTTCTATATGTTTATTTTCTAACTGTTTTCATTTTTAATCTGCTGAAAGTGGATGCACTTTCTTTTCAAACCTGGAAACAGTAAACTTATTTTGGACAGATAATGTAATGTTAATGGTAATTAATGGTAATGTTAACCTGTCGGTAAGTTAATGCTCAACGTTTCTCTATGTCTCAGTGGAAAATGATGGAAGATATGAGCTGATTCAGGCGCCTGACTGACTTTTGGAGGCAATAGGGTTTGAGCATCTTGGTGTTTCTCTGTTGCTGTGTGACTGTAATTCAAAATCCTCTCGAAGCAGTTGGCTCATACACCGGCCCTGAGAGTCAGCCTGACCACATTAGATCAGTGATGGCATTAAGGAAATGGTGTCAACCTTGGGGTGGGATGTGCCTGAGGCGGTTTTGAGTATCAGCTGGTGACGAAAGCAACTCGAGTCTTTTTTTGTACCAGTATAATTTGATAATACTTCAGCGCAAACACGTAGCACGTATTCTCAGCATACCAAATAATGGATTTTGAGGATTAAAGACAAACAAACATGAAAAGAATCATATGTTTTGAATTTCAAATGCTTTAGATTCATAGTATACTCTTACAAAGGACAACGTGAAGCCCAGGGTGGCAGTATGTGAGCATTGTGACTCAAAGTCAGAGACAAGAGGTATTATGAGCACATGTTTGATGTGCAACGCGGTGTGTGGCAGAAATCAATTTACGGGAGATAATTGTTCATTTCCGAGGGGAGGAGAGGAGGCAATGAAAGGCAATGAAGGATTGAGTCTACATCACTGTACACAAATGGCACTAATGGGGACAATGATCATCTCCAAATGAAGTCAATTACAGCAGTGTTATTCTCACACCTCCCAAGTCCCCATGTCTTCATATGGGCACAGCCATTCAGCCTGAAAAAGCTGATAAAAAAGTTGTTGACCACATCACGCCGAGCTAATAAACTCATATCTGTCCCAACAGTTTGACAGTTAAATAGAAACAGATGACAGCTGTTCGGGAAAGCTCAACCAGGGAGGTTGTGGCTGCAGTGAAGTCGATGGGATTACCTGGGGGATTAGGAACTGTAAGCACAATAACAAAATGGCTTGACGAGGACACAATTACTCTGCCATGTTTGAGACGAGCTGATAAAGGCCAGCAATGTGGATGTGAGGACCCGAGTCTCTGTCAGGTCTGAAATGGGCTCCTGCAGCCTGCTGACGTGAGGATGGAAACCTGACTAAGAGTGGGATTTTACCCAACATCAAATTATAGTTCTCACTAAAAAATCCCAATACAACTCAATACTAGGTTTACTTGTTTTGACCCAATGTTAATGTTAGTTTTTAGACAGTTTTATTATTTAGCCAGATGAAAATATTTTTTTTTAATGCCCTGACGGTAGACTGGTGTGAGTGAGTGGGCTTCACTGCTGTCGCCATCTTGGCAGCGCCTGACTCCACCTAACTCCCACTTAATCCAAAAAAAGGGCAAAGAGGAGGGGCACGTGTCGGACCACGATTTCCTGTGCATGCCAGCTTATGGCAAGCATATGCTAATCCATCTGCCACTTAAAGTAGCCACACTGTCAAACATACAGAACTTTAAACTAGAGGTGTGTCAGTGTACAGTACATGTGTAAACGTTTACACAGAATGAAACAGTAAACGTTTAATAAAAAATCCCTATATATTTATATATATATATATCCCTATACGTATATATATATATTTTTTTTTATACATATATTTTTGGGGGGCTGGGCAGGGCGCCCTGGAGAGGGGGCCTCGATTACGATTACGGACCACAGTGTTGTTTTCCACACAGCAGTCATTTAAACGCAGAATAACAACAGTCTCAGTAGATCACTGATCGCTGCTGCCGCTGTGTTTTTAGGATTTGATTTTCGTGTTGTATCAGTTATCTGATGGATGCTACCGTGTACACGTTGAAACGGAAAGCATTGCACAGTTTACACGTGTACATATTTTAGGACACATTCACATCCCTACTTTAAACCATAAGTCAAATAAAACATTTACTGTATCAGGGCATTTTATAACAGGCTGCTTACACTTTATTTTGCTGTTTAAATTGGGCATTTGAACATGGTAGTCTGTGGGGATTGTCACTCAAGGAAGTTCAGTGTTTGGCCTCAGTTTTCAGCCCCAGAGGTCACTGACTTGGATGCTACAAACTCAGGTTTTACCTTTAGAACTCGTATAATAAATGTACTGCCATGTGCTCATTATATTCCAAATGCACACAAATTTATATACAGATCTGTAAACAATATTGACATTTTTGGGTCAGTTGGGATAGTTAAGTGGTGGTTATCTAGTCATGAATATGCGATTGAGAGCTATAATGACCCAAAATTGATTATTTGAATGATTCAGACCTTCCCATGAATTTTTTCCAAGGGTAGCATTAATCTTTGGCCATATTTGAGACTCATGAAAATGTATCTAGAGTTCAGGGGAACGTCACAAAGTCACATCTTATTTCCACTGGCATTGAAAAGTCCTCTGACTGTTTGGAAAATTGAAATCCCACAGGAGAAACCCAAAATATATATCTTCCCTCTATCTACTTAACCCAACATATTGAAAAGTCTGCACATCATTTAGAGTGTAATCAGCCCTCTGCTGAAATTACATTAGATCCCAGACTCCCATCCATGAGACGCTCATCAACTTAACATTATGCTTGAAATTATGGAAGGCATTCGTGTAAGGGGGCCGCCCTCTCTGCTCTGATGAAACCTCTGGTGATGGTTTAGGGAACGCCACAGTCACATATCATTTTCTTGGGATATTAGACAGTCCAAAACAGAATCCATAAATATGAAAAACTCCCTTTCAAAACAGGAGAACCAATACTTAACTGCAGTGTCACAGTGATGCACAGCATCGAGCTCCTCCATTGATAACGAATGGGAAACGGACTTGGATGACTCATACGTAGTTTTCCTGGACCACAGCACAGGCAGTTTTACATTAGCTTGCTAATCAGAAAAGAGAAAACTGATGATGTGTGCTAAGAATAGAATATTTTCTTTACTGCCATGGTCACTTTCTTTTCATCCATTAATCACTCTCTTTCTCTATTGGGCTGTCTAAGTATGTGGAGGGTAGAAAAATCATTTTACCCTGCTAATGTTATTAACAAAAGGTCAAAGTCTACTAAAAGAGGAATAATGTTTGAAAGCTGTCCTCTTATCTTTGGCAGCTATGTCTGATTGATTATTTGGGTGTTGCAAACTCTACAGTAGATTTCTCTTACAAGCCAGGATTTAAACATGTTTTTTGGTGATCCCAATATAGTGTTTGGTGATTTTATCATTAATTCATATAAACTTTTCATGCTTGCCCTGTGCTGCATCACTGACACTAATGTAATAGTTTCTATTGTCCTTAGAGAATAAGAAATAGTGTTGGTGGTCAGCTTGAATTCATGGCCTAAATGGATTCCAATAGTGTCAAGCAGTGCCTTCCTGACGGTTTCCTCCAGTATCATTCACCTCTGCACTGCCTGTTTAAGAATAGTGACCAGGAGCAACGTTTGGTGAACAAATGGTAAAGATCTTCTATAGACATTCAGACTCTTGTCTGTAAGTGGAAGACAAGAGTAAGTGGGAGGAGTTGCATGATGATTTTTTGGGTGGGGAAATGGAAAAATTGATTTAATGTTTGTTTCCATCCTGCACTGTTATGCTAGAAGTCTGCCCAGATGGCTCCTAGATGATCAGTGGGTGGTGCTAACTCTCCAGTTGGGTGCTGTTAAACCACTGCATAAGAAGTGGATGCAACAAGATGATGTAGTTAAAACAGCACCAGTCAAACAACAAATATTCACTACTAGCAATGTGGGAAAGTTGATGGAAATTAAACATTTATGTTTGTTTCATGAATTATTTTAACGATAATCACAACCTTCTCATTAGTCGGCAAGGATCTGATCTTTCCTTTATCGTCCACAAAGAGGTTATTTTATTTCATATTATCTTATATCTCTCCAGTCTTTCTCCAAATCTCAGGAAACCTTACCCACCCTGGCATCATAAAATCCCTCAGTTTCAATCTAATACCTTATTTCACGCTTTTCAAACTCACTCTTGCCCACACACCTGTCTGAGTGCTGTGTGCTTCAGTAACAATGCTGGGGGATTGCTAGAGCCTCTACTGGTGTGTCTGCATGTGAGGCGTTTAGGGGACACCTGCGAATTGTAGCTACAAAAACTAACCTACATTACACTCTCCCCCTCTGAACTGCATGAATCTCTGCATGCACATCGATCACACGTCGTGCCACTCACCACCGCGAGTGAATTGTCAACCTGTGGGAAGCACCGCACCATATCGGCAAAAAGTTAGATTTTTCCAGCAGTGATTTGTAATGATTTTGGAGGGTATAAACAAATCCTGTTGTCAAATGTTCTGCAGGACAATGAGAGCACAAACATGATTTTTTTTTTATCTGTACAACCATCCATATGATCTTTGTGCAATTATTGTTACTTTGACATAGACTATCTTTAAATTTCTTGGGAAAACCAATAACTAACCTTATATTTTAAGATTTAAATTCATATAATTACAGCTGGACTAGGTTTTAAACTATACTACTAACATTTACTGTAACAGCCACATCATGAATCAACAGAGTGTTTTTAGATATGAAAAAGGAACGCATGAAGTCAATTTTAACAGATAAAAAGAAATATTTTACATCCAAGTAGACATCAATCGTATTCATAAGGGATGGGGGGATACTCCTGTGCACCATAACCTTTGGGAAACGGCCTATTTAAATTTATATATTTCCAATTTCACAAACTAAATGAGCAGAATGTTTTGTTTCTGCTTGGATAGCAGCCGAAATGGGACATTCGCTTTGGAATTCGCTGTCAACGAGGTGTGGCGAGAGAGATGAGGTTGAATAGGAGCAGACAGATAGCTTAGCAAGAGGGGTTAGAGAAGGGAAAAGAAAAACAAGGTCTGAAAACAAAGGTGAGAGGAGAGGCGAGGGACAGGGGCGATAGGGAGAAATGAACAGATGAGGACAGTGAGTGCTGCCAGCTCGCTGTGAGTGCGTGCGATTGTGTGTCTGTGTGTGTGAGTGTGTGTGCGTGTAGCTGGAGGATAATGTGGTCACAGCGGAGGAACACACATCTCACATCACACTCCACAGGTGGGTCAACAAGGGGCATCTCAAACAGGCAGGCAGGAGCTTATCTTAATTCTGAGAGAGAGAAAATCCAAGATCCCATCCACACTGACTCTCTGTAATCGATGCTGACAGGTAATTCAGAGGAGTGCATGGGATAGCTTACAGCTCGCAGGAGTGGCAGGGCATTTGTGTGGCCTTGGTTGCTACACTGCATGCAATCAAAGTGCTTGGCAGTTCTAATACATGTCCGGATGAACACATATTTTAAAGCTAAGGAACAATTCAGCAGAACGGTAATGCAACGGTAGAAGTAAAACTTGAAATTCACGATAAGATATTTGTCCTTCTCTGACTGGCTTGACTCCCTTCGTATGTAAATATTGCTGTGTTCATATGACAGGAGAGCTGAGAGGAATAAAAATGTTTTATTTACCGACTTTCAATGGCATCATGTTTTTCTTCTCCTTAACTGCCCGTCTTTTTGCAAAGTCACTACACGTGTTAGCCAGACATGCTGTGTGTGTCATTGATTTCAGAATAAGTCTGGCAGCCCATGAGTTTGTATGTTGTGAGTGATACTGCTCGTGTTTTTGGAAACGTAATTGACTATGTAAGTTATTATTTTCCCCTTCTCTCTTTGATTGGACCCATAGGAGCATTAACGGGATGTAAAATGTCAAGTTCAGTGGATTCAACGAGTTATCTATGTTTCAGGAAACTGGCACCATTAACCGGAGTATATTCAATTAGCTGTTTGCATGGATCACTGGGTTACTTTAATACTGAAGAAAACTTTGTTCTACGTGATTTCTAACTGACATTTGAGGTGATTCACACTGAATGTAAAGGTGCATCATACTGTATCTAGTAGTTATGGCTCTGAGAAGAAGTCAAGAAGTGTTGCTGTAGGTTGATAGTTCACATGGATTGCAATGTGCAAATTGCATTGTTCTTTGATTTGATTATTTTATATAAAATATGTGCATTTGTTGGTTTGCATTGATATGCACCGCTATCAGAAATCAGTACTTGTGCATTATAGATTTCAGCAGTTCAGTACAACACTGCATTGCCTCAGAACACAAAGTACCACCCGTATTCCCTGACACCTCTGTATCTGTTTCCTCTCCAAGTCTCTCTCGCTCTGTGCTCTTCAACAGTCTGAGTCAATAAAAACAATATTAAAAGGTGAGTGGTCCTCCCACTTTCCCATTTAAAACTAATGCTGGTGTTTTGGGGTAGAGTCAGACACTGCGTGACATAGAGGCCAAACCCAGAGGACAATATATAAAAAAGGAAGAGGAGGTGGGTGGGTGTGTATAGGCTAGCAGGGGAAGTGTGGTGGCTCATGGCTGTGTATCCAGAGCACATTAAAAAGAGAAGAGTGGCCCAGTCTAGCTGGTTCCTCAAAGCTGCCATTGGCATCCCTCCAGTTTTGTGAGAGGAGTTGTTATGTAATTCCACAAGAGTCTGTTTTCTCATACTTCACTGTTGCTAAAAACCAATACAGCCAGTTCACACTTAGAAAAATCCATGCGCTGAATGAAAAAAACAAAAACAAAATGAAAACAGTATGTGGGGGGGATACAATGATATTTTGTGAATGTGAACTGGAGTAAGATGTAAATCCAGATAAATCTTCTGCAGACAGCAGCAGTCTTGTGTATGCACTGAATAATATTACAAAGTGTATTGTTTTGAGCTACACGTACAGAGAAAGCTGAGCTGAGATGTTGCACCATGCATAAAATATACTTTGCATGCTATTTCCCTATGAGCATAAATAAATTCATTCATAAAGACTCATGGAAAATGAACATTGCATCACATTATAATGTGTTGTTCATAAATAAGGAAAAAAAAAAAAAAACATTCACATGCAGGAGAAATGCGGAACCTCTTGTTTGATTTTGCACTGTATGTAGTTGTGCTTTTAATTTCAGGGATTTATCTCCCGGGAGGTTTAAGGCAGCAGCAACAATACAAATCAATGTGTTGCGTCTTAAACAACAACATGGTTTGTGTTTCCTTCAAAACCAGCAGAGTGTTTTGCACAGCTTTTCCCAGCTCTGGCTGTGTATCCCTGTATAAGTGGATGATCTCATTCATATGTAGCCGGCGAAAAGTTTAAAGCTCCAGCTCAACTGAGAGTAATTACTGGATACAGCATGATAACAGGAAGGCCTGTGGTACTGGGGGAGAAAAAAAAATCTGCATGAAAACTGCTGTAATATAAATTGTATTATTTAAGTGTGATTATTATTTCATGATATTTTGTGCCTTCATTTGTCAGTTCACAGTAGAGAGTGACAAATAACATGTGGTGGGGGAGAACAGGGCATGACATGTGACGAAGGCCCCTCAGACTGAGGACAACGTGGCTACATGATGGCACAACACCGGGTCACCGGGAAGCCCCATGTGGTCGGGGCCTTGCATGGTTTGTGATGCATATAAATGCAAATGAATCATGGCAGGGCAGCTCAGGCTACAGCCCAGAAAAGCCAGTGGGGCTTTTACACAGACTAGCCTAATACTTGGAAGAAGGATGGTCTGTTATTTTGTTAGGGAAAGATCCGGAAGTCAAATTTGAGTATTTGGTGGGAGAAAACATTAAATTAAACATAATACCGATGATAGCAGAATAAAAAATAACTATGCGGACGATACCAGCTGCATTTTTAAGCAGATTAATGATTTGATAGTTAAACAGATTATGCGAAATTGAGGGTTGTAATGAGCTCAAGATAGTATAACAAAAATGCTTAATCTTATTATAGTTCCTTTCACAGGGATTACGGATGCCTTTAATTACTTCATAATAAATTGATGAAAAACATGTAAACACTGAAATGATCAAAACGCTGCCTTAACCTCTGTAACGCTACATTATCATAAGAGCATGAAAAACATGGGAAGCTGCATCTTTAAGCTTTTCTTTACAGAGCAAACAGACCCTTTAATCCCAGTAAGTCCGTTTGCAGGAGTCGGTTTCTATATTTAGTAGAACGAAAGAGAGGCTAACCGACCTCTTCAGCCCTCTTTTACAACTTGTCGACAGGGAAAACACTTGGACTTGGTGGGGGAGGATTTTCTTGAGGTCTATACTACTGTAGATGTAAAGGCTGTAATGTACAGTTTGTGCACTTTGGAGTGTTGTGAATGTTTCTGGGTAAAAAAAAAAGAAAGAAAACTTTTGATGAGAGCTGGGACAAGAGGTCAAAGTCACTTTGTATCACAGAGTTCATTTTGACAGAAAGCTTAACTTTTAATCAATCAACTAGAATGGCATCCAAAGTTCAAATGTCTCTCTCCCTCTCTCATTCACGGGCCTTTTAAACTCCGGAGCCCCCGCCTCAGTTGAATCCCTGGCTGCGGTCTGAGCTGCAGGGACGACAGCCAAGATTGCCCGCACAAACCCAGCTACAGTGAATCAGCCTGGCCTTTTCCCCACTGATGTATTCAGCCACACACACACACACAAAAAAACTTTTAAAAGCTTTGATGTACACGCCGGCCACCAGTGAACGACATTCTTTAGTCTATATTTCATTTTTAACGACTGAAACATCCTGTGCTCTTTGTATGATGGAAGCTGCGCAGTGTCATCGCTTTGAACACTGTTCACATTAAAGATTTATGAACATCTCCACACTTTTTTTTTTCTCTTTTCACATAGAGTGGTAATGAATGTAGAAGGATAAATATGCTTTGAATTATATGTGTTTTGTAACTTGACCCCATAAATGAGTCCACTTTGCACAGAAGTCTTATTATAGTGCTGTGACTTAGACAGAGTTGCATTCAAGAGTGTGACATATTATTGAAGTTAGTTGCATGCGTCATAATCCAAATACAGTCTTTTAGCCTTCTTTTGACTTATTTTGGTATGTTCTTATGTTCAGGCTGTGATGTCTTGGTCATACCTTGACAGTTTTAAGTGTCGCTCCTGTGACAAATCACAGCAGATGTCACAGAAACAGCACGTAGCTCTCCTGAAGAAGACTGGAGCAGCAGCAGTTGGAACTGTGACCAAGAAATCATAGCCTGAACATAAGAACAAACCAAAATAAGTAATGCTGCGTGGTACCGTACGGTTTGTAATTATTAAAAGTACATTGCCGTTCTCAGTCTCTCCAGTCTTTACATTTATATATATTTATCATCAGAGCAGATCAGAAAATCCTTTAACAGCAGGAATAATGAAAAGTGAAGGACCTAATAGTTTTAATTAAAACTACAGTGACACAGGCACATAACACCACACATAAGCATTTAACTGTGCAAATCAGATTAGACAGAAAAGGATACAGTTAGTCAAGCCTGAACCTCTAATAACAGGATGCAGAGCCCCGCATTCACAGTGTGGACTCCTCATGGTCATATCCACTCCCTCTGATGTGGATTTATACGCCAGTGAAAATGGATTATACTTTTTAATCACGCTCGTATCTTCAAAGACTATCAAAGAAAACTAAATTGAAATTTCAACCTTTTTTATGCGCAATTAACGTAATTATAATAAAGCCCCCCACCCCCCCTTTTTCTGGCATTACATGCAGTGTTGGGGGTGGAGGGGGGGGGTTGTCTGGACACATTTCCAGGACCATGTTTATTCTTTTCAATTCAATTAATGATAATATAAGATAATTTACTAAATATGCAATTAGTGTCGTAAAGTTGAAATCAGCCTTGATTTATGCAAAGACCCTTTTAGCTCCCACATGAATTTGTTTAGTTGTTCGGCTCAAATTATCATGAATACTCATATTATAATTCAATTGTTCAGTTTGATGTGCAACATTTAAAAAAATTTAAAAAATCTCTTCATAATTTGTAGAAAAACCCCACTCATAACAAGTTTATCATCATGTTAAGACAAGCATCACTGTGACAACAGATGTAGCTCTTTGAAAACGTCCCCGGAGGAAGGACTGGAGGCACAACATGGAGGAATTGACAGAGGGACTGAGCTGGAGGCGGCTAGAGCTGAAGTCTGAGCGGGCACACCCACAGGGCTAATAGGCACTCTGGTCCTCATGAGAGGCCCTGTCCTCAAATAAAACATACAATATATACTGTAGTAATTTTCACTGCTCAGGCTTATTCCTGCAGTTCATCCAGCAGCACCCCATGAAGCACTCTGCGCCTGTTGAAGAGCCCGAGTGGTGTTCGTCTATTTTAATGGTTCGGGGAGTTACAGTATATGCGCGGCACTTACAGTCAGACTGTAGAACATCATGCTGTAAAACTATTAGCTGAAGCCCAGCTGGCTACGGATCCGAGCAGACATCTTTTACTGATATTGCTTTAAACACACACACATTCCCCGGAGGTGAGCAAATCTACAGCGCTGTGCTATATTATGTACTGTATGTCTGCTTTTAGGGATTTTTCCTCTCTCTGACACCATCTACTTATAGTCTGTTCCCATAGCGAGATGTCCTCTGGAGGCAGAACACATGTCCTGGTATTCATCACTCCCAGGTCATAAGGTTCTTCTCTCTCTGCATCAAATCGGTGACAAGAGGTTCCAGCTCTGAGCCGAGAAGAAGAGGGAAAACAGCAGGCTTCTCTTTGATTGTTTATGAGCACTACTACAGTACATATTTCCTGCCTGTTCCATGCATGCATGGACTGCATTTTATCCAGTATATTTCACTGATATAAATCTTCATATAGAGCAAGGGAGCCAAGATCTGGATATGTTGTATAATGAGGTGAGCACCCTGCTCCACCTTTCATTTGCAGGTTATTTCCATGCCCTGACACCACACACTCTCTGAATAGTACTTTAAACCACTAGGGAGCCACTCAGTTTTTTCATCTTTCTGTACTGAACTGTAATTAGCAACATGTAAATGAAGGCTTAAGTCCCCAAAAGCCTGCAATTTAAGAAACTAAAGTGGTCATTTACGAGATTCCTTTTTCCTGTGTTACTGCAGACTACAGGTTTAGTCGACTACCTGCTTGTGGTTCACCATGGACCTTGAATTGGTTTTCCAAACACGTACTCACATACAAAACAGTGACAATCTCTCTCAGTCTCTTGATTCAACTGTAATATTCTAGTCAATCACTCAACGAGCAAATATACAGAGGTGAGAACCTGTAATGATCACTTATCTTCCACTATGGCAAAGAATAGGTTGAGCTACATGGGCTTAAGTGGACTGTGATTTAAACTTTGACTCAGACATGCATTAGCGCAACTGGGAACACACTTCACACACCACCAAAGCATATATACGCCAGTAGAATCCTCAACATGTCCACACATCAGCAGCATGTGGTATGTAGCTCCTATAGAGCACCTGTTGTGACTTCCTGAATTTTCTTTCATTGTGTTATTGTGCTTTTCATACACGTAAATAGTCTTCTTACACTGTCAGGAAATAACCTAGTTTTCTCCCATGAAGTTGTAATCTTAACTGCAGCAGTGCAGGTTGGTATGCAACCTGTGGCTCTCTGCAACATATCATTATCTCTCACTCTCACTATCAGAATCAAGGCAGGAAAAAAAAGATTGTGCTGGGACGTGTTATTCAGTGCTTTTAACTTCTAAAGTCACAATTGGGTATTGAACAAGCCAGGTTCATCATATTTTAGTGCCCCATGGAAACACTTCCGTTGTGTTTTTTTTTTGCAAGTCATGTGTTGTCAAATTGATGTTTCTTAATTTGCAGTGTTTGTTTATTTATTTGCAAGTCTTTTGCAGCTTTTGAAGCTGATGGTGATCTCTCAGGGCCACTAACAGTATAACAAGAAATCTTTGTGATTTTTAAGAAGCAAAACACATCACAGTGAAGTTTTCCATCTCCTCTCTGAAGCTTCTCACTGGAGCTGTAGTCAGTTTCTGAATCCAGGTTTGGTCCATGGATTGTATATGATGAAGCTTTCTCAATTCAACCTGATTTGTTATTAAAAAGACACGGAAATCTCACTATAAACAATATGAGACAGATACAAACACGGTTGTTTTTTCCCCCTTTGCCAGCAGTTTTGGAAGCTGGTTGTAAATGTGAAGATTATTGGCACCTGTATTCTGCCTAAAGTGGGTGGGCAGAATCTAAATCCAGACAGGTTATGGAGAGCATCCAACTTTAGTTTTTTTTTTCTTTTTTTTTAAAGCCACTTACTGACCAACTACTGGCCTTTTTCAACAATCCATCTCCAGCAATGAACGCTGTACAGTTTGAATTGCATGCTAACATTTGCATTCCACATTCTCAGTGTTTATCCAGCACATTTAAGTGATGACAGCCACATGCCGTCTCTTTACATTTGGACATCCAATCTATCCATTGCACCTTTTCTATGCTCTTTTTTTTTTGCCCCCGTCTCCTGGTTTATTTAAGCAGCTGTGCTATTTTGCATTCATCTCTCCACCAACACCTGAACTGTGTTTGTGCAGTCTGTCTCCTGAAAACATGCCTTAACAGCAGACCTAACTCATCTCGTGGAAGGGTAGAAATCAATTTGCTGAAATTGCTAACACAGAGTACACCTCTATTATTATTTAGCTGCTGCAAATTACCAATCAAAAACTGGCGGATGGTAATAATTTGCTTCCACCGGTTTCTTCCTCAGCTTTTGATCAGTGTTACCGCCGTCAATATTACTGCTATTAGACAGACAGGGATGTTATGTTGAATTGCAGAGGACACTGAGGTTACTTCTAACACTGACATGGCTGCAAGTTGCCTCAAGTAGTGATTTTGAATCCTGTTTTTGCTGATTTTCATAGGTTAACATGCTCATGCTGGTGTTTTTAGGTGAGGTCAGGCAGCTGGACATCCCTGCTGGCTTAGAGGAGCTCAGGTTTGGCAACACTCACAGTGATAATAGCCAGGTCAGACATTCAGTGTTTCCTTTGTCTTACAATCTGCATGCAATTATTGAGTCAAACTGTGCAGAGAAACCGCTCTGCTCCGCTCCGCATTGGAACGTGGACATTTTTTATAATTGAATTACTGACATGTAAACAGTCATGTACATATTTGCAGAGATCTGTGTCTTGGCTGTCCTTAACCCCAGACACATCAACCAAAGAGCTTGTCTAGGAGCCAGAAAAACATGGCACATGTTTGAATATGCAATGACCCAATGTGCGGTAAAGTCTATTGAATATTCAGTGTTCTAGCACACACAGTAAAAAGGTTTTACAGGCTCAGGCAGGATGACTAGCCAATTCCTTCTTCGGAGACATGCGCCTTGAACACCAGCTGAAATAAACCCACTTCTTAGCAGCAACCTGGGATAAAAATCATAGAATATTTTATTTTATCAAGGTACCATATGGAGTGGCACCTTGATCGTTGAAGAGGTGCACACAAAGACTGAGGGGAGAATATGTGTGTGAAATTGGCTTTATATGCCCATGGGAGAGGACAGAGTCTGTCCTCAAACACAAAACACTTATTGTGGCAAAAGGCTTTCATTTTTGGCACAAATGCGTTTCCAGGGTTTTCAGGTTTGTACAGACAGGAATCCACTGAAAGCTTGTCTCCAGCCCCTGTTCATTTTATATTACATGTATTCATCAAATCAAAGAGGCACAAACTGTACATTTTTCCCCCTTGTATGCATCGCTTTGCGCAGAATTCCAAGTGGTTTTTACTGAAGAAGACGGAAAGCATAATTGGTGCACAGGCTTTACACATAATCTCCATATTTATTTGAGGAATAACACCTCACAGGCCTGACAATCTGGCACCCCAGATCCCTTCTCTCTCTCTCTCTCTGCTCTGGTCTCACAGTGGGTGATCACCAGGCTGAGCTGATTCGGCCTGAAAGGCAGCGCTGTTTAATGAGCAATGGAGGGCGTGAGTGAAGAGACAACAGGTGGAGCGTCAGATTGATGCGCTGCAGCTGGGGACGGGCCACTTTTCTCGCCAGCTGTCGGCCTTTATAATAATCATTTAAAAAGCACGTTCGCAAAACTATTTCCTTCCACAATGATGTTCGGCTCCAGTTTCATCAGCTGCTGGGAGAAACAAGCTATATTCACAAGATGTTATTCATCTGGCCGTTGTTAAGAGACATCGGCTCTGAACATGGCAGATATCCAGGTAAATATTGATATGTTTCTGATTTGCTGCTGTAAGCAGCAGCAAGGAAGCTGCCAAGAAAGGTCTTGCATCCGATCTGAATCATGATCTGTAGTATTTGGTAACAGCACTCTCAAAACTTGGCACAGCACAACACTGACTTCATTGCTCTGGGCAGACCAAACATAGCAATTTTTTCCAGTTGATGTGGCTCAGTTCAGTTATTGCTTTGAAAGTCCAGTGTGCCGCCTCGCGTTGTTGCTCTGCAATCAATCTTCTCTGTAAAGGACACGTTTCTTTTTAAAAACATAACTGCATTGTTTAATCAGTAACAAAAGTGGAAACACAGGTAACACAGTGGGGTTCTTTACAAACACTGAGCCTTAATTAATTTATCATGTTGGTTGTTTCAAGGTCTCTTATGCAAGTCATTTTGTGAAACACTTAGACCAAGGCCTCCAGAAGACTTCAGCAGATCACACTCTTTGAATAATTTGCATCATATTAAAGCTGTCTGACAGTGTCAGCGAACAGTAAGTCAAGTATGCAGCGACGCTCTCCAGTATGAGTGTTATGGTACACTGTGGCCTGCTAAATGGTGTGAATACTGGCACACTTTTAGTATAAGTAGATGCTAGTGTGTTTTGCTCCAAGTTTGGAAGCAGTTTCTATGGTAACAATGTCCTTTCCTCACTTTCTCACTGACAATCTGTAGATTTAACCAGTATTACTGATTGAAAATGAACAAACTCTGTTCCAGTCTGTGCAGAGCTGTAGCACGGACTCACCGAGGAACATGTTGCGCTCTTTAATCATGACAAGACACATGTGCTTAGGTAAGAGAAGCTGCTGGGTGGGCAAAAACTTAAAAGCCGTACACCGTTTTGACAGAAGTGCTTAAAGGCTTTTAAGTGGAGCTGTAGAGGTATTCTGGCAGCTTGCACACTAGGGAAGTCAATAGCGATCAAAAGACGATCTACTTAATTATTTCCCCCACAAAACTCACCTTTGATCCCCACTATACAACAAACAAGGTCGTCTGCAGGTTGCAAAGGCGGGACATATGGCTGATAAAATTATTGATGAGTCAAGTCACCCTATTATTTACACCCTGCCCTTCTCAGCCTGTCTTTGAACAAGCACCCTCTTATCCGGAGCGGCTTGACTTTGTGAATCCTCTCTTTGTGAAATTGTAAGATTCTGAGTTGAAGTACTGAGGATTGGTGTGCTGCTGCTGCTGCTTTGCTCAAAACTTCATTCACTGGAGTTTTGATAATCCCATAATAACAGAATTGTTCACAAGCTAAAGTGGGGAGTTTAAGTTTTGTTTCCCTGCCGTCTTTCTGAAGGCAGAGCCGCAGAACTTCAATAGTAAAACAGATGCTGGGATTGTTGTGAGATAAAAGCCGTCTGTTAGAACAGCCGCACACTGAGTCAAGAGGCTGTTACTGCAGGAAGTGGAAATAATCACTCGCAATCAATTATGTCAAATTATTCTTCATTCAAAATAAGAATTAAATGTACATGCCACATACAGTAGTTTCTGACGCTTTTGTTTTGGAAAAAGAGAGATATGTACGCATCAATACTGAACTGTGAAAATACCATTACGAGTACAAGGCCTGTATACAGTAGAAAATAATAACTTATTAAAGGTGAAGATCAAAATGTAAAAAATATTTAATGCCCCAGAAATGGCCCATATTAGTGTTGTACTCTCATGTTCCATCATTTTCATGGCATTATATAGTATATATTATTACCGACAATTAACATTTTTACTCTCATAGCTGTAGGAGTCAAATCTAACTTTCATATTTTCATATTTTACTTTGAAAATGAAAATGGGACGTTGATGGTAAATTTGTCAGAAAATTTTAAACTTACAGTAATGAGATGGCATTAAACTGAAGTACTCAAGCAAAGCAGAAGAACTTGAAGTGTAGCAGCAAACAAGCTAGCATAAAACAATGTAAAGAAAACAAAAATGCTATTTTTTTTTTAAGTTTTCAGGAGATATACATTTTCTATAGGTAACTTCAGCTATATATAAATACATATATATATATATATTTCAAACCAGGTCTGGAGAAAGCTTCTTTTCGGATTGCTTTCAAAGAGAAGTGGTAAGAATAACCATCCACAGAATGTTAACAGCGTTATAGTAAGTCATAAATCCAGTCAGAGAGGTCCATAGATTTCTATGATCAGGAGAACGCTCTCTGATGTGACCAAGGTAACCTTGTTATTTGGGTCAGCTGGATGTTTGTGGGGGGGCTGCACATGGCACTCAGGAGCATTGCAGTACGTCCTCTGTATGGCGTCTATAGAGCCGGCTCACTGGGAAGCAATCGGCCCGGTCAAATCATCCATCAGATGTTTATACGACGACAATGTGGTCGTCTGCCATGTGAGGGAAGATTAAGGGATGACCTTCACACAGCATCAAAGTGCAGATGAGTCCTGGGCTGATCGTCTGATTGCTCCTTGTCTTCATGGCTTTCACTTCAGATGATTGTACTCTTAAAGAAATGTTTGTTCAGCCGGCGAGGGGCAATTGAGTGCACGGCCAAACGGCTCCTCAATCAATGCTCCAAGTAAGAAGAGACATTATCCAGCAAAACTGTCAGTTGACTCTGAGTGGCAGAAGTCTTTAAGTTTGTTTTAAACAGTGAAAGGACAATTCTGATGTCTGTTATTGCTGCAGTTAAAAAAAAAAAAAACAACATTTTATCTAGTCTTTTTCTCTTAGCAATTCAAAGCTACGATTTTGTAAAAGCGAGTAATATTTTGCAGACCATTAGCAGCGGGCGGAAATTTCGAATCAAACAAACCAAAAAAGTTTGGTTTAAATGGACGATGACTGACAAATGGCCTCTCTATAACAGCAACACACACACACACAAAAACATATCAATTGGTTAAATGAGTCATTTTGGAGACACAGACAATGAAATTGGACAAACAGTGTGACTGTTTACAATTGTGCTGTCATGTTGTGGGAATTAAAGGAAGCATTCAACAGCATATATTATACGTATATTCATATGATATTCTTATGGAGAGATGAGTAAACAAACCAGATTAAAGTCTCCAGTAAGAGATTTGTTCTCCTTGTGTTAGGAATATAATATAATATATATAAATACATATAAAAGAGGAATGCCACTGAAGAGTATTTGCAGGTCTTTGACATTTTTGCCATGCAGAGGCGGAGGAAAAGCTGAAAGCAGAGTGCAGGATAGAAATACCGAGGGTCAAACAGAGCCACTGTGTTGCACGCTGCCAATACTGAGGAAGAGATGAAAACATATTTAGTGCTCCGTGTTTTTGCAGAATCATCGAACATGTTAATTTCCTCTGTGTAACATGACTGTGCTGCTGTAGCTGCAGACGAGCACTCACACTGGAGGCATTTAACATTCATAGGGAGGAGGAGGAGCCCCTCGTATTGATTATCACCACTTTTGGCACCTAGCATCGCCCTCCAAGTACTTTCTGCCTGTCTGATGAAAGGTATTTGCCTTCAGTGTGGCACGAGTGGGAGTGGCTTCATTCAGACAGCATCTGTCATCTTTAAAAGCTGCTGGTTTTAAATTTCATAATTGGAAGGAAACGGCAAACTGCCTAATCACGCTGCATTACCAACCAGGGATCTAATCAGCTGCATCTTCTAACGCTGTTTGTAACTGCACTGAAATCTAATATAATTATCCAAACAAGTGATGTAAGCTCACAGCAAAACACGACATATCAGCGCTGCTGTATAAAACAGCCGCAATTTGATCGATTGACAGCTCACGATTTAAAATATACTCTTCCTATTTGGGGGACTTTGAGTGGCTTGGACTTTGCAGACTTGCTTCTTGGGGTTTTATATTTCCCCAAGGAACCAATTAATGTGATTGGTGTCCTGTCTTCCCACTGAGAGAGAGGAGGGGGGGAGTGTGTTTGTGTGTGCTTTGCAAGCACATGTGTCTTTGTGTGTCGTGTAACAGACAGGGCATGAGGACTTCCTGAAAGTAGTTTGCAGTCATTAAAATAATGGCTGGTGAATTGAGTAACTACACATTCTAATCATTTTAAGCTCTAATCTAAATCATACTATGAAAACATTACTGCTACATCCGTGGCGTGAATGAAACATGTCTTCATGGCACATTGTCATCACCGGATGGTACATTCACACTGAGCCTGTTAGGTTTAATTCATTGAAAAAAAAAAAAAAAAAAAAAAAGCAGTTTGTTATCCTTTAGTTTGGGTTGAGCAGGTGAGATCAGCTTAAGTCACACTCAAGTGCATCGGAGAAAAAAAATGTGCATCAAGACTGCTTTAAAAAAAGAAATAATAATAATAAATCAAAAGCCTGGGCCTCCGTCCCTTCAGTTGCAGCCTGTTTATGTTGAGAGCTCAGATGACAGGATAGTGTATTATCATTAATCATGTCTCTGGTGAAGCTGCAGCGCAGGACGCATTGTCTCCTCATTCTCGTCTATGATCACTGAACAGAGTCTATGGGACTAATTCTGAAACAATTCATCCATCATCTGTTTCTTTGTCAGACCACAAAAGGTGACACCTTTGAGCTCAGTCACCAGATCGCACTCTGTTTTCATTTGTAGCAAAGAAAATGAACAATGGACGTAATTACACCCACATCTGCAACCCACATTAATGGCAGTGAAATGTGGCCTGTGCTTTGCTTTTCCTGCGTGATTTACACCCTCAGCATGTGACTGTAGAGAACGCTGATGTTTGATGGAGCACTCATTTTATTTAAAGTAAAAAATAAAAAGAATAACTAAGGAAGGCAAGCGATTCACATCAAATTAGCTTCTGTAATGTACAGTAACTGAATTTAGTCTGAACACCTTTTTTAAATGTGCAAAAATCATGCACATTCAGAAATAAAATGAAAGTTTTTGCAGTAATATGTGAAGACCAGGGTTCAGGAAACAAATTATATTCATAATTTTTTATAATTCTAGTTGCAATGCTTGATTGAAACATTCATCTTTTTTTGTTGGCTGACAGACAGTTGAACTTTTCTCAATGATGCAAATATATTTATGCTGTCTGGCTTTCTAAAACTGCTTCAGAATGGCCTTTTGGAAAATAATACAACTAATAAAAAGAGTTCAGTGCCATAAAATAAGATAGAGTTATTTTTATGCCTTGTACTTCGTGTGTGTGCTTGTGTGCAGTGTATTGGTTTGTGCTGTTGAGTGCACAATGCACAGAGGAAATATGTTACATACCACACAGAGCTGCATACTTGGAAGCAGTAATGTGTGTTTGTGTGTGTGTGTGTGTGTATTCACAAACTGAGCTTTGAGTTTTAGTGTTGATCCACTGCACCCAAGTCTGTAATTAGAGGGTGACCAACACCAAAACGCTATAGGCTGTCAGTGTCATCACTGTGTTCCTCGTCATAGCCGTAACCTGATGTTACAAAAGCATGAATTTCCTGAAGGTAGTCACAGTCGCCTGACATACACACACACACACACACACACACACACTGCTTCTGAAGTGAGCTTTGACAGAACTGTTATGTATCACCAGCTTTAATGGGCTCTTATGTGCAGGATATTCATCAAGCAGAGCAGGTGCCTGCAGATACATTGCCATGGTGTTTCTTTCTCTCTCTCTTTTTTTTTGCATCCCAGCATCTAATTACTTTGCCGAGAAGATGGCAAGGAAGAGACAGAGCAATGTTCAATACGCCTTACTCTGCCATTTCGTGACGCTTGTTTACTAAAGGTTTTCGTCTATCATAAGGCAGCCAGCAGGTGGCTGGGGAAACTACACAGAAAACAGTTCTGGCACTCTCGGGTGGATTAATTTTTGTGCACTTCTAAATTAATTATGACTGATTCACACCCTCAAGTGAATCCCTACATCTCCGGGTTGATCCCCACAATCTGTCAGTGGTGCCGTAGCTCATTCCAGCTTGTCTCCAGCTACTCCTTACTTCTTAGGGCAGATTGGGTTTTCAAGGAATATGTAAAAATCACTGTGAGTGGCAGTCATCTCATTTTGTACTCAACTGTAATCGCCACATTGAGAGAGGAAAAAAAAGAAAGTACACAGGAAGAATGGTTCCACCTATGCTTTTTTTTTTTTTCCTTGAAACGCGCCTGGAATCGAAAGGGCCATCACTGCCACTTTCAATAACCTCCCCTGAGTAAACTCAAATACATTTTTTACAGAGATGAGACCAAGCCACAGCTCTGAGAACGCAATGTGCAGATAATGACTCATGAGCTGCTGATTCAAGGTGAAGTGCACTAATGTTTTTTTTTGCATACATTCGGCAAGATATCATCTGAACAAAGGGTCCATCTTTGTTTGCAGTGGCTGAATAAAATGTACCCAAGGGCAGTTGCATTTTTGCAGTACTTTTTGTATTTGCACTCTTATCTGCTTGTTACAGCCTTTATTAGATATTGGCAATCCGCAACCAATTGCCTTTCTTTGCTGAATGTTAATTTACTGTCAGTAACCTTTCCTTTTCATGCCTCTTGTCCCGAGGCCCAACTCTGACGGTGTCATTGATGGTCCTGTCCTTCATCCTTCTTCACAAAGTGCTCTGCACAAGTTTGGACCTGGCAAAACTGAACTAGAAATGTTGATCCATCCGTCCATAATAAGATAAACATGGCTTATAACTGTGGGTAGCAGGCTCATCATAAAAGAAAATAATAATAATAAAAAAAACCATGAAGGTTAACTTATTGTGATAGATGAATCAAAGCTCTTTCCTTCAAAAATTTGATGATATAACGCATCTGTTCCTCTTAATTAGAGGTCGACCGATTCATCGGTTTGGCGGATTAATCGGCCCCGATAGGACGTTTTACAAACTATCGTAATTAACGGAAAATGACCCCGATAGTGGCCGATGGCTGTTTTTTTTTTTTTTTTTTTTTTTTTCCCCTCGCAGCGCCGTGAACTGCTCCTTCCATGGCCTGCTGCTCTCTGTCTCTCTGATCACTGAGGGGCGGGGCTGCTCTGCACACACAGCGCGCATGGGGGAGGGAGGGGGGGGGAGAGAGAGAGGGAGGGGGGGAGAGAGAGAGACGGTGCGTGAGCAGCGCAGCGGCAGCAGAGAGAGGGAGAGAGGAGAAGGAGGTGGAGACGACGACACGCGTCACTGTAAGTGTATTTAAGTTGAAAGTGAACAGACATAACCTCCTTGGTGGAGGCAATAAGTACCACCTGTTCAACAAGCATAAACGTGCATCATATTTCAGCATAAACAGCGACATTTCCACCGCAAGTTTTACGCAACCACACGTGCTTAACAATTAACAGCTCGTTAAAAACACGCTAAAAGAAAGCTGTCTCTGTGTAGTCTGTTAATCTTAGTTTGCCATGAATCTTAAAATTTGGCAATTTCTTGTAAACTTTAGCCGCTGGATGAGACAAACCAGCCCCCCCCCCCCTCGATTCCCCCCCCCCCCCCCCAGATATTATGGAGGTTATAGTCACTTTGCTGTTGGAAACTTTACTGTTGCTGCAGTGGGTTAGCTAGGCTATATTTGGAAATGAATTCCGAATTTATTCTTTTAAAAAAGATAGCCTAATTAAAAAAAAAAAACATTCTTTAGTAGTGATAAAGAACAGGTGTTTAGACTGATGTTCAGTATATCCATTTAGGTGTTTATTACATTGAGACTGATGTTCAGTTATGCAGATTTATTTATTTCGGTATTTATTACTTTTATATCCAGTTCAAGATTTATATATTTATTTTGGTATTTAGTACTTTGAGTTTGATGTTCACTTTGCGATTTTATACATTTGGATATTTATTAGCTGTTCAGTAAAGCAGTTGCTGCTAATAAAGTCAGAGATTGTGAATTTCCAACAGTGTTGAATTTTTTCGGGGGGGGGGGGGTATCGGCTGATTAATCGGCTATCGGCTTTTTCCTGCTCCAAACTATCGTTATTATATCGGCCTTTAAAAATCCACTATCGGTCGACCTCTACTCTTAATGTTATGTCATTTAACATCTCCATTGAGGCTTGTTTGGTGACAGTTATGCAATAATCTTTGGGGTTTCAATTTAAAGCCAATCAATTTCGAAGTGCCAGAATGACCACTAAATCAATGCCCATAGACCTCCATGGTAAAAAAAAAACATGTTAACATGTTTGTTTGAGAGTATGGCCACTTGGAGTGACAGGTGGGTGAATGTATCCTTGCCATGAACCAGACTGCACAGGTGTCTCTTTGCCCATTTTTCAAATTAGCCACGAGTTAGGTTGAATAAGACGCTGCCAAGCCGACAGCAGCATAACAGCCCACTCTGAGCTTCACCACCTCTTCCTGTGAAGTTCAGTCCAACAGCAAACACTTGTTGAGCTGCTAGTATTTCAGACGCACCACATTAAGAGCAACTGTATCAAACTCATGTTGTTTTAATGAAGAACTCAGTCAAAAATCATTTCAGCTCAGCTTGGCCTCCAGTGAGTGCTTCACAATAAAAAAACAGCTCATGATTTGCCAGTTGAACACGCTTGATGTGAACAAGTGCCAGTATCTTAATTCAACTCAGTGAACAGAGAGACTGTTAGTCACGAGATAACAGTAAAATCAGTAATGCAGGATTACAACAGTGCATCATTTCCTGTGTAGCCCTGATAATGACAGTTTTAATCCAACACATGAACAGAGAACTCCTCCATGGACGATGAAAACTAATATATATGGACAGGTAATGACAGACTGTAAATAAGTTGAATTGCTATTGCACTAACTGTGGAAGATATTATATGTTTTCCTCTTCCCCTCTTTTGTTTTCCCCATGTGACTAATTTAATGACCTCTCAGTTTTTCACTACTGAGAAAAAACAACCCGTTCTTCTTCCTTTTTCTTTTTTCCCCCCCTTTCTTTCTGAGTGTCACATGGGACACTTCAGGCTGAGGTGGTGCAACAGCTCTTGTAAAATGCCACACACTACTCGCAGCAAACCATATTGCCGTTTGAATTTTTACGGCTGTGGAGAGCTGTGCAGCTGAAATGCGCCATGCTGTTGTGCCATATGTTTCGCAGCTCTGTCTGCAAACCCTGACTGGTCCCTTTGATTACACTTTACACATTGTTAACCATACAACCAGATCATCATCGCGGCTTGATCGTGCGGCCGGCCAAGCCTCGCTAACTTTTCAACACGGGTGACGTTTTGTGTGAGGAGATAAACTGATTTATATTGCATGTGTAATGTTTTTTACTGACAGTAAACTACATCTTTATCAGCATAAGCACACCCACATCTACCCATAAGTGCTCCCCACTGCCTGTCTGTCCTGTGTTGCTGATGCGGGATAGATTCAAGGATGATTTCATAGCTCTAGTTTGTAGTATAAGGCAACAGGAAACACGGGGACAGAAACAGAGGAGGCATATCAGATTAAAGTCTCCCAATAGACTCAGACTGCGGATGTCACTGTTTCAATTTAAGGATTTCCAGTGCGTAAAACAGTTTATATCGTGTTATGTGCAGTCCTCCCCCTGCACCCTGTACACGAATATGTGCACACTCACTCACTGTATAATGTGAGTTGCAAGCATCTCCAAGTCAGACAATAGTTTTATATCAGAGAAAGTTGGTAACAAAGAGTTTTGGGTGCTTCAATTTAAATCATCCATAGTATAGAGCTGTGGAAAACCATAATGTGCGCTGCCATTTCCATTTAGAAAGGTTGGTCACATTTCCAAAACCGCTGTCCCCCCCCTCACCCTCCCTCCCCCGGGATATCTGTCTCTCTCAAACAGCAATTTATCGTACGGGGCGGCCTCGTCTTTTCCACTCCTCACCGTCATGAGAAGCTGTAATTCTCTCTCAGTATCCTCAGCACGATCTCTCTCTCTCTCTTTCTCTCTTTCTCTCTCTCTCGCACACACACACTCCTCCACAAAGAACCAAGCTAAGGCAACTTGCATACAAAAAAGCTGACTCAATCATCCAGCTGCATAATCAAGATAAGGGAGACGGGGACAGGAAAGAGGGAGATGTGAAGGCTAATGCAAGAGACGGCTTTAGCAACAGCAGCAAAACGAAGATGTTTTCAAACACTCATAACCGTAGACATTAAAAGTTAGGAGAGATAGTGATTCACACTGATGGTAAAAGGCTGAGCTGGAAGCTGATCTGCTGTTTGAAATGACTGGAATGAGGGCAAGCAAGTGACAATTAACGTAAAACTTGCAGTTTGGTGACATAAGACAGATTGTTTGAGCTTTACATATTAAATGCTTTCCAGCTCTAAATGTCACAGAGGCAGTAACACATTATTTAGCCGGAGCAGAGATGATACAGCACTCCTACACCTACGTCCATAGTGCAGCTGAGTGGAAAGCCACGGAATTGTTCCTATAGGCTTGTCATTTCTTTGGCTGTGACCGCAGGTGTAGGTTATATTAAAGCTGGCATTCTTTCAGCATTTTTCCACCCCTATGCTTTGGACTACCCCCCCCCCCCTCTTTTCTCTCTCTTCTCTTCTCTTCTCTTCTCTTCTCTTCTCTTCTCTTCTCTTCTCTTCTCTTCTCTTCTCTCTCACTCTCACTCTCTCTTTCCCCTCCACCCACTCACCAACCTCTGCCACCACCACCTCCTCCTCCTCTCTCTTCTTCCTCTCACAGAAAATCCAGGGAGTCTTCATTCATTTGTGTGAAACACTTCGGAGCTGGCTACTAAACATCTTTGGAAAATTAGCACATGTGCTGATGTATATAAAAAAAATCAATCCCTATGAATCAATCCTTGTGCAATTCAAGTAAATCAACGTGTCTAGCATGCAGTGTGTGTAGTGTAGTATGTATTTCCCAGACAGATGGCTCAGACGCAGCAAAATCCTCAGCTAATCTGAGTGAGACTGCACAGAGCCAGTGTACTGTAAGTAAGCACAAGCCTGTGTAATGACAACACAATAGATTCTGACCATACAAAGCACTAAACATGTAATATTTGTGCTGTAAACTGTCTAAATTGTGACTTATTGCAAGCTTTGATATGATACATATATTGTCTTGTGAGCTTTATGTGCAGTGTGGTGAAACTGGCTGTCATTAAGTTGATTGTGTAGGCCTGGTGCTGTAGTAAAGAAAGCTTTTTTAAATAAATTATCAAAATCAAAAGTATGAAATAAGAAATAGCTGCGCTGCTTATCAGCAATCACGTGTGATAAATGTCCGTTTTGGTGAGTGTGGACAGAGAGGCTGAAGTTGAGCCGTTCTCCCGTTCAGTGGAGCGGCCGGGGAGCTGTCCGCGGTGCTGAAGGCACATCTCAGGCGGGCGGTGTTATACAGGAGGTTTACAGTTGCAAAGTGCCCACAGTACTTTCACTGGAGCTGTATCAGGTGGAGTGCGTGCACGGCAGCGGCTAACGCAAATCTACTGTGCCATAAAATGCACCCGTGTTGAAGGTAAATGAACACTCTCAGTGGTGAAACTTGAACTTAAAGACTGTTTGCAACACACACACGCACACTCTCTCACACACTAGGCTATAATCTCACACATGAATCGCAGTCGAGGCGATAAAAGTGAATCCATGTCCCGCTCACAGGACGCAAAGGTCTCAGAGAAACAGAAGATTAATGCACCGACTTCTGCAACTTCAGCTGAGCCTTTCTGTTCACTTAATAGTTACATGAGATTTTTTTTTTTGAGACAAGGACAACAGATCGAGCAGTATAATCAAAAATATCCACACAACAAAAAACGTAAATCTAGAGACGAATGCAAAAGAGATAAAGAACAGATACTCTATCTTGTGTTGTGCGTAAAACTCTGCGACATTAAAGTGTAAAATCCAGCAACACTGTGCCAGCTTACCTGCTTGACGATCGCGGAGCAAGAGCCTTCTTCCCGATACAAAGCTGGCAGCTTAGGCTACTGTATGTCACCACCAACACAAGACATGTTCAAAGAGACGGGAGATTTGTCTGTCAGATTGTCAAAAGAATAAAAAATAAAAGTGATAATAGTAACGGTAAAAAAATGAAGAGAGAGAGAGCGAGAGAGAGAAAAAAAAAACAAGAATCCCAGTTCTGTGTTTTCGGCTTGCAGGCGCACAGAGCGGCTGCTGACTGTGTCGAGGGAGAGTCTCAAAGATCCATTTAGCGGTGAGTGATTTAATTCAGGGCTGAGCTCCTCTCAGCGCTCGCCTTTATGTATGCTGAACAGACCCGGAGCCCTGCTTGGCTGTTTCTATTACACCGAGAGCTGACACCGGCCGTTTAACCACAGTCACAGGAGGCGGGTAGGTTAGGCAGCCAGGCAGGCAGGTAGGTAGGTAGATAGCACTGTATCTACTGTATCAGTTAGAGGGAGAGAAACTGCGTGGAATAAGTGCAGGAGGAGCGCGTGTTGATCCTCCCGTCTCGCCGAGGCAAAGTTTAAATCTCGTAATAAGATTGTTTGTCACCGCGAGGCTATAAATGGTGGCGGGTTCAACACGGATGCCGGGAGGGTTTATGGCAACTCCTGCGGCTGAAGTAAAAAAGAAAAAAGAAAACGCGTGGTCGTCAGTGTTTTGAAGAAGAAGAAGGAGAAAGGGGGAAAAGCAAAAAACGTAACATTGTCACGTTAATGAAGACAGCCGGAGTGAGAAGTGTCAGCGACGTCACATGGGGCTGTGGGGCTCGAGCAGCCGCTGTAAGAACAAACTTTTCCCCCCCTCCTCTGGATATGGGCTGCACCACCGCGCTGGAAATGCTTTTGAATTGCTCAATTTCACAGTGGGGTTGGGGGTGTGTTTAATTCGGTTTTGCATGAAAGGAGATAATTTTTTTCCCTCCTCCTACAAAGGTCCATTTGGTCCGACCAGCAGGGGGCCCCTTAATATTCAAGAGAATCGATTAATATGTCCATTTAATCCTTTTTAGTTTGACTGTGTGATGTTTCTATTCTAAATGTCTACAGAGAGTTTAAGAAAATATAGAATCTTTATAGTGTGGTCATAATAATGCAAATATCAGGTTTATGTCATGACAGCAGGCACACTAATATAAATGGAGGCTGTTAATGAGTCCCAGTTGACAAGTAAAAAGAGACCACATTGTGTTTGTGCTTGTCTGTAAATTTCAGGGTTAAATGGAGGAGGCTTGGGGAAAGGGAGGAGCCAGGGCAGCTATTGAAGTAGACCATACTTCACTTGGGAGGTCAGGCCTTGGTCTCCGTGATAGTAAATCAATATATATCAATGATAAATTATTAAATGGAAAAACCTCCAGATTACACCCCTCCTGTATGCACCTGTGCTCTGGCAGTGTGACAGAGGACGGCTCTTAAAAGGAAAAGGAGGTGATATCAATAATTGCAAATCCAATATTTCTCAAAATTATTTAATAGTAAACACACAGACGTGATCATAACATGGTCTAACCTGCAACTGAATTATGGCAAAGTAGGTGGAGCCCCTGTTTGAATCGGATCAGAGCTGAGGATGTATAGAAAATGTAGCTGGACTAAACCTGATCTGTGCCTCAAGGGTTAAACCCAGAATGTCTCTCCCTGTGTAAATGCAGTCCCAGATTTAATTTATGGAGAGTGCAGCCTGATGTCCTCTGTAATGACGTAGTCTGGGGGATGACCCGAGCAAGTCGGGAAGCAGCAGCCAGGCTGCAGATGCTCTACTCTGAGAGGGAGCAAGTGGTTGTGTGAGGACTTGGCACAGATGCTGCAATGTCTTGTCTCATTGCAGTAGTCACATTGGAGCTGCGAAACGTGGACAAAGACGGCTCGGTGCTGCAGCTACAGTACTGAGGACGGCAGATACACTCCCTAATATCTCAACGACCCCGGGGTGAGGCTGAAATGTAACCCCATAGAGACTTTAAAGGTTTCTGTGCTCACCATTGCACACCACCCTGAATTCAAAAATACAGGTATGAAGATATCAGGATCCACAGCTGGTACAATAAAGAACAGGTCACAGCAAAAGGTCTTCTTCTTTTCACCAGCTAAAGCTACAAGAATCCTGACAAACGCAATGTTCCTGCTCTTATTCTGAACCAAAAGCTTCTATATATTTCTTTGGAGGCACTGGAGAAGGTTTCTTTCTTCTTTTTTTTTTTCTTTTTTTTTTAAAGCTCTTTGTTTTGTTTATTTTTTATTCAGATGCGACATGAGGACTCGGCACTGTTCAGAGTGCAGCAGATGGGATGGGCTTTCATAATGAACCTTCCCAGCTGAATTTACCTGGAGGGCACAATTGCTTTAATGTTGTCCAGGTATGAGCTTTGATTCCCAATGGAAAGAACTGCCTTTGTTCATATAGTAATGATTTATAATGTTCAGTGGAAGGTAAGTATGTATGCCATACAGGGGAATATATATGTAAGGCCATGGCATCTTGTCACCCTGGTGCTGGAAAAAATGTAGGATCTCGTTATCGCTGTGATTCGAAGGGATATGATAGATGAAAAACACGCCTTGCATACAATCAATGGCGGCACTATGTGTGTTTACGATGTAATATTTAATCGTCTTGTTGTTGTGTCACTCTGCATTCAAGAAGCTTTACCTCATTCCCAGTTAAATTGATGCTTTGAGGCGTTTTAACTGGAAGCTGAGCATTATATTCAACCTGATTGTCCCTTCCCAACTAGCAAGTGCAGCTGAATTTGTTACTTCACAAAAGTCTACACATGCTTAAAGCTACATTTTATTACTTCCTCCCAGCAAATGCTCAAATCAAACATTAGTCTCAATTATTGTGCCTCTAATTTTCCAGTCTACTATTTCATGAATGGCTAAGCAAAGTCTAAGCGTTGTATTCAAAACAAGAAATAATTTTCTCATTGATATGCATCTCATTTTCCTCATTCTTTAGCTTTCTCACACTTATCTCGTATTTACATATTGACAATTTAAGTTTATTACAAATGGATATTTTAATGCAACTTTATCGGAGCTATTGTGCAACAAAATGTTAGAGCGAAACAATCTGTCCTCGAGAATCCAGACACAATGTTAATTTAAAGCCGCAAGGTTGGTTGCGAACTGCAGGTCTGCTAGTAGGAGGCCACTTAATACAGTCGACGTGCTTTATGTTACTGTATATCAAGTGTAAACCAGACCATGAAGACATCATGAAAACTGAATGAAGATTGTCACTCAAGGTTGACTCAAACTATATGCTCACGACAGGAGGCGGTATATCAGACGGCAGAGTGACAAGCCGTTTATTTCTCCCTTGTGATATCAAGGAAATATGACCATAGCCAATAATCGAAATCGATCAAATTTTTTTGCTTTATCTCCCAGCCATAGCTGCAGCTCAGTAGTAGCTTAACTGGCAACCCAGAGGCTGAAATGCCACTGACGCCGTGTGTGAGAGAGCGGTGGGTGGCGCAACAGGCCAAAACACAGAATCAAAACATAAACATGATTTGCAGGCTGCAAATAAAATTTTTAAATGCAAATATTCTGGCTGTACTATTGTTGTCAGTTAAAGGGATATTTCAACATTTTGGCAAATTTGCCTATTGCCATAATCCCTATAGTTCTAGGAGTAGGTTCATTACCTTTAATTGTCAGTGCAAGTTGTTAAGAACGACAGGGGAAAGACGCGGCCTGCGCGGTTTTTCCACATTTACCACATCAAACTCAATACATAATCCAACAACTCAATCACCCTTGTGGACAAGTTGTGACCTGCACATTCGCCACGCTATGATACATGAGACAAATACTCAGAAATACTTGCTTTTGAATCACACCGCCCAGCAGCCGTGTCTGAAATGTAGTTCCGGCTATGCATTTGCCTCGAAAACAACTCCGTCTTGAAACGTTCCATTATTATTTCATAGTGTGGTGAATGTTTGTGCATTCAACATGACTCCTTAGTCTCTGGTGACACATTGAGTAATTTTATGATTACTTGCTGTACATTTTTTACATCCAGTTCCTTTAAAGCAACTTCCTGTTTTATGGTCAAACATCAAAATTTGCCGCACAATACAGTAGCCACACAGTTAGATTAACACTTTTTCATGACGCATCATGAAGGTGTTCAGCATTTTCTGTTCAACTTTAGGACAGATTGGAAAAGGTGTAATGGAGTTATAACAACGTTGCTTTGCGAGATTCGCCACAACACCAGAGCCTCTTTTGAATTTTCTGGGAGATGTGACTATCTACCTTCATGCAAGATTCATAAAAGATGTAAACTGTCACTTGGCCTGATATTTGTGCAAAGTTTCATGACTCTTCAAGTATAGGAAGTGCCCTCAAATAGGCAATTCATTTTTATGAACAAGGAACATATAAAGAGGAAATAGAGCAATTCCAATTGGGTCCCATTTAAAATGTAATAATCAAATGTAAAATGATCTAATCATGTGATGTACAGGCTTTGGTGTAGATCAGTTACTGTTGTGGTTATCTCAGATTGGTCTCTGCTGTGTTTGACATTCAGCACAGAGAGAATAACTGAGCAAAGGGAGATCACTGGTCCTACTGGTTGTAGAAATGGAAATCAAGTTAAGGACATCTACATATCACTAAAATTTAGATTTTCAAATGCTATCGTATAATAAGGACTTTTGAAAGACAAACATGACAGCAATTTTGCTTTTGTTATCAGACTTTGACTTGTTTTGCAGCGGAGAAGAAGACTGCTAATGCTTCATGTAAATCTGGAGAAGCTCCTGCAAATGGAGAGATTATAATGTCACTAAATGAAGTCCAGTCAGTCCGGGCGGAGAAGAAAAGGAGACAGATAGGTGGAATGTATTATTCAAATCCTTCATTTACTGGCTAAGCCAATTTGGTGCTGAGGCAAGTAACAGTGCTGGCAGTAATTCAGGGGAGGAGACGGTGACTGCTGGTTGATATAATGGAATATGTGCTGTCAGTGAAGTGCAGGAGATCCATCTTACTGGTGAAGCAGTGGGACGGGCAGCCCTGCTTCACCAATGATAATGTTATGTGCCAGAAATAGGGAACTGCACTCAGAGGTGCTTGTTGCCATTTAACAGTCCTACTTACATACCTTGTTATTGTCCTCATAGCAACACACAGACACGATAAACAGATGGAGTGCGTCGCCGCTTTATGATGGGACTGCACATGGCATGGCATTAATGCCTCTCTGCTAGTGTTCCCGTCTTCTCCGTTGTTATCCCTGTTTACATATGACAAATAACAACGGGAAGATAAAGCCAAGGACGAAATGAAATAAATGACAGCATGGTAAAGAACAGTCAGCTGATTGTGGTAGAATAATAAACAACAACCCAGTGAGAAAATTGAATTGCATGGTGATCTACTTTTTTTTTCTTCCTTTGAGTAAACCATGACACAGACATACATACATACACACTGGAATACTAATATTAGCAGGAAGACAGTGCTCACATCCTTTACTTCAGTAAAAATCCAATAATATAAGTTAAGTGCACATGCATTAATAGGAAAATGTGCTTCAAAAGTACTCAATGCAGGAAAATGTCACCACTAGTGAATGCGGTTTTATCTATATCATATCGTTATAAAAGATGCATTAATATTTAAGCAGCATTCACAGTAGCTGGAGATCATTTTAACTACTTTATATGAGGCTGGTTATTTTCCTGACTGGTCTATTTGTCGTTTGTACAATGTTGGAAAAACCCATCATAATTACCTCAGATGTCTTATATTGTCTCATTAATGGTCCAGTATACAATAGATAATATATGATATACAATGTAAAGTGCACAGCATAGTAGTATAGGAAATGATGGGCCTTTCTCTTCCTCTTTAATAGCTTCATTTGAAATTCTACCTAGTGGACGACAGCACGAAGCAGCGAAAAGACAAATCAGAGCAGACGATGGGAGGAGAAATGTGCATGTGGGCACCGGTTTAACCTGCACTGCACTAACCACAGAAGTGGAGTAAGCAAACTAACTCTGAGTTATTTGCATAAACACTAGGTAGAGCACTGAGTGGGACTAGGTTATGACACAGATCCCAAGCCATGAGCCTTAGTGGGAGTTCCATTTGCATTCATTTAAATATTTAGTCAGCACAGACAAAGAGAGATAATATTTCTCCTCATATTTTATTCCATAGGTTCCCCCAAACTTTTCAAGTGGCATCTGAAATGGACTTTGCAGTCGTCACCGAGTGAGGGATTTGTTTTCATTCATTCACGCATGTTTAGGTTCAGCTGGTTGGAAGCTTCTTTTGTTACGCTGAAATATCAATCACCTGTCGACTAAGACAAGGAGACCAATTTGAGATTTTATCTTCTTATCAGTGGCTCTGCAGGGGTAGTGAAATGTCGCTTAAGCCAAGGTATTACCCCCGGTGAAGTTTATTGTGTCTCCGCTTTGCCTGTGTCTACACTCATCATCCAGCAGTCAAGGTGTCAGACTTACCTCATAATTTCCTCAAGAGCCAGAAAAAACACAGTGTGAGGGTCATACCGGCTCTGTAATTTAGTGAAAATTATGTTCCCTCTCGGTGCCCCTCCTCCTCGATGTTTCCTGTGAAGATATTTGACAGCTTGGGCACTGGGAGAGACAGACAGCTCGCAGTGGAGAGCAGAGCGTGGGCAATCTCAGCCAACACTCAGAGAGGAGGGCCGGGGCCCCATGGTGGCTGCCTCAGCATGACCGGTGGGATAAACACACCACCTACACTAAAAGCCTTACAGAAGAGACACGGCTATACCAACAGCTGTGACATGCAGCTTGTTCCCCGTGACTCGGGAATGAACGAGGTTTATTTATGGTTTTTGATGGAAGAAAAGCTGAAAATACTTGATGCTGGTGCTTTCAGCTCTCCCAGCTGAGCTACTCTGGTTTAGGTTTAGGGTTGACCACCCCTCACAAGCCCCCTCACCATGGGAATTGAGTTCCATGTCTGTAAATAGTGTCCGGCTTGTATTGATACACTTACGGCGAATGCACAGTGGGGTTATTTTGACAGTGAATGCAACACATATATAATTAAAAATGGCTAAGTGCCTGAGTGCCTGCTTTGATCATTTTTTTACCTACTACTCCTTCACTTTCCATTAGCTTGGAGGAAAGATGTAGGAAATAGGACTGTACCTATATTTTACATGTAGTTCTGACGCGCATTGCACCACATGCATAATTCAGAGGCGTGTTCTGCCCTGTAGGCTCAGTTTATATATTGTCAACAGGTACAATGATGTTACTCAGATCGACTGATATCATTTGAGTATCATTACATAACATTTTCATAACATCAAGTTGACAAAAAGTTAGTTAATAAGTTTGAGGGGCAAAAATTAGGAACATTTTCGTAGATTTCTCCCCAGTAATGATTGCATATAGACGAACAGAAGCACTGGGTGTAGGACAAACTGTACAATACCACTCTATTTGAATAATTCAAATTTGAGAGTACTCTGAATGCAGAGCAAACCCTTACTAGGACCTTTTATTAACAAGCTTGGCTGCATGCCTGTGAAACCATGAGATCCTCTGACTCAATGCCATCGTTTATACAGTCAGCAATCCTCTCACCTGTCTGCACACGTACTGGCAGCCGCTTCATGCCCCAGAGAGGTAAAAATAACTAGTTAATTATTCATCTTGTGGAACTGATGCCATCTTTCATCATATGAAATGTCTTAAGAAACATCTCAACTTGACATTGCGGACGGAGACTATATACCAATAGAGATGCAGATGAGGAAAACCTCCCAGTCGTGAAGGGGGTGGCGCTCATTCGGATTCCTTTATGATCTTCTTTAGTAGCAATTATTTGAGCTAATGTAAAGGCAGTCCTGCTAATATTAGCTGATAACTGTATGTCAGACCCACATTTTGCAGGAAAAATGCTGCGTTTGTACAAAAAATAACTGCTGACACCTTCACATTAACTTTCGGAGCTAAAAATACATTCATAACACATGAATAATATCCTCTGAAAATCTACATGGCACTTTCATCAATACTGATTCAGCCATCATTAGTGGCTCATGCTGACAAAGGGTTGCCTTGCTTTCATGTCTAGTTTACAGAATGCAAAATTATTTTCTACTCTGGCCACCACTCACTCACACTCCATCCATCCATCCATCCATCCATCCATCCATCCATCCATCCATCCATCCATCCATCCATCCATCCATCCATCCATCCATCCATCCATCTATACATACATCTGTCCATCCTTATATATGCTCAGTAATACACAGTAGGTTATACTTTTGATGCAGTGTGATTGTTGTACAATAGACAGGTTATCTCTTCTGTTTTTAGCCTTTATGCTAAGCTAAGCAAACAGGCCTCTGGCTGTAGCTTTCTTTTTTTTTTTCACTTTATTACAGTAAATAAAATCCATATCATACATACACACACACATACAGAACAGGCAGAGACAGGCCTAAGTCCGTCTCTCTCTCAGACCAACGCCCATCAAAGTAGAGACAAATAAAACAAAGGTGTTATAGACCCAGAGATGTGCAGTGATCACACCCAACATGCAACTGTAGACGTTCTCTCTTTTGTTTTCTTCCTTTTGGTAATAAAACATCCCATAGGAAACATCCACAATTGCCAACAAACAGACATACAAATAAACAGACAAGCAAACAAAACAAACAAATAAACAAACAAAAAGAAAGAAAAACAACCACATCATTCTTCTAAATCTTGATCACCCCTACCTCACCCACCCCCCCAAGAAAAAAAAAACAAAGACACAAAACATAATATAAACAACCCACCCCCACCCAAAACCCCTACCCAGAATATAATAGAAAGAAGAAGAAGAAGAGAGAAAGATAGAAAGTAAAAATAAAGCCCTCCAACCCTTCCCCTTCCCCTCAGTTCCTTCCCACCTCCACGTGACCCTCCTCTGCTGCAAGAAAAAAAAGAAAAAAAGAAAAGAAAAAGGGAAAGACATATGCATCTACAATATGGTCTTAACTAATTGTAGAGCATCTTTCCTGATTTGAATGGCCTTTCCACTAGACTTACTTACTCTGGCCACTGACAGCTCCATAGCCAGTATTTCCACCAGCGACTGGATCCACTGTGGTATAGATAGACTATGTGGTGGCTTCCATCTAACTGCCACCATCCTTTTTGCCACAGTGGATGCTGACAGCCAAACTTGTCTCTGTGCTGGACTCAGTTGTAGATCTGAGTCGTCCCCCAGAAGCATACTTTGTGGTCTACAGTTCATTTCTAGCTGGAAGAGTTCAGAGAGAGACCCTGTTACTTCTCTCCAGAAGGCATAAACAGCTACAGGCTGTAGCTTTCTATATACCACTAAATGCATATACATAGAGCGATAGTTACCTTTTCACTATCCCTCTAACCACCACTCCTCTCTGTTCAGTTTTATGAAGGTAAATCTGTACGTACAAATCCATAATGACAATAATATATGCGAACATCGTGATGAAACATTCCTCATCCTACACAATTTTGTTTTGTTTTTTCATTCACAACATCTGACTCATATTATGGGGATGTAAACAGACTGATGTGGGTTCAGGGGCCAGGGACGTGGACCGAGGCTCACATGTGCTGTATTTACCACACATCACTCTCGCAGTCTTTTCAAACCGGTGTGTTTTTCTAGCTGCTGCTGCTTGTGTGTGTGCGTATGTACTGTATGTGTGTGTGTGTGTGTGTGTGTGTGTGTCTGCAGGCAGTAAGCAGCGAGGCGCCCACCAGTCTGCATCTGTCTGACTGCAGCCAGGGAGCCCGGGCCTTCCAGTGCCCTATCCATAAGAGAGCTGAGCCTAGCAGGCAGCCCACACAGATGCTGTGCATACCGACAAAAGGACATCCGCCTACATGGTGTTGTCTAAATGATTCCCCAGCTCACGTAACAATGAGAAACACCGAGCAGATTGTGAAGTGTATGATCAGTGGAGGTTGGAAAAGTGTTTAGAGAAATACTTGCCTCAGTTCCTGCAAAACTTTTCATTACTGCTCTGCAGAGTTGCTTGAATAAAGAGAGGGAGGGTGAAAGGTTGCGAGCTGGTCTATGATTTCTGACAGATGGCGAAGGGAAAGGGATTGTTTTGATAAACTCGGGCTAAAAGTGCTTCAGTCTTTTGAACGCCACTGCATCTGTGAAGGTGAGAGGGGGGCAAGTGAAGTGCACTCACACACAGTAGGTACATGTTCAGCTATTATTGCAAGTGCTGATATTGAAGCTATAAAGCAATAAAAGCATGGCTCCCACACACACACACGGGCATGTATGAAAATACACACAACCGCACAGACTTTCCTGGGAAGTTGACAGTCGAGCAGAGCTTCACTCTCGGTTGAAATTTTCATTCTGGTTTTGATTCCTCAAGAAATCCCTCATAAGCTTATTAGTGCGACATGTTAATTACTGTTCATTAACACAGGATTTAATTTATGAACTCATATTATATTGTATATTATTTGTAATAACTTTGTTCATTTTAAATTACCAGTTTGCACAATGAGCACAGGGATGCTGTTAAAATATCTTGCATCAGCAGAACACTGCTTATTATTGATGTTCATATTTGCATAATTTCCATCCATTATCCTTTAGCTATGCCTGCTTATCCTTGAGAGTTGTTAGGAGGGGCAGGAACCTCTCCCAGCTGACATGCCAAGCATACAACCCGGACCGGTTGCCAGTCAATCACTGTGCTGACACTTAGACCCAGTCGAATAGTCTTTGTTTTTTGTTTTTCTCTTCTTCTTCTTTTTTTTTTTTACCTAACTGAGTAGATTGACCAAGAACTGTGTAACTGGAAGCCATTAAACTCGGAGGGAAGGATTTTTATCCTTTATGAGAAAAAGGAGGTTGTAATGCCCCGTTGCTGTTTGCAGGGGGAAAATTTACACTGATGCACCACTGACCGCTAACACAGCAGACACATGTAAATGTAGAAACAACAGATCAATTATTGTGACATGATCCAAATCATTCTGGTGCTTTATACCTCACTTCTATTCATCCTTATTATTCATTTAATGGCTCAACATTCCCAGCTTGTATGTTTCTTTCATATTATATATCATAAACATTTTTCTTGTTACTTCCTATGACTGATTAATGGTTAAACTGAAAACATCCTTTCTTAGGAGGTGGGATTCTGATCTGGACAGGAATTACAGGCCTATTGATTTCGGCTATGTTTTATCTTCTTAAGAAAACAAAAGCAAAGTTTCTTCTGAATGTCCTCAGAGAAACTGGTTATCTTCTCCTAAACCCTTATAAATTCTTCATCACACTTGTCTTTGACCCTGTCATATTTTCCTTTGAGGTCAAGAGAAAGTTTCCATGAAAGGACGTTAAAACTCAAACCATTGATGTTCTCATCCCTTCTCATTTGAAATCTAGAGTCTGCATTTAGTCTTACTGTATGCTGTGTGGAAACATAACACTTGTAATGGCCAAGGCTCACATATTATAGAAAAACAACCATTAGCAGTGCCATTTTCTTGGTTTGCCAAGTGTTTACACAAGGGAGTGTTGAAGAAATGTATTTTCAGTATTCTCTGTGTGGACCTTTTAACAAAGCTCTTTGCTTTAATTTAAAGAAACCATATCAGCTCTGCAGGGCTGCTTAATTAAACTAAAAGAGAATTCAAGAAACTTGTATTTTAAATTAGTGATGTATTGTGCAATAAAATGATTATAGTCTACAGTATGTCAACTTTTGCTGTAACCAAAACTCCAACTGAGTTTTATCTCTCTCATCCTGAGCAAATATGATACCGCTGCTTACAATCAAATACAGTTAGTGTCAAGTCATGCATGAGCTGTGTACAGCGCAAGCTGCTAATTGTCATCTGGCCAGTCGGGCCTCCGTCACCACCAGGATATACAAACACTGAGCTGGCACAGAGAGCTCTGCAGGGTTTTTAGATAGTTCCAGTTACTGATCTGTGACATTAGCATGAAGGCTGTTGCAGTCATAAAGAATAGAGTGTTTATGCAAGAGAGATTTGAGCTGCTGTCACATAATATACTCCAAATATTATTCAAAAGCTCAGGAATTTAAAGGGGCCGTGGTCCCTGCCACGGCCGTGCACTTAGGTGAAGTCTGTGGAATCTATAAATGAATTACTGGGGTCATATTGATGCAGAAGATGGAGTGTGTATTGGACTATACACTATATTAATATTTTGTTGACAGATCATGAAATATTGATCACTTCTCAGGTCTCGGCTATTTTGCCCTGTATTATTTTCGGAGGTATTTACTGCCTGACAGCCTCCACCCCTTAATACTCTGCTGTTCTCTGAGAAACTGCACAGAGACACTGAGCAGTGTTAAAAACATAGCAGTAGTTGGACAGATACTCCTGTGTTGCTACTAAAAGTTTAAATCAAATCCAAGGGAGGCTCTCTGCAGGCCTCATACCTCACATAAAACTTTCAATATTTCCTCCACTTCTTGCACATCAGGTTGTTTGTTCGGGGTGAAATGGGAGTACCACCTGATTCTTCCCATCCGAAACATCTGCGCAGCCCACATAATGCTGCCGCCGCAGTACATCTGAACTTTTATTTTGATTAGGATTGTGACTAGCGGAGATAATCACTCATCACTTTCTGAGAGAGCTGCTCTCGGAGGAAAACACTTTGAATCAAGTGACTCAAGCCCTGGAGGGGGGTCCCTTAAAGGAGACTACAGAAGCCAAAGGAAAAATAATTCAGAATGTGTCTTCGGGCTTTATGAAAGGCTTGATGTGGAGAAATCAAAATGCAGCTATACTGTAAGCCTGCAGAAGCAGCGTTTTTAATAATTACTGTAGATTTTAAACATCGCTGTAACTCCCTGCTACCATTCACCGTGCCAGGAAGAGTTATGAATACTACCGCTTGCAGTGTTTACAGAGGTGTCGAATACGCAAATCAGCAAGTATAAGGGCAGCAGCTGGTATTGCTGTAATGATCCAATGAATAATCTGCTGTTGGCAAAAGCAAGTTGCTTGTTACGTCACAGTGAAATAGTAACATGTTTTTTTCCCCAGTGCAGTTCTGCAAAAGAGATTGAGGAAAAGGCTTGGTCTGACTCAGAGTTTCAGGGGAGAATTAAGACAAATTGATTATGGTTAAAAGCTCTTTTTGTCATGGACTGGCACATGATAATGAGGGAGTTTGTGTGAAACAGAGGAAGGGTTTTAAAGGGATAGTAGCATATTTTTAAAGTGGGGTTGTATGATCTACATATAGCCCATAAGTACCCTAATTGCAGTAGAAGACTCTCTGCGCTCCTCCTGTAAGGAACGCCAGCCCATAGTCCTGCCCAGAGATTTACAACATACAGTGTTGTGAACGGACCCAAAGAAACAGCCTATTTTCACGGCCTAAAATAAGTTTTACCTGAAAAAAAAATACACAGTTCCATTGTTCGCTATAATATAATTTTTTCCAGCCCCTCAAAGTGGCGGAAAAACGCTTTTTTTTTTTTGGACCTAACTAACTCACGTATCCCTCCGCCCAGGGTTAGTGCCCGCCGATCAGATCTGCGCAGCGCGCTGTAGCGCTCCGCCTTCAGCTGTTTTGAGTCATTATTGATTGCGGTTTCGAGGACTTACAACATTTTGAAAATGGTTCGTGTGTGTTGCTATCCAGGATGCAACAGCAAAGCTGTGTCTTGTAGCCCTTACAGCTTTCACCGCATACCTTTACGGGACATTGCCCTTCGGCAGCTGTGGCTAGTTGCTCTCAACCTGGATGTAAACATGCTACCTGTATCGCTGAAGGATCTCAGAGTTTGCAGTCGCCATTTCTCGGCAGAGGATTTTGTGACAGCAGCATGTTCACGTCTCACTTTGAAAAGCACTGCTGTGCCCATCCATCAGGTAAGACAATTGAAACACCTGTGAAAGAGTGTAATGTATCACTGCAGTTCAAATTTATCACATAGGTGTTGTGTCGAAATCTGTTCCCCCGTCGAGATGTGTTTCCCCCTTTGCACCGGTATGATGACAGTTGCAGGGGTGATGCAAACGATTGGCTATGTATTTCTTTATTTTTTAATAAAACGGCTCGCGACCTGATTCATATGAACATACGTGCACGCGCGGCCGCCCCGGCTTATAAACAGATGTCAGCACACTGACATGAGCTCCATCATCAACCCTCTGTGTTTTTTCTCCTATACAAGTGTAAAGGCACTCGTTACGACTGAAAAGGAACTATACATGCGCAATAGTAGACTGTCCAGACTTGACCGACGTTTAGCAGTTCAGAGCCAAAACAGATCTCGACACAAGGGCCTACGTAGCCACATACTGTGTATCTGCTGTTCTGGTTATAATGTATTTTTTAAAAATGGAGATAGTGCTGTGCCATGAAAATGAATTTGGCTGATTGTTGAATTATATGCACAATATTATTTATACAGGCATGTTTACAAAACACCGAGGAAACGGAGGAGGAGCAGCCAATGTTTTCTCCAGTCCCACAATCAACTCCAAAGAAGTTGCCAGAGGAGAGGAGTCAAGTCTCCACATTAGCATCACAAATGAAGCTCGTTCTCACAAGTCCTGCACAGTCAGCCCCCAGAGAGAGACCATCAACCTCTGGAGCCTACTTTGCATTTCCTGCTGTTAGGTCTAAATCAGAGGTAAGCAGATGAGTGTCTGCAATAACTAGTTTTATGCCCAAATTCACAATGTGGTCAGATATTATGTATTTTTATTTTGTGTGAAGTCAGTGGTAATTTGTTCATTTCAACTGCTCCAGCTTTCCCTAGAGAGTTGTTGTTGTTATTGTTATTATTATTATTATTATTATTGGTGTTGTTGTTATTATTATGACTATAAATTATTTTGGGGCATTCATTCAAACAATTACTTGTTCCTATAATTAGTTATGTTTGTGTTTTATTTTTATTTTCTATATTCACACAATTTTCTTTCTACAGCACATCAGTGACGCACTTGAACAGCTTGAAACAAGCATGTCATCTATAGTGCTTGACACAGACAGCAGTTCAGAGGTGGCACCAGCTGAAAAAGAAGATGACAGCTTCTATTTACCGCCTAGTACCACATCTCCCTCCACATCCTCACCAGATTCAGAACCCGAGGATGAAGCAATTGAAGACCCCAGTCAGTTGTGCAGTAGGAGGTGGATTGTCAATGAGCCAAATCTTATGCAGCTGTTCACTCAATGTCAGCAATGTGGGGTTTCAATTGAAGAAAAGAAAATTGTAACACGTGGCTCAAAAATCAAGGTAGAGTGGAACTGCCTGGCTGGACACTGTGGAGTGTGGATGTCCTGTCCTGATGTCAGAGGCCTGCCTGAAAACAACCTGTTGTCCTCAGCAGCCATCCTTTTCACTGGCACAACACAGACAGAAATTTCAGAGTGGGCTGACGTTTTGAAGTTACAGTTGCCAACAAAGGCATCATATTATCGGCTGCAGTCTGCATACCTCATACCTGTGGTTCATGAAGCCTACAAAGAAATGCACGAAGAGATGTTGACCTACATGAGAGAAATGTCAGGTGCTGGTGCAAAGTTCAGTGTCTGTGGGGATGCAAGGTGGGTAATAAGCAATTGGAACAGCTAACATCATATTGTACTCATTTAATTAATTTTTGATGTGATGTGTGTTTTTTACAACACCTACAGATCTGATTCACCAGGTTACAGTGCAAAATATTCCTGCTACAGCTTTATGGAAGATGCCACAAAGAAAATCATCATGTCAGATCTTGTCCAGGTAACATCATTTAATTTTGTTTTAGGAATTGTAGTCAGATTTGATGTATGTGAAATCACTTATGTATTATTTGATTGTCAATTTCTTTTCACATTGTGGTTTTGTATGTGTATTTTTTTCCCACGCAGGTATCTGAGACAACAAGCTCACCTATGATGGAGACAGTGGGCTTCCGCAGAGGGTTGGACCGTTTAATCGCCTCTGGAGTTTCTATAGATGTTGTCACGACAGACCGTGCACCTTCTATCAGGAAGATGATGAGGGAGTCCTATCCTGACCTCAAACATCAGTTTGATCCATGGCATGTAGCAAAAGGTTAGTACTAATCAGTATTGTTACAGTCCTACTAAAAATGTTAGCATCAAGGGTTGACACAATTTTCAGTCTTGACTGCACACTTAGTGTTATGTCAGTAAATCAGTTAGCATAAAATAAAAATATTTATTTTGTGAGATTTGGAATGTCTATTATCTGCCTTTGGATTAGTAAATGTTTGCCCATACATTTCATTAGATCAAACATTTGTTTATGTAGGGTTGAAGAAAAAAATAAGAGCAGCAGCGAAGAAAAAGGAGAACATGGAGCTGCAACCATGGTCAAAATCGATTACCAATCACTTCTGGTGGTCTTGCAGTTCTTGTGGCGGAGATGAAACTGTAATTATGACTTTTGAAATACACTTCAGTGTTCAATAAGAATGTTTGTTTTAGAGATGACATTTTTAAAAGTTTGTGTCAAAATGTTTTGTGTATGTAACAGAAATTGAGACGGATGTGGACCTCTATCCTTCATCACATATGTGGCATCCACCGGTGGGAGGAGGATGGTGAGGAGTACAGGTGCTACCATGCTGATCTTACTGAGGAAGAGCAACAAAAGAAGAAGTGGCTGGTGAAGGGAGGTGCTGCCTACAACACACTCAAGAACATCGTGATGGACAAGACCCTCTTGAAGGACCTGGCTCACATGACCCTGTTCAAGCACACCGGTAATTGTAATTGTATTACATTACACTACACATACAGGTACATCTCGATAAATTATAATATATTTATTATTGCTTATTGAGACACCATACCTGAATAAAATGCATGCAGATTACTATAGATGTAATTTTTTGATCTCAAATTTGTGTTGGAGCTGTGTGTGGCTTCAAACTATGTCCCCATTGTATTTTCCAGCTAATAAATCACATGTATAGTCATCTGCAGGCTTGGGTAGCACAATTTATTCAGGTATTCCATCTCAATAAATAAGAACAAATATAATATAGGCTATATGTTGTACCTGTAACCTCAAACTGTGTAATTATGCACAAGTTGTCCTCTAATATATTTCTCACATGGGAGTGGGTCAATGTGGATTACTGATGATAATTAGTCTGTCCTGGCCACAGTAAACATAAATTGCTCATATTCAATGTGACAGTTTTAAAACAGTATACAATTTTTAAATTCACTTTGTGTTTCAGGGGAGCTGGAGGTTTACCACAGTTCAATGTTGAAGTATGCAGAGAAGAGGAGGCACTACAAGTACACCACCATGCAGGCGAGAACCCTACTCAGCATCATGGACCACAACACCAATGTTGGGAGGGAACAAGCTTCTACACTTCAGGGTAAGATCATACAAGCATATACACTAGCTCTGGAATACTGACTATCAAGCTCTAGTTTGGGGTCATTTTAAAAAATATATATTTACTTGAGCACACTTCACACATTGTAATTTATATTTCTTATTCATTATAAGTTGCTCTCCTCTGTCTCCTGCTCTCCTGTTTGTCTCCTGCTTTCTATTCAATCTTTTAGCATTATCTGTAATATTTGGATTCAAACAGTATAACATGCCAATTCATTTTCCCCCCAAAGGTTCACAAAGATACAGTGTCTTTCACTCAAAGCTGTCTAATCAGTGGACTGTGAGAAAGATATATCAGCCGACGAGTCAAGACTTCAGAGAGGACCTTGTGGACCGTGCCTTCCGGCGTAGACGTGACACAAGGCTGAAGTCAGCTGACCCGCTGCTTAGAATCCATCCACCAGCACACATACCAGCCCATTTAGCTCGCACTCCAAAGCCAGACAAAGAGTCACTGGTGACACAACATAAATCACGTTTTTAAAAGTGCGTTGCAATGTAAAGTGTACATCATTGAACTTTTTTTGTAAATAATTCAAACAGTTGTACAAAGTTTTTTTATTTATTTATTTGCATGTTGTGGTTTTTACATTTTGTTTTTATCAGGTCAGAATATTCTGTTCAGTGTGCTGTGACATTTATTAAAAATCAAACCAGATTCAGTGCTTCTTCAGATTCTTTGAAGCCAGTGTACTGTCCGTTTGGTGATGGATATGCAGATCTTATTTTATTCACGACACATGAAGGTAACACTGTCCTGTTGCCTTTTCCAAGTCGGAGTCCTCTCAGGGCCCACTCCAGTACAACCCGGTAAGCAATCAGCCTGAATTGCCTAAATAACCACAAGAGAACATAAAGATTTTAGACAAAGAGTATTACACAATATCACAGTCAATACAACTTCATGGTGAATTTATGGGAAATATATGTATACTGTATAGCCTACATAAACATTCATGTCTCAATGTATTCAGTCATTGTATAACTTTAGTCATGTAGATATTATGGCAAGCCTGGGATGTTTTTTGATGCAACAATGTCATTTTATTTTCCATCGTAGCTACATTATAGAAATACAATCATACCAGGGTTGTCAGAAATGTTATCTACATGGCTATACCTTGACAGAATTTATTTAGCCATGACTGTTTATTTATATACAAAACATATATAACTATATTTACATAGTCATGGCTATATTGTCATTTTATATACTCCATATCATATGGATAACAGTTTTGGGAATCCTTGGGTGATTGTAGATAGAACATAAGTTACTTTCTATTGGACAATACATGTAACTACAAATTGATATCGTGATAACAATATATTAGGGGTGATGTCGATCACAACTGATAACTAACTTACACATTTAGAAATGTGATATTGCATTTTGCAATATAAGGAGGTGGTGAAATGTTTGTTATCCTTACAGGCAGAAAAAGCTATGGTTGTGTACTAGCCTACAACGTTTGAGGCAATACAGTAGGCTAATGGCTGTGTGTGTGTGGCTCGTTTTGCTAACACAACACACCACACGTAATATGCATTGCAAAGGTAAACAGTGTTCTCATCACAGCTTTTTTTTTATCACTCACAAGACATACTGTTACTGGCAGCACAAGCACTTACTTTGAGGACAAAGTGTCATTCGGCCCTTCTGGTTTGGGACGTTTTTTCCAATTTATCTTCGGGAAATTGAAGAAGGTCCGCAAAACTCCGGGATTCAGCAAGGCAGGAAACTCGGGATGGTTTGTGATGCAGACAGTGTCCTCTGATTCGCCCAGATCCTGTAGTTGCTCTGTTACCAAGTTCCACTCGTGGCAGCAATAGCTCTCATCATCCGTGGGCATTAGGTCACAGTTCAAACACTGGCACCACCATGTTTCTCCAACTCTCTCTCGATCTGTATTTTCCGCCGATGTTTCCCCTCTCTCTCTTTCGGCCCGTTCAGTTTCCATCTGCAACAGCTCTTCTTCAGTGTACTCCGGTTCATACAGATATCCGCTTGCTTCTGAAGTGAATGGCACTTCATCCTCGCTGTCACTGTCAAAATCACTCATTTTTTAAAAGTATTTTATATCTCCTCAATATCTTTCCTCAAAAAGCCAAGACACTGACCAAAACAGCTGATCGGCGTAGCAACAGCGCGTAGTACACGGCGAAGTAGGCTGAGCGGCGGCGCTATCCCTGGGCGGAGGGATACGTGAGTTGGTTAGGTCAAAAAAAAAGAAGCGTTTTTCCGCCACTTTGAGGGGCTGGAAAAAATTATATTATAGCGAACAATGGAACTGTGTATTTTTTTTTCAGGTAAAACTTCTTTTAGGCCGTGAAAATAGGCTGTTTCTTTGGGTCCGTTCACAACACTGTATGTTGTAAATCTCTGGGCAGGACTATGGGCTGGCGTTCCTTACAGGAGGAGCGCAGAGAGTCTTCTACTGCAATTAGGGTACTTATGGGCTATATGTAGATCATACAACCCCACTTTAAAAATATGCTACTATCCCTTTAATGCTGTATGAGTTTGGTCTCTCAAATGCAAACCCGAGAGCCCCGAAGACAGAAGCAGCATGTAGGAAGGACCGCTGAGAACAGCTCCTGCCTTGTTTCCGGCCTGCAGCTTTCATGTGTGAGGCATGCAGCATATGGAGGCAGTCAGCTGAAAAGCCCAACGGCTTCTTCAGCAAATACAACATAAAACCCTGTTTCATTCTGGGTATGCAACCATGACTTTCTGCTTCAATTACTATATACTACATATATGTTTATAATTTAACAATTCTAGAAATGCATTTGCTCACTTTCTTGTGTCAGATGAGTAGATCAGTCTTCTCTGTCCATTGAATATAAGGCAACAGCCAAGGGTTGGTTTGTACAACTGACTGTTTGCCGAAAGATCAGGAATAGTAAATAAAATAGTAAATACTAGCATTAAAGCAGAAGTAAGTGGTCCGGTCGTTTTCGCTAATGCTGCGTTCCAGGCAGGCTTTTGAAATCGTAAATTACAGCTTCAAGTCACAACTTACGACTTTGTAGCGTTCCAGGCAACCCACTCGTGTTTTTCCGACCTGTTTTACCGGTGAAAGTCACTATAACGGCCACTCGTAACTTCCGACCGGTGAACTCGTACCAGATTGAACTGGTACGACTTCACGGTCGGAAAAATACGAGTTTCCTTGAACGCACCATAACAGTCCTCGTCCCTACGTCGCCACATTCACGGCGTCCCTTGGCTGCACACACAGCCCTGCATGCCGTTCTCTCTCCTCATTGGATAAAAACTGTAGGATACGATAAATGTTTTCTCCTCGGCTCAGAGCAGAGCAGAGTGACTGACAGACCCGTGTTTCGGTCCAAACACTCTATGTAAGTGATTGATGTCGGAAGATATAACTATTTAAGACTTATATTAACACAAATATATCACTTACTTCTGCTTTAAGAGTTGTTTACTTAATTCCCTTTTTTCGCTAAGAGCTGCCCAACAGAGGGAAAAGCAACATTAATGTAAGCTCTTGTCTCTATCACGTCTTTCTCCTATTGACATTAGCAAAATAGCCAGCTAGCCCTGGTCTGTCTCGTCACTTTTCGATAGTGAGTCACTACAGTAGCCTCCAATCTGACCTGAAATTATAGCGCTGCTCAGAGGCCATACTGTATTATAGCCTTTTGTGTTGTGTTTTGTAAACACAACACTGGTTGAAGCTTTTGTCTTGAAGTGACAGTCACCACTCAAAATGTTTCCCCCTCATGGCAACAACTCGACAGCTCGACTCGATCATACCTGTTACCTGGTACTTTTTTTGGTATCGCCTCTGGCAATGTTCCAAGCGAGCTGAGCTGACACTTAAATGTGACATCAACCGACTGCCGACTGTTGATTGGCCAGAGTGTCGCCACTGGAAAAGTCATGACTGTGTTTGGTGGCTGACGATAGGATCCAAAAAAGAGAGCTAGACGGAGCAACTGTAGCAGCCGCGCTATGATGACACTGCCCATGTTGAGGAGGCACTATGAAGTACTCAATTGTAATGGAAAATGGCCAAAACCGAGTAGAGCTGAGTTCTCTGTCTTGTGCTAAGCTAAGCAACTAGTGACTGTAGCAACCGTTTCTATTGCATACACTGCAAAAACTCAAAATCTTTCCAAGAATATTTGTCTTATTTCTTGTCAAAATGCCTCGTTTCTAGTCAAAACTAATCTCTTTTCATTTAAAATGAGACTTGTCATCTAAAAAATAACTTGTTTTTAGATCTTTTCACTTGTTTCAAACACATTTTTACTTGAAATAAGTAGAAAAATCTGCCAGTGAAAGCAGGTTTTTTGTGCTTGTAATAAGAAAGAAAAACTTGCCCCATTATCAGATTTTTCTACTTATTTCAAGTGAAAATATGCTTGAAAGAAGTAAAAAGTGTCTAAAAACAAGCTGCTTATGTGATGAGTCTTATTTTAAGTATAATGAGATTGTTTTGACTAGAAATGAGACTAATATTCTTGGTAAGATTTTGAGTTTTTGCAGTGTAGAGAAGACTGTCCTAGTTTTAAACAGAATTAAGCACATGGGGTCAGGTTATTATGACCCATATTTACCTTGTGTTGTTACGAGACATCTAGCAGTCGTAGCAATGCCGGCAGGGGCTAAGAGGAAAAGTGCGGTGATGAAGTATAAAGTGGGTGGTGGGGAAGGAGGGACGGGTGACACAGGGCTACTATACTATTGTATTATATTATATTTTTGTAACCATGAAAACAAACCCTAACCATGTTATTATAGCAACGATGAAGAAGTTAGTTACCATTCTCAGAACAGTGTTTATTGTTACAATGACAAGCAGGGTTGGGTACGCCTGCCACCACAGGGGCAGAAACACTGTATCAGAGGGGTGGGAACAACAATCCTATGATTGTCAGGGTTAGAGTTTGTATGGTACGGACACAGATACGGAAAACATCAACAGAGAACTTCCCATCTGATTTGTTGAGATATGGGATTGTGCCAGTGACACTTTGAACTCGAAAACTCTGTTTTAGATGAGATCCATTTCTCATACATTCTTTGACCTAAATATGATTCAAGTGAGATATTACCTCAAACTCTCAATGTGAAATTGCTTTTCAATTGCTTATCAGGGAAGGTACGCACAAAAAAAAAAAATCTGGAATTACTTTACAAACACTGAGTTTTCTCTGTCTCCAGACTACAGTTGTGTTTTTGTAGGTTTGTTAAAATCTTGCAGTGGCTTCTTCAATCACAGACTTGCGTGACCCTGTGATGCCACCACACACAGACTGATATCACTGGAGCGGGACAGATGCAATCACAGTAATCCTTCCTCGTATGTCTGAGGCTCCATATGATGAAGCCATTAAAATGATTCAGGTGTCTCCGCAGCCTGGAGTGGGTCAGAGCATAGCAATGACGACCCCGATGACTCTGACCACCGGGGATGAAGACGTCTGCTTGTTGCCCACCAAAAGCTAACACCTGCTTGTGTATCTCCGCCTCAGTGTGTGTTTGAGTGTGTGCGTGTGTGAGGGTACTGTAGATCCCTGCTGAATATTTGGTGAAGGGCAAAAAACACTTGTGCGCCAACACAGGGAATAACAACGACACTAATGTCGGGCATACGGGCAGGCGAAGCGTGCTTTTAATTGATAAGTTAGATGAGTGGATTTGTATTCAGCTATTCAACATTATGGAACAGTTTCAGTTTATTGTTTCCACTAGTAGGATATCATTTCAGTTGTCCCCTGAGTAGAGAAAACTGACTGCATACACAAATAAGCCCATTTTATTTCCAAATAAATGGTGGCTGATGGGTAATATTCACCATTTGTGCTCTTCCCCATTAACAAATGTCGCTCCCACCTATTTTACAGCTGCATCACTTGATGACACTCCAGGGGAACAGATGTGTTCAAATGAATTTACAGAGAACTCTGATGTGAGAGAGATGGTTTTTCATTATTTTTCTGTCATTCTGCTCCATGCAGAGTCATCAGCCATAGCGTGAGTTTCAAAACCCAGAAACAAACCATTTCAAACTCTTAGCACCGTTAAACAGCATGTACTGGACTGCAGAATAACACATGAGTATTCATTATTATGCAAATTACTAGGGTCTCTTTAGAAGGCTCAATGATTTCATTTTCAATTGTACAATTTTCTCTGTTACCTTTTAAGTTTTCCTCCCTCTTTCATTGTTTTTTTTTTATGAACATCAAATCCGTAACAGCTTGGGTTTTAAATTAAATGGAAGTTTCAGAGGATGCCTTGGTGTATTTGGTTATGTCGTGTAGAGCTAAATGAAAAAAAAGAATTCTCATTAATTTTATTTCTAACAATCTGACTGCAAATGAGAGAGTAGCTAGTTGCCTCACTCACCTTTTTGATTTTATTTACAGTGTAAAAACGTACAGCCATGATTTTATCCAGCCTGGTTTACTAAGTAAAACCCTATTTCTGGTATTTCTTTTTTCTTTTGTTGTGAAGCAGATATATAATCACAAATATATACAAAGGCCACAACCCCCTAACTCTGCAAAAAAAGAAAAGAAGTTAGAGTCATCAAAAGCATCAAACATCATTAAGCCTCATAGCAGCAGTTGATTGAGCCTGTGGGCTCTAATTTCTTGATGCAACTCCTGCCTGGCGCGGCCGGCGCAGTGGTAATTTCCTCCAGTGCAACAACATGCGCAGCGGATTTGGTAAATTGATAAACTGCGATGCGCCGAGATGGGTGTGGCCGCGCAGCAGGGGGAGGTGTCGACAGATTCAGCTTGGCACAGTGATAATTTCGTACCGAGAGTGTGCCGAAAGCTTGCCAGCTCCAACCTGGTCTACTCTTGGCGCAAGGCGAAGCGCAGCCAGCGCAGTGGTAATTTGACTGCCCAGAGTGCAGTGCGCACACGTCACCAAGTCCTCACAGGCAGGTTTCCACAGGAAAGGCGAGGAGAGGAGCTCATTTGATTGGTGAAGAACGGACTCGGCTAGCGCTGGGTTGAAAAGATCGATCCACCGATTTTAAATCGATTCTCATCTTAATTCCTACAGATCGATTCGTACGTCCAAAGATCGATTCATTTATTTATTTTTTTATATATATTGTAGCGTCTGACCGGACGTTATAAACCGGCGGCCAGTCTCACAGCAGTGTCACGGTGCCTGCGAAACAGGATTTGAGCTTAGCGAGGTAACTTCAGGGTTAACCCTGGGTTTTCCGTACTATGAAGGTGGTTCACTTCTTACCGGGATACGTCGTTGTTGTTGTACTTTCCGGTTGTGGGTTGCTGCGCAGTGAAGTGAAGAAATTAATCACTTTCTGTAACTTGGAGAACAGCTTTCTGTTTTCCGCCTTCTTTCTCCTCTTCAGCACCGCTGGGACAGCTTCTTTTCATCTTGTTCTTTTCTTTACTTTTCTCTTCTCTACTCTCCTCTTCTTCTCTCGCCACTTCGCGCCGTTTGTTTTCGTTTTGCTGCTCTCTTCCTGGATCTGTTCTGCACATGCGCAGTAAGATGGACTGATCCATTGTAGTGGAGACTGAAGGGGGGGGCCCCGACACACACATAATAAAATAAGCATTCTGCTGACATAGTAGCGAGAGGATTTTAATCAAAAACATAATTAATGTGCGCAAATAAGTAATAACTGTATTATCCATAAGTGTATGTAGGATATTTGTGGGGCCCTCGGGAACTTGGGGCCCTAGGCAACCGCCTAGTTTTGCCTAATGGTAAGTCCGCCCCTGCTTGCACCGGTGGGAGGGAAGGAGGTGGGATTGCGCCCCGCTGTGCCTCGCCGTGCAATGAACAAATTGCAAACTGCATCTGGACACACCCCGTTGGCGAGGTGAAAGCGAAGCGCAGGGCAGATCCGCCACGCCTGCACCTAGTTTACGAAAATAGAGCCCATGTCTTAAGCTGTCATGAGCAAGTCTGACTGTCACTGGCAACTGACTTCACCTGAATGAGGCCTGATACACGTTAAACACAACTTATTTAGCTGCCTATACAAAGATAATTTTTCAGAAGAAACTGTTGGCTACGTCTTCTGGTAAACGTGTTTGCAGCTTGCATTAATGTGTTGTCTTACTGTTTGTCAAACCCAACTACTGCCACATATGGGATAATAAATTAAAGAGGAACTATCCAAGATATTTACCTTATGCTGCTTTTTTTTTCTTCTTTTTACCATAATTAAATAGCTTCGGAGTAATTGTGGTGGTTAAATAAATGACTTGTGACTTGTTAGGAGGAGAATGGAGGCTCTATGCCTTTCACCTAGCGTCTCTTGGATGATAACCAACCTTGAAAACTTGTAAAGTTCCCCTTTAAGTTATTTCTTTGCTGTTGCTGGTAAAAAAAAAAACAGTCTCTAAAGTTGAAACTTAAGACAAGGAAATTTGTATTATTAAGCACTTTTTCCAGCCTACTGGGAGACTTGCTCTGGCTTTACAATATGTAGACCAAAAAGTAGAACAATCAGAAGAAAATATATACAGTATCGCAATATTATAACTGCACTCATGTTGGGGTCACCTTCACTTCAATATTCAGTACGGTCATTTGTGAGTGCCACAGTATGGCCCAGTAGAATTTGAACAACCCAGCTATAGGAGACATTATGCAGGTTTACCCAAGGTTATCTACACATTCACCATGGCGTGTCCACAGTTCTCGTTACTGCTAAGTAAATGCAACACTCTTTGGTGCATTGTACCCACAGAGTGCTCTTTCATCATCAACCATCATCTCTGTAATTATGATAAAGAGGATTAATATCAATGTCAAAGTTGAAGAATCTGAATTATAGTCTCCAGTCTGTGTCGTACATGGTTTAAAAGGCAGCTCAGTAATAAGAACTGTATTCAGTTTGATTGTTCGAGTAATTGGCTGAACTCTTCAGGTTTGGAGGGGTTGGGAAGGGAGGGAGGAGGGTTGCAGATTGGCTTCCGCAGACAGGGAAGTGGTTGTGCAGTGAACTTCAAATGTTATTTGATTATGGAAGAATAACTTCAAATGACGGTAACATTAAAAGGGCGGCTTAAGTGAATGAGTCACATTCTCGTCCTTTCTAGAATTACCAGAATGACCATTTCCACATCCGTTTAAGTATTGCTTTTATGAATGTAAAGTAATTCTGTAAGGATGCTGTGGCTCAGTGAGTGAGACCAGATAAACTACCGTAATAGCCTAAGTTGTTGTTGTTGTCTTTAGGCTGTTCCCATCACCTGCTCCATCATCATTGAGTATATCATACCTCAATGTCTTTTTTTCCTACACATACTATCCCAGGTGATTAATTTTGTAAACTGATTGACTGGTATACCAGCTACCAGCATTATGTGGAATATTCTCTTCTGCCATGATCAATAAAAATATGCAGTTGATGATAATAATGAGATGCACACACAGGGCGGACTACCATAAATTAAGCAAGACTGTATATTTGTTTTATGGATGAGCATGTTCACATTCATTAACCTATTGAGTGAATAATATCAACGTTCAGAAATATGAGTGCAGTTCTATGAGGGAAGCGATGAAGTACATGCACATATGTCGGATGTTCATGCAAACAAATCAGAAGTGTCTGTGAGTCACATGCACAATCTGTGGGGAATCTAAAAATCAAAGTGAGGCCAAAAAAAGAGGGGGGGAAAGATGGAGCAACATATGCGGTGACAATTTATCACCGCGCAGGCTGTGAACCTTATGCAACACGTCTCTCAACTTACAGCGTTGCACGCAACTCGTTCAATCACTTTACAGTATCGTCGCGTGCTGTGGAAGGAAATTACCCCTGAGTGCTCTTTAAAGACTCACAGAGAGTGACAGTCGGCTTTACGCGTTAGTGTGCCGCTCTGCAAGAATCCAAAGAGCTTTACATGTGTCTCACATTTTTATGGGCGTACAGTATGTGTGAGTGAGTGCAGTTGTGTGCTGAATGTGTAAGTAATGCTCACTTTCTAAAACCTGGATATTTTGGCTCATGAGTTTACACCAAACATTCAGCTGATTCAGCTGAAAGTGAATAGTTTTGATGGACACCAGCTCCATGAAAGGAGATGATGGCTGGTCAAGCTCACCAACTTTGGACGTTCCCAGAGGAGGAATCTGAGTGAATTTGGTTCACATTTGTGTTTCAGGTATAGATTTTTTCTGGCTGTTTTCTCATGCCCATTGGGATGAAACTACCATACAATGTGCGATCTTTTGGTGACCCATAATTTTAGTCCTTCCAATAATTGGCTTTATGACTAAATACCTGCAAAGCTAATGACATCCCCATAACAATCATCTGTGCTTTGTGTTCAGTGATAATTCTTAACATTTTCTTGTAAAACCTGAATAAACTACCAGGCTCTTATGAGCAGATATTGATCAATGACACTTTTTGAATGTTTACTCATTAAAACCAAACGGGAACGTAATTAGAAGCAGGATGTCTTTGCTCTCAGATACACTACTACAAGTTGAGGCGGGCGGTCTCATTAAAACAGCCATCAGCAATTCATTAGCACTCCTGAATGGCTATCGTTCAATCTTTAAAGCACAATGCCAGGAGGCTCTTTTATTTAATACCCATCAAGAATCGCATTCATACCACTAGTGTCTGCCTTCCTTTAGACTGAGAAAATAAAATACCTATTAACCTTTGATGTCGCCCAGTGCATATGTAAGAGTTGGAGTCCCAGAAATCATTAATAATGCGCACTCAAGTGGCAGATCCAAGACCCTGCGGTTATACATGTGCACAAAAACTGACTTCATCAGGATACCTCATCTGCATACAATCAAACTGTGCAGTAAACCATTAAGAGGGACGAAGACAAGGTGGGCGACTCGTGTAGGGGATCTACATTGTCTTGACCAACAAAGGCAGGAAATGAATCAGTCAGCAGAGGTGTCGGTTGGAGGGGAAAGAAGCCTCCTTCTCTCTTTTTTTCAGGCTGCTGGCGACGTCAGGCAGGTTGAGACTGGATCTCTATCTCCGAAAACCTCAGGCTGTTGCGCTAGAGTCAGAACACACTGGAAACTGAGGCCGAGCTCTCAGCAGCTAAAGAAGATAGATAATTCTCCTCATAAAAGAAAAACAGACTCATTATTTTGATGAGAAACAGCTGGTGTGCTGCCAATTAGGTGCTGAATTTACATTATTAGTGAAATTTGCTGTTGGCGCTAATGCTTTTTTTTTTTTTTTTGTCCATGGGTTCAGAGAAAAAGCAGGCTCGCAACAGACAGACATCCTTGTCCACTCTTCCACGGAAAAAGATATTACTTTGGCAAAAGTGGAATTGCAAAAACATAGTGTACAAAGAAAAAAAAAACAAGTCGGCGTGTGAAAGCTGGCAAATCAACATAGCAGATGGAGTGAAAAATATGAGATGTGATTGCGATCTTCAAAGGCTCAGGTTTGTGTTATATCCTGTTAGGTTTTTTTTTTTTACATCAATAAATCATGAATGTTTGTTGCACAGATGGCATTTTTATTCCATTCAAAATAGATTGTACATTTCAATGAACACTCAAAGTTGACATCGGGAAGTTTATAATGTCATCAGTGTTGATGCTTTAGCTGTCTGGACTGAACTCCCACAAAACCTTGGAAGTTGGATTGCTAATAATAACACACAACAGTCGCTGACAGTCTCGAAGGCTAAATGAAAATCAAGACCTCCTGACCTTTTTCACATCAAGTAACTTCGTATTGCTTGTTTAAAATTCAGAGGACATTTTCATTCTTTGGGGGAGGTCATGGAGGTGAGAGGGGCACTTGAATAGGGAGCCATTTGAAATGATAATTTTCATGACAAAGAGATATTGTTGCCATTTAAATTCATCATCATGATAAACTTTATTCAATTAGCATTCACCCTGTGTCACAAAGCGATGGGCATATTTTTCAGCGTGTTACATTTGTCGAACTCGTCCATTCGTGCCGGTGGTTTCTTATCAGATGTTCAGGTGCGGGAAAAAAGGGCACAAGCAGACGCTCAGTGATATAATTGTGTTCGTCCTTGACGTCCATTGGGAGATCTGGGACTTTATTGTAGCTGAACTGGCAAACAAAGAGTAAAAGGTTATTCATAGAAATAAAATAAATAGCTGCTGAATATTGGTTACATTATTCATCCATTCACATTTTTCTCTGTAAGTTGTAGATGTGCTAGTATAGTATTATAGTAACACCTGGGTTAGCTTAGCAATGGAAACAAAAGATGTCTACCAGCGCCTCACCAAAGGTCGTTACCTTATTGGATCATGCCTGTTTTTACAAGTGGTTATGGGTGGGACTATTTCATGCACTCCACCCACAGACTGTATAGTGAGTAAAGATGGATATAGCATCTGTAGCAACACCCTTAGGTTCGTGAAGAGTATTTTCGAAACTTTGAGCGAGCTGCTCCGCTGGTTCCATCTTGGCAGTGCTCAACTGCCTAATTCCTTGCTAATCCAGAAATAGGCAAAGAGGTGGAGCATGTGTGGAGCCAAGACTGCCGAGGTTTGGCAGACACACTCACCCGCCTGTCACTCAAAGTGGCCACACACTCAGTTAGGCACATCATGCTGTAAAGTTGGACATTTTAACATGGCAGTCTGTATGGGCTCTGGTGGTCCTTTGAGGAACTGCAGTTTTTGGCACTTGAGCCCAGGAGGTTGATGATTGAGTCGACCTCAGGGTGAAGACGTGACAGCACCAGTGATATTTGGTATTTACAACCAGCCTCGTTTTATTTAATCATTCATTGAACCGTTTCCTCCTGTAAAAATTCAATAGATTATACAGTAGATGTTATTTAAGTTCATATAGCTTGTGTTGAACAGACTTGATGCTCTGTACTTACTCCAAGGTCTGACACTGTACTGAAGCTTTTGCGATGTCCTTCACTGGATGAAAACTATGGTTGGTTGATGTCACAGTTTGAATTGACAGTCATTGGGAATGAATAGTTGTCAGCCTCACAATGTTGATGTACCAAAAGTGACATTATGAATAGTGCCACTGTGCCATCATTTCATATTGTGATATAATGTTTTATTTCTTTTGGAGTAGGAAACAATGAGCACATTTGACGATGTGTGCGTCTGATCAAACCAGTCCTATGTTTCTTTCCTCATCTTGACTTTATTTAAATTAGACTGCCTTATAACTCTCTACAGTACACAGTTGCACAAATATTTGCCTGACTAAATTAGAATTTATGAACATTAATGATGTTACTTTGTGCTACTGCGGGAGAAAGGTATCACACGTTATGCAGCTGGTGCAGAGCAGAAAAACTTGTATATACAGTACAATAAAAGGAGACAACTGTTGCATACCTCTATCACGAAAGGTGTTGTGGGCTTCAAGCTGTGAAATCCTTTTATGAGTGACGCTCATTCTTCCCTTTTCACATCAGGTTAATTCTGATTTATACTCAAGGTCTTTCTAACTGTAGCTGTACAGAAGTGAATTGATTAGTATGGTGATAAACTGGATGCTTTTCTTCAAAGGAGGTTGCTGAAACTCCCTCCTCCCTCCGAGGGGTGTATTGTTACAAATAACTTGCCTCTGGGCTGTTCCTAATAATGTTTTCCCCAGTAAACAGTAAGAAAAGATGATGCAGTGGCCTGTGGAGCCAGCGCTTAATTTATATTCTGCATGTAGCAGCCAAATTCAGATCTGAAGTGGTCTGCGGCTTTTGGTATTTGCTAGAACTGCCAAGGTTCCTCTTTTTGTGTCATATATTTGAATGCTGCCAGCTTACATTTAAAGAATAAAACCCTCCTAATCTCATAATGAAAGATGTTCATCGACATAGTAAACGTGTTTTTTTTTTTTTCTGTATCTCAGGCACACAAAGTACTCTTTTAACTCATAAAAACCTAGTGCAGGCTTCTAGTACATAAACACCGCTTTTCTGTTTTGCATCCACTGAGGTTGTAGCATCCCCAAAACTGCATGTTCATCTGTACACTCTGACCCAGTGAACACATTCGCCCCACAGAGCAGCCAGCTGACACTGGCTCCCTGTCCAATATGCAGTTTTTTGACATGGTCGTCTTCAAATCCCCCCATGGTCTTGGACTTACCTGATTCACTGACCTCATCCAACCCGACACGCTCCACTCCTACCACCACTCTCCTCCTCACCCCATCTCTGCCCTCACTGATAAACTCTGCTCTGATTTGGTCATGGGGATTTTAGGGTTGTAGACCTGCACACCCACCATCTTCCTTACTTAATTCAAAACCATTCTTTTTAATCCCACACTGCACTCATGTATAAAACTTTTAAATTGTTTTTTCCATTATTGGTAAGTAACAGAAGGATGTGATTCATCCTGGCCAAACCATATGTTTGTTGTAGAGACAGTAACAAATGACTCTCTCTCTCTCTCTCTCTCTCTCTCTCTCTCTCTCTCTCTCTCTCTCTCTCTCTCTCTCTCTCTCTCTCTCTCTCTCTCTCTCTCTCTGTTTTATTTTAGAAGGGATGCCTGTCCAAGCTTTTTTCACACTGTTTAAAGGAAAGTGTCTTACATGACCAGTCTAAGTCAAACCTCTCCTGCTTCAAAGCAATAATATAATAATATGTTTGCTGGTTCAAGGGAAGGATGAAAACACAAATTACTTTTTTACAGAAGAATAACCAGAGTGGCTTTTCTTTAAAAATGTGTGAAATTGTTTTTGTTTTTTGTTTTTGCAGCAGAAGGTGATCCCAAAGTACTGTAAATATCTGACTTATATTAAATCAGCAGTTCTAAACCTTTTCCTGCTTATGTCTCACTAGAGAATCTCAAACATGTTGGCATACGGACACCAAATAATGCACCAGACCATTTTTTATTGAAAGATGATGATTGAACATTTAGGACTGAACTGAAAAGCAAGTGAAGCTCAATTTGATTTTGTTGTTTGACTGGGCTCCCCCCCTGTCGTTCACTTGTCTATTCACCATCTGTCACTTGAATCCAGTCTCTGCTCTGGGTGTATCGTTTGCCAAACAGTCAGTCAGACAGTAACAAGTATGATGTGGTCTAGCAGCAACAACACTAAAAGTTCCTATCATTGGAAGTTAAAGGCTTAAACATTTTTGAACAGCTGCAATATTTTTAAAGATTGTCTTATTACAATGCATATAAAAACTATAATGTCTATTTTGTTTCTCATTATTATTATTTAATGCATTTTTTTCTAATAACATGTCAGGTAACTTGTAATACCTCCATAGACCACAGGTGGGGAACCACTGTTGTTAAGTTTTCTGAAAATGAATATTTAATTAGATCCTACACAGTTTGCTGAAATAAATCTTTAACTAAATCCTAAATTAAGGGTTTTTCTAAACTAAATATTTAACTATATTTAATTGCTGGAATTGTCTAACTAAATATTTAAGTAGAGTTAAAAGCAGACATTGCTCTTCCTGCATTACTTCTCTACCAGAGAACTGGTTTCAGGTAGCTCCACTGCAGTCAGTTAACTTTTTACTCTCCAGGAAAAAAGTAAAACTGGTTGTAATGGAGAGTTGAGTCCTGTTGAGGAAATGAAACAGGGCTGAAGAAAAGCAGCCAGACAGCAGCTAGACATAAAAAGCTCCATTGAGTTCTCCACTCAGTCGTAAAGACATCAGACAACTTCAGATGTTTTTTTTTCTCGCATCTTAGAAGGGGTGTGGGGGGGGAACCCAAATTGAAAACATGAAGAAGCGACATCCGTTTTGCAGGTCTTTGATTCTGATAGCAACCTTTGCACAGAATTTAATTTTGACCTGAAAATAACATATCCCTGTTTTCAACAACATGCAGCTTTGAGATTAGAGGCTGCCTCAGGCATTTCTAAGAAAGAGACTTTAATTAAAAAACACTTATCTGCCGTTTTTCCACTGATGATTATATTCAGTGGCAGTCAAAAGAACTAAGCTGCTTTAGTAAACACACTAGACCACATTCGAAACATTCAATAATGAATATGAATACTTCTTACATATTCACAACACAGAGGAACAAAGTTGTGACACAGTAAAAATGAAATCAGAGAGGAAGTAAAATAATCTTACATAACATTCAATCATGTTTCCTCTGTTGAAATTATGGGCTGGCGTTGATCTTTTTACATTTTCAGTCTCATCCAGTGAATTGAAATTAATGTCAGTGAGTGTTTGGAAAAAACAGCGCAGTAATAGTGACCTCTTTGTGAATCTCAGCGCTACCTCTCTCCACTTTGTTTGAATAATGGAGCACTTGTGTCGTTGGCGCTGTAATAACAATATTATAGTGCTATCACGAGTAGGTATGGCATTTGTTGTGTGAAATGATAATGTTGTTTGTAATGTGGCAGCACAGATGGTGCCTCAGAGCTTGAATATTTATGCTCAGTCCGTGTCCATCAACTCAGGCCAGAATTTCTGAGAGGACACCAGGTCGGGCCGGCATCTCCTAATGTAGAACAGAGACAATGCTAATGCAGCACTCAATCCCACATGTTAGCTTTCCACTTCAACAGAAACAAAGACTTTAATCCATGTGACAATGAACTCTGAGGAAAAAGTGAAGGCTAGTTAAATCTCACAGTCTCATCTTTTACAGTAGTTACATAATCTTGAACACAGCACAGGGGTCAGGCACAGTGACTGGTGTATTGAAAAGACTGAAGGACATCTTCTCCTCATACTGTATCTGGCTTTCTATGTCGCTGTAACCTTAGTGTGTGTGTGTGTGTGTGTGTGTGTGTGTTTGTGTGTGTATGTGTGTGTTCTTTGACAGGAAATGCCGGTCTTTTTGAAGGAGGTTGTGTGTAAGCAAACCTTCTCCCTCAAGCCGTCAAAAAAACATGTTACATCATTAAAGGGATAGTTCACCCAAAAATTCAAATTTCACAAATCTACTCACCCTCATGTCGACTAAGGGTTGGGAGAAGTTTCAGAGTCCTCCATGCCTTCTCGGAGTTACAGGGGGGATCCCCGCAGCAGTGCATTGCCATATGACGGTGGCAAACGGGGCTCACTTTTCTTCGTCCAAAAAACACACAAAAAACACCAAAAAACATCAAAATACCTCCATACTGCCTTACTGCAATGTCCCTCTTGTATTGAAGCCCAGACATGAGAAATTGTTCCGAAAAAAATTAAATAAGTCTATACTTTAAGCTTGTTTGTAGCGGAAGCTCCCAGTGTCTCAGTTCACGGCTCTGCCTATACAGGAAGAGCAGTGAACTTATTTAATTTTTTTCTGAACAATTTCTCATGTCGGGGCTTCAATACAAGAGGGACATTGCAGACGAGCAGTAGGTATATTTGGATGTTTTTTGGTGTGTCTTTTTGCACGAAGAAAAGTGAGCCCCGTTCACCACCGTCATATTGCAATGCAGTGCTGCGCGGACCCCCCCTGTAACTCCAAAAAGGCATGGAGGACTCTGAAACTTCTCCCAACCCTTAGTCGACATGAGGGTGAGTAGAAAATGAGTGAAATTTGAATTTTGGGTGAACTATCCCTTTAATGGATCATCATATGTTAAGGAAATCCCACTAAACATAAAGTGCTGGTTTAGGTATACAAAAAGTTATTACATTACTATTATTAAATTTTTTTTGTTTTTCAAAAAGAGTGTTCATAAGTTTTTACAAAAGACTTGATGTAGAAGAATTTGTAACTTATTTTCACAAAAAAGTTCAAGGTCCTTGGTTTTCACCATTAGCTGCTGAATTGAATAGCTACAGTAGCAAGTCTAAGCCTCTGGCAACCCGTCAGTGTTGTTTGTTTGCTTGTTGCACTGAATTCTGGGATATGTTGGGCCCTGGGATAGGATCCGTCTGATAGAGCCTATGTTGGCCAGGAAAAGAGCACATTTCTCTTTCATATGTGAAGGTTTTCAAAAACAAACTAGGCTGTTTGTAAATTTTGTTCAGCCAGTGTTAACAGACTTCGCCATGAGCTGCTTCCAGTGGCACAAAGTGATGACAATGACGCCTTCTTCTTTTACATCTTTTCTGCTACTGAGTTAGCACTGTAACTAGCTTGTCTTGTCACTCGTCACTTTAGCCTCCAGTCTCCCATAAAGACTCTTACAAATAGCCTCTTTAAGTTACAGTGAGGAAATCATTCTCTGTGCTCTGAGAATGATCCAGAGGAACCCGATTACTTTAGATGATCAGGAAAAGTCTGATTCAACTGTAGCTTAAAAGAAACCAAAAAAACACTTCATAAAATAGGTCATCAGGTATGTTTCATCATGTGACCTGTGATTGGTTACTCTGCAAACAGCTGCAACTTCACTTAAAGGGATACTTCAACATTTTGAAAAATTGGCCCATTGCCATAATCCCTATAGTCATAGCAGTAGGTTCGTTACCTTTAATTGTCGGTGCAAGCTGGTTTTAGAACGGCGGAGCGGAGCCGCGAGCTGCTCAGAGCTACACTACGGATGCTCATGGAATTTCTCAAACTCATCAAATACACAATCTAACAACTCCAAAACGCTCTCGTGACCTGCACATTCACCACGCTATGGAATAATAATGGAACGTTACGAGACAGAGTTGTTTTCGAGGCAAACGCAGAGACTGCTTGCTGAAAAACTGCCTCGGAAGGGACTGGCATCACCGTTTTTGTATGAATTTACCTCCAAAACAACTCAGCCTTGTAGCGTAGCTCTGAGCAGCTGGCGGTTCAGCTCCACCGTTCTAAAAATAACTTGCACCGACCGTTAAAGGTAACAAACCTACTCCTAAAACTATAGGGATTGTGGCAATGGGTCAATTTGCCAAAATGTTTAACAAAAACAAGAACAAGTTCATGAAATATATGGAATGAGCTGCAATGACGGTGTTGAACAAACAACTGTCATCAAACGTTTGGACAAAAATGAAGTTGTGACAGTGCCAACAATCATATGTTTAGTAGGTTTTCTGGAGCTGTCTGTTCAGTCCAGACAGTATTTGTTCATCAAAAATCATTTGTGCAGCAGCTCTGTGTAATATTTGAGGTTTAGGTGCTCACAGTGACAGAACTGTGCATCTGTTCTAATCCAGATGAAACAGTAATATTTAGAATATTCATTTTCTTCTTCTTGTTCCAGTGATGGATCACATTTCACCAGCGCCGTGAGCACACAAGTCGTCTTTTATTAGTTTCTGTTACACAGTGGGAGAGAGTGGGGACAGCAAACACAGACAGAGACTTTGAGTACATGAAAGTCGTTGGTGTGTTTCCTGCGAGCGTGAAACAATGCTAGTAATATGCCAAAAATAAATGTCTACAGTCTACAGTCCTCTAGCTGTTGTACTGTGAGTGTTATCAGACACGTTTCAGGACAGTAGTTAAAAAATTGCTTTGTTTCTTTAAACCATAGAGCAACCATCCTTACAAATTCTTTACTAAACAGGTGTAAATATCCACAAAGAACAAGTTTCTTCTCTGATAAACACATAGGCTACAGCAGGCGTCTAAAGCAAACCCCCTGTAGCCCTTTAACCTTTTTATTTAATCCTATTACTGTAAGTCTACATATAAAATATATTGTGATCCTGCCGAAAAATATTCCTGAATTTAAATTATTTTTTCTCAAAAGCAGAGATAATAAACCTCAGTCTATAAAGTCATTAAAATGTCTTGTATTGCTTTAAAATAGCTGATTACTGAGTGGCATTTAATTGCCTATGCTGGATGGTGTATATCAGTATTCCTGCCAAAGTGAACATCACTTGAAACCTTTCATAAACAAGCTGAATATGAGGTCTCTCAGTGCCACCTTTCCACATTTCTTAGCTTTTTCCGAGTGATATTATAAATAATGATGGTGGCAGATGCACGAACATAAATGTGAACTGTAAGAAGAGGACATGTCAGCAGTGCGCTTTTCTCACCTTTTCCAGACAAAACAATGGTGCTGCTCTTTATAAATGTACTCAAATCAAAGCAAGAGACCACTGTTAGTATGTCAGGGAATTGTGTGCAGTCAGCCCACACATTATACAGTTCACTCAGAAACACAATAGAAACACACCATGCAGTCATATACAACAATAGGCTAGAATGTATACACTGTGACGGTCATTTAGTGTCTGAAGTCCTCCACTATAATCCCCCTACCCAACAAACCCCACATCCCACATCCCACACACCCCACACATACGTATGACTACCGGCCAATGGCACTAATGTAACTCCAGCTGTGATGAAGTGCTTTGAAAAACTGGTCCAGGGCCACATCACGTCACTCCTGCCCCATGGTTTGGACCCCCACCAGTTTGCTAGCCTGGCTAACACCAGACCTCATCTCAATGTAGATTGAGATTCGGTCTGGGAACCACCTGCTAATTTTTTTTTATATTTGAGACGTGGTTTACGAAAGCCCAGAGCTGTTTATTGGGCGCTACGAATGTCTATCAAATGCGTCTGTACGTAGCTTATAGCCAATCGTATCAATCAGCAAGGGGTAGATAATGAAATAGTTTAACACTAAACGTGGCTGAGCCCCCTGCTCTATGCCCTGTATACCTACGACTGCACCCCCGCATGTCACAGCAACACCATCGTCAAGTTTGCGGACGACACCACCGCGGTGGGGCTCATCTCTGGAGGGGATGAGTCCATGGAGCAGGGATAATCACCGGCTCCTCAACACCTCGAAAAACTAAGAAGCTGATAATCGCATCAGGAAGAGGAAAACAGACATTTCACCACTAATCATCAGCGGGGACGGTGTGGAGAGGGTGGCGGACTTCCACTTCCTGGGAGTTCACATTGAGGAGAACTTGACCTGGAGCAGCAGAGTCTGCACTTCCTGAGGGTGCTCAGGATGGAAGAATAACATCTCACAGAGACTGCTGGTGTCCTTTAACAGGTGCTTCATGGAGAGTATAATAACATACTGCATGTGCGTGTGGTACACCAGCAGCACAGTGGCTCGGAGGAAAGCACTCCAAGGGTCATCAACACGGCCCAGAAGATCGTCCGCTGCCCTCTCCCCACCCCTGGAACAAATACACAGCTCCCTCTGCCTCACAAAAACATTATTATAAAAGACACTTCTCGCCCTGGTCACTCCCTGTTTGAACTGCTTCCATCAGGCAGACAGTACAGATACAGAGCAATCAGGAAAAGGACAAACACATTCAAAACCAGTTTCTACCCCATAGCTGTAACCACACTGAATAACACCAAAACCTAATCACAGTGCAATATGGGATTGTGCAATACGGCGTACTGAATGTAAGCTGTGTGTTTGTTTTGTTCAGTTTTGTTTTATTTCATTATTAACATTATTTATTCTAGCTATTTTCGTTTCATATGCTAATTTTACAGTCTCTTTTATCTATTGTTGCATTTTAGCTGAGGTGAGTCCATTTGGGATATGCATGTGGCAAATTAACAAAGGCCATGTGTGTGGGATGCACTTCCCTTCACCAATACAGTGTTTCTGTAGGATTTCATTGATGGAATGGGTATCTTGACAACTTGATGTGCCTCCAGTAATTCTCTTAAATTGTCCTTTTGGAATAAACCCAAGACTGAAGCCCAGTAATGCCTGAACCACATTAAAACTAGGCTTTAACCCTTTGGCACTGTTTCAGGTTATGCAATAGCTAATCATTGTGAGTGCTTAAGAGTTTATTAGGATGCATCCGTACTTATACTAACATGAGGGGGGCAATGATCCGCACAGCTGGTTTACCAGCAGTTCCTGCCTCTTGTGTCATTGTTAATCTTCAGTGTCTCTGTTTGTTTGAACTCCTCACATGACATCTACTTAATAACGGATTAATCATGTTCAGAACATCTACACAGAGCTAAACAGTACCTGTATGAATCAAGGCTTTGTTGCATAAGAAAACTACATCACAGCAACTTCTGGCTAAGTCATACAATGGAGCAAGGTTTTCAAAATGACATTCCAGCCATTATGGACAAAGTGTTTGAGTAACGTAATGACTCTGGAAGCAGTGGCGAGAGTATATAGACGGGTGAAAATCATTTTAATTTAGATCATGTCAAGATCAGACTTTGAGGAACAGCAGCAGCGTGCAGGCAGAGACAGTATGAAGAATATAGCAGCAGCAGCAGCCAATCAGTTAAAGTGAGAGGGAAACTACAGTATTGTGCTGCAGTGTATTCACCTTTGATGCAGTGCACTTTTGTAATTGCTTACATATGTCCAAATATGCTCACACTTTGGATTCCACACAGACCAACAATGAAGCACTGGCTTGCTTCCCTCTGCTCCTGACTCAGCTTCAGCCGATGTAGCCCACAGTGTCTGCTCCATACTAAGTGATAGAAAATCTATATCACAATAATAATGTATGCACAGTACTCAACACATGTTTAAGTTACACTAATGGGAGCATACCTACTTATACTAACACGACTAATAACTCTTGATTTACCTTCCAATCTAAGATATGATCATTTATACAGTCAATTATTTAATTATTTAGTTTTCCGTCCATGTACATTTTCTTTTATCAGCCAAACTGTTGAATCCAGTCAGAGGAATTGAATGAGTCCAGCGTCAAGATATCTGTCGGGTACATTCTCAGGAACTGAATCTGAAGAAATATTATTTGCAAGCACAGAAAGTTTCGAGGCAGAGAGGGCAAAATATTTATGAACTGAGCTGGATCACATCTTATTTAGAAAATTGTCAGGATGGGATTTTAATGTACACCAGTTGTATATCAGTTTCCAAACCACTGGGTAGCCTGCAACAACAATGGAAGTTAAAGGGTTTGTGTGGTAAATTCATGTTCAGTGTATGTGTGTGTGTGTGTTTCTATTTCTATCCTGGTGGAAACCGTATACCCTGCCAGTTTAGACCAGTTTTCTCTGTACACACACAACAGTTGAGTAATAGTAGTAAACAGCCTGTTGATAAACCAAGTGTAGTCCTGGCAGATTATGTTCCCTCTAGTGGTAATAGATGGTATTGCAGTGTGTAAACAATGTGTGTTATTGTGTGTCAGTAATCTTTATAATTACTTTTTGTGTAATATTGCCTTATCTAACAAATAACAAGATTTGAAGGACCAAAAGAGGAAAAAAACTGTTGTCCAGCTGCAACCACAAAGAATTTGTTCATCGATCAGATCAATGCATCTGTGCCCTTGAACTCACTTCTGCTTCACTTTTTCCGCTGACATGGAACTCTTTTAGATGAAGTTTGAAACAAGTAAGTTGTCTGCCAGAGCATAACACATTTACCCCAGCCATAACATCCTCCGTCAGCTCATACAGTAAAGTAAGAACATCACACTGTTGATAGATTTGTATGTTTTATGTATCCACTTTTGTATTTTCTACTGGCTTGGCAGCTTTTCGTCTTGAAAGCTGCATGGATTTATTTCAGTAGAAAAGCCTCCCAGGTGGCAGCTTCTGACATCAACTTTGAATTCAAATGTCACGATTTCACTCAGCCAGATACAAAGAAAGATTTCTGCAAGGATTTAATTAAGTGGCAAAATTCTTGATCATATTAAGTCTTCACACATAGCGTTTGGCACTATACAAAATTGGTATCTGTATGTTTTCTATATAAATTGTTAATTACCTGTTATTGTTTTTGACTATTTAAAGTAAACAAACTTGAATCTTACAGAAAAGAGGTTTCTATGATCATCATTGAAAATCCTCTTTTAAAGCCTATTTCACATGATATTGATAGTGTATCTGTTTCTGTTGGAAAGAACATTGATTTAGAGTCATTTTCACAGTTTTATTACTGCAAACACAGCTCTGATTTCTCCTGAGACATCATATTTCAGATCAAATAAAGCATGGAGAAATGTGACTTGAGCTTGGAGGTCGGATGGATGATAACTGCACAGACTTTGCCCACGCAAGTCTGATAGCTTGGAATATAAAGAGTACTTTCAAGTCTAACACCATAGCAACACGTCTGCTTCTGCTTACCTGTTCTACCCACACATGACTCAGTCCCTCTAATCTACAACAGTAATCCTTTCTGTGATGCTAATATGAAAACAGTCCGTGATGCAATAAAAAGAGCTTCTAATGTGCAAAAAAGAAAATGGATAAAAAATAAGAGAGGAGCAGTTCCCGGTAGTGATTGTTCTGTTTAATGTTTCTGACATTGACATCCATTCATTTGACACGCTGGAGCTACTGACTCAAGTTGCCCTGTTATCACAAATTAACCTACTGATCTGAAAGTAGATGAAAACAAATGAGATTTAAGATTAAATAAATTAAAAAAAACGTATGTATGAAATGTCTTTGACTAAAAACACAATGGAATACTTTAAGAGGTGAGAAGAATAAATTGAGCCAGGAAATGTTTTGTGCTTTATTGACTGTTAAGGAGAAGAAGCGTTGGCTAAACTTTTAATGTTTGCATGACTTATGGCCTTGAAATCCAATGTCAATACAAAGGTTAATATGCATTGGCTGCAAAATAAATAAATGAAATACGAATAAAAATTACTATAAGCCTTGCTTGTTGATCTCCCTCAAGGCTATGCTAACTCCTGCCGTTTGAGACATGGATTATTCATAACTTTGGTTCCATCATTGGAAATCTCTAATTAATTGTTGGAGCGCTCCAGGGCCTGAACTCACTTTCAGCTGGGGCAAAGTTAACATTTTCTACAGCTTCACTGGGATGAAATGTTGTAAAAAATGAGTTACAGCCTTTTTTTCCCAGGTATTCATAAGAGATTTTTAATACGTAATATTCCCAGCAAAGGCACTGAAACTGAACAGCCATGCAGAACCCCGGCTTTATTGCAATGGGAGTTGTCAAACCTCATGCCAAACAGAACACTGATGATGATAACATTGATGGATCTTGGATTTTATTTCAATACAGTAGAGCTATGGCGTGGTTACAGTAAGTATTTGAAGTCTACAGCTCAGAGACAGACTAAATGCTAGTCTCAGACTTGAGCACACAGCCTTTCACTAATCCAGCCCCATTCACACCCTTACATTTCCACAAATTATATAACTAATACCTGCACCAGTACTGCATGTTTACTCTGGATTTAAAAATGCCACACAGCAGCATGAGGCCCCCAGCAGACCATGGTCAAGTTGTGCAGCATACATGTAGGTGGCGTCAAGGTAATATTTTGAAATAGTGATAGGATTTTATTATCATAATCAGATCAGATAACTTCATCAAGATTGTCATCTCTCTGATGAGCCAACACAATCTTTTTCTCCTCCTTTTAACACAGATGTTGCAATAACCTGTCAAAATGCCTGCTTTGTTGTTGTGCTTTTATATTATAGGCTCATTACAGCTAACTTCACAAACTCAAAGGTCAGCAACAGGTAACTGTTTTTTTTTTTTTTTTTTTTTTTTAAATAAAGTACCTAAACTGATTGAAAATCATATGATATGATGGGCTGGCTGCCATACAGTTTTCTACAGAGGGAGTGAAATCTGTTTAATTTGCCTCACCTTTTAGCCAGAGATAATGCAGACCTTTTTGGTTCGTAGTGTAATGGGTCAGTGCCCCTAACAGATGAGTCAGGGATGACGGCTATTGTGCCTTAAAGTGATGTGAAATCCCGACCTGGTGTAGGCTGAGAGATCGTTGTTCAGCTTGACTTCGTTTCAATGTGAAATGAGCTACGATGATAAGAAGTTCATTTCTGAGTGTGAGATAGTCTTCGAACGTCCACAGAAACCTTTGAGTACCACCCACAGACAGTTTGCAAATATGGCTTCCATTTTAGTGCGGCTTTGATGCTATCAGTGAACAAGTGAAGTTTTAGTATGTAGAGTAACTGAGATGTCCAAAAGCATCCACTTTCATTTTGCATTGTGTGTTAATAATACAACAGTTTGCGCTGTATGATAAGAAATCTCCTATGCCTAAAAAATGTTATACTGAGGAAATGTGCTTTTAAAGGGAAAGTAGTTCCGGTAAAGCATTTGCCTCGAAAACAACTCTGTATTGTAATGTTACATGATTATTTCATAGAGTGGTGAATGTGCAGGTCACAACTTGTCCACGGGAGTGTTTTGAAGTTATTGGATTGTGTATTTGACGAGTTTGATGAGGGAAAGGCGAAAGTACCGCACAGCTTCTCTGCGTCTCTGCTCCACCGATCTAAAAACAGCTTGCAGCGACAATTACAGTAAAGGTAATGAACCTACTCCTAAAACTACAGGGATTATGGCAATAGGCAATAAATTTGTCAAAAATGTTGAACTATCCCTTTAAGTCATCAGCTCCATGTTGTTAGAAAAAGTGTTTGAATGAATGACTGATTTTTCTTTCCCCGCTCCATAGTTTAAGGCCTATTGCTGAAAATTATATTCATTGTGGAAAATGGTGAGCAACCGTTATTGCCCAAAGTGGAATATTAACCCATTCTCTTTAAGTTTATTTCATATACTGTGGCAATCTTCATTTGAATAATTTAATAACAAAAATGCCTTTCAGAGGAAAGGAAATTAGAATGTGAGAAGGAAACTACCAAGGGGCAGATAAGAACAGCCCAAGTCAAACACAATGTTCCTGTTCAATGAGCACATTAAACTGGCAGATTTTTTATTTATTTTTTTGCTCTGTGTGCTTGACGAGCCCCGGACACTCAGAGAAACACAACCTTGAATGTTTTCGAGGCCTTGCTGGGAGTCTTTTCAAAACAAATTGTAAACCAAAGCAAACAACATAGCAATCTGCAAAGGTACACACACCACCCCATCGTCAGCCACTATACCCTCTCACTCCTCACACACACACACACACACACACACGCACACACACACGTCCACCAATGATGCTCTGATACCTTTGTGAATGATGAGGCAGAGCGCTCTCGCTCCAAATTGCTGCTGCCATGTTAATGTAGTGAAACGCTCTAGGAGAATTAAAAATCCGGCCGGTGGTGAAGCCTGCATCTGCTGAGTAACACAAAATCACAATATGCTCAAGGGTGACTTGAATGTGTGTTACTGTTTATTCATGAAGTCCGTCAATGGCAGCGTGCCACAGACCTCATTTGTTAACACATAACTGGGATTTTATTATTGTTATTTAGTACCAAACAAAACCATAACTCAGACAGGTGTCACATTTTACTGTTCTGAAAAATAATCACCATAACAACCTTTTATTGTTTTAGGCTATTACACAAAAATCCAAATAACTGCAGTGCAGGACAGACCAACAGATGAAACAGAGGGAGGCACAAATAGGCAATAAACACAGCAGGTGCATGAAAGGGCATCAGCCATTACAATTTAAACCCTTTCAAATAGGAAATAACCAAATTATAGAGCAGCAAAGATAAAGCCCATCTCATTAGGTGTTGGTGAGGATTTTGTTACTTGTGGAGAAAGGTAAGGAGATTATGGTCTGTGTAAACAACCAGAGAACCAGGACCAACATACACATCGAAATGCTGTAATTCCCAATTCAATGCCATGCAGGGCCTCTTTCTCAATGACAGAGTAGTTCAACTTTTTATATTTTTTCGTCCCCTGTTCCAATACTGATCATCTATGAGTGACGTCACATCGCCCTCGGCCACAGTTAGCCACAGCAGCTCAGTGCACCGCAGCTTGAGGAAACACATGCACATACAAAATCTCAACACAACAGAAGTGTTTCCAGCAATACAAAAACATGACAGACTAAGGCACAGCACATTCGCAATAATATACAGTATATCTGAATCATATGATATTGTACATTGTAACAAACCACCTTAGTTTCAAACACCACCAACAGACAGACATCTTCATAAGTCCTTAAGTCAAGAAACATTAAACAACAGTATGCCCCTGCTGGGTCGATGGCTTTTTTGTGTCTCTGTAAAAATGGGTGTTAGTTTTTGCAGCCCGTCCATATATTTGCAAGTGTTTTGTGTTTTTGCGGCACATGTGCTGTCAAACTTATGAAGTTGTTTTCTGAAGTTGTAGCTTGTTTGTGTCTTTGCATGTGTTTTCTTAAGTTGCAAAGTGTTGAGCTCCACACAGCCGGTACTGATCATTTTTGGCATGACAAGCAGAAGGTATCACACACTTTATAAAAGTTCCACACAGCCACTATGTTTTGTTTTGGTGGCCTGTCACACAGATTAAACCAGGTGGGAGTCAGTGCTGCTATCAGCAGCACCAGAGTATTACTGGAGATCAGCTTTAAGGTGAACATGACTACTTGAAATTCAGCCAGTGATTATCAGTAGCTGATTGAGCTAGACAAAATATTGAATCACTATTGTGCATTCCTGCAGCCTTCAATGAACTCTTTAAAAAATAAAGAGATGTCGTCCATTTACGGGCCAGATGAATGGCTGAGTCACGAACCTCAGGAATGACTGAGATGGGTCATTCATCTTCGTGATTGCTGAACGTTGTGAATCATTTATAATACTTTTTGTTTTCCTTTGGCGGCTAAAGCATTATTGAAATGCAAAAACAATAAACCCCAGACATAATTACTTGACTGGAAAGCAGAAGAAAAAGAAACAGCCCTGAGGTTTAAATCCGACCCACCGGAGTTCACTCATATTCATAAAAGTCACTCCAAACATTATAAACCCACAGTTGTCGATATGAAATAATCAGACCCTGATGTGAAATGATCACATATAAATAATTTCATGCCCTCCTACTGTTCCTACTTCCCCTGAGGACCTAAAACAAAAGCTTTGTTGACAAGTGGAAAACACCCAGAGCAGATTAATGTAACACAGTCAAAATCCTCATCCTGTCTCAGAGCCCATAGTTCACGTCGGCCCTCCAGTGTGGCAGCCTGGCTAACATATTGTAGTAACAGTGACCAGTAATGGGATGGAGAGGCAATTTGCCACTGTTCTCCATTTTTCTCTGTGACCTTTTCTCAGGTGCGTGCAATGTATCTGTGAGTCTCCTGCTGTTCTAAATAATACCAAGGGACAATCACAGACCTGTCACCATACCTGCACTCAGTCTTTACCAAATGCCACCCAGTCATCAAACACAGGGGCCCTGATTGATGAATGAATTTGGGGTGGGCCGCCTACAAAGACATTGCCATGTCACTGTAAAATATTGTGCCCATTATGTCTCATGAAAAACAATACCCAGATGGTCTTATGTATTCATCAAACAGCAACCTGAATACCAGCCAAATGTGAGATTAATCCTGCTACTGAAACCAGTGTTGTTGGGCAAAAGTAGAAGCCTTAATGAAGACGGGTATTTCAAAAAATGTGCATCTTCATTTCAAATTAGCACAAATGTCACACATTGAAAGAGTGAGCACATTTCATTTGTGCATTTTTCTTTTGCTTCTTTTTTTTTTCCAGTCAAGTCTTGACACCGTTCTCAATGCTTGTGAGCACTCATCATGCTGGTGATAAATCATGCAGAAATGACACATAACAGCAGCACCAGTACAAAAAAAAAGGAAACTGTGCAGCTCTCCAAAGAGGGTCTATGCCAAAATGAAGAATGCTTGTTGAGGCTGCTCGTGCATTACAGATTTAATTTCCCTTGCTCAGCCCAAAAATCAGTTCACAATGTTTTCCACCTTTACGAATATTAGATGAGGACCTGAAGCGACCCAAACATTATGAACCTGCTGCCACGGCTCTCTTCTGAGACCACATCTGTGATTAAAAGATTTTTTTTTTTTTTTTTTTTGTCTGCTGACTAAAGCTTTTCTTCAGTTGCTCTCCACTCGCACTCTACACAAGGACAGGCGGCAGACAACAGAGCTCTCTCCCTGTGAAGAGCCTCCTGCCAGGCGACGATGCTGAGTGACTGCTGAAAACTTGGTGCAGAGGCTGATCTGGACAGGAAAATTAAAAGCACCCATTCTCACAGAAGCCACCAGTGTTGTTTTATTCATTGATTGTTTTGAGGTTTGTTTGGCTCGTGCTGGTCGAACCCTTCCGGCTGCGTTGAGCCAAATGTACAGCGGTCTCCCAAATGGGATCACTTCGTCACATGAAGTATTCAGATGTGAATCGCTCTTAACAGTAATGCATGGGTGAGAACTCTCAGCTCCCTGAAATATGCATATCATGTATGTTTTGATCCAACATGAAACGCCACCCCTTCCCCTGCCTGGATTTGAAAGATCTTACAAGCAGCACTATCTTGTATTATGTGCTTCACTAACCTGCGTATTTCTCCTCTTTTTTTTGTTTGTTTGCGTGGTGTTAAGTGAATTAATCACAGTGCATTATCCTTTCTAGTGTCAGAGTATAGCAGAGTTTCAATGTGCTCCACGCTTTTAAGCTCCTCATTTCCCACCTCTATGGGAGAGAGATATAGAATACACCTCTCGTCAAACTTGACAGGTCTATTGTTCTATTGTTATCTCAGCAGCCAATGAGAGCTCGTTATTTACCGGAAGTCCCGCCCCCTGACTGTCCAATGAGAGCTCGTTATTTACCGGAAGTCCCTCCCCCTGACTGTCCAATGAGAGCTCGTTATTTTACCGGAAGTCCCTCCCCCTGACTGTCCAATGAGAGCTCGTTATTTTTACCGGAAATCCCTCCCCCTGACTATCCAATGAGAGAGTACTATTTTAAGGGAACTCCCTCCCTTGTGTGGTTTAATGAGAGTTATTTTTTTTGTAACAAATTGACTAGCCTGTTAGCAACAACCCAGAGCCTATTTTTGTAACAAAATTGACTAGCCTGTTTGGCAACATTCCAGAGTCTATTTTTGTAACACATTAACTAGCCTGTGATTGAAGAAAATAGCAATTTAGGGAAAAAATGTGAAAGAGAGGGTGAGATGTGTCCAGTTTGTCCTCTCACTCCTGTAGCCCTTTTCCCGCCAGAGATTTCCCTTCCCATGAAGGACAATGTGGCCTCACAGCATGAGATGGCTCTGGCTGTGAAAACCTAACCTCAGCCTGTCAAAGGTTAGAAGAAGTATACTACAATTCTCCACGGGAAAACAACAACAATACATTTAATTAACCTACTCAAAAAAAAAAGAGAAAGGTTTTTAAAAAGAAAAAACAACAACAAAGAAATCCTTTGCATTTTCCGTGCTTATAAGACTTTCTGACCAGAAGACTGCTCACAAAATTTTGTCTGATCAATCTCATATTCTCCATTCAGAGTAGGCCTACCAACTGCTTCCTTCTGGGAGGAGATTTAGAGTTCCCCGGAGCAGGTTGAACCGTTACAAACATTCTTTTATTCCAACATCTGTTAATATTCTGAATGCACTATGTAGTTGTACAGTTGATAAAACACTGTGTACTGTATTGTAACGGTTGGGCAACTGCCATTTTTTGTTGCTGTGTGCTGTGTTGGTATGCAACGTAGGTTAGCTATGTTGTTTAATGTGTACTGTATCAGTACAGGTGATTGATTGATTGATTGATTGATTGATTGATTGATTGATTGATTGATTGATTGATTGATTGACTGATGTATATTTTATGATGATTTCATCATGTGTAGAGTCAAGATGGCTGCCGAGACACCGTGCTCATGAAGATCCTCAGAGAGCAAACAATTGTAATTGAGAACAAACAATTACAAAATATTGGCTGAGCTCCAATAATATCAATATTTCGACGAGCATATAAAGCAGCATTAAATCTGAGGAATAAGGATGCCTAAGAAGCAAACAAACACATACAAACTCGGCGTCTGAGGAAAACGTGGAAGGATTTACTCAAATTCTGAGAGAAATCAGAGAGTTCCGCCACGAAACAACTCGCAATTTCGAAGTGGTGAAGAAGGATATAAGCGAGATAAAGAAAAAAATCAAAGAGCTGGATAGTAGGATGGAAGAAGCGGAGTCCAGGATTGCGGCGAAGGAGGACCAGGAAATCATGTTGTCGAAGGTACTGATTCATACTCTACGTGTTCAGAAAGATTTGATGGAAAGATGTGAAGATTCTGAGGGCCGATCGCGAAGAAAGAATCTGAGAATCTATGCAGTAGCCTACCTGAAAAGTTAGAGGGAAGCGACATGATTGGGTTTGTGGAAAAAGTGTTACGCCACACGCTGAAAATTGAGGGGGAAATACCCATTGAAAGAGCGCACCGCTCTGGACAGCTGATTCAGCGCAATAACAACAAACCCAGGTCCATTCTAGTGCGTTTTCAAAGCTACAATACGAGGCAGAGGGTGCTCAGTGCCGTCTGGGCAAAGAAAGAGATTAAACTGGAAGATAACACCCGCATCTACTTTGACGAAGATTTCACTAACAAAGTGTTCCAGGAGAGAGCAAAGTACAGGGATGTCAGAAAGCAACTGAAGGAGAGAGGGATAAAGGCGCGTGTGCTTTTTCCAGCAAGGCTGAAGATAACAGAGGCTGGAGGAAAAGTGAGAGTGTTTCGCGACCCCCGACACGCAGCAGAGGGGCTCCGCGACTATGGAGTTGCCATGGAGATGACGCCCAGAGAGCCCGACTTGGAGTCCATGCTGAAGGCTTCCGGGTGGGAGACTGCGCCCAGCAGGAGAGCAAACCCGGCAAAGGAAATGCTGTCTGGGGTAAAGACATTATTGGATGCTATCAAAAAGCATGAAGACGGCGACGAAGAGGAGTCGAAGAGGAGACACCAGAAAGCGACTTTATGAAAAAGGTATGGACTGATAGACAAAATAAAGACAAGGACAGTGGACAGGGGATTCCCTGTGTAAAAAACAGTCACCATGAAATTTTGTTGTTTATTGTTGTTGTTTTTTTTGCTGTATTCAGTTCTCTCCTCTTAAATGACAGAGTTCTTAGAGAATCGAACATTTACGGGGTCTGACTGCAAAGTGTATGATTTTGAATATCAGGTAGACCCGGAGAGTCACGTGATTAATAATATCATTGACACTTGTAAATATTATTCAGATGATGAGCACAATGCTAAAATTGTAATGGACAATACATTTTCGTTAATTCATTTTAATTCAAGAAGCATGTATGCAAACTTTACTACAATTAAAGAGTATCTGAATAAATTAAAAGGAACATTTAAGGTGATTGCATTATCAGAGACAAGGATAAAGAAAGAGAGAGGCACTGAGTTTCATCTTGATGGCTATGAGTTACACTACATAAATAGAGAAAAATAAGATCGGAGGGGGAGTGGCTTTTTTTGTTGACAGAGACTTGAGGTGCAGAGTAATTCAAAATATGACAATTGTTAAAGAAAATCTAATGGAATGTATAACTGTGGAAATTGAGTTAGAAAAGAGCAGAAACATTGTGGTTACTTGTGTATACAGAACCCCAGGGTCAAATGTAGAAACGTTTGTAGATAGTCTAGAAGAGATAATAAGTAGAGTGAATGAAAACAAGACATACATGATCTGTGGAGATGTGAACATTGATCTACTCTGTGCAGCAAAACATAAAGCAACATCAGATTTTTTGGACACTCTATTCAGTAGAGGTTTCCACCCCCTAATCACAAAGCCTAGTAGAATTACATCATCTAGTGCTACTCTGATTGACAATATATTTCTGAATGTCACGGAGAATAATATCACTTGGGGGTTAGTAATAAATCACATCAGTGATCATTTACCAGTGTTTGTAATATATGATTGTCACATAAGGTAAAGGAAAACTGTTATAGATATGCAAGGGTAAGATCAGAGGAAGCAATACTTGATTTGTTAAATGAGGAATGGAATGAGGTTTATACAGAGGGAGTAAACGATGCATATGATTCTTTTTTCAAATGTTTCATAACACATTACGATAAACATTGTCCGATAGTTCAACTTAAAGCAGAAGTAAGTGATATATTTGTGTTAATATAAGTCTTAAATAGTTATATCTTCCGACAGCAATCACTTATAGAGTGTTTGGACCGAAACACGGGTCTGTCAGTCCCTCTGCTCTGCTCTGAGCCGAGGAGAAAACATTTATCGTATCCTACAGTTTTTATCCAATGGGGAGAGAGAACGGCATGCAGGGCTGTGTGTGTGTGCAGCCAAGGGACGCCGTGAATGTGGTGACGTAGGGACGAGGACTGTTATGGTGCGTTCAAGGAAACTCGTAACTCGTGTTTTTCCGACCTGTGAAGTGGTACCAGTTCAATCTGGTACGAGTTCACGGGTCGGAAGTTACGAGTGGCCGTTATAGTGACTTTCACAGGTAAAACAGGTCGGAAAAACACGAGTGGGTTGCCTGAAACGCTACAAAGTCGTAAGTTGACTTGAAGCTGTAATTTACGGTTTCAAAAGCCTGCCTGGAACGCAGCATTAGCCAAAACGACCGGATCGCTTACTTCTGCTTTAAGCACAAAGGTAGTAACAACAAAAAACCTTGGATTACCAAGGGCTTACAAAATGCTTGTAAAAAGAAAAACACACTGTATAGAGACTTTATTAAATTTAGAACAAACAATGCTGAAAATAAGTATAAGAGGTATACAAATAAGTTAACAACAATAATGAGGCAGGCCAAAAGGGAGTATTATAATAAAATAGCCTACTAAAAGAAAATAAAGATAATTTGAAAGGAACATGGAGGATCCTGAATGAGGTAATGAGGAACAAAACAGCTCCAACAGCTATGCCAAATTATTTTATTAATGAGAATCGAGAAATTAAAGACATGAATCAAGTTGCCAATGAATTTAACTCTTTTTTTTTTTGTGTAAATATTGGGCCAAATTTAGCTAACACAATCTCAACACAAAATCAACAATTCGTGGGAAAAGAAAAAATGGGAAGCAAGGTGCTACAGTCAATGTACCTAGGTGGGGTGAGTGAGAATGAAATAATATAGATCATAACCAAAACAAAGAGTAAGACATCAACAGACAGTGATGGGATAGACATGTGTATAGTGAAAAAAACTATTGATTGTATAATTAAACCTTTAAGTTACATATTTAATCTTTCTTTAAGTACAGGTGTTTTTCCTGAGAGGATGAAAACGGCAAAGGTTATTCCTTTATTTAAGTCAGACGACAGACATGAATTTAATAACTATAGACCAGTGTCAATGCTCTCACAATTTTCAAAAGTGCTTGAAAAACTGTTTGTTCAGAAGTTAGACATATTTCTTGAAAAGAATCACTTGCTGAGTGAGAGTCAATATGGGTTTCGAACCAACCGATCTACAGCAATGGCACTAACGAAAATAACGGAAGAAATAACAACGGCATTAGATAACAAAAAATATACAGTAGGGGTTTTTATTGATTTAAAAAAGGCGTTCGATACAATAAATCATGAAATTTTAATTTCTAAATTACATAATTATGGTTTGAGAGGAATTGCCTTGGACTGGTTAAGTAGTTATTTACAAAATAGAAAACAATATGTTCAGCTAGAGGGTTACAAATCAGAACGTATGAGGACAGTATGTGGAGTCCCACAAGGATCCGTTTTGGGACCTAAACTTTTTATTTTATATATTAATGATATTTGTGATGTTTCAAAGATTCTACAGTTTGTTTTGTTTGCTGATGATACTAATTTTTTTTTTTTGTTCTGGGGATGATTTGGGGATTATTGCAGAAAACATTACTAATGAAATGGATAAACTTAAGAGATGGTTTGATGAAAACAAGCTTTTGTTAAATTTGAAAAAAACTAAATTTATGGTTTTTACAAATCGAAAAAAGGATGAAATTGAACTTTCATTTGCAGGAGAGAGTGTTGAAAGAGTGTCTGTATTTAGGTTTTTGGGTGTTATCCTGGACGACAAGTTGTCATGGAAAAACCACATAGCATATGTAAAAGCCAAGCTGGCAAAGAGTATCTATATTTTGAATAAGGTTAAGTTTGTCTTGGACACTAACACACTAAGAATTCTGTATTGTACATTTATTTTGCCATATTTTAATTATTGTGTGGAGGTGTGGGGCAACACTTATGTAAGTAACATCACTCCTCTGATTCTGCTACAAAAAAGAGCAGTAAGAGTATTCCACAAGGCAGGTAATAGAGATCCCTCAAATAGATTTTTTATTTCTGCAGGTTTGTTGAAAATGGTTGATATAATAGAATTACAGAACCTAAAAATAATGTTTAAAGCAAAGAACAGATCATTACCAGAACAATTACAAAGCTTGTTTAAACTGGAGGAAGGGGACAACAGACTGAAGCTTGACTTTAAATATACATTTGCAAGTTGAGCTTAAAACAAATGTGTATTTAAAGTCAAGCTTCAGTCTGTTGTCCCCTTCCTCCAGTTTAAACAAGCTTTGTAATTGTTCTGGTAATGATCTGTTCTTTGCTTTAAACATTATTTTTAGGTTCTGTAATTCTATTATATCAACCATTTTCAACAAACCTGCAGAAATAAAAAATCTATTTGAGGGATCTCTATTACCTGCCTTGTGGAATACTCTTACTGCTCTTTTTTGTAGCAGAATCAGAGGAGTGATGTTACTTACATAAGTGTTGCCCCACACCTCCACACAATAATTAAAATATGGCAAAATAAATGTACAATACAGAATTCTTAGTGTGTTAGTGTCCAAGACAAACTTAACCTTATTCAAAATATAGATACTCTTTGCCACCTTGGCTTTTACATATGCTATGTGGTTTTTCCATGACAACTTGTCGTCCAGGATAACACCCAAAAACCTAAATACAGACACTCTTTCAACACTCTCTCCTGCAAATGAAAGTTCAATTTCATCCTTTTTTCGATTTGTAAAAACCATAAATTTAGTTTTTTTCAAATTTAACAAAAGCTTGTTTTCATCAAACCATCTCTTAAGTTTATCCATTTCATTAGTAATGTTTTCTGCAATAATCCCCAAATCATCCCCAGAACAAAAAAAAAAAATTAGTATCATCAGCAAACAAAACAAACTGTAGAATCTTTGAAACATCACAAATATCATTAATATATAAAATAAAAAGTTTAGGTCCCAAAACGGATCCTTGTGGGACTCCACATACTGTCCTCATACGTTCTGATTTGTAACCCTCTAGCTGAACATATTGTTTTCTATTTTGTAAATAACTACTTAACCAGTCCAAGGCAATTCCTCTCAAACCATAATTATGTAATTTAGAAATTAAAATTTCATGATTTATTGTATCGAACGCCTTTTTTAAATCAATAAAAACCCCTACTGTATATTTTTTGTTATCTAATGCCGTTGTTATTTCTTCCGTTATTTTCGTTAGTGCCATTGCTGTAGATCGGTTGGTTCGAAACCCATATTGACTCTCACTCAGCAAGTGATTCTTTTCAAGAAATATGTCTAACTTCTGAACAAACAGTTTTTCAAGCACTTTTGAAAATTGTGAGAGCATTGACACTGGTCTATAGTTATTAAATTCATGTCTGTCGTCTGACTTAAATAAAGGAATAACCTTTGCCGTTTTCATCCTCTCAGGAAAAACACCTGTACTTAAAGAAAGATTAAATATGTAACTTAAAGGTTTAATTATACAATCAATAGTTTTTTTCACTATACACATGTCTATCCCATCACTGTCTGTTGATGTCTTACTCTTTGTTTTGGTTATGATCTATATTATTTCATTCTCACTCACCCCACCTAGGTACATTGACTGTAGCACCTTGCTTCCCATTTTTTCTTTTCCCACGAATTGTTGATTTTGTGTTGAGATTGTGTTAGCTAAATTTGGCCCAATATTTACACAAAAAAAAAAAGAGTTAAATTCATTGGCAACTTGATTCATGTCTTTAATTTCTCGATTCTCATTAATAAAATAATTTGGCATAGCTGTTGGAGCTGTTTTGTTCCTCATTACCTCATTCAGGATCCTCCATGTTCCTTTCAAATTATCTTTATTTTCTTTTAGTAGGCTATTTTATTATAATACTCCCTTTTGGCCTGCCTCATTATTGTTGTTAATTTATTTGTATACCTCTTATACTTATTTTCAGCATTGTTTGTTCTAAATTTAATAAAGTCTCTATACAGTGTGTTTTTCTTTTTACAAGCATTTTGTAAGCCCTTGGTAATCCAAGGTTTTTTGTTGTTACTACCTTTGTGCTTAAAGCAGAAGTAAGCGATCCGGTCGTTTTGGCTAATGCTGCGTTCCAGGCAGGCTTTTGAAACCGTAAATTACAGCTTCAAGTCAACTTACGACTTTGTAGCGTTTCAGGCAACCCACTCGTGTTTTTCCGACCTGTTTTACCTGTGAAAGTCACTATAACGGCCACTCGTAACTTCCGACCCGTGAACTCGTACCAGATTGAACTGGTACCACTTCACAGGTCGGAAAAACACGAGTTACGAGTTTCCTTGAACGCACCATAACAGTCCTCGTCCCTACGTCACCACATTCACGGCGTCCCTTGGCTGCACACACACACAGCCCTGCATGCCGTTCTCTCTCCCCATTGGATAAAAACTGTAGGATACGATAAATGTTTTCTCCTCGGCTCAGAGCAGAGCAGAGGGACTGACAGACCCGTGTTTCGGTCCAAACACTCTATAAGTGATTGCTGTCGGAAGATATAACTATTTAAGACTTATATTAACACAAATATATCACTTACTTCTGCTTTAAGTTGAACTATCGGACAATGTTTATCGTAATGTGTTATGAAACATTTGAAAAAAGAATCATATGCATCGTTTACTCCCTCTGTATAAACCTCATTCCATTCCTCATTTAACAAATCAAGTATTGCTTCCTCTGATCTTACCCTTGCATATCTATAACAGTTTTCCTTTACCTTATGTGACAATCATATATTACAAACACTGGTAAATGATCACTGATGTGATTTATTACTAACCCCCAAGTGATATTATTCTCCGTGACATTCAGAAATATATTGTCAATCAGAGTAGCACTAGATGATGTAATTCTACTAGGCTTTGTGATTAGGGGGTGGAAACCTCTACTGAATAGAGTGTCCAAAAAATCTGATGTTGCTTTATGTTTTGCTGCACAGAGTAGATCAATGTTCACATCTCCACAGATCATGTATGTCTTGTTTTCATTCACTCTACTTATTATCTCTTCTAGACTATCTACAAACGTTTCTACATTTGACCCTGGGGTTCTGTATACACAAGTAACCACAATGTTTCTGCTCTTTTCTAACTCAATTTCCACAGTTATACATTCCATTAGATTTTCTTTAACAATTGTCATATTTTGAATTACTCTGCACCTCAAGTCTCTGTCAACAAAAAAAGCCACTCCCCCTCCGATCTTATTTTTCTCTATTTATGTAGTGTAACTCATAGCCATCAAGATGAAACTCAGTGCCTCTCTCTTTCTTTATCCTTGTCTCTGATAATGCAATCACCTTAAATGTTCCTTTTAATTTATTCAGATACTCTTTAATTGTAGTAAAGTTTGCATACATGCTTCTTGAATTAAAATGAATTAACGAAAATGTATTGTCCATTACAATTTTAGCATTGTGCTCATCATCTGAATAATATTTACAAGTGTCAATGATATTATTAATCACGTGACTCTCCGGGTCTACCTGATATTCAAAATCATACACTTTGCAGTCAGACCCCGTAAATGTTCGATTCTCTAAGAACTCTGTCATTTAAGAGGAGAGAACTGAATACAGCAAAAAAAACAACAACAATAAACAACAAAATTTCATGGTGACTGTTTTTTACACAGGGAATCCCCTGTCCACTGTCCTTGTCTTTATTTTGTCTATCAGTCCATACCTTTTTCATAAAGTCGCTTTCTGGTGTCTCCTCTTCGACTCCTCTTCGTCGCCGTCTTCATGCTTTTTGATAGCATCCAATAATGTCTTTACCCCAGACAGCATTTCCTTTGCCGGGTTTGCTCTCCTGCTGGGCGCAGTCTCCCACCCGGAAGCCTTCAGCATGGACTCCAAGTCGGGCTCTCTGGGCGTCATCTCCATGGCAACTCCATAGTCGCGGAGCCCCTCTGCTGCGTGTCGGGGGTCGCGAAACACTCTCACTTTTCCTCCAGCCTCTGTTATCTTCAGCCTTGCTGGAAAAAGCACACGCGCCTTTATCCCTCTCTCCTTCAGTTGCTTTCTGACATCCCTGTACTTTGCTCTCTCCTGGAACACTTTGTTAGTGAAATCTTCGTCAAAGTAGATGCGGGTGTTATCTTCCAGTTTAATCTCTTTCTTTGCCCAGACGGCACTGAGCACCCTCTGCCTCGTATTGTAGCTTTGAAAACGCACTAGAATGGACCTGGGTTTGTTGTTATTGCGCTGAATCAGCTGTCCAGAGCGGTGCGCTCTTTCAATGGGTATTTCCCCCTCAATTTTCAGCGTGTGGCGTAACACTTTTTCCACAAACCCAATCATGTCGCTTCCCTCTAACTTTTCAGGTAGGCTACTGCATAGATTCTCAGATTCTTTCTTCGCGATCGGCCCTCAGAATCTTCACATCTTTCCATCAAATCTTTCTGAACACGTAGAGTATGAATCAGTACCTTCGACAACATGATTTCCTGGTCCTCCTTCGCCGCAATCCTGGACTCCGCTTCTTCCATCCTACTATCCAGCTCTTTGATTTTTTTCTTTATCTCGCTTATATCCTTCTTCACCACTTCGAAATTGCGAGTTGTTTCGTGGCGGAACTCTCTGATTTCTCTCAGAATTTGAGTAAATCCTTCCACGTTTTCCTCAGACGCCGAGTTTGTATGTGTTTGTTTGCTTCTTAGGCATCCTTATTCCTCAGATTTAATGCTGCTTTATATGCTCGTCGAAATATTGATATTATTGGAGCTCAGCCAATATTTTGTAATTGTTTGTTCTCAATTACAATTGTTTGCTCTCTGAGGATCTTCATGAGCACGGTGTCTCGGCAGCCATCTTGACTCTACACATGATGAAATCATCATAAAATATACATCAGTCAATCAATCAATCAATCAATCAATCAATCAATCAATCAATCAATCAATCAATCAATCAATCACCTGTACTGATACAGTACACATTAAACAACATAGCTAACCTACGTTGCATACCAACACAGCACACAGCAACAAAAAATGGCAGTTGCCCAACCGTTACAATACAGTACACAGTGTTTTATCAACTGTACAACTACATAGTGCATTCAGAATATTAACAGATGTTGGAATAAAAGAATGTTTGTAACGGTTCAACCTGCTCCGGGGAACTCTAAATCTCCTCCCAGAAGGAAGCAGTTGGTAGGCCTACTCTGAATGGAGAATATGAGATTGATCAGACAAAATTTTGTGAGCAGTCTTCTGGTCAGAAAGTCTTATAAGCACGGAAAATGCAAAGGATTTCTTTGTTGTTGTTTTTTCTTTTTAAAAACCTTTCTCTTTTTTTTTTGAGTAGGTTAATTAAATGTATTGTTGTTGTTTTCCCGTGGAGAATTGTAGTATACTTCTTCTAACCTTTGACAGGCTGAGGTTAGGTTTTCACAGCCAGAGCCATCTCATGCTGTGAGGCCACATTGTCCTTCATGGGAAGGGAAATCTCTGGCGGGAAAAGGGCTACAGGAGTGAGAGGACAAACTGGACACATCTCACCCTCTCTTTCACATTTTTTCCCTAAATTGCTATTTTCTTCAATCACAGGCTAGTTAATGTGTTACAAAAATAGACTCTGGAATGTTGCCAAACAGGCTAGTCAATTTTGTTACAAAAATAGGCTCTGGGTTGTTGCTAACAGGCTAGTCAATTTGTTACAAAAAAAATAACTCTCATTAAACCACACAAGGGAGGGAGTTCCCTTAAAATAGTACTCTCTCATTGGATAGTCAGGGGGAGGGATTTCCGGTAAAAATAACGAGCTCTCATTGGACAGTCAGGGGGAGGGACTTCCGGTAAAATAACGAGCTCTCATTGGACAGTCAGGGGGAGGGACTTCCGGTAAATAACGAGCTCTCATTGGACAGTCAGGGGGCGGGACTTCCGGTAAATAACGAGCTCTCATTGGCTGCTGAGATAACAATAGAACAATAGACCTGTCAAGTTTGACGAGAGGTGTATTCTATATCTCTCTTATGGGGATTTGAAAATGTCTCAGCATGTTCAATTAAAGACCAAGTCATTAAATATGTAGCCGCCTTCGTACTGCTCGGTACTGAGCCGCTTTGGATTCTCCCGGTGTTTCATTGTACACAAATCAAAGCACATACTGCTTTAATTGTCCAGATTCTGGAAGGATATGTCAAGAAGCCTTTGGATATTAGAGCCTGTGTTTAAAAGATGCAGACTAGGTGGTAAATTTGAAATAGAATCAAATCAAAAATGAAAGAATAAAAATGTGTTTGCGTTTTGTTTTGTTACACCTTGAAAACGATAGAGAAAGCTCCTTGAATATAAGACGACATTACTAGTCTATGCTACGCTGAATAAAGTCGTGAAATGTGATATATTTTCATTGCCCCAGATGTTCACATGCATTCATTCCACTCACTCCAACTCTCCTGTCATTTCAGACCCTGTCTTGCCTCGGCCACTGTTTGTCCTGCTCCTGCCATCCCAGTCTTAATAAAGAGAGTGAGAACTGTCACCACGTGCTGCTGACTCCATCCAAAGCCGAGCCATGTCAAAATTATGCCTATTAATGTGAGTAAATCACTAATATTATCTAACTCTAGTCTAAATGAATCATATTTTTTTACAGTGTAATTTTGCAATTTTTACTCCAATTACAAGTGACATGTCTTTGCTAAGTTTGATCTTGCATATATGAGCCCACAACTTCAGCGAAGTTCCTGTAAGTACAGTCTCACAGGTTTACTGTAGCTGGCTGTAATCATTCTTCCTGTTCATAATGATGACCATTGAAATCCCGTTCTGATTGTGACCCAGTCCACAAGTACATTTTGCCATGAAACGTAAGTAAGTTGTTGAGCAGAGGGCTTGTAGCAAAAAATGATTGAAGTGGTGTCACTACTTTACTTACTACAGTACTTCTTAATCAACACATTTTCCTCAATTCTTCACTGGATTAAAAATCAAACTGGGGTCCGCCACCGACAAACAAAGAAAAGGTTACAGAGTGATAGACTCCAGACAATTTGTTCAGGTGCTCATGAAGTTGAGAAGTCCAAAATAGAAAAAGCAAAAGCGAAAACGCTTACTTCAGGCACTCCGACTGAGCCAAGGTCTGGTCGAAACCGGTCGGCGTCTCATATATTTTAATAGAGATATGCCCTAAATAAAATAAAGGCTTTTTAAAGAATTCCTTGGCTCAGTCGGAGTGCCTGAAGTAAGCGTTTCGCTTTTGCTTTTTCTACTTTGGTGTTCACCACCATCATACTGTAAATACATTTTGCTGTTTTGAAAGTTAAAATTAACTCATTGAACACTGTCTTCATCAGTGGAAAGTACTACTGACATAAACTCTTTCCTCTACTAATTTTCCTCTACTGAATCAAGCATGCTAACCAGCTAGCTCCAGCTCATCTTATCACTTACTACTCACTGCAGCCTCCGATCTACCCTGAAGACATAGTGCTGCTCTGAGGGCACATTATAACCTCTCGTCTTGTAAATGCAACATTTTTCTAAAGCTCTTGCTGAAAGCAACAGTCACCACCGCCTTCTCCCAACATGGAGCCATGTTGAGTGGCAAAGAAAACTTACAAATACCCCCCTTTAAGGCAAAACAAAAGTCTAAAAGGATAAACCTGTCATGAACTTCCTGTACCTTTTTCTGCCACAATAAGATTGTTAAGTCTGAGAAAATAGGAATCTTCAAAGAACAGCCCTAAGACACTTAAAGATAATGAATGCAGAAATTACATAGCGTAAAGCTATGTACACTGCATATCTATGTCTTGGATCTCTGCTTGTGACTCTTTCCTATTCAGCTCTATGCTGTTCAGACACAAGACTATGTTCAAATATTTGTAGTACAGACGTTTATTGGGGAAAATCTGCCGGAAAGTATCAAAGAGAATCAAAGAGAACAGAAGAGCTTCTTTTGATTTTTTTCACATCATCATTTATCAGTCGTACAGAAAAAAATCCAAGAATCAAAGTAAATATTTCACCAGAAGTAACTTCAGCATGCAGGTACACGTTTTATTTTTGTACCAACCAACTGTCACATGTAGTCGACTTGCTCTCGTCTTTACAAACTGACCAGCTGTGTTTTCACAACCGTACACCCACCTTTGATTGACAGCAACCACTTCATGTCCGTTCCCCTGAGAGCTGTTGGAAGTCATCCTGGAAAATGAAGAAAATACACCACTTCTATTAGAGGACAGAGTTTGAGTGGGAAGACCAAAAAAAAGTAAATCATTTAATCAGTAAATAACCCTGGAGTTTACTGACCATGACAGATTGACCGTAATATAATCACAGGATGCGATTCCCTTCAACATGTTCAACTGATTAGTCATTCTCATTACAATATTAATGGAGTGAACACCTAATGAGGAACAGAACCACATCACATTATTCCTGCTCATGCTCCACACATGCCTTCGAGCCACTGCCTCCCAACAACATTTAAATATTTAATCATTATATCCTTAAAACAAAATTTGGAGTGGTTGTGTATAATTTCTACTCTAGACCCTTGACGCTGCAGTTTGCAGCACACAGAGTTTGTACATGTGCTTTTTACATTGTAGATGAGTTCAGTCACCTTTTCGTATTTTGTTATGTTGCAGCCTGAGCTAAAATAACTAAGATACATTTCACAATCTACACTCAAGTCCCCACAACAGCAAAGTAAAAACAGAATCTTAGAGATCATGGCAAATTCATTGAACGCCACGCAATGACATCAGGTATTCAGACCCTTTACCCGGTGCTTAGTTGAAACAGTCTTCTTGGGTGTCACGCCATGAGCTTCACACACCTGGATTTAGGGATTTTCTGCCATTCTTCTCTCCAGATCCTCTCAGGCTCTGTCAGGTTGGAGGAAGACCGTCAGTGAACAGCCACTTTCGGTTTTCTCCAGAAACGTTCGATTGAGCTCAAGTCAGAGGAAGGGAAGACCCTGGCCAGGTTTTCATTAAGTATATCTCTGCTCTTTGCTCAGTTCAGCTTTCCCTCAACCCCAACCTGTCTCCCTGTTCCTGCTGCTGAAAAACACCCCCAGAGCCTGATGCTGCCACCACCACTTTGCCTCACCATCAGGATGGTATTAGACAGGTGATGAGTGGCACCTGCTTGTCCCCAGACATGACGCTTAGAATTGAGGCCAAACAGTTCAGTCTTGGTTTTATCAGACCAGAGACTCTTGTTTCTCCCGATCTGAGAGTCCTTGAGGACCAAACTCCAAGCAGCTTTCATGTGACCTTTCCTGAGGAGACGCTTCCCTCTGGCCATTCTGACATATGGCTTAGATTAAAGAAGGAGCCCTGCGGCGATGGTTATCCCTCTGAAGGCTTCATTCATCTCCACAGTGACTATCAGTTTTTTGGTGTCCTGTCCACTCTTAGCACAGCCCTTCTCCCTGAGTGCTCAGTTTGACCGTCCAGCTGAAGGTAGAGCGCTGGTCGGTCCAAACTTCCATGGGAGCCTTCAGTACAGCAGAGATGTTTCCCTCAACACAATCCTATCTCTGACTTCTGCAGATAGTCCCGTCCTCCTTATGGGTTTTTGCTCTGCTACACATTATTATAACCAGTTATCTTAATTTACCACAGGTGGACTCCAATGAAGGTGTAGAAACATCTCAAGGATGTTCAGGAGAAGTGAGAGGCAGCTGAGTTTAATTTCAAGTGTCGTAGTCAAAGCGCTGAACACTTGTGTTTTGTGCCTTTATCATCAAGGAGTATTGAGTATTGCAGCTACAGTAGATGAAGTAAATCTGAATTTAAGCATATTTAGCTTAAGGCTGCAACATAATAAAATATGAAAAAAGTGAAGGTCTCTTGATGCTCTCTGAGTGTACTGTACGAACTGTTTTTCTAAGAAGCTTTGAATCATATCATTGGAGTTTGAAAGTATGAGGTGAATTCTCCGTGGGTCTCGCAGCGACATTGTGAAAACTAATGGATGCCATTTGAGTCCTGTTCCTGAGGCGTCAGGGAAAAAATAACTCTTCCCCCCATTACCATCTGTTGAAATACCTGGGTCGTACTCTTAATACTTTCTCCTCTGCAATCTTTCTGTTGTCCTCCAGAAGAAGTAAAGTGCACTGTATTACTCCTGCTGTGACAACTGGAGTGCATTGCTGGCATGAAATTACATCTAGAATGTTTTTCTTTCTTTTTCTCAGCGTCACCATGTTTATGTAAGTAGAGAAGTGTTTCAACAATAGCTCCAAATATGTTCCATTGTACATTTAATAATTCAATTAGGAATTATATTGCATACACATCATATACCACTGAATATCAATATTAATTGTTTGGAATATGTAATTCCTCTGCTAGACTGCTATGAATGCCTTCTGGCTGGTCTGATCTAATGAGGTGCTGCATCATAGACCAGGCAGATAATCAGTGGCACAAATTAACAAAGTTATTTGAATTAATCAGGTGATACATTTGGGTGAAATTTTAAACAACACTAAAGGGCATGCTACTTATGTTTCATTTACATGCACGTGTCAAGAGGCAGTTTAAACTGATTACTGTTAATGAACTCATCAAGCAAAAATGTTCAACTATTTGGACGGTGTCGCTGAGACCCATCAATATCTCCTGACTTTGATGACATTAATTCCATCTTTTATTAAATATTATATTTTCATAATTGGCCAAGTCTGGCTCTCAGTCTTCACAGCAAACATGCACGGACATGAGATGAACTGAGTTAAGGCCTCATGAAGGTCATTAGCGATGATTAATGATCGCAGATACACGACAGAGAGGAGCAAATACTGCTAATTAATGTGTGAGAACAAAGAAAATACGAAGCACTTAATTTCTGAAGTACTCTTTAGATGAGTTTAATTTGTTTAAAGTAAGTTGTCTATAGTGCCATAATCAAATATTTTTGTTGAGAAGGTGAGGACAGGGCCTCCACTCTAAACATAAAAATATTAGCAAAAATAATGCAGAAGAGACCAACAAGGGTGTTTTTGAGTGTAAGATAAACAAGAACAAGTAAAGCACACGCTGCTAACAAGAGGTGAGGAATCTGAAGGTGCTGAAGGTTACCAGTTATATAACACCCTGCAACTCGCAACCAAAGGACGAGGTTTCACTTTCAACATGACGGAAATATTAATAGTGCACAGAGTTCCCACCTTGACTCTGGTCTCTTGATATATTTTACCCTTCCTTTTTGCAAAGGATGTGCAGTAAATTGGTTCACAGAAACAGTTCTCACTTCCATGTGCACTGCAGTCAAACAGGCGCCATGACAATAACAGGCTCCGTTAGACTTCTACATCACAAATTACCGCACAGACCTCTTGCATGGAAAAATGGAAATTTTACTTCATTTAATTTGATCACCCTCATTTATTCGTTCAATAATAAATGTCAGCAAAGGGAATTTTGTTTTTAAGCTCCTTCTCTTGAGAGATAACGATTGTATTTTAATATTACTTGAGACAGTGTAACATTTTACACTGTAATATATACAGTATATTGTGTAAATGACATGCATATTAGCAGGACATACATTGTACTCAGCAGTGTAATAAATTACACAATATCTCATATGGTAAATGGATGGAGTGCACTTATATGGAGCTTTTCTGGTCTTATCGACCACTCAAAGTGCTTAATGATACAAATTTACCCATTTACTCATTGATCACATCCATACATTGATGGAACCATCAGGAGTAATTTGGGGGTTAGTGTCAAGGACACTTTAACACATAGACCAGAAGAGCAGGATCAAACCACTGGTCCTCTAATTACTTGATGACCCAGTCCTTCTCCTGAGTCACAGCCACGACCCCCAAACATGAATGAAATCAACATTTGATTTTCCAGATTGTTCATTTAAGTAATGATCTGCTGTGATACTGTGCATATGAAGGTGTAATTTAGCACTGATTATACCTCGAGAGACCAGCAGGTCGGCTGAGAAATTTCCCTTATAATCATAGACCAACACAATTCAACAGTCAATCAACCTTTACAGTATTACGTGAAAGTTTACTCCGGTTTAAATCGATGTATGTTTTTTTTTATAAAAGTAATTAAAGGGATAGTTCAACATTTTGGCAAATTGGCCCATTGCCATAATCCCTATAGTCATAGCAGTAGGTTCGTTACCTTTATTTGTCGGTGTAAGCTATTTTTAGAACGGAGGAGCGGAGCGGCAGGCTGTTCAGAGCTACACTATGGAGGCTAATGGAATTTCTTGGTTTCCCTCATCAAACTCATCAAATACAAAATCCCAAAACTCCAAAACGCTTTCGTGGACAAGTTGTGACCTGCACAATCACCACGCTATGAGATAATAATGGAACGTTACGAAACGGAGCCGTTTTCGAGGTAAATACAGAGTCTGCTTGCTGAAAAACTGTCCCTGAACGCAACGCGCATCAGCGGTTTTGCATGAATTTACCTCTAAAACAACTCTGTCTCGTAACGTTCTATTATTATCTCATAGCGTGGTGATTGTGCAGGTCACAACTTGTCCACGAAAGCGTTTTGGAGTTTTGGGATTTTGTATTTGATGAGTTTGATGAGGGAAACCAAGAAATTCCATTAGCCTCCATAGTGTAGCTCTGAACAGCCTGCCGCTCCGCTCCTCCGTTCTTAAAATAGCTTACACCGACAAATAAAGGTAACGAACCTACTGCTATGACTATAGGGATTATGGCAATGGGCCAATTTGCCAAAATGTTGAACTATCCCTTTAATATTTAGCCATCTTATAAACTGCTAATGAACACTACACAATGATATATTAGCATAATTATGTCTTAAAAATTCAGATAAATCGGTTGGGAGGCCAGTTTATAGGTGTCTAGGCAGCTTAAAGTAGCTATACAAGCTATAGCAATTTAGTGTTTTTATATACAAAGTTTGAAACATTCACTGTAACAAACACTGCTTGTGATTTAGGTAGACAAACTTTCAGTTGAAACTTACAGTATTTGACAGACAGCCTAATCGGATCATATTTGGATTAAAAGATTATCACAGCATGCTACGTTTGTTTCTTCCTAAGTATTAACTTTATTACACCTTCAAGTATTTCTGGCTGCCTTTGCATCAGCTTTAGAGGATAGAGCTTTTACAACCTGGTTCCTGTTTGTACATCCGTAAGTGTAGAGCGGCTGTGCTCTGCTGAACAGAGCAGAGGATCTTCATCTGAACCAAAGACTCGGAGAGAAAATGAAATGAATTTCAAAGCATCTTCCTCAAATTTCTGACCTTAACAGCCTCAACTTCAGATTGATGTGCTTCAGATGAACATCAGCCCCCGCAGATGCAATTGAACCACGATGAAGTTATGCAGCTGTTAGAAATCATTTCTCATTTTATGGCGCGCTCCTTATGTCATCTCTGCTTCTGTGTGATATGATTTGAGGAGCATGCTGTAATTTAACAAAGCATTCAAACATTAAGCTGAAAACCCTTACTGACTGAAAGACGTTCCAGTCACGATTTAATGTGTTTCGCTTCTGGAACATTGTGAGGAGCCGAGATGAGACGGGGTGGGAGGTGTCTGTGCTTCTTCTCTGATTTCTGCTTTCCTTCCAAAATATTTCGCTCTGCCTTCTGTCAGTCACAACCCGTTCAAGCCAAGACACAAACTATAAAGCCATGCTGCTTTTGGCCAATGTGAAATATAAGAAATGAGTTACCTCTTTGATGAATACATTTACTGAATCATTTAATTATATTCTATAGCTTTTGTTCTTCAGAATAAAATGTCAAGCATATAACAGTGGCTTTTTGCTTTGTCCTCCATTGTTGAAAAGTTGAAAACAGGACGTGTGAAGGGCAGAGTGGGATTTCAAAATGCTAAGCTTTTTTGAATCATAAAACCGCTCTAAAAACCAAAACTATAGTAATGTGTGTGGTCTGCATTCAGAAAAGTCTGTCTGGCCTGTTTTCTCCTTTGCCAGTATGAAAAAAAAAGCCCTCAATGGAAGCCAACAACAGTATAAATCACACGTGACATGGGTGCAACTTTCAAATGTCATGGTAAAGTTGCTTTTGAGCTCAATCTGTAATACAGCACAGCACTCTAGTGGCCACGAGGGTAATAATTGTCTGTGTGTGTGTGTGGGGGGGTGTGTGTGTGTGAAAATGAGAATTGTGACTTTGAAATACACTGAGCCACGAAGGTGTCCCCCCTTCCCCTTTTTTTTCTCCCATCTTTTCTGATATAAATGAGCAGGTGTCAGGAAAATGTTTCACTTCCACTTTGGCTCATACACCAACATCACAGATGACCTGACATGGAGGTAGTTATTATTCATCATGTGTGAGGAGACAAAAATGAGCCTGCATTATATGTATTCAGTCAGAGCCAAAGAGGCAAACACATGCGGTAAATTTTAAATGCGAGGATGAAATTCTGCATGGTGACGGGCAGGAACTGACTCAAAGCCGCAAATAAGATATTCTGCATCTGGAATGACATTTTGACACAGAGAGTCTGTGTGAGAGACAGACGGAGACGGCGAAAACGCTTGACTAGTCAAACAGACAGAGGGATGAGATGTGTTTGTAAAACTGAGAACCCTTAAGCACCATCCACTCTTTTGGAAAAGTGTGACAGTCAAACTTTCCTTCTCTCTTTGTGACGCCAACGCTCAACTTTTTTTGGGAGAGAGCCGGTGTTTGTGGCATTTTCATCGCCCAAAGACAAAAATCAGGAAACTACACCTTTCAAGAATCTTTCAAGATAGTTTAAAAGGACATCTGGTTTCCTAAATCTGACATTCAAAGAACACGTTGATCACATTTACACCACCAGTAACTGAAATGAAACGCCTGTCCTTTGACTTACTGTATAATCTAAAGGTTCTGCTATCAAGACCCTTCAATGCATGTGCATATACTTTGGCTGCAAGGCTACTGCTGTCAACATGTCAGATGATTTGGAAAAGGTTGAGGCAAGCAGAGGAATGAAAAGAGGGAACAGAAAAAAGCCTCTGATTTTTGATATACAGTATATATATAGAAGTGTATACACTGTATACAGGATATAATTATTCTCAACTAGTGCCTCCTTCATATGAATCACATTATAATGAATTAAACTATGCCTCATTTTCCCAGGAAACAGCTCAAGGACCCTTGAACTCGCGAAACAGCCACTGTAGCCATTAGTGTGAGTCTGCTGTAATTCATTATGCAAAGCAAGGCCCTTAGTAATATGCAAAGAAATATTACATGGAATGAGTAATATGAAAGTAGAACTCATTACAAAGCCACACCGGTATTTTCTAATATGAAAAAAAAAATCTTTATGACCCACTGGTTAAACCTGGTGTGACCTAGTTTTGAATTTCTTTTCCTGAGCAGCAGCGGCTAACATTTGTGCATTTAGACATTTTCAACCAAAGTCAATGACATGGAAAATGAAAATGGAATGAAAAACAATTTCATGTATGAGATGTAAGAAACCGCTTCACAACATACAGCATAGTACTGTAGATGTTAACTACAGTAACGAGAGCCATAAGGACATTTTAACTGAACTAATACAAGCTGCATCTTTATGAATATGTCATGTAGCTGGTGTAAAGTGGGTCTGGTGTGCTTTAATCTATGATGTATAAAAAACGCCATGGGGGACATGTTTACAGTGTGTATGTAGAAATGTCTTCTTGCAAGGAGTTAACACTACACATACTATAATGTAATCATTAATTAAACGTCTTCATTGCCTCGCTGTGGCCTGATTGGATGAACACTGAGTCTCGCTGCCTTCCTTCTGTATCGTTTTGGCACATTTGAAAACTCACCTTTGAAACACGACCACATGAAGCATGACCTTTAATTAAAGAGAAGGACATGCAGGGCTTCTCTGAGGTGTCATGTCTTGGTACAAAGTGTGACTCTAAACAAAAACAAAAAGTGAACAAAATCCCGGCATGAACTTATATATTCCCAGCACATCAGAGACATGGCACACAGTAATGGAACAGTCTGAAGCTGCTTTATTTGTGATAAATGGGGGGGTCTCTTTTTCTGTTATCAGTCTGAACTTTCGCATTCACATTATTGACTTAGATATTAAAGTGTCACTATGAGTTTGGAGCAAGAACATGTGCATATATCCGCTCGTATAGTCTGTGCTTTCAGATTCTTCTCCATCCTCTCCCTTTGTACCGTCAGACTCTAAACTCTGCTCTTCCAGTTCGAGCTTGTGATTTCTCACTCATATGGATGCGACGCACACTTTACCGAATAGATCTGAATGTCAATGCTGAAATATTGTATATTGATATTTGCATTACAATTTTGTTTAGATCAAAATGATCAGTCAAGGACACAGATGGTCAGCCAGCGAGTGAAAGGGAGCGGCCCAACCAATTTCATACCTACTGCTGCCTACTCAGAGCGCATAACAATTCCGCTGAGCCGGTTGTATTTGACATTGTGAATGTGTCATGTTCATGTGGGATGGCTCCTTTCGGATCAGCCTGATGCAGCACTTGCAGACTTCAGTGGAGTCCAACATTCACCTGAAAAAAAAAAAAAAGTCATACAAGCACTTTTGCTAAACGGTGAAAATCCCTCAAGTGCTCGTCTCTTCTGTGGCTGTAAAAGCAGATGTGGCTGCTGTGTTTGCCCATCTGTAGCCAGGATATAGTATGGGGACCTGCTAAATTCTCCTTGGCCTGCATACCATTTGAATACAGCTCAGGTAAAATGCTGTTGCTTGCAGGTGTATTCTTGTTGGTTTTCATCACACATGTGCATGAAATGAAACATTTTGTGAGCGAATAATTCTTCCATACCTACTCTACATCTGTTGCTGTTAACTCAGTCTTTGCACCACCTTACTATAGATGGAATCAAGCAGGCTAAAATTCATTCTATTTACTCTATTTCCTCCATATAATGCTTTGGATATTTTATTCCTGGTAAACAAAGGGCACTAGTGCAGTGCCACTATTTGATAAAACTCTGCTAAAAATCTAAATAAATAAATAAGAAGTAAGACTTGATCTGCTCTTAAAATTAAGGCTCCATTGACAGTTAATTAAAAACATCCTGCTTCTATGGTTTCTTGCTGTGGGTTGAGCGAGCCGTTTCTGTTACCTAATATTGATGTAACATGAAATGCAACAGGTCAGAGGATCTACTTGTTTTTAAACTAAATGAAATATACTGTTGATAATGCTTCATTGGAGCTCAGTTAAATTACACTAAATTGGCAACCACAGTTTCTAGGAAAATTAACTACGCATCTTAAGTCGGCTATAATCTAGTATTGTGAACAATGCAGAAACCTTGATAATTATCTGTGAGGAAAACAAAAAGACACACAAGGTGCTCTCTATCTGTATGTTTTTTTTTTATCTTCCTGTCTGCTGCAAACCTCAGGCAGAAAATGAAAAAAAAAAGAGAAGAAATCAGCCAAATTTCTCTTTTTCACCAACCGTCTAAAAGTAGCCTACAGAGAACAGAAAATGTCTCTGCAACAACTCATCTGTCAAATATAGTTAGTTGAGTGTAACTACATGATTTCTCGCCATCTTGTAGTAGTATAGAGTAGAAGTATAAAGTGGCAAAAATTGATTCCTCTGAATCGTCCCTATAAGTGCAGAGTACGTAAATGTCATTCCTGTCGCTGCTTTGGTCATTCTTAGAAAAAGTCCCTAATGGTTATGTATTATTCCACTTTACTGCTAAAATCTATAAATGATAATAGGAATTAAAACATACCTGGAAATAGAAAATAACACCAAAGTAGTGAAATGTTACAGCAAATATACCGAATTACTCATGTCTTGTATGATTTTAAGCCTGCATGATGGTATTATTCTGTTGACGTCGGTCTACGTCATCACGCAGAAGGCACCCGGCGCACGCTGCACTAAGCGAGGCACGTTTGTTTCGGTTTGTTTTCATGGTGGACACTGGGCAGTGGATGACTGAGCGCTACAGAAGTTGTGGAAAGTGAAACGATTCAGCCCAGAAACGAGTTTTGCACCGTGAAACAGACGAAGACACGAGGTGAGGACATTGCATTTCAACCAGACACCGACCAGGGTGTCGACTGTTGCCATGTTTACCGGAGCTAACAGTAGCTATGTAGCTAATGTTAGCATCTGAGTAGTTGCCCACTTCTCTGTCACTACCATAATACATCCATGGTCACTACACGATGCAGGGATAATAAAACTGAAAATCACACTGAAGCTGGTAGGACGTGCCTTTTTTTTCATCGTGGGTGTGCACTTACCACTCCCCATTGACGCCGTTAGGCGTGTTTACTTAGCAGCTAATAATGTGCTGTAGTACAGATTGTACAATCAGTCTTTTACTTTAAATCCCTTTATTATTTGAGGACAGTTAGTTAATGACTGAGATTCATGCCTGAGCTCCAGGGTGTTTTCGCGAGTACTCCAGCCCTTAGGCAAAGCTTCTTGCCATAAAAGCAGGGGGGGGGGGGGGGGGGGGGATCTAATTAGAAAACGTATTAAAAGTGTTTCATTTGATCAGTCAATCAACACATTGAGTTTCATTTTAAAGTATAAATTCTGTTAAAATGAATCCTTCTTACAAGAATGCAGCACAATGAAGTTAGCTGACAGTGGGGGGTTCCTTTGACAAATAGCTACTGGCTGATATCATCTACTTCCACCTTTATCAAGCCCGGATCTACCATATGGGCAACCTGGGCAGTTGCCCAGGGGCCCTTGAGCCAAGAGGGGCCCTTTGCGATTGGGTATAATATTTTTTCCTCATGACTCAATCTAAACGCGAGCCACAGCGGCTGGCACTTCTCCTACAGCCCCTGAACACAGCACTCATGCTCCTGCCCAACTATCCAATCAGAAGAAAATAAAAGTTGTTTACAATAAATGGGGTCTCATGATTGCCTGCTCTATATGTCATTTTGATGATTTCACAGGTAGTGATTGGCAGCCGATCACAATGCACTGCTGATTGGCTAAAAATAAATCGGGGCGGGACCGACCAGCATTACCGATCCGAGATCAGTTTTTCAAGAACGAATTGCACAGTGTGTGTTTGTAACCGATCCGTGATCAGATATGTTGCACGTTCGAGCAGGTAGCCTAGGCTAGAGCAGTGAAAATAATTTTAAACCAGCGTTAACAGAAAATTGATAGCAGTAATAAGCGAAAGAAAAAAGGAAAAGGAGGAAAAAGAAGCGGCAGCCAACAAAAACGTACCGCTAATAAGCTCGGAATAATGAAGAGGAGAGACGTTAGCTTTGAAGCATCGACCGACAACAGTGAGCCTCAGCTAACGGTAGCTAGCGCCGCCGACAGAGACACGGCAGCACAACCACAGCAAACAGAGGGAGAGCAAGGTGCCAGTTCTGGCCATCATCCCCGAAGACCCTGCGCTCTGGGGATCCATAGCAGAGAGAGCGCTTCAAAACTGAAACAAATAAAAAATGAACTCAGTCAGGACAACCATGGGTCAGAAGAGGCTGACATCACTATCCTTGATGGCCATTGAGTTGGACCTGGGGGAGCTGGACTTTGAGGACTTGATCTCGGAGTTTGCAATGAAAAAGTCAAGAAAGAAGAACTTCTGAAGGTAATAAGTATGGTTGGCTAGATCACACATTTAACGGCAAAAAAAATTTGATCCTCCAATTTCTTTTCTTTTTTTCGCCGTTAAATACACACGTGCGTCGCAACAGCTGATGATCAGTGCGCTCTGTCTCAGCTGATCGCGCTCATATGGAGGTTAGATCGTCCAATGTAGAACCGTTTTTATAAAGTGCAGCCAAACACCAGGCAGAAGGAGCAGCAGAGCTCCTCTGACAGCTTCTCTGTAGAGCTGAAGGTGAACAGGCTGGAGAGCAGCGACGTCCTCTTTTATTTATTTTTTATTTTTTCAGTGCCGTCCGTGTAGGTTACATTTATTGTCTCGTCTTCCTTCATGGGGGCTGCTGCTCATACTGTCAGTCCTCCTGTATAACTTTTTGCTGAAAAATATGACTGAAGGCTCGTGAAGTCTGCACGCATCGACACGCCCCCATGAGTTGAAAAGGAGCTAATAAAAAATAAATAACCTATAGTATTAATCGGTCAAAATTCTTGTTATCGGTTAAAGGTTAAACGGTTAATCATGTGCATCCCTAGATTACAGTGGGGGTTTGTTGAGTGCACTGATTGCAGAGGGGACGAAGCTCCTGCTGAATCGAGCAGAGTTCTGTACAGTATGTGCATGATGGCAGCAGTGTGAAGTGTGGGTTGGGGGGGTGATCCGGGTCATTTGTTATTGTCTGTGCAAGGTGTGTGATAACTCTGTGATTGAGCTCTGGAAGCTTCGATGTGGGATGGTTTGTGATTTTGAATTCATTCATTCATTTTATCATTGTCACTTGTATTTTTGAGTGAGATGGTAATATTTGGTTTACTGAACTGGACAGAGATTTGCTTCGTCCTCAGCTGGACCGGTCATTTAGCTTTGGACCAATAGGTGTGTAATTTGACATGCTCACATAATTGACATAGGCTGTAGCACACTGTGTGTGTGTGTGTGTGTGTGTGTGTGTGTGTGTGTGTGTGTGTGTGTGTGTGTGTAGTCAGCGTGTCTGGTGGCTTGAGTTGCCTTGGTGTAAATGTGGCCACCTTAAGGGTGTGGATGTTGGTGGGGGGGGGGCCCTCTGGGCTGACATTGCCCAGGGGCCCCTGGGGGTACTGATCCGGCCCTGACCTTTATGATCATCTTTGTCAAAGTAAATGTGATATGGTTTTGTACCGTTAGTTTGCAGAACAAACTGCAAAGGTAAACTGGGGTTTACCAAACCATGATGGGTTTGGGTATAAAAATAATCATTAGCCACAAATAAATGTAAAACCTTTTCATGGTGCCAACATTCTTAATCAGAAAATGTGTCTCTGTGGTATCTTTTGAATAATATGATAATACTCATACCATTTCCTGTTTTTCTCTCCCTAGGATTAACACTATGACTTCTCCCGAGCCCGTCATCAGGTCGAAACAGACAGAGAAAGACGTCAATGGAGTTTCAACACAAGTCGTCTGTACAGAGTTTAGTAATTACATATTTGTAGTTCTCACTCAGTACGGCAAAATTGGGACACTGATATCCGTCACACCTGACTCCAGGTCTAATGATATCAGCACCCCAACGTTCTCCACCAAAGTGCTTCTGGGCAAAGACGAGGTACGCTGGATGAATCTGTTGAGATAAATAATGTATTAGTGGGTATCAAGGGATATCAGACAGACTCGGCCCAACTCATTTCATGCTGTGAAAGGGCAGATGAGATTGGTTCTGACCTGCTCTGGTAGATTGGAAAAATTAGATATTTTCAGGCCTTTTACTATTTACACAAGAAAACTCATTTAATCTCTGCATGAGCATGTCATTTTCAAACTAGCACACTGTGCTGGAATCATCAGTAGAAATGGATTAAAACAGTATTTTTTCGTGCGGTTGACAAAACTGTTGGCAAAACTTACACTATCTTGTAAACAACACTATCATAAAAAATAATGTCAATAACATAACACTGTTGTGTTATATAGTGTGTAATGTCTCAACAGGGAGTCTTCATCTCTTTTATAATCTGGTTTGTTGGATTATAGAAGAATCTGCCACAGCCGCCTTTCTGTTTTTCACTGAAATAGAATCAAGTCATAGTGATATTTGCAGATATTGTTTTCTGTAAAAGTACCCGCCAATAATGCGCTATGTCACTAATGGAAAATTATAACTATTTACTCTGAAGAAATCAAAATCGCTTTAAAGAGTCACTTTTTAGTTTTCTCCTGCTGCAAACATGTTACATAGCAGCATTTCTGTGTGTCATGATCTAATAACCTCGTTTGTGTTTCTGTTTTCAGCCACTGACGCATGTCTGTGCCAAAAACCTGGCAACATTTGTGTCACAAGAAGCTGGCAACAGGCCTGTGTTACTGGGACTGGCACTAAAGGATTCTTCCATAGATTCAGTCAAACAAATGAAAGAGGTCATTAAAAGCTGTCAAGTCTGGTAGTCTGGTCAACACAATGGACATATAGCCCTTGGGATGCCTCCATTGTCACATTTTTCTGTTGTGTCTTTTTGTGTGTCTGAATACTGGTTTGTAGTTGAAGAAACTTGAGGCTTGAGGTCCAATGTCATTCACTCTGATTCCTTTGATTCGTTGAAATAGGAAGGAATGTCTCTTACCAAGAACGTAATTTTGAGTTTATCTGGTTTTCTGCAGGCCACTGTGCTCTCACAAACTGTAGAGGTGTGCAATGACAAAGTTATGCTTGGCCAATAGCTGCAGTTATATCACCGTGTAAAATATATATTTGACCTTCCAGCTTTTATTCCAAGTTTGTAAAACTTAATACTGTTATTTTTATACTTTTGAATGTTTAAATATTTAAATATTCAGAACTGTCTCTTGAGGATGATGTAGAAATAAAACAGGTCTCTTCTAAAAGTTGTCTTTTTTTCTGTCTTTGAAACAAAAGCAGCTCAGTCATCTCCACTCCAGTGAAGGATAATTTGGGTTTAGCACTCGATCAACATTTTAAGTATCACAAATCTTTCCATCCAAGTGGAAAATTGGGCCAGGCCTTTTCTAATCATGCCGAGGTCTTTGCTTCATTCATCAATTATAGCAGTATTACAGAGGCCACAATGCAGCAACCCTTCAGTCTCCCTCAGCACATTTCCAACACATCCTATGTCAGTCATGTTTTACATTATCCTCTGGACTTTGTAATATAGTGTATAATTGTAGTATAAAGATGTAATAAACATTTCTATAGTTTGACTGATTTGGGATAGTTGTGTCCTTGCTGAATTTAAATATCTGTCTGATTTTCTTGATTATTGATTTTGGTTTATAAAAAATATTTGGTCTATATAGTTTTGATACTCTCAAGCACAAAAATCATTCAAAAGACTAAATGTCAAAATTATAGCAGATTGTTTCTTGTCAACTGGTCCAGCTCAAATATATGACCCTGTTTTAAATTCTTGTAACAGATTGTGCACTGTTTATATGTGTTTGTGTGTGTTTATTAGTTATTATTGATAAGTTAAGTGATATATTTATTTATTTTTGCTGATGTCCTTTAAAAAATAAAAAAAATATTGTGCAATACCAGTGACAAACATAAAGACATGACATAGCAAAAGACAGGGAAGACCTAAAACGGTAAATGGATTGAGATAAATTGTGATAAGCAAAACAAGAAAAGAAGAGAAAAAATAAGTAAATAAAGTTAAGTCATATTTTATCAAACAGCTTTAACATGGAGAACCTAAGGCAAGATTGTATTATTTAACAGTTTAAGCACAGTAAGCTTACAACCAGGAATTACTTTACTATATCATGACATAATTATTTGCTTTATTAGAAAGGGGGGTGAGTTGGGGCCCAACATAAAATATTAGCCCTTGGGCCCCTCAAGATTTTAATCCGGCCATATGACTTTGTAAATTTACTACTTTAGGTGATAAATAAGTTTAAAAAAAAATCTATGACACTGTAAGCAGGAAACGTGGTGACGACATGCGTGGAGCTTTGGTCACGTGATCCGTTCACCTGTTCTGTGCCCAACCTGTTTATCCTGCTGCTCCGTCTCACCGCTCAAGGATAGAAACAAGTTCCCCGTCGTTTACACTGAAAGTTTGACTTCTCTCTGGTTCTGCGGAGTGGACGCCACAGATTCATGCGCTGTCTCTCTCTTTCTGCGGTTGTTGTGAGCGGTTTTATCTCGAGTTTTAACGCTGCGACTGTACGGACTTCGACCTCGCTGAGGCACCTGTCTCAAACAAGGAAGTCAAGTCCATTGAACCCGTCGCTGATGAAGTCGACGGGCCGTAAGTAAATTGCAGCAAATGCCCGCGGTTGGTTATTTTTTAATAGAAGATATTTCCTGTGGATGTTGGTGCTGTAACGCTGAGCTGTGACAAGTGACAACCCTGGACTGTGTTTGTGCACGGTGTCATCTAAACGGGATAAAGCTGCTTCCACCCTCCCCGTGAAAAGGTGAGTTGTTTGTCACCGGTAAAGAATGCGCATATCAAGGATAAGGTCATTTGAACACCATTTGTAGTGAAGTCTGTCACATGTAGGTACACAGTGAAGTCGTTTCTATTTGTATGTTGACAGTTAAAACAGTTTGGCTCTGTGCTCAACAGGAAGTATGAACTAACCCACAGGGGAGCACGTAGTTAAACCCACAGAGGAAGTGTTCTTGTATGTCACCTATATACTTTATTTAGGCCTACTTTCTCTTTTTTATTTCAGATGAACATCTCTTTGGGGGACATGGATTCATCAGGAGAAAATAATACGATTGTGCACCTGCCTTCACCAGTCCTCCCAGAGAAGTCTGACATCTCTAACATGACCATCCTCCGAACTGGCAATGGCACAATCATAGAGGACCAGATGTTTTTAAACACAACGTTTGCACAGGCTCTGTCGGGGATATTTGTCTGGTCGGCTTTGCTCATAACGTGCCACCAGGTGAGTTTGCCTCTTCAGATGGAGTCTATAATTTTTAAGATTCTCTTGCCTGAAGAAACATAAATCACTGCATCTCATAGCACCAGTGAGCAATACAGCCACTAAGTATTTAGCACTTTGTGATGTAAATGTGTAATCAGAGACGACTGCAGACTGACAGATTGCACCTCCCTTGCTAGAGGACAGAAACAAATTCCTCCCTCTATATTACATTACAGCACGGTGCAGTTAGTTCAGTGTCGCAGCTCAGATATTTCCATATGACGCTCTGTCTTATCTAGTCATAAACTATTCCTTCCTTTGCCAGCAGGTATTATTCTTTCTACTTTGTACTTCCACTGCCCCAGTGCATTGTGGGGATGTTTTGCTTTACTTAATAGTTGACCGTGGCTATCAGATTAAAATGGATGAAACGCCTTTAGCTGATTAAAGGACAATAGACAGTGAGTGCTCTTTGTGTGGAGGGGAGAAAAAAAGATTGTTAAGAAGAATAAATGGCTCGACACAGGCCACCTTTACCCAGAATCCATTTCATCGCTGTTGTAAATGAGCGTTCCCTTATGTGTGGGTGGGTTACCCACTGTGCGCAGATGATAGCTTATCATTATGGTTTTATCATTTGCAGAGAATGCAGTAGGGTGCAGTGTATTATCAGCAGGGAAATCAATTGATATTGAGATAACATTTTACAACATTATAAAGGATGAGGTTGTTGTTTTCTTCTTCGCTGCAGTTTTAATGTTCTGCAACAGTAATGGCTCCCAGATTTAGTTAATGGTTTTATAACCCTTGTACTGAACATGCATCTATTCAACAGCCTCGGGCTGGCCATACACTTGTTTATGTTTACATGCATGGCTGTATCTCATGTGTAGTGTAATTAGTTAGTTTTTGTTTGGATAGCTCTGATACCTTTAGCATCCCCATGATTCATCAGCATGTTGCATCCTGTGATCCAACAAAACAAACCTTGTTCAGGGATTTGTGACTCAACATCCAGCAAATTGGTTTCTATCTTTTTAATGTATTACTTGTTTGGCCAAACACTTGGCAGCAAGACATTTTAATTGAGCAAATAAACAGCAAGTGTACCACAGGGAGAAAGGAGCAGGTTTCCAACAGGCATCCTTTTCTATCACACTGAATGAAATGGTCTGCAGGGTTATTGTTGCAATGCTGGTGGTGTTTCATCTGACTTGGTTCCAGAGGATTGCTATAGACTCTGAAACTCACGTTCTGAATACTAAACACAGATAGACAATGACCTTAGATCCTCTTTGCTGTAAAGTCGCCAGTGCTTTCCGGAGTGGAGGCTCATTTTTCTTGGAGGGCTTATTGGTCCCTTTGCAACTTGAAGCATTGGGGATTAAGAGCAACAGACTGCACCTATATCTCCTACAGTATAGTTGCGTCATGTTTTGCATATGGCACTTCCGTTTAGTCACGATATGTGCAACCATTTCTCTTTAAGAGTGTTTTCAAAATGTGTGACACACCTGTCCCTCATCCACTGTTACTGTGAGGCAATAATAGGCAAATGCAGAAAAAGCAGAAATGTATTTGAAGATATTATTACCTTTACTGGGGAGATTTTGCTTTCACATGTGTTTGTTTGTTGTTACTTGTCAGTTTGTAATCAGAATTATGTAAAAAAGTATTGAACCGATTTGCATCTAAATGGCTGGAAGGATGAGGCACAGGTCAGGGAAGAACCCATTAAACTCTGGTGCCGATCTGCTGGTGTGTTCAGGCTCCAGGATTTTTCATCACTTTCTTTTAACATTATGATATTTTCAGGAAAATATGTAGGCATATTGATGTAAACAGATGTCTTAATGGTGTCTGAGATCAGTGACAATTTCGACTTGTGCAGGATTGTTTGGCCTCGGTTGAACTATTTACCAGTCTGGTTCAGCAGGCAACTGTCAGGTCAGCATTATGGATTCAGGAAGGACATTGTTTTTTTCCAGTAAATGGAGGACATCAGTCTATAGCCTGCTCCACTTCACATGTGGAGATGGCCATATACATCACTCCCCCACCCTCACAGTCATCAGGCTTTAATGTGCAGCCTCTAATGGGCATTTAATCAAGCTGCATGTGTTGATTAGAGTTGGACTGTGCATGTTAAGGACTAACATTTAACTCGCTCTTTGGAATAAATGTTTTTTAGGTTTTGGTCACAAACACAAGTTCAGTCTGAAGACATTTATGATTATGGAATAACAGAATAAAGAGAAGGTGTTGTGATCATTCTTTATCCTTATTTTCAAGACCTTATGGCTAATTGTACTCAGTCTACAGCAAATGCTCAGGATTGGCTAGAAGTTGAAAACATAGCAGCAAACTAACCAATATTTGGATAATCGATTATTAATTATTGTTGGTATTATTGATTTAAAAGAACCGATCTGTCATAGAAATAATTGCTGATAAATTCTCTGTTGGTATACCACCATGCCATCAATATAATATCTAATTGTTTCTGTTTCCCTCTGCTCTTTAGAGAGTTCTAGTCATTATTCAAAAGTGGCTTGAGCTTGACGTGATTACTTGGAGTGCCCCCTCACCCACTATTAGTTGCCAAATGGGTAATAAGCTTCTTGATCAACTGAGAAACTAGACTTGATTATGTTGATTGGTTCTTTTTTATGAATAATGAGTCATCACTCTAAGCACTGCGCAAAAGTTCACTGGAGGTTCTGATGATCTGAAGAAGTTTTCAGACGAGAAGTGGAATGTCGACAGGAACCTAAAGCAGGTCAAGTTAGGAGCGCATAGAAACACCAAGACCTGAATAACTGGGAATATTTACAGACGTATGAGTCTTCTGTCATTATAGCGGCATCTCTGGTATCGCAGTAATGCTCCCTACAGTAGCATGCTTTGGTTTTATAATAGGTGTCACATTAAGACTTGTCCCTGCATGATTGCTTTAATCTGAACAGGGACAGTGAGGAGAGACAATTTGATTTTTTTTTTCAATATAATCCACTCATTATTCAGTTGAAGTGATCCCGGGATTATCAGAAGGTAATTTATTTATTTGCTCACAGATACTATACCATAATAGCAATTATTGACATGTTTCCAGGTTGTGGCAGTTTCAGGTTGCAGTAGCTTTTTTTCCCTTCATATTACCTGAGAGAACCAAGAGAGACAACTTGTACTTTACTCACTCTGCTGAAAACATATTTGCTTGGGTCAGTAGTATGCATAATCCCGTCCTTGCGTCAATCTGTACATTTCAGTCTGGATTAAAAACTGTAATTCATCATCAAGATGTGGCCCCAGTGTGTAAATTTTTTTATATCAGTCTAAAATCTAAAGGTCAATGAAATGAATGATAATCAGGTTTTTGCCATATGCTATGTGTACTCCCCTAAATGTTGTCAGCTGCATTACATTACCTTTATGGAGGCCATATGGGGGCATGCAAGAGAGTTGTTTCTCTCCCTCTGTGTGAGTGTGTGTGTGTTGAAAACTAAAGGTCTTTAATCAGCTTTCTGAAAATAAAGTTTGTTTATGGATCCTATTGCCTTTATCTGTAGGGAAGTTGGAGCTGTATAATATAAGGTCAGGTGCAGCCAGTCTCTACTCTGGGAGTCATTAAAATGGACGCTGGGTGATCTCTTTACTTTAGAAGAGGAAGAAGAAGAATCAGCCTTTGTTGTCACTGAACAGAAATACAGCAAAATGTAAGCAATCAACCTGTCCGTACATATACAGCATGCAATACATACAATAAGACAGACATAACAGGATGACTGGGCAATAAGAGGGGGGAGGAAAAGGGGAGAAACGGGAGGAGAGGAGAGGGGAGGGGGGAAAAAAGCAGCTCCCAGACTATGCTCCTGTGGGGGAGTACAGTGTGGGACCGGGAAAAATAAAACCTCAGCAGCATAAGCACATACATATATGAGCACCCTTACAACATAAGAACTCAAAACAACGGCGAAGGCGTGGAATGGGGGGGTAGGGGAGTGTGTTGCATATGTGCATGTGTGTAAGTGTCCATGGATGCGTGTGTGCACAATACATAAGCCTGGAGAGTCGCTTCGTCTAGCGTCAGTTCGCAGGATATCATCGCGATAACACAGCAGGTTGCCATGGAGACGTCCTCGATCGGGTCCCAAACAGAGTCAACAATCAACAGGTGTCCGTGAAGAAGGGAGGGAGGAATAGGAATACAGAACGTCTCACTGCAGCGATCTCCTGGGGGAGTTGTTCCGGCATTAAATGCAGATTAGATTATGATTGTTTGGGTTGTTAGGACGAGTAGTCGCATTCATTCCAATAGACTCGATTTACTCTTGTTTGTCCATTCTGGTCTCCAAATCGTTCCATTCGCCTTTGCAAAGCCGAAAGCTTCTCCAAGATGTTTTCCGTGTTGGCGGCTTATAAAGTTTATACCCACAGTCTGAGTGCTAACAGCTCTGCCCACCCCATCGATCATGTAGCTTCATGGGGCTTTGGACTGCTGTCACCGTCTTCCGAATTTTTCGATACACCAGGGCCATGCTTAATCCAATCAGCAGATAACCTGTTATCATGGTCCCAAATATGTAGATGTCCTCGATGACCTCAACGGAAAGAATCACCAGGCACACGACCCTCCACTTCTCCCACGAGTCCATCATGTAACCAGCGGTTGACCAATTCCATGATTTAAATTTGGAGAGCAATGCGGAGAGAGGCTCCCGAAGTTTGAGACAAGACAGGACGAGACATGAGAAGCAAAGCAGGGAAGATAAGGGAGAGGGGAGAGATGTGTCCGAAGAAGAAAACTATACAATATACAACAATTTAGACAGCCACTCTGTCGCTGCTGCATTTCACAGTGACGGATCTTGAAACAGACAGAGCTGTGAACGCAAGGTTAGACTGTAGCCATAAATAATACCCTCCAGATAAAAACATGCTTGGCTGTTTGTTGTCAGGCCTCAGGAGGCTGAATTTCCACATTGATCACACCCTTTGAGTTTGTATTGCCTTACTGTCGCTGCTGTACGGCTAACTTATTACTGATATTTTCTGTCTTTGATAGACTAATCACTGCTGCCCAGTCCCAAAGCTCATTGAAAAGCCCTCCAGTTATACTATTGTTTTTTATACATTTGTTAAAGAGGAACTAAGCAGGATTTTTACCTTAATTAAACAGCTTCAGAGTAATTGTGATGGTTAAATTACTTGTTACAGGGAGAATGGAGGCTCTCTGCCTTCCACTTAGCGTCTCTTGACAGCGAAAAAATGACCAGACTTGTATAGTTTCCCTTTAAATGCACCATGCACACCTGTTGTAGACATAAAGTTTTCGCTCAGATGGTTAGGTGATATATATAAAAAATTATAAGCATAAACGAGGCATATTCTCTGTTTCTCTGTCTTTTCTTTGTTTAAAGGGATATTCAACATTTTGGCAAATTCACCTTTTGCCATAATCTCTATAGTTTTAGGAGTAGGTTCATTACCTTTAATTGTCGATGCAAGCTGTTTTTAGATCGGCGGGGCAGAGATGTGAGCTCTGCATGGTGCACGGTATTTCCGCGTTTCCCTCGTCAAACTAAATACACAATCCAGCCACTCCAAAACACTCTTGTGGACAAGTTGTGACCCGCACATTCACCACGCTATGAAATAATAATGTAACATACAAGAGTTGTTTTCGAGGCAAATGCGTAGCCGGAACTACATTCCAGACACGGCCGCTCGGCAGAGTGACTTCAAAAGCGCAAGTAGTTCCTAGTATTTGCCTCATGTGTCGTAATGTTACATAATTATACGTTATTTGATAGTGTGGTGAATGTGCAGGTCACAACTTGTTCACAAGAGTGTTTTAGAGTTGCTGGATTGTGTATTTAGTTGAGCAGCTTGTATCTCTACTCTGCCAATCTAAAAACAGCTTGCACCGACAATTAAAGGTAATGAACCTACTCCTAAAACTATAAAAACTATAGGGATTATGGCAATAGGTGAAATGCCAAAATGTTGAAATATCCCTTTAATATCGTAGTGAATTAAATGTGTTTGGGTTTGGAACTGTTGAATATATAAAAAGCAATTTACACAATAACCTTCAGAAGAAATAATCATTTAAATAGTCATTTATTTGCAGCCTGAGTGAAGTTATATTACTTCTGAAAGCTATAGTTTTGTGTGATGTTGTAGAGAAAGCGGTCTGTTTACCAAGGCATTGCCTGCAGAACAATAGCCTGCATGTGAAAATCCCTTCACCATACAGTATGTCATGCTTCATTGTAATCTCATACATCGTAGTAGAAATTGGTTAAATTCATATCCCCACTCCATGAATCTATAAAAGTGCTAATCAAGATGGTTATGTGTTTACAAATTTTTGTTTTCTCATGTGTGTTTTTCAACGTAGATCTACACACACCTTCGATCCTACACTGTCCCCAATGAGCAGCGCTACATTATCCGCATCCTGTTCATCGTGCCAGTCTACGCCTTCGATTCTTGGCTCAGTCTGCTCTTCATTAGCAACAACCAGTACTACGTGTACTTTGATTCCGTTCGAGACTGCTATGAAGGTAAATGTCACAAGCCAACTCCTTTTTAAATTTCCTGCTTGGTAGCTTCCTTCCTGACCAGTCACAGCTACTATGATGGAAAATAAGAGGAACCCACCAAACTCGTTTTTCACACCAGTCACCTCATTATTTGAGGTGTTGCATTTCTAGGAGGTGTAATTGTAGAAGCATCTCTTTTCACGCCTTGGTTCACTATGTTTGCAAATGGGGGGAAAAAGTGCCTATAGTGTGCTCTTTATGTCTGATCTATTTAACTTTTTTTTTTTTCTCAGTCATTTTTTGGAGTAATTCTGCTGTGATTTTTCTATATTTAGATATTATGTAAACTGTGTTCAGTAGATTAGATAGCAGCAGTTTAATTGCCTTTATGCAGCTTTACCATAATTCTGTATTTGAAGCTTTAAGACCAGAATACTTCAACAGTGGCAAAGGTGAATCATATGTAAAATGGATTACAAGTAATTTGGGAAAGGGAAAAAGTAGGAAATACATTATTCAGGAGATTAGTTTCCAGTTTGCAGGCCAATTTTGTGGCTGATTGATAGTGAAGCGCATCAGAAAGCAGTGAGACCAGAACACCACCAGCGGCCACGGCTAAAACATAATGAACCTTCTCTTGACTGGACACCATCTGCATTAGCTTCACTTAATCCCTCCTTAAATAGCAACAAAGGATTAGGAAGGGATTTCCAAGACACAGAACCCTTGGAAGCTTCTTATTGTAAGGAGTGAAACATTTATTGTTCCAAAATGTAGGACTAATTATTTTTTTTATCATGTGGGCGTTTTCTCCCCTGAAATGATTTGACCTTTCAAATGAAGTTATACTTGAAGGTGATGAGGAATTATTCTGAAGTTAAAATCATGCCAATGAATGTGTGGGAACAAGAAGTAACTCCTTTCTTTGTGTTACAGCCTTTGTCATTTACAATTTCCTGAGCTTGTCCTTTGAGTATCTGGGAGGAGAGAGCGGGATCATGTCCGAGATTCGAGGGAAGCCCATAGAGTGAGTGCTCTCATTTCAGTCCTGCATGCACACACGTCCTAATTTTGTTTAACTCTGAAGTAATAAATGCTTATTAGTGTGAATGGTCCCAACAGCCATATGGTTTACATTTCATATGCTCAAGCACAAAAGATGCAAGGTGCATCTCCCTGCCCTTGAATTAGCATTTTACTGTGAGCACAACAGCAAAAGTGCTGGCAATAAACAAGTGCAGTATTAATCTGTGACAGTCATCCTTTATCTCTGAGCTTTTGACCACCCCCGATAGGCTGTGTTTTATGGCTGACGCAGCCACAGGGCAGCAGCTCTTTGCCAAAGTCTTAAGACAGTGGAGACACTAATGTTGAGTCCTGATAAACGATGGCATTGCTTAACACCAGCCGGGGGAGATGAGGTATAAATCCTACAACTTGTTTTAGAGTAGTCCACTGTGCTGAGTTGCTCTTACACGTCCTTTAGGATTTCCATAGACAATGAGTGTTTTCTTTCTTAAATTAGCGAGAACTATCTCTATGTTGAATGTGAATGTGAACATTGAGTATGTTTTCAGCTGCCATCATGTGAGATGATGTATGTCACATATCGGATGCACACTGTTATCATGCTCACAGCCTCACAGCACATAAGCAGCACAGCCTTAATAAGCCTTGTCATATTTTATTTAATAATGTACATACTGCATGTACTAGATTCAATTTAATATATTATGTTCCCATGAATAAACTAGATTAAGTTGGATTAATCTGGTCAGAATTAGATAAATTCTTCAGGGACCAGGCAGAGAACCATGAAGCTTTAGAAGTAGATTCATTCTGTGGGCAAATCTTCATTTGTTTCTCAAATTTATGTTGACTTGAAGTCAAGGCTCTTATTTGCATGCGCTCAGGTTGATTTGGTTTCGACCTTGAGTGTCTGAAGAAAAAGGAAAAGAACACAAATGAAACAATTACAGACACACACACACATCTGGAAATAGTTCAAAGATGCTGTTGAGGCTGAAGGTGCTGTGCAGCAGCATCACACAGATTAGGAGTTGTTGCTGTTGTGTAAAGTTGAGGGTGAGTTCAGTCCTTAATCGTCCTCTCTGCTGCTGCCTCCAGGTTCAGTCTCACAGCAGAGCACAGACTTTCTCACCAGTTAATTTATTTCAGCCCCTAAACTGCCTTTTAAACACATCACCACTGACTTAGAGTAATAGCACTAACAAAGAACTCTGACTTTGTCCACTTTGTTGCTGGAGCTGCTGTTTTAGCCTCAAGCCATTTCATCTTCCAAACACCCCATAATACAAAGAAGCCTTTAAATCCACTGTCTCACATGACACCTTGACCTACTTCACTAAAATTGTTCTTCCAGCTCCAGACATCAGTATTAACAGGTAGAAATGAATCCAAATGGAAGTTTAGTGTATGTGGATGAGGAATTAATAAGTGTTCACTGTTTGGTGTAAGCAGCTTGTCTGTCAGTTTATATGATTGGCTTTTGTGTAGCTCTAACAGGGACTTGTCTAAGCAATTTTGTATAAACACCATTGTCTCAATTTTATGTATTATTACTCCAATATATAGAATTGAGTCAACATAAAGCAACATAAACTGAAGCAGTAATGTCATCTAGGGCTACAATAAACAAACCACTTTTATCACTGTTTAGTTATGTGATTTTTTCCCCGTTATCTATAGATTAGATGTTTTGTTCAACCAACAATCCAAAACCTAAAGATATTCAGTTTACAAACCACAAAACCAAATGATTAATTGATTTTAAAAATAGGCACCAAGTCAAAAATCGCCAAAAATCAATATTTCAAGCAAGAGTACTGTGTCGTGTGGCTGTATCGCATTGTGTATATGTTTCTGTTGTCTGACCCCTACCGTCTGTTGTGTCAGTGTTGACATGATAAACACGTTGTTTTCTGTTGCCTCTGCAGGTCAAGTTGTCTGTATGGCACCTGCTGCCTCGGCGGAATGAGCTACTCCATTGGCTTTTTGAGATTCTGCAAACAGGTGAGCTTCAATCATCCCCTTATCTGTGCTCCGGAGATGCTCAATTTGACCACAAAAATAAATTTACTTATTGAAAACAAGAAAACATCAAACCAAGAAGAAGAAGAAGAAAAAAAAAACACTCTGCTATAAATTACAATTCTGTCCACATCTACAGGCTGCTTAAAAATGACAGCTGTTGCAATTGGCTGTGTGCTTTTCAGAGGATAACATCACAGTTTAAAAAAAAAAAAAAAAAGGAAAACAAAAGCGACTGAGGCCAGGTGAAAGCAGCTTGATAATATACACAGAGTTGATATGAACTGTCAGCACTCAGCTCTTTCCTTGAGGCCCGGGATGCTGCACAAGCTCCTAGTCTAACACTGATGAAAATTGGAACTGAGTCTTCAAATGTCTTCAAAACAAAATAAATGGTGAAATAAACATTTTTCCTTTTATTTTGTAAGTGGCAAATGATAAACACTGAGTACAGGCCTTGACAAGAACCAAATGTGAAGTGTTTTGAAAATGAAAACTTTGCAAGTTTTCTCTGGTGGCATTTCTGGAAGACACAGTTAAAGAATAATTCTCCATGAGAGGTCAATTGAAGATCAGTACAGCAGATTTTTAAAAAGTGCATTGCGCTAAAACTCCCATCGGTTTCTGTGTAGTTTTTGGGGTGGAGACTGTGCTGTGAAAGTGGAGGCCCCCAAGCTACAGCTTAGCACTGAGTTTTCAGATTTTTAAAATAGCTCGCCCTCATTGTCATTCATGGAGCAAAGTTTCAGAAATCAATACATCGAACACTTCAGAAGTTATTAAATGCTGTTTTGCAGGTCAACTCCCACGAAACAAGGGACTAACTGGATTTGAAGTAATGATTTGTTGCTTGTGTGCATATTAATTTGTTCTAACTTGATTACTGAAGGCCTCCATTATATTGATCACAGGGCCATGTGGCTTGTAGTTAGAAAACAACAGCGTGCTCTCTCGATGAGAGATGACTTCAGATGAGGTGAAGTCTCCCTGGACTGAGCTGAAAATATCCTCAACAGTTTATCACAGTCAACACATCGGACAAGATCTGAAAGGACCTGATACTCCCAGTGTAAAATACATTAAAATTCTTTGCACATTTTGGGGAAGTTTTAGTGTGTGATTAGAAGAGGGGTCAACAAATGAATCGCTGATATGGAAAAGCAGCTTAGAGTTATGGTGGTCCTTTGAGATAAGGTGAGCTGTTGCATCCTAAACTGTTATTTGACATTTTCAGTTTTATGTCCTGAAGTCACATTAAAGCAGATATCAGTGGAATGTTTTTGTTAATATAAGTCCTAAATAGTCCTATTTTCCGTCAGCAATCACTTACATGAAGTATTTCAGCCTAAACACGAGTCTCTCCGTCACTCTGCTCTGCTGTAACCCGAGGAGAAAATTTTCCTTGTGGGATACAAGTGTTATCCAATGAGGAGAGAGAACGGCATGAAGGGCTGTGTGTGCAGCCAAGGGATGCGCGTGAATGTGGTGACGTAGCACGAGGACCAATTGATGCCTGACAAGGGCGGGGGCTGCTAACTCATGGTGCGTTCAAAGAAACTCGTACTTTGTGTTTTTCCTTCCTGTGAAGTCATACCAGTTCGATCTGGTACGAGTTCACGGGTCGGAAGTTACGAGTGGCCGTTATAGGGAACTTTCACAGACAACAGGATGGTAAAAACACGAGCTACGGGTTACCTGGAACGCTACCAAGTCGTAGTTGTGACTTGAAGCTGTAACTTACGGTTTCAAAAGCCTGCCTTGAACGCAGCATTAGCCGAAACGGCCGTGAAGCTGATATCTGCTTTAAGGCCTTATTTTCCTGAAAGTGGACATGAGTTGAATCCTGTGGAGCAATTAATTTAGCAGTTTTATCAGCATAAACCAGACACGACACCTGAGACTGTATCTCACCTGTTGACAATGACAGGATCGTCATGTTTGTTGTGTCGTGGTTGTTTATTTTTTCATAGAGGGGAAAACATCAAGATTACACACAAAAAAAATTATCTTGTACTTGAGAAGAAGTTATATCAATAGGGCCTCTTGTAAATATTAAAAATGCAAGAGTGGACAGCAGCACAGATACTGGGAGAGAAGCAGAAGGCAAAAGGACAATAAAAAAACACTGGCCTTGTGGTCCGATGCGTGGATTCATTATTAAAGTGTGAAATCAATTTGGATAGATCAGCTTCGGAGCTCTGTTTTTTGTTAATTCAAAAAGCTGAGGGGTGTTGCCGTTAATTGGGACTCAGGAGAAATATAAAAAAAAAACAGCTATGTCGATAGTGGCTGCCAGTGAACTGTTGCAGTGAACTCTGAAGTGATGAAAATGAAAACAGAAAGAAGATGCTTCAGGTCATATCAATCTATGAATTCTCAGTGATATGTCATAATGAAAAAATGGTGATAAGCTGCAGAACAGTCCAGCTGTCATGAAGAGAGATGCATGCTCCTATTGCGTGCCGTTGATACTGATCATCTCTGAGTGAGATTTGCCGATACTGATAATTTTTGCCGTGCATTCATATCAGTGTCATCCGCTTTGTAAACGTTACACACGGCTGACACGCTGTATGGTTTTGGTGGCCTGTCACACACCACCACAGCCCATCAACTGAGGGTGACTGGTGATTCAAAACATTAATTCCAATCTTCCTTCACTGTTTATTTTTTCATTCTTTTTAATGAAAATCAACCAAAGATTATCAGCGACCGATCAATATGGGGGCACCACCCCTAGTCATGAATCTTGATAACCCCTTAATACACCAGTTTGCAGTAGAGCTGTTAGTCAATCTGCTGTGAAGGTGGCATATCACACAAATGCACAGTAGAACTAACATACCGTATCCTCTTATCTTATCTTATCCTATCTCACACATGTAGCTTAGTATTAAAGTTCATTTCTCTCTGCAGTTCCTGACTTTGAATTAATTTGAGGCAAAAAAAAAAAAAAAAACAACAACCCACAGTTAACTTTTAATCCACTGCCATTCTGAACCTGCATTGTGTTTTGAATATCAAGCGTGTCTGGAAGTATCATGCTAAATTATTTGCTTTGAGGATATTCACAGTGACAAGCTGGCACTGGAACAGGCAGAGAGCAACCACAGACTGTCAGGACTAAAAGCTTCAAAGTAAATCAGTTAAATAAATGATTATTGATGTCATTCTGTAAAGCCCACCACGGGCTCTCCGGCCATTCCACAAAAGCCTCCCTCTGGCTCATCAAGTCAAACACTCCCATCACTGCTGCAGCTCCACCAGCCAGACCCCATCCACATCGGCAGTTAAGACATCAGGACGAGTTATTTGGCATTATTTGGACAGAAAGGACAGCTTCAGAAAAGACTGCATTATGTTAGTTTATGACCTTTTCAAGTTCAGTGTTTTAAGTCTTTTAATAGTTTGACATTTTAGGAAATGTGCTGTTCTTTTTCTTATGCCAAGAGTTAGCTTAGCACAAAGACTGGGAGTGAGGGAACCGCCGCCCTGCAGCATCTTTAAAGCTCACTAATTAACAACTACATCTCATTTGTTTAATCGGCACCAACACTGAAGTTTAAAATGAACAAGTTGCTGTTTTATGAGGGATTATTGGCAGGGCTGTTTCTTGGCTCTGAGCAGTTGCCAAGTAACCGTAGAGACTTCAGGAAGTTAACTGCCAAAGTAAGAGGCAGCGTATAGCTTCCTGTAACACTGTGAATTGTTATTTTGACAATCAGGTTTTGTAACATGTTAATGAGTAATCTTTACAGCTGCTGACAGGGGGGATTTTATTACCTGTGTTATCTCATAGTTTGTTTTAATGAAAGATAGATATTTGTACTCTGTCGCCTCCTTCACTGCCAGGAAGCAAAAATACCGTAGGTTTACTTCCACAAATGTCAAACTATTTCTCGTTATCACAGCTCTTAAGATAAGACGGAGACAACAAATCACAACAGACATGACAAATTATTGTAATAGGTCCCAAAGTTAAAGGGAGTACTGAATAGGTAAGAGAGAAAATGCCACTGGGCGGGTCTAGGGGCAGTTAGAGATATTTTCCATCTGATTAGATGTACAAAGAGCCCCTTCATGCCCCTTCATCCTCCTCCTCCTCCTCTTCCTCCTCCATGTTGTCCTTGCTTGTTTGAGTGTCTCATACTGAATTGTAATGTGTTCTCCAGGCGACGCTCCAGTTCTGCGTTGTCAAACCCATCATGGCAGCCATCACCATCATCCTGCAGGCCTTTGGCAAATATCATGATGGAGATTTTAAGTGAGCACCATCTCTCTTTCATTGCATTTCATTCTTCATGTATCTCGTGCATCCATGCCATTGCCAGTGGGCTCATTTGCTGTTTACATGCACAAGGAAACAATTTGCAAGTGAAGATAATTATATCACCTCCTCACAGCAGGCATGATGGAACATTTTGAATTAAAGGGGAGGGGGGTTTATTCCAAGCTGAAAGTTCTGGGATTCAACTTTGAAGGAACTTTGCAAGTGCTCTGCTGCATGTTGGCCCAGGTGTATCACCGTCCTCATCATAATCTCTTGTCTTGCCTCTATCGTCGATATTGCAAATAATAACTCAGCACTTTTCCAATATAGACTAAGGGAATTATATTGTTACATTTTTTTCTGTAGTAAATGTTCTGAAATGAAGCCCCTTAATTCTAGCCGTATATTAGACCTGGTGAAGCACAGCATTATAAAGAGAGATGTATTGTTTCATTTAATACTTTTATTTGGATGTCAAGTGATGCATAGACTGGGGATAAGTCTTAGAATGACAAATTTAATTTCAGTGTATTTCAGTGAGTCACATGAGCCATTGAGGGTCTCAACAGAATATGGAGAGGGTAATATGTTCAATAAAATTGTCTTAAGAGTGTAATCGAAAACCATAAAATCTGCAGCCTATATACTCTGTCTGACTTATTTTCAGGAGCACTTCTCCTCCTCTTAGCTCCGGATCTTTTACTGAAGATTCAGCTGTGACAACACTTGTTTCTGAACGACTCAGGAAAAGCACAGAGTTCAACGAGGCCTTGAGACAGAGAAGTTTCATATCAGCTTTATATCGTCACCCTCTTACCGCCGAGCCGTCGGATAGACACGATTACGTTCTCCTCCGCCTGTTTCTCTGTGTACTTCAACAGCAGAAATAGCAGGGTGAAATAACTGTCTTTTTCATGTCTTTCTTAAAGCTCTGCAGCAAGGCGGTGGTGATTCACAGATTGTTTACATATATGCTTTCATCCAACCGTGCACTCTCTACTGCATGGCAGTAATTAGTGTAGTCACAGCTGAGTCCTCAGAGAGGCTCTTCAGCATGCAGAGAGGGTAGAGAGGCAGGCTGACAATAAAACACAGACAAATCTGCCTTTTTTATCAGATGCACCCTGAAATAAGACAGACATGAACAAACAGTATTTATTAATTGCTTGTTTGTGACGGGGGACAAAAAGGCTGCGTTTCCAGGTGTTCATGCAATATGGCTGAGAATATCATCAGATGTGAGCTGGCACTCTTTTTCATTCAGCCCATTGTTAAATACATGGAGGCAGAACATGAATGAAACACTCTTAATATATATATTTATTTTGTGCCGTACGATCGCAGATGTGGCAGGGTTGTAACATCACCACATGTGTCTGTTTCCTTGCAGCGTGAATGGAGGATACCTGTACATCACAATCATCTACAACTTCTCCGTCAGCCTGGCCCTCTACGCTCTCTTCCTCTTCTTCTTTGCAACCAGTGACCTGCTCAGGCCGTACGAACCTGTGCTCAAATTCCTCACAATTAAATCTGTCATCTTCTTATCCTTCTGGCAAGGTAAGTTCCCCTCTCTACTCCTTCTTATATCAGTGCCCCTAGTAGGTGAAGCATAAATTGATGTGATGTGGAAAAAATGTCGCTGCTTTTTGTAGGAATGGTCCTCGCCATCCTGGAACGCTGCGGGGTCATACCCAACGCACTCTACATCGACGGACACGAGGTCGGCGCCGGTACGGTGGCAGCAGGCTGGCAGAACTTCATCATCTGCATCGAAATGTTCTTTGCCGCCATCGCCCTCCGATATGCCTTCACCTGCACCGTGTACCAGGAGAAAAAAAATGATGTGCCAGGTGAGCGCCGTAGAGAGGCTTCAACTGCTCATTACCCGTCGCCCTCGCCTTGAAAATATGTTGATATCTACTCGGGCTAATTGTTCCTCTCCTACCCCCACGCAATAAGGACTGACACCAGCTTGAAAGTATTTCCAGTAATTGTATCCCTCTTTTGCAGCCGTTTAGACCAGGCTGCTTCATTTTATCAGTCACATTATACATTAAATCCCCTCAATTTTATATATATCCATATAAAACCCAAGCTGGGATCTCTTAATATTTGCAATTTCGCACTTGAATGTGGTGCTGCCGTGATCTGTGCGTCAGTCAGGCTGGAAGTCAGCGGGGGGGTAGCCATCAGCCTGAGGGCGCTGATTGTTGCACATGGCTCAGAGGACGGTCGTCATTAAAGCAAAAGCAGAGGAAAGCTGAGGAAGACTTCAAAGTACAGTACAGTAACTAGCAGAGAGCGAGTGGCACCCCTTTGACGTCAACGCTGCCTCCAAGTTAAAGACAAATGGAAGCCGAGGGAAAAGCCCTCGACAGTGACATCAATCACTCGGCCAGTTTTTTTTTCCTGTCCTGCTCTAGGAAACTCTCTGTCCCCTTTAGCTGTTTAATCTGTAGACGTAGCAGAAGTGATGATGGAAATATAGGAATGTCCACATTCACTTGATTGGACCCCTTATTTTATTTAATCAAGATAAAAATTGCATAAGGAAATGACATTGATTGAATTAATAGTTTTCACTGTCATTTATCCCTCCTGAAAGAAATCTGTTAGTACAGTGTGCAGTAAAGTGTTAAAATAATAAAAAATAGCAGCTGATTATTGCGGTTCTTTTGTGACTGAACTTTAACAGTGAAGCTCTGGGTTTGCACCCCCACCCTCGGGTGCAGCCAGTGTGTGTGATTGCAGAGGATGCAACACCTCTTGTTTACCATTCCTCTGCTTCAGCGCCGTGGACCAGGCTGTAAGGAGAAAGTCGGCAGACCGTGCCTAACTGCCTTGTAACCCCCCACACACCTCCCCCTCCACCTCAGCTTGCCCTCCTCTTTGCCACTTCTGATCCAGTCCAGACAGCACTGCCAAACAGAAGGCTGTGGATGTCTGCTGGCTCTCTCTATTTTATTTTTTTTTCTTTCTTGCCTTGGACACCATTTTAGTTCTGGAAATGATTCAACCTGGCTCACAGCTGGGTGCAAAGGGACCATCAGTGGAGTGGCTGTGACTGAATTCTGTTCAGTCCATTTGTAAACTGCTGCCCATGAAAAGGCCACAGTGAAAGAAACAAATCACGGCTATTTAGGGATTTTAATCTTTTTTATTGGTTGATGTTACTGCTGCGATGCCACAATTTGGAAAGTTTACAGAACCAGAAGCACTGGAGCATTTAGCGACGTAATTAATAAGCTGCTCAAAAGAAATCATTTTCTCAATTGGATAAATTATTTAAAGGCTCTGGAAAGCTTTTTGGTCTCGGTCAGCTTCTTAATTTAAGTGATGGTGTCATATATGAACACAAACTTTTCTGCCAAAGTTTGATTTTTTTTCCACATCAGAGATTTTCTGTATTGTTATGTTTAATTACACTTCTCTCACTAGTTAAAAATCAGGCTTTAGCAACATTTGAATCAAACTTTGATGACGCACCCAAACAATCCTGATAACATGAGTTAGTGTTGTTGGAGTTTTTAAATAGCTAATTAATGTTTTGTTGTTGTTTTTTCATTTCTTTCCCAAAGTCCAAATTATGGCACATTTTGTGTAATAAATGTTTAATGTTACTGTGAAATGGTTATGATTTAAGATTAAGTTTTCAGGGGTGAGCAAAAATATAAAATGCTCAGTAGGATTGGCTCCTTGAAGATCTTGTTGCATTTGCAGTTGAAATGTTTTCTTCAGTTGATGTGATGAATACTTACAGATGTTGTCACATGCACTATGATGTGACCCATAAACTCACTCTGTCCCTGTTTCTGTTCTGTTTTCTGCAGAGAACCTCCCCCCAATGCAGAGCATCTCCAGCGGCCTGAAGGAGACCATAAACCCTGGAGACATGGTGCAGGATGCCATCCACAACTTCTCCCCAGCCTACCAGCAGTACACCCAGCAGTCCACGCAGGAGGTGGTCCAGCCCAGCGCCAACGGAAAAATGGCCACAGGCGGCAAAGACTCCCGCAAGTCTGACAAAATCATGCTGATTACCTCTGATGATGAATTCTAGGCTTTTTCCCAGCAAGATCCAGGTGTTTGTGTCCTTGCCACCCCCATCCCTCACCCCCTGGGGAAACAGCTGTATTGCATCTCACACAGAGCTGGATTGAATCCAGGTGTTTAATTCTCTTTATCACAGTATTTAAAATGGACTGCTTACTTCTGTCTTATTTTAATGAGTTATTATTTAAGCTCCCAGAGGAGGAGGATGTTATTAATAATGTTTTAAAATGGATGACTCAGTGAACAGGGAAGTGATCTGCCAACATATATACGCAGTCATAACCGTAGGAAAATGACATGTCACCGCCGCTGTATCAGAAGTCTGGAGCTATGTGTTTTCTCCAAACGATGCTGCTGGATGTTCAGCAGTGTCCCTGATCCTGATTCTGTTTCTGTCATCACGTCAGCGACCGCTCTCTGGTCGTCTGAAGCCTCGTTCCTCTGATTCATGTCAGTTTCAAAGGGGAGATGATTAATATGTGACTCCAGGTGGGGGAGCAGTGAAGCCAGCGACGGCTTGGGATGACACTTCATGGACTTGTCTCGCATCTGCTTGTTTGAAGTATTTGCTGAGCATTCCTCTGCATGGTTTCCTGACAAATGAAAGGATCCCTTCAAAGACACATTAGTTTTGGAGCAGGCACTTCAAACTGCAGACTGTAGCACTTTGCAATCCTTTGTATCTACTACAGCATGGACAAATTAGATAAACCTGTCCCCTATAAAAGTGGGAGTTGTATTATTCTCATTAATTTTCCCAGCATCCTAAGGAGTGTAATTCACTGCAACTAGACAGCCGTTGAAGCAGACTTTCACAATTAGTCTTTTTGCAGCCTCTACACTATAACAAATGCTTTTGGCAGAGCCTTTTTTGTCTGATGTGGTCACGCCACTCTTCATCGTATAATTCCATCTTCCAGGGATTATGAAGAGAAACATGTACAGAATCTGAATGTTGTAAATTATGGTGTTTTAATATGCTTTGTTCGTGTAAACAAAATTGTTCTTTGAATCATGAATCAGGAAGATCTTAATGTATTTAATGTGTGCAATTCAGAAGAAGAAAAGAAAGGCACAAACAACCGAGAGCAAGTTTTTTCACTTAAATGTATTTTTGTCATGTGGGAGACATCTAGCTTTCTGACCACATTAATTATTGTGTAGCAATAGTTTGTTGAACTTTGATACCTTCTTGTGCCAATTATAGCTGCTGTCTTTCTGGGAAAGCAGAGATGAATCTACAGCTCGTTACACAAATACGAAAAGAAAAATAGTGGTGCAAATGTTAGCCCCTTTTTTTGGCACTGAAAATAAAATGAATTCTTTCTTGCTTCTGCAGCTCACATACAGTTGCAAGAAAAAGTATGTGAACCCTTTGGAATTCCCTAGTTTTCTGCATGAATTGCTTTGCTTTCCATTGCAGGCCTGAATTTTTTTGGTGTAAAAATGGCACTGCATACCAGCATGTAAACATAATCTCAAAGGTGAAGTACGGTGGAGGGAGCATCATGGTTTGGGGCTGCTTTGCTGCCTCAGGGCCTGGACAGCCATCATTGAGGGAAAAATGACTTACAAAGTTTATCAAGGCTTCCTACAGGATAATGTAAGGGTGGCTGTCCACTAGCTGAAACTCAGCTAGTGTGGCGTGATACAGCAGGACAATGTCCCTGAACATTGAAGTAAATCTGCTATCTAAATAATCTAGAGTAGCTTCAAAAAAAGAAAATCCACCTTTCGGAGTGGCCCAGTCAGAGCCCAGACCTGAATCCAATAGGGATGCTGTGGAATGAGCCATTCACACCAGACATCCTAAGAACATGGCTGAGCTGAAGCAGGTCTGTAAGGACGAATTGTCCAAAATTCATCCTTTAGTGTTGTGCAGTTCTTATGAGCAGCTACAGGAAGTGCTTGGTTGAGGTTATTGCTGCCAAAAGAGGTTCAACCAGTTATTAAATCCAAGGGTTCACTTACTTTTTCCACCTGTACTGTGAATGTTAAATGGATATGTTCAATAAAGACATGAAAAATTATAATTTTTTGTGTGGTATTAGGTTAAGCACATTGTGTTTGTTTATACTTGTGACTTAGATGTAGATCGGATCACATTAAATGGCCAATTAATACAGAAAACTAAGAAATTCCAAAGGGTTCACATACTTTTTCTTGCCACTGTATATTGAATGGAGTAATTGTGCATTTGTAGATAGGGGAAAAAAAGCTTTATTTGAAAGTACAAAAACAGACACAGCAGACCTATTTATAGGAATAATTTACCATACTTTAAATCAGAGCAGAAACAAATACAGATTTTATTTGTACATGAGGGTAGTTCATTGAGAAAACATGTAAATAAATGAATGTAAAATAAAAATAATTTAGGTGTTTGTTTTAATAAAATTACACAAATCAATGAAATAAATATAAAATATATATGAGCAGAATAATGACAAGCTGTGAAGGGTACATACTCGGTTTATGCTGCCTTATTACTGTTCTTGTTTACAGTCGCTCGTCATGAGACTAGAACAAAGAAATCCATTTATCTTGAATGTACAAACTCGACACAGAAACTGCTGCTGTTGAACTAACATTCAATGTATTTCATCCATTATTTCATCCACAACCATGTAATCCATACACATGCTCCATCCCCACCATCGTGGAGCTTTTTCTGAGTTTATAGGCACAAACAAACAATCTCCTCAGTCTATTATTCTAAAACTGACTTTCTACACAGCTAAAGTTAAATACCGTAGCTTGTAGGGCTGGCAAAGCTTTGTGTGTGTGTGTGTGTGGAAGCTTATTTACTCAAAGACACGTTCTCAGGAAGAAATTTAAAACTCATAACCTTGAATACAGAATCAAGATATGCGAGCAACCTCATTTCTGTACATACTATTGCATTGTTATGGTTCATATAAAAACGTAAAATAACAACTGATATCTTACACAGTTCCATTATAGCTCCTGGGTATAACAAGCTTCACTCAATTCAGCTGTGTGGAGGGAAGAAGGCTGTTGAGTAAACATGGGTAGGTAAATGTTTATGCCTCTTTTCACCCATAGACTATTCATACTCTGCATAATGCTTATTTGTTTTTGCAGATCTGCTTTTATTTTGGAAAAAGTGCCTTGTAGAAAATGTAGTTGTTGTTGTGTGGTGTGTGTGGTAAGAGCAACATGTGTGAGAGAGCATGTAGGGACCTCTGCTGGGTCACACTGGATGTAGGTTTAACAACATAGTATTTAATTCATCTGCAGAGAGGTTTGTCTTTAACTGTGGCACAGTACAGAAACATATACTTTGAGAGTTCTTCTTTTTAAGGTGTGTTCACCTCAGATCCAAATACAGTAATAAGTGCTGTAAAGAAAACAACGCCTCATTTGGGCTAAACAGCATTCAGTTTAGAAACTCAATGTAATCTTCTCTTTGAGCAATATTGTCTTGTATTGTAACGTGCAGAAAAAGGACTTCTGTAAACATGTACTGTGTTTCTATAACTTCCTCTGACTCTGTGACCTAAAACTTAACAGGTCTGGATGGATAGTCTGTAGCAGCTTTGGACTTAATGTTCAGGTAAGGTTTCTTATGGGTTACAAAAGCATTACCATCATCATTTGAAACTGTCACTTAATCAATTAAATTGTTATCCGTAGAAAGGTTTACTTAGACTGACTAGGTTTACATGCAGGCAGCTGAAGTTGTCTCTTTTCCTATATGAAATATTCACATTAACTCTTAAACTAATGTTCAGAAGCCCCAAATGAGACCTGAACATCTGGTTAGCACAAGGCTGTCTGATCACATCAGCTCTTCCTTTGAATTATGTTAAATATATTTTTTTAGATATCGTAGGTACTGAAGATGTTTGGCATAAATCTCCAGGTTAATGACCCAGAAATGATTTAAAATACTGTGACTTCCTTTGCATAGATGGTTTGACTTGCTCCATTACATTTAATCACGTATATTGTCTGTAGTTTCACTCCAATTGTTATAAAAGTTATGATGTAAAATATGCAGACGTGCAAGTTCATTTTTGACGGTTAAGAGATAATAAGCCACAGCCTGTATGTAACCCTAGTCACTGTCTGTCCAATTTGTGGATTAGAATTAGCAAATGTGCTGAGAAGAACTATTCACGGGGTATAAATACTCACAAAGAAGACTTAAGTTATGAGAGTAGTTTTCTCATTGTAAATGTGAATACAACTTCAGATAAAAGGTCAGCATCAACATAGTTAGACTTCAAAGATCGATTACATAATCACACCACTCCCAGGATAGTAAAAGACATAAATATAGAAAAATATGTAATATATATTTTTTATATACTGTATATGCATATAAAACTAAGTATCAGAAAGAGAACATAGGTCGTATCAACATAGAAACCAAGTGAAAATACAAAATGAGAGTAAGAACACAGCAATGCCCCTGCTTAAAAATCACAGCAGGTTGTACAGCAGCAAAGTTCCCCATACTGTTCTTTGCAGCTATGGAACAGGGGAAGAACAGTCATGTCCTCTTAGCCAAGAGAAAATCCTGACATGAACAATCTCTATTGACTTCACTCCGAATTAGGAATGGATCCTCGGTAAGAACGGCTTTTCATTTTTTATTTCAAGTGACTTTTATATTTAAATATCTCAACAAAAAAAAAGTACAAACAGGAGAAAGGTGTTTACTGCATTTCGCTGTCGTGACACCTCTGTTTCTAGAGATGGGTGTCAGGAGTTCTCTTGCAGAAGAGTGTGTCAAAAGCAAAGTACATAGCTACTGTTTCAGAGTTACCAACACCGGCAGCAGCACTTCTCGTGACCCAGCAGTAGGAATGATTTCTATTTGGACGGAGTTCTCAATGCAAAGTAACAACGGAGGCAGTGGGAGCTTTATCGTTTCTGTAGTCTGTAATATACAGGAAGTAAGTTGAACTGCATTTCACTTGTAAGGATCGCTCTCATTTACACTATATCCAATATGGATTACCTACCAAAGAGTGGCATATTTAAGGAAAGAGGCAAAACATCACCCAGTAAGTGCTGCAGCATACATATCAGAGCGTATACCATCCTCAGTTACATAAGGCTAAATGTGGTCACACCACGTTAAATCACCATGCACTTAAAGCCTCAGCAACTTCAGAAATGCAAGAATAGCTTCTATATCTGTTGTAATTTCCAAATTCTAGTACTCACTTTCTCTGTGATTTTTTTTTTTATACTGTATCTTAACAGTTTTCTCTAAGTGCTATATAATGAGACACTGGGCAACGTGGAACTTGCTGCATCCAAACCAATCTGTGCCCAAAGTCTTCCTCTATCATCACTTTTCTGGTTTTATATTCTTTGTCCTCCAAAGTCGTCCAAAGGTTCCATCAAATAGTATTTAAAGTCAAGTATAATTCAACTCTCATGCATTTGAAAACGTTATAAGTAGAAACTGAATCATTTCTCTATTCAAGAGGGACTTCAGAGATACCAACACAATCACATGCAGCACCTTCCCGACAGCCCCCCAATGTCTTCAACAACATTGCTCACTGTGCGCAACACTTTTCAGCCTCACTGATACGTTCCACTATTTCTTAACCAAGGTACGTAAGGACAAGTCTCACATTTCATGGCAGAGCTGTTGTGACAGCAAATTTAGGGGTGCATCAGATATGCTGCTCTGAAATCTGATATACCTGGTGCAGGGTTTTGCAAGTAGGATGCAAAAACATGCACAAAAGAGCCTTTTCAATATGTATTTTTGGCCTAATGGTGGAGTTTTAAAGTTATCAAATTGATGACAAATGTAACGTCAAAATGAACTCACTATTTTCTGGCATTAGCTCCTAAATACTTGGCATCAGTACTGGAGCCCTTGGTCCTAATGCTGCATAATGCAGAGCTCCAAACGGACCACAAAGAGCCACATGGAGGATTTCACTCCAACCAAACTCTACAAACACATAATTTTTGACTGCCTAGTACCTTTCCGAAAAAACAAGAGGAACATTTCAGTGAAAGCGTCTGGTGCTGCACTGGGCTGGCTCTCCAAGGCATGTGGTTGCAGAGCATCGGTAACTGTGGCTATGAAGAGGTGTCCACATGACTTCAAAGCTTGAAATCTTCTGAGTGTTAAACTACATGTGAGATAATAATTTATGTGGATCCATCATAGACCCTGTAGGCAACCGTTTTTAAAAGGCTTTGTAAATAGCTTCACTGTCACATACAGTATACTGAAATCTCTCAGGTTTTCTGCTCTATGGCAATAAGTATCAAAGCTGTCCGAGGCCACTGCTGCCACATTAAGGCGTGTCAAACACTTCTTCACACTGGAATCAAAGCAAATCTCTGCTATCAGTCAGGGAGGGTCACAGAGGCCCATTACCCTGCCGGTGCTGGGCGTCTGGGAGGGGGATTTGCACAGTGCACAGACAATGTAGATAGTATAAAAGAGACAGAAGGAGGGAGACGGAGTTGTGAATTCAGCGTAACATCACATAGAGCTTTTCCACCCATCCCATCCTTCAGTCTTAACTACTGAGCGTCTTCTCAGTACAGGATGAGCGGGTTCAGGCTGGGTCAGAACCGGAAGGACCAGGCAGGAGAAGGAGAGCCCGGTCCAGTCGACCCTAGTAGGCAGCCGAGAACGGGGTCGGGCTGGAGTTGTTGTGGTTGGCCGACTTGACGATGGTGATGACGCTGGTGGTGGCCACCTTGCCCGGCGACAGTGGCCCTCGGGTCACAGTCCGGGCAAAACACTGCAGGGCCTCATACTTTGCTCGCAGGGCGTCCAGCTCCAGCCTCATGCTGGCGTTCTCGCGGGCCAGCTTGTCCACTTCCTGCTGCAGATCTGTCTTTTGTCTCTCCAGCTCCTCCTTCTGGGTGACGCGTTTGATGCGGCAGCTGGCGGCGTAGCCCCGGTTCTTCAGGGTCCTTCGCCGCTGCTTCAACCGCACGACGTCCTCCTTGGTCAGCCCACGCAGGTGCTGGTTGAGCTCCCGCACGGACATGGCCACCAGCTCATCATCGCTGAGCGCTGGGGCATTCTCGCCCGCCTCCTTCTTGACCTGCAGGACACGAGCAGAGGGGTGAGCATCTGGTACATGTCGGCATATTGACACAGCCCACTGAACCATTCCTCAGACTCTTCTCACTCACCTTTAAAGCTTTGCTCGTCTTAAAATGAGTCGTCATTCCCTGCATGCAGGCGACTGGCCAGAATCTCACACAAGACACACTGAGGACTGAAGAGAAGAATAAACACAGTTAAGCACAGTGTATTATCACATTATTTGCTCATCATTTAGAGATATATACATTTAATTTGACTATTTCAAATTACATTTACTTAGTCCACTTAATTTAAAAGGGAAACATCACACATGCACACACACTTTGTGTTATTTCAAGGTTTTTTATGCTTCGCTCTGGAGCTCTAGTAACAATAGGTTGGTGAGCCATACTAATGCATGGCTGCATTTTTTTATGTGACGTTACCTCTTTTAATGCTCAGTCGTGTGCATTTCTCTTTGAACTGAGCACTTTCACAGCATTAATCCAAAACATAGACCTGCTGTATAAAAATTTAAATCACGGAGGTGTCACTTTAAATATAATGTGTTATTAAACATTTAAAACACTATAGGTTACATTTAAACTTGGCTTTCTTTTAATCGTCTATATTAAAATGCTGCGTGTTTATTATTAATCAGTAGTACTTAAACAGCATGTCATAATATTGCAGTCACGAGTCATATTATGGGACTACTTTTACTTTCAATTGCATTTCGCTGTACGTACACACAAGTAGGACTCTACTGTAAATACAGGACTTCTTAACTGCTGTATTGATAAGATCTGATCTGATCTGAACTCCTCATGTTATTGTATAGTGCCGACACTGGAGGGAAAGTGGCTCCTCCTCCTCTGTAACTTCACTTTAAAGACATCACAACAACATTCCAGGGTTATGTCATGTGTCAATATTTGTGTCTGTGTGCTGGTGGTTGGCGGTGCCGCAGACACCAGTAGAGGGCAGCGTGACACCGTTAAACACCAGCACTGGAGCGGAGCGCGCCTTTATTTACTTGTAAGAGGAGGAGAGCCTTGACAATGTAGTTCACTAGACCAAGCAGGATTAGAAACAGGCAACCTCTCTCTCTTTCTTTCTATCTATCTATCTCTCTTTCTTTCTCCCTCTCCCTCTCTTCTTCTTCCTCTCTCTTTGCATTTAAGCTTTCTGCGTATGTGATATTTGCTGGGGCAGTTTCTACGTAGAAAAGCCCCTCTGTACTCATTACAGTGAGGCACATGCTTTCCAGACTGCCGCCACAGCCAAAAAAAGCGAGGGAGCTGAGCTGTGATCCTGTGAGAGGCACACATCCCCCCAAGGCTCCATTTCAGGACCTGCAGACCAGCCTGACTACGAGTGCACTGTTCCATGCTCGACTGCTGCCATGGAAACACCCTGCGAATGGGCGTGGGAGTGTGAGTCACATGGTCACCAAAAGGATAAACAAGTCTCATTCATAACCGCAACACAGCCCATACATAGGGCAAATAAGAAGCACCAAACTTGTGCTGATAAACTTAAAGGAGCCATGCAACAAGAAAAATCCATCAGTTTGTCGACAGTCTCTCTCATTATCCCGTTACTTCCCCTTTGATTTATGTGAAATGTCTCCCGAGTGGACAAGGACACAGGCCACTGCGCTCTGCCTGCTCATCACAGACATTAAAACAGATCATCACATCAGCATAACATTTACAGTTATGCTGAACTTTACAGGGCCGTGGATATGCATGTGGAAAATTCCTGGAGATAGAGTGTCACAGAGAAATAGTTTCCTTTATAGTCACTGATGTATTTTTTGCTGTGAGACAATGTAGTCTATCGATTCAGGGCTGGTTGGATCCTCTTACACTGGGCTTTCCTGAGCCGCTCTATGCCCTTATTTAACTCTGCTGGATATATTTAGCCCACAGTGCTGACACAAATTTCTGCCAACTAAACAATTTAAGTGAGCATGCGATAAGCGATACCTCGCTAAGAGGGCAAATATTCTCTGCAGGCCTGTTAGCGGCGGCTTTCATGGAAGAAAAGCACACTGGGTGTGGCTGTTCCTTTTGGGATATTTATCATGTTTCCACATTGTACCACTCTACAAAATATTGCCAATGCAGGACTTTGCAGATGCTGAGTGAGAGCGAGAGTGTATGAAAAAGCAGAAACAAACAGCCCGACCCACAGCCACATAAACTGCTGTGAAGAGATCTAGTGAACATCTGTTGCTCCCTCTTTGATTCATTTTGCAAAACATGCAGCAAAGAGTTGCGTAATTAAAATTTCAGGAGCTTCAAATGAAGGTGAAGAGCTCAAATAAAACATTCCTCGACAGCAAGTTGGCCTAACAGCCTAATTTAAGTGGTATTGCGTCAGAGGGGGGTCCCTGGGTGTATTCCTTGAGAAAATCATGGAAAAGTGGCGTGGCGGCCTCCCTCTCTTCATTCAAGAGGCCCCAGCTTGAACCAAGAGGCCAGGCTGTTTCCCTGAAATTCTTTAGGCATGTGCTTATGTTTTTGCAACTCACACAGAGACAAGGTTTTCCTAATCAAAATGCCAAAGTTTCCTCAGAAGGAAAAACAGCATTACATGATATCACACAGCCAAATCCCCTCGTTTATGATTCTGCCACACAGACGCAACAAATCGTGGCTTCTCGTTCGTAAGCGCAGAAAAGAAACTCGCATTGGTTTTTCCGTAACAGCGAGAGAGAGAAGGAGTTGGCGAAAAACACCTCAAAAGAGGAGCCACAGATGGCGGGCAAAGAACAAAAACCACATTCCTGAGTGAACACACATGTGCAAACCTTCACATGCACAGAGGCAAGAGAAGGGAACATGCAGTCTGAATATGTCCTGCGATGCACTCAGCTATGGGGGTGGAGTTGAGACAATCCCACTTGTAAAACAACGGCTGCAAAATTCACAAAATGTCTGGAATTCAGAGGAGTCGCACGTCTTTCGCTTGCCCAAACAAATCAGAGGCAGCCTGTGTTCGCATAGTGTGCGAGTCAGGAGTCCAACACCTTTCTTTGATGCAGGAATTGTAAACAAGTGTGTTGTGTGGTCTGTCTCTCGCTTAACTTTATACAAACTGCAGCAAAATAATATTTCATTTTGTAAAAGCTGCGTCTCTGAGGACTAATGCACTTACTGACAAACCATTACAACAGCTCAGGTTTGAGCCAAGGACTAACACGAGAGTCATTTCTAAATTGACTTTCTATTACAAACAATACACGCACATCTCATAGTTGTGCTCCATTGTTAAGCCGGGGTTTCATTTGATGTGGACGGCTGCTACTTTGTTCTTTGGGTGTCAACAACTCTTTGAAGACGAACTGACTTGTTTCCAAGACTGTTTTCCAGAAAACAAGACGGGGCTGCGTTCTGCATCAGCACAAAAACCAGACAACTGTTAAAGAACAACTTCACAAAATTAAAGTTTATTCTAACTCCATATGAACCTGTGTACCTTTCAGTTCACTGATGCCAAATGTTTATATTTTTAAAGTCAGGCATCTGGCCAAGTTCAAGGCTGCACATCAGTTACAGCAGGTAACCGTGGGGCCCAGCCTTCTCCTAAAATAAACAGCATATCAAAGACTTGTGTGCTCATGCTCTAGTGATAAATGCAGAGTTGGCTCATCTGGGCTCTTTGTTTTTCCTCTCTGTTTCACTTTGGGAGTAGGTTAAGCAGGAATTTGTTGTGCCGTTGCCCTTGACAGTTTGATACATTCCTCTCACCAAACTCTTGCTTTTCTTGCATTTTTCTCAGGGATGTGTCGGAGGTTTCTCCACAGACCGGTGGCCCCCGCGCACTTCGCTCTGCTCTGCTCTTTCTCCAGCGCAGCACATTTGGTGGGATATTATGCGAAGGAAATGGAGAGCATAGCTGAGCGGTGAGTCATGCTGTTTACTGGTAAAAGCGACGACCAGCGGCAGGGAATCACACCCTCCCGATCTGACGTTTCCTGGAAAATCCCGTTGTTTCATGGGGAGGAAGGAAAAGTACAGAGAACCTTGGAAATGGTTGGCATGAGCACCGGAACGTTTGTGCGGAAAGGGAGGAGAACTCAGCGAATATCTCAGCGAAAGATATTCGCCCTAACAGGGACACTGGGACACCAGTAATGTCAAGAATGCAAAAAAAAAAAAAAAAAAAGACATACCTACCCACGTTTTTAAAACCTGGGAACCAATAATGTGGGAAGCATTGGGGGAAAATAATAATAATCTGTTCCCCCAAGAGCTTACATTACATCACATTCTCACTTTCCAGTCTGACATACCAAAACAAACCGAAGCTCTTTGAAAACACTGCTAATAATAATCCAGTACTATCCAGATTTTAGTGTTTCTGCTGCAAAACAGCTGGCTCAGGCAGTGGCACAACAGGAAGTGGCAGAAAAACCATACATTTTTTTTGACTGTGTTGAAGCAAGTAGAGCGTTTGTTTGTGTTGGTGTTAACCTGCAGTTTATTGAGTCATGGTGAAATCAGGAAGTCACCACAGAAAACAATTGAATCAGCAAGTCTGGAAGGAATTCCCAATAACACAATCCCACAGAATAAATAGACTGACACATCCCACACCTCTGACCACACTGAGGTGAGATCAGCAGGTTGAGATCCAGTCATCCTGACAGAAGGAGCAGGGAAATGATGGGATGCAAATCCCTGTGGGTGGCAGACGGAGCCGTCTCTCAGACACAATAAAGCGGTAACAGCCTGTGTACACTCTGCTTGGCGTGTGTATAAAAATCGCCAGCTTCCAGAGTCAATAATCAAAACTCTACATATTTCTTCCCCACTAAGAGGAGCAAAACACACCATAGTGGCCGTGTCCCCTGTGAGTCATCGCATCACTGACCACAGCTATTTCACTTTCACAATACTCCACCACAAAAACATTTTTGCATTCTGTGTCGCTTTGATTAATCACCACAGAGCAGTAAAACCAGAAAGGGCAAACAGCTAAACTAGATCCTGCGTCTTCATGGGAATTTCTCCCAATGTGCCTCGTCACTGTCACACACACTGCTGTGGTGGCAGAATGAGTCAGCCACTGTAACTTCTCTATCCAGTGAAGACATCATCAGTTTGGAGATTTAACCACATGTTAACCTCATGACAGGGGAGTGCATCCGCTCCCACCCGCCCCTCTGAGAGCAGCAGACAGTGTGCACCCACCAGATACAACAGTGAATCAGAAAAGCCCCCCTGGGCACCGATCTGTGGCCATCTAAGTGGAACAAGTTAGTCGAAGACAAATATTTTCCATTTATTAATCACAATGGTCTGAAAAGGTCAAAAGTCCAAGTTATTCAATAAAGAGCACTGGGAAACAACAAAGTAGCTCAGCACTGACTTGTGTTGTTATTATTAGGTAATTATCAAAAAATTATAATTCTTTTTCCATGACACAGTTTCCTTAGCTATTTTTTTACTTTATGTCAGAGCAGGAATGATAGCTGAACAGAGATAAGATAAAAGCGCCTCTGGAGCTCCACAGTGATTTAGTGTTTGTGGAAATATGCACTCCTGCTGTTTTGATGACTGCTTGTTTCTCCTGTGTAGGCCACTCAGCCCCGGTGGTCCAACTTCACATCGTGCCCTTTGTCCCACATGTCTAAAATGCAGACCACGTGTTGTTTCCAATGTCAAAAGTAGGGCTGGTATTTTTGCTTTAGCTATAGCAGCCTGTAATAGTTAAATCCCGCCTTCCAAAAGGAACAACAGTGCAAGAATTAAAGAGGACGTGAAAACGATTTATATGGATTTGTTACAACGGAGCAGCCACTTCACTTTATTTCACTTCCATTTTCCCTAAAAAGCCCAACGAAGACAGAAAGTAGCTGAGCTCAGCTGTAAACAACAACTAACAGAAAATACACTATTTATAGCTATAGGCTATATTATTCTAACTGATGATCAGGGGTAATATGTCGTACTGTATATGCCTAATTATGCTTTTCTTCCATTAACTTAAACCACATTCAGTCATCGTAACAATACAACGTCACACTGTCGTTTTTTTTATTTTATTTTTTAAAACAATTTAGTCAAAAACTGAGCGAGATTTAAGTCTCATTAAATGTGTTGAATGATGCGTTTACGTGCTCTTCGCGGAATTTGTCAAGTTTATGACATTTTTATAAATAAAAACTGGATACTGGCTCTCACTCACTGTTATTACAACTGAATGAGTGACGTTTGTTAAAAATAGAAAATAAAGTAGGCTACGCAAGTTATTTTCTACAACTTTTTCCTCCACTTCTTCTTACACAGTCTGTGCGGAGCCACTTGTTTCGCGGGGCATTGTGTTATGTTACTCCAACACAACACGTGTCCGCACTAAACAAACCTACAAACTCAAACACCAACTTTTTTTTTTCTCTCTCTCTTTTTTTTTTTAAAACAACTTGGTACCAAAAAACTCCTACTAAAGCTGTCCTACTACATGACATAGGCGCGCATGGCCACAACACAACATAACACAACATAAACCCTCGCTCCAATAATAGCCTATGTCACCGTGAGAAACTTCAGCAATTTACTCAGGAATGTCAAGACATCTTCCAATAAAAAAAATTAAAAAAAAATTTAAAAAAAAAATTAAAAATAAAAACAACAAGCTCACCTCTGTGGACCGGACCGGACCGGAATGCGTATAAAAAAGTGTCGGGAGTAGGTTCCTGAAGGAGGCGAGGCAGTGAGTTGAGCCGGTCGGTGTAAAGCGTCCAGCGGACGGGCAGCGGTGTATCCTCGTACTAAATTAACTACAAAACAACAACAATGTACCAACATTCCACGCTCTGCTTCCGCAAGCATTCACGTCACCGATACCTCGTGACCGCCCCCTCCATTCATGAAAATAACTTTCTGCTGACGTCAGTCTGGGAAGGGGAGGGGGGCGGCCAGAGGGGGAGGAGGAGGAGGACGCCATAAATAGAAGATAGATACTGCTGGCTGGCGACTGCTTTTGCTTACTTTACAAAATCAAATCTGTGCCAATTGTTAAAAAAAAAAAAAGAAAAAGAAGATGAGGATGAAAAATGATAAGTTTTCATAAGGAAATCAAAAACCTGTTGCTCCCTCAGTCTCCTCACTCATGCTAAGATCTCAAGTACAAGCTCTTTAAAAAAAAAAAAGTGCATTAACAGAGAGAAAACCTCCTCCTCCTCCTCCTTCTCCTCCCTCCATCTGACTTGGGAGCAGCAGCATTCCATTCCTGAGGAAAGTATGTGGTGTAGTAGCCCAGCAGTCACAGGATTTCTCTTATTTTAACTGCACTGCTGCTGCTGATCCTGCTGCTGCTGCTGCCGCGGTAACGTCACAGGTTATTCTGGGTAATTAAGTACTGAATGTAAATATGTTAAGTCAGTGGCCTTTTAAGGGTTTGCACTGGGCTGGGGTTTCCACGTTCATTCCTCGCTGATACAAGAGAAAGAGAGAGACCTCTGCTTTTTTCTTTCTTTTTTTTTTGTAGGAACGTTGTGGTGCCTGTTAAAAACACACACGCACACACATATACACACACATGAGGAGTGTTTACACTATAAACACTGTGGGTTGCACAGTTCAGACTGCAGCCAGACAGACCAAGGAGAGCGCACTTTGCCATTGTTTTTCTGCTGACTATCCTGAAGTGTGATATGAGAAACAGGGCTTGCAGAAAATGCTAACTAAGGCAGTCACACCTTCCACAAAACTTTCCAGCATAGTTTATACGAGTGATAATGTTGCCCATATGTGCCCAGGTCTGAAATAATATTGAGCCTGTGAAACCAGAGTGATGAAATGATGGACTTTCTGACTTTAATTATAGAGCAGAAACATTGTGAAACAACAGTTTGATCATCTCTGTGGTCCAGTCTTATGCTGACCACACAAACAGGGAACAAAAGGTAAAAAGAGACAAATATTGTATTGTCATTGTTTTCCCTGGAGGTGGTTGCTGTGTGTAATTGACCGTTTCAGGAGAAAAGCAGCTTCATTACTCAATCACTTTGTTCCGTGATGATTTCTTTTTAACGGCCCCGTGTTCAGCCAAATCGAGAGAAAAAAGAGGAAACACAAGACGAGTAAAGTCAACCATATTGTTTTAGATGCATGATGTAATCGTGACCTTCAGATAAAGCGTGACTCATAGATGACTGGTAGATAAATTGAGTTTTTATTGCGTGAGTATTTAGGCTAAAACAAATAAATCTCTCCCTGCATGAATGCCTGTTCTGTGTAGGTTTTTCTTTCATTCTTATTCCAGAGAAGAACTGATGTTGAATATTGACTAGTCTGAGTCACAGCAGAAATAATGATCCTCCTTTTGAACGAGCTACAAAGACTAGATTTTTCCAGAAATGGAGTCTCAGATTTATGTTCGTGTCAGGCTTTACAGCTGGTGACACAGCACAGGTGGAATCAGTCATTTTACTTGCCGATAATGGGCCTGATTCTTTCATCTGTAATGGAGCATGTTTATCTTGTTTTACCACACTTTAGACCACAAATAACGACAAACAACAACGCACCATTTCCTTTGTGTATCTTTTCCTGTAATGAGACAAACACAAGTAACTTTAGGGGAACCAGCCCTCGCTTCGCTTCTGTATTTTCTACATAAAATGAAACAGCTGTCTCGACACAGGGGGGGCCTAATAATTAAAATCATCAGATCAAAAACAGATTTGATGAGTTGGGACATATCATACTTGGTTATAATAGAGGTGAGATTAAGTGAAATGAGGTAAAACTGTACAAGATTTTTTTTAGAATAGAGATTAGATTACATTACATTCGAGATGTAATGTGGTGAAATTAAATGAGATATAATGAGACTGGATAACATGACATTATAAATGAGATTCAATTGGGTGGGATTACATACATTTTGAACAGATATGATATATAACATTTATTTTAAAATGAGATGGCATGAATTTAGATGATCAGACGTGATGAGACAATCAAATGGAATTACATTCAGTCAGAGTAGATATGAGATTGAATGAGATTTGATTTCAATAGATTATATTATGATGAAGAGTAATACTCTCATTTAGTTTAAAGGCATCAGATCTCATCTTCTTGTCTCTGAGTTACAAAAATTAGAAATGATTGAACAATAATAGATTAGGTTACATTAAAATCACTGGATTGCAGATAATTGAGATTATATTAGACCAGACCAGATCACAGTAGAAGGAATTAGGCATAAAATGAAGTGAAAGAAGAAATTAGATGATCTGAAACTTAGATTAGAGAGATTAGATAGTTAAAATGAGAATTACATCACGTCACACAAATGAGATTAAAACCATACAAGAGCATTCAGATTATTAGTGAGATTATTTAAGGATTACATTGTATGTCTTTAGATCTGTAATGAGAGTAAACGATATGAGACTGTAGATTAGGTTGAAGTACAAAGACAAACAATAGAGCAGAAACCAGACCATAGTGTAGTGCTGGTATCTTGTATTTTCTGTAGCAAAGAAAAACAAAAGCTGGTGAGACAAAGTCTCTGCAGGATGAACACTGATATTCTACATCGGTCAGACATCCAGCTGCTCGGTCAGTGCCATACCACCCAATTACTGTCCATCTGGCAGCAGTATACACTGATGACCTGAAATACACCCGTTGTGTCCAACAAAACAAAAACAGTGGACCATGTGCAGCAGACTTGTCAGGGCTTTTTTCGTTAGATCAGCGTGCTGTGGGGTCCTGGTCCTTACAGGGGCGGTTTGGATTACAGGAAGTAACAGTGACTCACTAATCTGGCTTCTTTCTGACTCAGACTGTTGAGCTTAGAAATCTGATCTGGCACAAAGAGGGCCCCTGTTGTAAAAAGGGATCATTTTCTATTTCTTCCAAATGCTCCAAAAAGTTGATATTGAGCATACAGCATTTCTTCAACTTAAGTAATAGCCTGAACAGTCAAGCCAAAAAAAGAAGAAGGAAAAAAAAAAAAGACTCTGGATGAAAATATTAAATTATACATCACAGACTTTCCCTCCAAGTGCTTTAGCAGCTAAGTGAGAATACCTGACACATTAGACATCAGCCTCTGGCAAAGGTTGGCCCGTACGTAATTTGAAAAGTAAAAGAATAGTTTTTGCAGATTTTTTTTTTGTCGACTTCCCATATGACACAAGATTTAATTTGGAACATCGACTGAACATTCCACTGACTTCACCAAAATGTGTTTCATATGAAAACACTTTACGTAACTATCTGGAAGGAGCCGCATGGAAACGAACATGGTGAAGTTACAGTAGTAGTGGTAGTGGTGGCAACAGCGGCAGCAGCAGTGTGGAGCAGTTAGGCCATGGTGGACTGTGTAAAAGCTGGGTATTCTCCATTGATCTGTGAAACCACCTCATTACTTCCCTGCACTGAAAACTGTCTTATTACCAAATTAAAAGTTTGGGGTTTAACGGACAGAAAGCAAGTGTAGTAACGTTAGTACAGTGTGTTGCTCCTCTGATACTTGATAGTCTTGTCAGAGTTTAGTAATGAGTAAATCACTGTCGCTGACCATGCATGGGTGGGACTAAATATGGAGGTCATTAAGCATGGTGAGGCTTTGATGCTCTTACTTCATATTCCCCAGGGCACTGACATTTTGTAAAGAAATGAAAACAGCTGTGCGGGATGAAATTTTTACATACGTGATTTCTCAGGAAATGTTGCATCTACGTTTGCAATGGCGTGTGACTCATCGTGAGTGTCAGGTTTACAAGTACAGCCTGAAACAATCTGCATTCGTTCCTTCTCAGGTTCTGCCTGCATGCTGACTGTACCTGGCAGCCTGGGAGTGAGTACAGTACAGTAGGTTACATTTGAATTTCTCACATTTTTGTCACAGTGCTGCTCCTTTTTAGCTGTCAGGTCCTTGACAAAGTCATCTGAAAACACTCTACTTTCTTTCTCTCACTCACTTACTGATTACACTGGTTTTCTGAGGGTTTCATTTTCATTGTTCACCTCCAGATTTTACTCCAGTAAGGTGCTAAGTAATAAACCACCCTGTATATACATGAAAGTGCATTAGGGTGGAGACTGCTGCCACCCTGTGTTAGAGGCCTGGAATTTAAAAACAGTACTATGTAAATAAGAAGTTGACAGCTGTGCTCTTCTTGGCAAGTAGGTAAATCCAGTCAACCTGTTTATATCTCTGTCACAACTCTAATGTCAAATTTCTTTTCAGTACTTTTTTGTTGTGGTTTTGTTTTGTTTTCTATGAATATTGTTCAAGGGATATTTCTATAAAGTGTGTACTAAGCATCAGTATTAAAGGACAACAGAGACAGATGTGGGACCAGTGGTAAAAAACAACAACAAACAGAACAAAACAAAAACATGACTATATCTGCTGAGAGCAACGCTTGTGATGGGAAAACAAAGTTTTTCTCAGAACTGACTGAACCACATTGTTCTGAAGAATCGGATACAGTCTACGGGAGGACATCTGCTGGCCAATTATTGATACTGCATTTGTTCACCTACACCTACACAGTGAAATAACTGTAATAAGTCAGAATAAATGTGAACTCTTTGTCATCATGCCTGAAGTTTTTCCCCAATAAAGGTCACATCACATAAAGCCAACACGTAAGCACTACACTCTTGAAAGCTGTGACATATATATCTGGTGTTTAACTACAGTTATTTTTACAGTTAGGAATGTCCTCTAACTAGAAGTGTTAGTGTGCATGTCTAACACTGAATCATCATCACATCACACACATGCCTGTAGTTGTCTTGAACATTTTATGGGAAAGAAGACGTAGAAAGATTAGGCAATACAACTATAAGATGGATATGTTTTTCTTTGTTTTATTATGGTTAACATGACGGATGTAGCCTAGATTTTATTTTCTTCCTTCAACTGGTTAATTCATGATTAAGTCTGAATATAGGCTATGCAAGAAACCGATTATAACATGGTATGGTTATTTAATTTTGTTTAAATGCATTAACCTTAGCGTATATTGCAGTCATTTTTTATTCGATTTCTTTCAAGCCTGCCTTTTTTTCTTACTGCAATTTAAAAGAAGAACAAACAACAACTTTGAAGTCACAGTGCGTAATTACTACGACTCTGTTTTGGAAGTTTTACTTTGAAATTGCTGACCGGAAAATGTGCCTTTGTCACATTGTTAAACTTTAACTTGACACCACAGCTGTAGTTACCCACTGTGACCACCAGGGGGCATGGTAAAGAACTCGTGCCTTACTTTACATAGACTTGTATGTGCTGCCCCCTGGTGGCCATGACCCACAATTACACCTTATATTCACGTTAAAACCAGCCAAACCCTAATGGCAAACTTTTACTTTTACTTTACACAATTAAAAAAAAAAATGCGATTTTTTTTTTCCCAATCACAGGAACATCAATTATTACGCTATCGTTTCTCCAGTGATGATGGTGCCATTTTAGACTGGTAACGACCAAGTTAGCTGGAGCAATTCAGTGAGATGCTTCCGGTAGGTATTTCAAAATAAAACTGTGCCGTGGCTTCCTTGCACTAGGTGGCGATATGCTCGTTACGTTCAATTCAGCGAACAAGACGAAGAAGTAGAGGGCTGTTGAGCCTTGGGATGCATTTACGTTACATTTTATTCCAAGTGCTGCGTTCACGTTTACAACAATCCGTTGTATGAAGACCTGTAAACAAGTGAGCTTCCTTCCTTTAACTTTATTCAAATGTATAATTTATGAGCTGCTAAACTAAAGCTGGCCAGCTGCCGGTGTTTTGATACATGTAACTTAGGCTAACTTGAAGATGCTAACAGCTACATTCATGGCTCCTATCGTTGTTATGAATTACAGCTTTAGATAAAAGCATATTGTAACATTACTGGCTGTGAGTTGAGACTGAATACAACCTTTTTTTCTGTTTCACCTGTAATGCTAAGGTTAAATGAGACGTTTTTGTGATTGGTTGACTGCGATTAGCCAGTTGATGCTAGCTGCTAACTCAACTTAGCTAGTAAACAAATGTTTTCATGTCTCCTTATTCCTGTTTTTTTTTCTGTTTGTGTCCTGCACACAGAGATCAATATAAACAAGGTTATGAACCTGCTGTGACTCTGACAAGATGAATCGTCCAAAACCTACAACTCTCAGGCGCCCCAGTGCTGCCAAACCTTCAGGTATGCTGTCAGCTTGGTGTTGTTGTTTCTTGGTCTGTTTGTATTTCAGGATATATTGATTGCTATTGTCCATTTTTATTTTATCTATTGTATCTGTTTATTGGTTGTCTATTGTCCTATTGTCTTAAGTGTTCCTGTTTGAGCTCTCGCAAACCCTTTTCCAATGTGGTTTCTTTCCACAAATGGCAAATAAACTGACTCTTGACTCTCTATTGCCACAACTTACAGTGATGTGTTGCTTTTCCCAGGTCACCCACCACCAGGGGATTTCATAGCCCTTGGATCTAAAAGCCAGGGTTCAGAGCCCAAAGCCCCCGCTGTGCTCCTGAAACCAGCATCCACAGGTTTACCAGCCGACCGTAAGAGAGAGACCTCCTCCGCTCTGCCCTCCTCATCGGGGCTGTCCAGCCTCGCCAAGCGTCCCAAACTATCCACCACTCCCCCGGTCAGTGCCCTGGGAAGACTCGCTGATGTAGCCGCTGTGGACAAGAGGGCAATATCACCCTCTATAAAGGAGCCTTCAGTGGTACCTATTGAAGGTAAACCAGAAGCGCTGTGTTTGATCTTAAATGGAAAATATAGCACAAAATATATCACCTAGAAATGGCCACAAACCTTTTTCTTTATCTTTTTATTGTAGTGTCACCGGCCGTGTTGCTGGACGAGATTGAAGCTTCAGAGTCTGAAGGAAATGACGACCGCATCGAGGGACTGCTCTGTGGAGCGGTGAAACAACTGAAGTTGAATCGCGCCAAACCCGACATCACGTTGTATCTGAGTCTCATGTTCCTGGCCAAGATCAAGCCCAATGTTTTCGCTACCGAAGGAATTATTGAGGTGAGCCTTCTCATAGTGTAATGTTTATGTTTAACCACGGAAAAATTAATGAATGAAAGATTATTTGAACACAGAATAAAAGAAGAACAAAATAAAAACAGACAAACAACAATAAATACAAGACCACAAGACTTAACAATTATTTATGTTCAAAAGGAGTGGGAAGAAGCCAAAGCTTATTAAATCCCACCCCTTCTCCCTATGTTAATTCAGTATAGACTATAATAAGTTATAAAATAGCAATAAAAATATATTATATATAATAATGTTTATACACACACACATAAATACACATACACACATTAGTCACAATGAGACATAAAAGAACAAAAAAAAGTATTTATATAAATGACACGGCTTATTAAAATGATTTAATGTGTTATCCCTCAGACATTTGTGCATCTATTGTAACTTAGGTATAGATTGTTTATTAATATAAGTGAATTATGAAAAGTAACCATGTAAATACTTTACATAATTAACTATCTCTGTATTAATCAGAAATGATTCATTGTAAAACTGCAAAATAAATGTGCTGATCATATGTATTTTTTATTACATACGCCTCACAGAAGTTATGATGCGACTTTGACACTCACTTACTCACTTCTGTTCTGGTCACCAGGCCTTGTGCAGCCTCCTGCGTCGAGATGCTTCCATCAACTTTAAAGCCAAGGGGAACAGCCTGGTGTCCGTGCTCGCCTGCAATCTGCTGATGGCAGCCTACGAGGAAGATGAGAACTGGCCAGAGATTTTTGTTAAAGTGAGAAACTGTCAAGTTAATTGTATTGATTCCATCCTGTCCACTAGTGTTTATCCTAGTCATGCATGGACGCTCTTCCAATCTAAAACGTATTTGCAGGTGTACATCGAGGACTCGCTGGGGGAGAGGATCTGGGTTGACAGTTCACACTGTAAGAATTTTGTTGATAACCTCCAAACCGCATTTGGCACAAAGATGCCTCCGAAGAGTATGCTGCTGCAGGCCGACACCGGCCGCTCTGGAGGAGATCTCAGTGCAGGTGCAGTACATCCAGAACTCACAGTCGGGGCCTTCGGGGGGTTGGAATCGCTGACGCAGAAAACAAGTGCTTATTTGTTATGGTGCTTTGGGGTCTTTCAGGTAGCAGCCCCCACCCTTCCACCCCTGATGAGGATGACAGCCAGACTGAATTGCTTATAGCGGAGGAGAAACTGAGCCCTGAGGACGACGGGCAGGTGATGCCAAGGTATGAAAACTACCCACGTTGATGTGAGGGATGCTGCGGTGCACCGTCCCAAAAGATATCACTTGAATCTGTCATGTTTTAGATCCAACTTTTGAATCTTTTATTCTGCATCATGATTGTTAAATTATCTATTATCCTTTGTCCTCACCCTCTGGGCTTGTGTAGGTATGAGGAACTGGCAGAGAGTGTGGAGGACTATGTGCTGGACGTCCTCAGGGATCAGTTGAACCGCAGGCAGCCGATGGACAACGTGTCCCGAAACCTGCTGCGTCTGCTCACGGCCACGTGCGGCTACAACGAGGCTCGACTCATGGCTGTGCAGAGGCTGGAGATGTGGCTGCAGAACCCCAAGGTAAGAAGTCTAACTAACATCAGCTACACTGTATTTCACAGTAGTGACAAGCTGTGTTTACATGGACAAAAATATTCAGAATAAAGGGCTGATCAGAATAAAATTGAGTCATGTAAACACGTCAATTGGAAGATTCTGATCTGATTTGGCTCAATTGGAAAGAAATTGTGCTCCGATCGAGAGGGGTGGCTTATGCCGATCCTTATTCCGAACCGCGTCCATGTACACACTTATTCCGATCGTGACTTTATGTTTGGGGCAAACTAACCTGACTGTGCATGTCAACGTGGCGCATTTCCGCCTTCACATTGTTTAGTGGCCATACGTGAACATGGCAGGGTCGAACCACAACTGGTCTGTTGCCGATACGACTTTCTTACTGGAAACTTAAAGGGATAGTTCAACATTCTGGCAAATTGGCCCATTGCCATAATCCCTCCTATTGTCTTAGCAGTAGGTTCGTTACCTTTAATTGTCGGTGCAAGCTATTTTTAGAATGGCCGAGCCGAGCCGCGAGCTGCTTGTTCTGCGGTTGTTTTAGGGAATTAGACAACTATGCACATGTCAAAATGCTGCTATTCTGAATAAAGCTTGGTGCATATATGCACGTCATGGTTGGATTATTTGATTGTGCGCCCATATAAACAGTGGATTCGGATTTTCCAATCACTCAAGTTTTTAATCTTAAATCCTAAATTTTGCACTTGTAAACATAGCTACAGTATTGAGACAGATAAATTATCACAATATTCTTTAACTGCGTGTTAAACATAGCCCATAAAAAACAGTGTAATCTTATAATGAACACCATTTGTATTGAATTGAGTATCAACCCGCTGTCTTGTCATGTTGCAGCTGACCCGACCGGCCCAGGACCTCCTCATGTCTCTGTGTATGAACTGCAAAACACACGGAGCGGACGACATGGAGGTGGTATCCAACCTCATCAAGATCCGGCTCAAACCCAAAGTCCTCCTCAACCACTACATGCTGTGTGTCAGGTGTGGAGGCTCATTCTGTCTCACTTCCTGTTGTATTACTACAGCACACTGTGGGAGTGACTCACTCTATAACTGGTGCTTTTGATTGTGACTCTCCAGGGAGCTGCTGAACGCACACAGAGACAATCTGGCCACCATGGTGAAGCTGGTGATCTTCAATGAGCTGTCCAACGCCAGGAATCCCAACAACATGCAAGTCCTGCATACAGTGCTCCAGCACAGCCCAGAACAGGCTCCAAAGGTGGAACTAAAGGATTTTTTAAAAACTGAAACCATGTAATTGTTGTTGTCATCATAAGGATCTGTTTTCATTTTAATTCTGGGTTTGAATCCATTTGTTTGTCCTTTGCTGCTGTAGTTCTTGGCGATGGTGTTCCAGGACCTTCTGACCAATAAGGACGATTATCTCCGCGCCTCCCGAGCTCTGCTGAGGGAGATAATCAAACAAACCAAGCATGAGATCAACTTCCAGTCCTTCTGCTTTGGCTTAATGCAGGAGAGGAAAGAATCCAGCTACGTAGACATGGAGTTCAAAGTAAGTGGATGTGAACTTCAACTGCAATTCGTCACATGTTTACACTTGATCCTGAGCTGTTTATCCTCTTCTCCCCCCTGCAGGAGCGTTTTGTTATCCAAGTGACAGATTTACTGACCGTCTCCATGATGCTGGGCATCACTGCTCAGGTCAAAGAAGCCGGCATCGCCTGGGACAAAGGAGAGAAGAAGAGTGAGCATTGTGTATTTGATCAAATGGTATATTTATCATCAGAGAAAACATTATAAGCTCTTTGGTTAACACGTTGTCTGGTTTGTCTCAGATCTGGAGGGCCTGAGGTCGTTCCAGAATCAGATCGCCTCCATACAGAGGGACGCTGTGTGGTGGCTCCACACCGTTGTTCCCACCATCAGCAAAGTTGGTGCCAAAGACTACGTTCACTGGTCGGTATCTGGAGAGTTTGTAAAGTCATGTTTTCATCTATGTTCAGCATAATTTATAATCGTCCCTCTCATCTCTCTCCGCAGCCTTCACAAAGTGCTTTTCACAGAGCAACCTGAGACCTACTACAAGTGGGACAACTGGCCTCCAGAGAGCGACAGGAAGTGAGTCCTCCATGTTTATGAAGCAGCTTCTTTTTCTATTAAAAAGTTACTTCAACCTAGCTGAAGCTGTTTTTTAGGGGGTTGAGAACTCAATTGAATAGATTTTTTATTTTTTATTAGATTTTTTTATGTATTTATTTATTTTTATTGTGCAAGATGAACGGACAACACATATATGACACAGGTCAATAGAAAGAAACAAGAGGGGCAACAGAACCAGACCATAATCAAACAAGACAACAACATGAACAAAAATTAAAGATAAAATAAATAATGATAATGATAATAATAACATTCCAGTGAATAGTTTTTGTCATAATAGTCTGTGTTTGTGTCTGTGTTAATATGGGAATGTATGCACTATGCAGTCAGCCTATTGAACTATGCCCCAGTTCCCCCTAAATAACCCTAACCCAGTCACTGCACTACAACATTTTGCACAATAACTTATTTAGTAGTATTTGTTTATATCTTTATTCTATTCTTTTATATAGTATATGTGTATTTATCGTATACGGTATGCATATTTCCTTTTTGTATATAGTATATGCGTATCTTTTGCACTAGAATATTTTAATTAATTCTATTTTATTTTATTTTTTTATTCTTTTCTATTTTTGGTACTTTTATGTTTGCACCTGACACCAAGACAAGTTCCTCGTGCTGTAAACTGACCTTTACTGCTCTTGGCAATAAAAAACAGTTCTGAAAGTGAAGAAAGAGAAAGAACCGGTTAAGCTGATGATGTTTTTTCTCTTTTTGTCTTCCCTCAGTTTCTTCCTCCGTCTCTGCTCCGAGGTGCCGCTGCTGGAGGACACGCTGATGCGCATCCTGGTGATCGGCCTGTCGCGCGACTTGCCCCTGGGCCCGGCCGACGCCATGGAGCTGGCGGATCACCTGGTGAAGAGGGCCGCGGGAAGTCAGTCGGATGGTGTGTGAAGGTCCACTTAGTCTGTAACCGTTTACGATCACAGTTAAACCTTTGTGTATTACTCTTCGGAGGAATGTTTGGACATTTGGTAAACACATGTGCTTCAATTTAAAGAGCAGCCACGTTTGAGGGGCATCTCCTCCGTCCCATCTTATCCTCTCGAGTCAGAAAAATAATTTTAGGAAAAAGCATGAACAGAGGGAAATGCGTTTTAAATCCTATTTGTTTGAATTATTGCTACCATCCTTCTTGGCAGTGTGAAGCCAAGGTGCTGACTTGACTGTTCCTTGTTAAGTAGATCTGGATGTCCTGAGGGTGGAGAGGATCCAACTCATTGATGCTGTGCTGAATCTGTGTACATACCACCACCCGGAGAACATTCAGCTGCCAGCGGGGTGCGTAACACCGGCTTTTAAAAAACACTTAGAGGTCGCACAGTTTACAGACTATAATAACAAATGACTCCTAATGTTTAAAGGTACCAGGCGCCAAATTTGGCCATATCCACGCTCTATTGGAAGGCGTGGCTGCTGTTACTTGTGGTGGCTGCGTTTAATCCACAGAGGATAGGTATGAGCAAATTTATGTTTCATACATCGATTAGTTATTTTTTATTTGTACTTTTTAAAATTCATTTTTAATTTCTGCAGGCCTGGCTGCCTGGGACGGATATCCGACACTGAAAATGCTCATGGAGATGGTTATGACGAAGTAGGTGAAAGTTCATCATTTAAAGCTGAGTGATGTGAAGCTGATTGATGATGATGATGATCCTGAGCTGACACACACACATCTCTGTTTGCAGTAACTACAGCTATCCTCCCTGCACCGTCGCCGACGAGGACACAAAGACAGAGATGATCAACAGGGAGCTTCAGATCTCCCAGCGAGAGAAACAAGAGATCCTGGCCTTCGAGAGCCACCTGGCAGCAGCCTCCACCAAGCAGACCATCACAGAGAGCAACAGTCTGCTGCTGTCTCAGCTCACCAGTCTGGATCCACAGTAAGACATGTGCTCTGTTAACAGTAGAGCTTCCTGGTGGGATTGGTTTCTGCTGATCATCAAAATGTTGTATTTTTCATCAGCTCTCTGCATTTTAAACAGCTTTAAACAGTACCTAATGATCCCATCAGTGTCAGATATTCCACTTTAAATCATGGCAAATCATAAAAAGATTGCATCTTAAATCCTGCACAACATCTTACAAGGCAAATGTCAAGTTTTTATTATGCACCATGTCTTTGCAATTAGAAAAATGTTATCTAATAAAGACCTCAGTTACACAGTCACGTTAAAAAAAAAGACTCAAGGTATAAATTTAAAGGTTCAGAATTAAGCTTATTCATGTTCATTAGATTTAAATCCTTGAGTTTATTGTCTCAGAGGTTAAAGGGTTGATACAGTTGTGTCACCAGAGCAGGGATTAATTGTTTCTGTCTGTGCTCAGGGGTCCTCCTCGTCGACCTCCACCACAGGTGCAGGAGCAGGTCAAAACCCTCAACCAGTCTCTGCGTCTGGGCCACCTCCTGTGCCGCAGCCGCAACCCAGACTTCCTCCTCAACATCATTCAGAGACAGGTAATGGCCGACCCACATCAAAGCTGAAGTGGAAGTAATGGAGAAGTCGGGGGCGCACGCTTGTTGACTCATACATACTCGTGTAGTAAATGTGTGTTTGCGGTTAAAGCTTTTTTCCCAGAGGACAAATGATACATCATGTAAACCTGCCGTTTACTAGAGGTCACGTGAGCAAAGTGTGTTTTCAATCCTTCACAGGCTTCCTCCCAGTCCATGCCATGGTTGGCTGACTTGGTTCAGTCCAGTGAGGGCTCTCTGGATGTGCTTCCAGTGCAGTGCCTGTGTGAATTCCTTCTGCATGATGCAGCAGATGACACTCTGCCAATAGAGGATGACGAAGAAGGGGAGAGCAAAGAGCAGAGGGCCAAGAAGAGACAAGTATGACGACTATATTAAACCTTCTTATCGGCAATGTGCTAAATTTATACTTGCACTAACCATCCTGGATTTTTATTCTGTCTCTTCCTGTTAGAGACAGCAAAAGCAGAGGCAGCTACTTGGACGACTCCAGGATCTTTTGTTGGGTCCTAAAGCCGACGAACAGACGACATGTGAAGTTCTGGATTATTTCCTGCGTCGCCTCAGCTCCTCTCAGGTGGCATCGAGAGTCCTAGCCATGAAGGTAACGTCCTAGAAGCAGGAAACATCAAATAATCTTTACTAATATGAAAGAGGGATCATATAGACATATATGTGTGTGCAGGGTTTGTCATTGGTGCTGACTGAAGGAGGCTTGAAGGATGGAGATGAGCGGGATCAGCCCATGGAGGAGGACTCTGCTGACGCTGAGCTGTTGCCAGGATACCAGTGGCTGCTGCAGGACCTCCCAAAGCTGCCTTTGTTTGACAGCGTCAGGGGGATGACGTCCACCGCACTGCAACAGGTCAGTGTCTCACTCAACCCTGTCGTGTACATAACTGGAAATTAAGCTATACTGTTGAAGTGATTTAAAGGGATAGTTCAACATTTTGGCAAATTGGCCCATTGCCATAATCCCTATAGTTTTAGGAGTAGGTTCATTACCTTTAATTGTCGGTGCAAGCTATTTTTGGAACGGCGGAGCAGCTACGCTACGGAGGCTAATGGGATTTATTGATTTCCCTCATCAAACTCATCAAATACACAATCCAACAACTCCAAAACGCTCTGTTGGACAAGTTGTGACCGGCACATTCACCACGCTATGAGATAACAGGGTTTTTTCTGGCCAAAATTTCGGCTGAGGCGGCCGCGGGGGGGGGCTGCGTGTCACCCCCCCCCCCCCCCCCCCCCCCCACACACACACACACACACACACACACACACACACACACACACTTCATCTCGGCGTAGCCTACCCGTCTCTCTCTAGCTGTCCCTTCAAAATAAAAAAACGACTCCTGAGCTCCTGTACTGCGAAGGAGACTCAACAGATCCAGGCTTTGTGTTCATGCTGCAGCTCAACTAAGTCCCACGGTAGGCTACTATGAAGCTGGTTATCAACTTGGTTTGTTAAGTCCGGCTCTCAGCTTCATGCTCTGTGCGTCATATTATTCAACTTCCTCACTAAATGGAGCGACAACGGGCTGATTTCAGCCAAGAGCAGCAGGTTGTTTTGATGGAGAGAGAGGATGAGCGATACAAAAAAAAAAAGCTTGATCGCAGCCTGAAGCAACAGTGTTAATGCAAAATGACGAGATGAGGCTGCTTTTAATTTGTGACAGCTCTACATTGCGCTACTTTTAAATATGAAGCTGTATTCATTTAAACTAGGCCTAAATAAACTACAGCAACAACTCAAATTTTTAAATTTTATTTTATCGTTTTCATATAGGTATTTCACTGATCGCAATTATGAAATGCGAGTGTGTGTTTTATTGAAAGCGAGGCTGGTGTGCGTATGAAAATAGGTTTCAGTGCATTTTAGGTGCTGTAAATGTAAAAACAGCGGAGACCTATTCAATATTTGCGTTTGGGCAACACTGCAGGCGATCGTAACATCAGAATTAATTTATTCACGGCCACATTAAGTGAAATTATTAACTTTACCGATTATCCATCTGATTATCTGTCCTGCTGCGACCTCCGTCTCCTTCTCTCTCTCTTCACGCTGCGCCGGTGGGGTGCGTTAGTTCACGCTCAGCACAACGTCTGAACGGAGCGGAGCCCCGATGAGCCCCGCCCCCGCGGGCACACAAGCAGCACGTCAACGTCATCTTGCGGCCCGGAGCTGAAATCAAACGCACCTCTTCTGCTGCGGTTGAGTTGAACCGAGTTGAAAACAGCGCCACTGAGCTTCCATAACTACATTGATTTTCAATCAAGATTCCAGCGCGGCGGCCGACAATTTGAGCGAGGCGGCCGCCTCAAAATTTATAATGCAGAAAAAACCCTGGATAATAACGGAACGTTACGAGACAGAGTTGTTTTCTAGGTAAATTCATGCAAAACCACTGATGCGCGTTCCCGTCGTTGGGGGCAGTTTTTCGGCCAACAGTCTCTGAATTTGCCTCTAAAATAACTCTGTCTTGTAACGTTCCGTTATTATCTTGTGTATTTGATGAGTTTGATGAGGGAAACCAAGAAATCCCATCATGGGATTGGGCCAATTTGCCAAAATGTTGAACTATCCCTTTTATGTGATTGAATGGTTCTCAAGTGTCTGTCTCTTCCTGAAGGCCATCCACATGGAGACGGATCCCCAGACTATCAGCGCCTATCTCATCTACCTATCCCAGCATGCACCAGTGGAGGAGCAGGCTTCTCACAATGACCTGGCTCTGGTAATCACGGCGAGTTGTTTAAGTTTCAACATGATATGATTTTCCTTATCCGGTTTAGTTGTCCACGCAGCAGTGCTAACATGAACCTAACGCTGCTCTCTGCAGGACGTCGCCCGGCTGATCGTCGAACGCTCCACCATCATGAACAGCCTGTTCTCCAAACACTCCACCAGGCCCGAGTCCGATGCCGTGCTCTCCGCTTTCCTCACCATCTTCTCCGCTTATATCAAGAGGATGAGGAAGACCAAGGAGGGGGAGGACTTATACAGCTGGGTGAGCACTGCTGGCTAAACTATGTTTTTGTTTGCCCCTCACAGTATTGTTGCGATTATAGATAAGTATCAGAGTTATGGGACAGGTGACCTGACCAACAGCAAGTTCATCCACAGCTGCAGATTAATCCCTGTCTGGTTTGTGTTGGCATTTACTGGGGAACTATGAGGAACAGGACAGGTTTATATCGTAATTTTGTGTTTTTGTGTTTTTCAGTCGGAGTCTCAGGACCAGGTGTTTCTGCGGTGGACGACAGGAGAGACTGCTACGATGCACATCCTTGTAGTTCATGCCATGGTTATCCTGCTCACTCTGGGACCACCTAAAGGTAGTCAGTGCTGTTCATGTTACAGTTCAGTGTTTTCACTGTGAAAGAACATTCTCACCATTAAATATAATATAATATCTACAGGAGAGAGTGATTTCTACGCTCTGTTGGACATTTGGTTCCCTGACAAGAAACCCCTCCCCACTGCCTTCCTGGTTGACACCTCAGAGGAGGCTCTCCTGCTGCCCGACTGGTTGAAACTGAGGATGATCCGCTCAGAGGTCGCTCGACTGGTCGATGCAGGTACAACTTTTATATATAGTCCACAAAAACGGGTAATACAAGTGAACAAGTGTTTTTTTTTTTAACCTTTTAATGGATGGATGAACATGTTCCCCTCAGCTTTGCAAGACCTGGAGCCTACGCAGCTGCTGCTGTTCGTTCAGTCCTTTGGCATCCCTGTATCCAGCATGAGTAAACTGCTGCAGTACCTGGATCAGGCCGTTTCCCACGATACACAGACACTGGAGCAGAACATCATGGACAAACGTAAGACAGGAGTCTTCTGCAAATGTTCTCCCATTGAAATGTTAAGATGTTGAGATTTGTAGTTGATCTTTTATGACTTTATATTTCCTGTGTCATAGACTACATGGCCCACCTGGTGGAGGTGCAGCATGAGCGAGGTGCCACTGGGGGGCACACTTTCCATTCATTACTGAGCACCTCTCTTCCTCCGCGCAGAGGTCAGTTACTTCATCTTCCATGGTGCTGGCAAATTTTATTTAAAACAGTTGGTTGCATTAAATAACTATAATAACCATATCTTAAATACTTACGATTGATCTTTATACTCAATAACAAAACATGTCAATGAATTTAATCTAAGTGGCTGATGAAAAACTACATGGAATAAATGTAAAAGCTCTGAATTGTTATTTATGTCCTGATTACATCCCTCCTCCTGACAGACTCTGCTGACTCAAGTAAGGCCAAAGTTACCGTGGAAGCGCCCCACAGCTCTGTGAAGATGAGAGCAGCCAGTCAGCTTCCTGCAGTCGGGCCTGATGACGATCTCACCGGCATGTTGCTTCAGGTAGGAATTAACCTGTTAGGTCGTTTCTCATATCTTGTGGTGTATATACAGTATTTTAAACAAACTCTCCCAGCTTGATGTATTTCAAACCATCACTGACTCAAAGTGACCAGATTCTGTTTTTCTTTACCTCGACAGATATTCCCTTTAAAGGTGGACCCTCGCTGGCACGGCCCTCCTCCCAGCCAGCTCTCCCTGGCCCTGCAGCAAGCCCTGGCTAAAGAACTGATGCGGGCCAAACAGGGCCAAGTTCAGCAGGGCGGGTTGGCCTTCTGTCTCCTGCAGGCCATCGCTGCCCTGATCTCCTCTGCCCACGCAGGGCCTATTGTCATGGCAATGCACCGCAGCCACGCCCTCTCCTGTCCACTCATGCGCCAACTCCACCTCTACCAGGTAACACTCACCGACAATCACTGCTTTATATATTCAAATTCACCCGACACCAAGTTTTAATATTTTTCTTTATGTGTTTTCCGTCTTCGCAGCGTCTCGTGTCCCAGGACATTACGTTCTCCTCACTTTTCCTCAAGGTCATTGTTGAGATGTTAATCTGGTTAGACAACCCGACAGTGGAGGCAGGACCACTCAAGACTCTGCTCAGATCCTTCGCTGGGCAGAACTCTCATAAACACAGACTCAGTGATGGTGAGCTCCTCTGCTGTTGTTATCCCCTCACAGGCAGGTTCATCCACATCACATTTCACAGCAATGAGTGACGGTTGTCTTTTTCCCCGCAGTGCGGACGGGTTTCCTCCACCTGGCCGAGGCTCTGGCCTATCGCACTGACACCGAGGTGCCACTCAGAGCCATCATTGCAATGCTGAAAGCTGGTGAAAGATGTAATGCAGAAGCAGAGCTCATCGGCAAAGGTATTAAAATGGTGTTATTGTGTGGATGTGAATAAGCATAGTATTTGTTTGACTGATGCCTCCAGTGTTTGTTTCAAGATGAGTCGGTAGAAAAGCTGATTTACAGAGAGTTCATTTATTAAATATTTACCTGAATTAAAATACCAAACTTTTCACACAATTGCAAATTTTGTTATAATGAGTTTTGAGTAGTATAATTTTCCCACCTGAAAATAAAAATCCTCCCACAGGTTGTTAAAAAAAGACAAAATTGTCACAGTTTCTGTAAGAGGTCTTGGGTTAGGGCTAAAAACCTTTGACCACTGAAAGGTCTGTTCAGCTGGTCCTGGAGTCCACATGGACATTTATAAATGGGAACTAATCCCCTTCAGTTGTTCTTGAGATATTGCATTCCCAAGGCCACGATCTTGTTTTGTAAGTTCACGGTGACCTTGACCTTTGACACTCAACCACCAAAATCTAATCAATTCACTCTTAAATACAACTTAGTGCCAAATTCTAAGAAGTTCCATCAATGTGTTACTGAGATATTGTGTGTTAACAAAATATTTGGATGGACAACCTGAAAACTGTGTAATAAAAGTATGTGATATCTGGTTCTGGTTGTTGCCAGCACACAGACAAGGTGGCGAGAACAGCAGCAGGATTTTGAAATAGAAACTGTGTGACTTGGTCAATACATGATCACCGATCAAGCTCCAACAATCTATTGACCAACTTGTTTCATACAGTGTATTATTGTCAAAACATTTGGCTGCTTCTGAATCATGACAGCTTCTGTTCCATGGATGCAGATCTACTACAAACACTTCTGTTTTCATTTCTCAGTGTTACAGGGGCTGATGGAGGTGAAGTCGCCGTATTTGGAGGAGCTACTGTCTCTGTTGATGACTGTGGGTACACAGAATGGGACAGCTGGCCCTGTTGCCATGGTGATTTCCCTGCTGCTCCAGGAAAGCGAGGAGCGAGCTGTGAAAAAGGAAGTGGATTCTAACAAGTGAGCGCCGCAATTCTATTTCCCTCTCAAGTCATGCAGAGAAACATTTATATTTGACAGGACTAAATGACAAACACGGCTGCCTGTGACAGAAATAGCAAAAAAACTGTGTCCGCTGTCTGACGCCCTGCACTCGTAAACTCCTATTGGATTCGGCTTGTGGAGGTTTAATTGGTTTTGCAGCTTTACATTGGCTGTACAGATTCGAATGGTGTGAAAATCCCCAGAATACTTTACAGAATCTTTTTTGTGCTCACTTTGCAGCTTTGCAACGTGTCGAAAGGTTGTGCATTGTCACATGGTTCATGTGGTGCATGTAGATGGAGCCAGTGTACTTACTGTGTTTGTCTTGAACACCCTGTGTTTTGTAGGAAAGTCTTGTTTTAGCTGTAGAAGCCGTGTTAATGCTGTCTGAAACATTTTGCAGCCTGTTTAAACGCATAAAATCTGTACCTCCGTTTTTCTCTCTTGGTTGAATTCAGCTTTATTTATTTTTTTCCTGAGGTCTTTATTAAGGCTGCAGGAGCTGATTAGAAGCTGCAGTCACATCTCTGTTAGAGTAACCTTTGAGTTTTCATCTGTGCCAGCAGCTCCGAGGTGACAAAGTCAGGACTGAGCTCTGGGCTACTCGTAGACTGGCTGGAGCATCTCGACCCTGAGGTCACGTCGGTGTGTCCGGACCTGCAACAGAAACTGCTGTTTGCCCTCAACAAGGTAAGATAAGCACTGCAAGCAGGCATTATACATCTCTCATCTATCCACCATGACGTATGTACAGTATTTATTTGGCATTAATAATGCATCCTTTCATGGTGTGTCTCAATTTTCAGGCACGAGGGACCCCCGCCTACAGACCGTATCTTTTGGCCTTACTTACACATCAGTCAAACTGGTCCACCCTCCTCCAGTGCATCAGTGCTCTCCTCAGCAAGCGCCGAGACTACAAGTACATCTTTTAAATCTAAGACACTTTTTATTGTGTATTTTTTAGTAGTTCAGTGCATAATGAGATTTTATTGAGATTGATGTCTCTTACAGTGAGAGCTGCTGTTCAGTATATGCAATAACATTTTTCAGACTGGACCCATCATCAGCTCTGGATTTCCTGTGGGCGTGCAGCCACATCCCACGCATCTGGCAAGGACGTGACCAGAAGATCCCTCAAGTAAGATCCCACACAGTCGCACACACAGACACAAGATGTGATGCTTTTTTCTGTATCTTTGAGTCCGCTGATGACTCATGCATTTTTCTTTTTGGTTCATGCAGAAGAAAACAGAGAAGTTTGTGCTGCGACTCAGTTCGGAGGAGCTCATCAGCCTGGTGGACCTGATTCTGGCCGAGTCGGAGCTCAACAGCCACGACTCGACGCAACATGATGACAAAGGCGGCGTGGGCCAGGCCTCCTGCTCCCTCATCCAGTCCAGGCTGCCCCTCCTTCACTCCTACTGCAGCGGAGATCTGGAAAACATCAAGAAGGTCTCAGAGTACCTCATCAACTGCACAAAGAAATGGGAGGACAGGTAGGGGGTGATTCAGATGTCGTCTAGTTTGTTTATTGTTTAACACGTAACCCTCTACTCTCCCATCTTTACTCTTTGCTCTCTCCTCCCTCTGTATCTGAAGACACATATGTTCATTATATTTGTATTGTGTAAGGTTCACCAAAGTGCCCAGCCCATCCCTTTTCGACACATTGTATTGTTCTTTCTAATTAGCCCAAACAGTGAAAGTCATTTTTTTCCCTGTTATGGTGTGCAGATAAACTTGGGGTAAATCACACTAGATTTTCCCTCTCAGTGCAGATGAACTTTTCAGACTTCCTCTGTCAGCCACAATGCTGTGGACCAGGGGAAACTCGATAATTAGGTCTATTGGTGTGAAATTAAAACCAGCAGAAGTCGTCTGTACTGTGATCTCTTTAAAAGCTCAGTGTATTATAATGAAGCCAAGAGGATTAAGGCTGAAGCTCTAAACTTGCCTGTGTTGTGAATTCCTGCTCTGACTTAGCTGTCAGAGATCAGGGTGCAACTCTTTGTGGAGGCAAACCCTCCTTTCATGAATATGTCTCTGGTTATTAAACCACTTTAATGAGGAAACTTTGGCCAAGGTCAAGCAAAATTAGCTTCCGAATTACAGTATTTTAAGTACAGTTAAGCTGTCTGGTAAAATGGTTGCTTGTGAAAATATGGCAGGATAAAAACATGTTGAAAGTAAAGGGTTTTGGCCTTGTGTTGAATAAACACTTGATTGTATGTTAAGCATTCTTCTTGCGAAAAGCTCGCTGTCAGATAAGCCGGTGTTTATTCCAATTACACACCAACTATTGAGCACGGAGGAGTGGACTGCTTTACTCTTGGTCAAGGTCGCTGTGATTTGCCTAATGCATGGCTGTAATAAACTTTTCAGTTAGTAGAGAGCGCATCATTTGAGCCTGACAAGAGCCTTAGCCAGTAAGAGGATTTTATGAAACTGCGCTGACTTGAAGGCAAATACCTCAGAATTACATTATGCTATTCATGTGCCGAGTGTGTATTAATGTACATTAATTATTGTCGCTCGTAGACAGACACAATAGAGGAGTGCTTCATTACCACACGCTCTAATCTGTGATCTCATATCAGATCTGGTGATAATCAGTTGCAAGAGGACGGAGAAAGTGAATTTCACCAAAATCCAGCAGGGAACATCGTCTGCTTCGTGATGTTTGTACCTCTAAAGAGTAAAGCGACAACAAACTTCTCAGGGCAGCACAAAACCGGTCAACCAGTCGCTGTCAATTAAGTAGCTTCAAATTCCACAACTCAGTAACATCAGGGATTACAGTCCTGATGATTTACCTACGAATCTTGTGGTTTTGTGATGGACAGCTGAACTGTCGTAAGCCAATAATAACATGTATTTCCCCTAAAGTGAATGGCATATTCCTGTAGGTAATGGCTCATCCTAAAGCTTGAGCACACAGTGTACTCACCTTTAGTGTTTGCTTTGTCTCACAGCGCGATGAGTAAGCGGTGCCAGAACTTGCTGCTGCAGATCTATCTGCATTTTCCCGAGGTCATCCAGCACGTCACCCTGCCCGACGGCACCTTCAGCAGCGGAGGGGCTGCGGACGGCAGCAGCTGCAAGGTGGGCTTTTCTTACAGATCTTTACTCCATACTGCCATGGTGTCATCATGACTTCTGTTCATTCCTTATGTAAATAGAACCAAGGTGTCACTTAGACCATATGGAGTATCTGTTCTGTTGTAGTCACAAACCTATGGATAAATCTGAGTGAAGACTGATGTCTGTGTGTGTATACAAGATCAAAGATCAAAAGCTTACAGCTGTTTCATTGGTGTGTGTCTCTCAGCTCTGAACATATGATTTGATATCTTTCTTTGTATTCATAAATAACTATTTTTTCTAAGAAGAGAAACCTTGAATTCACCACACAGATTTTTTACATTATTCATTTCCATTTCTCAGCTTGATGTCCTGGTCCATCGCCTGGTCACTCTGCTCGCTGATGTCGGAGACTCCAAGTCTGCAGAGAGCCGTGTGTCTGATGCTAACCTCGCCTGTAGGAAGTTGGCTGTGTCACATCCGGTCCTCTTACTCAGGTGAACTTTTTTTTTTTAAAGAAAAGAAAGAAACAGTCCATGTACGAGTCTTGTTCGACTTGCCACCGTGTAGCAGAACCTGCCACCTGCTGACCTCTCCTTTGCTCCTGTCTTTGCTCTGGCCCCTCAGACACCTGCCCATGATCGCAGGTCTTCTCCACGGTCGCGTTCACCTGAACATATACGAGTTTCGGCAGCAGAACCACATGACCTTCTTCAGCAATGTGCTCGCCATCCTGGAGCTGCTGCAGCCGCTGGTCTTCCAAAGCGACCACCAGAGGGCGCTTCAAGACTGCCTTCTCTCCTTCATGAAGGTCCTTCAGGTGGGCGGCTCACACACTTTCAAATCTCCACTTAAAGGTTTAAGGCAGAGGGATTAGATTCATGGGAGTTTCTGTGTGTCTTTCTGCTTGTAGAACTTCCAGAGGACCCGTTTTCCGTTACTCGTCATCAACAAATTCCTGCAGTTCACACAGAAGTACATAACGCACGATGCAGCGACAGCCATCCCCTATCTACAGAAGCACTCCAACATCTTACAGTCAGTATATCGTAGCACAGATACACTCTGGGCAATAAATACACATGTTATTTTTTGTCATATTAAAAGTCACGTTGCTTTTGTTCAAGATTTTGTTTTGCTGATTCTCCTCTGTAGGAGACTGAGTGCAGAAAACCCAGACCTGGTCCAGCTGAAGTCTCTTCTGGCCGGACTCACATTGCCAGTGAAAAGATCCTCAGCAGAGGTCGCAGCAGAGGACGGGGATGGTAATCACTGTTTTCATTATGTGGCCCGCATTTAAAATACATGTAATCACCTGATGGTTACATTTTATTTAAAATCTAAAGTCTCTCCTCTCACAAACTACAATATTTGCATCCATCATACGTTAAGCTATTTTCTTTTTTTTCCTTCTCTTTGCTAGACGACATGGCCACGGGTTCCCTGCCCCTCGTCAACATATCAGCCTCAGTTTCTCTGAGTGCGGCTGACATGACAATGTACCTGAAAAAGATGTCGAGAGGCGAAGCCGTTGAGGGTAACGAAACATACAGCTGCAGAAATGTGACATGTATAAATCCTGTATCATAGTGAGTAATGCTCAGATTTTTTTTTCTCTCCCTCCCTGTCTGCTACAGATGTGTTGGAAGTGTTGACAGAGGTGGATGATAAGTCAAGGAGGAGCCCAGAGATCATCCAATACTTCATTGTGAGTCATAAACAACAGGGCACAAAAAAAAGGGGGTCAAGTTTAGTCCCTGTCAGTGTGTAACACATCCTTCAACACCTCCCTGTGTTGCTGTTTGTAGAACGATCTGCAGAGACTTATGGTTTCCTCAGAGGAGCTGTGTCGAAACATGGCCTTCAACCTGGCCCTGCGCTGCATGCAGAACAACCCCTGGTAAGTTCACAGAGACAAACAACCAGCGGAATCTGTGAGGAAATGCGTAAATTGTGAAAAGTACGGGACAAAGTAGGCTATACCTCTGGCTTTCCTTCAGAGTTACAGTAAATGTTTTCTGTGCTGCAGCCTGGCAACAGACTTCCTGCCGACTTTCATGTACTGTATGGGCAGCGGCAACTTCGACGTGGTGCAGACTGCTCTCAGGAATCTTCCAGAATACGTGCTGCTCTGTCAGGGTAAGAAGAAGCTCTTTAGCCACATCCTCGTTGACAGTGATCTTGTAAGACGCAGTCACTCCTGTGACTGTCGTGGATTATGTGTCATATGAGCGTGCCGTGCAGTATTTTTCAGCAAAAAGATGTGATTTAATGAAGCATAGAACTGAAGTCACACATTCACAGCTGCCTGATGTTAAGTGCCTTTTTTTCCCCCTCCTCTCTCCAGAACATGCAGACATCTTACTCCACAAGGCGTTTTTAGTGGGAATCTACGGACAAATTGACACTAGTTCAATGATCTCAGAGTCGATGAAAGTCCTTCACATGGAAGCAACGACATAACAACAAATCGCACAACTCCTCGTCTGATTGGAAATAGTGTCATTCACTCTCTTCATTCCAGGGCTAGATCATTTATTTTATGGCCTTTAGTTCAAACGTTGCTCTAATTTGATGATGGCAGATTAACGAACTCTGTGGCTCTTCAGTGGTTCAGATTAAAGGATCCTCCAGTGAGCTGGTAGCTACCAGTCTAATAATTTACTCTCCTCAAAGAATGTATTAAAACTCCCTCTAAATGACTTGAAAATGTAATAATTAAAACTGTGAAATTGGACATTGTAATAAAGTCACAATTAGTGCATTTATTACTGGGTAAAGGATGTAAATTATTTTCAACTGATAATGTAATAATACATTAACTAATAATGACAAAAGACAAAAAATTGAACATTATTATATAGAGCCAACACGTAATCTACAAAATTGGAGAAATATTACACATTACAACAGTTGATACAGTAATTGAAAATTGTGACATAATAGTTTTGGTTGCAATTAGAGGGAGATTTTTTTTACATTCTTCTTATTAAATTACCAGTTTATTGTTTCACATTACAAATCTCAATGTGTATTTGGAAAATAGCACTGTATTGTAGTTTTGGATTTACAATTTTTATAGTTTGAATAATAGCAATAGTTACAGTAAAACAGTTTGTTTATATGAGTGTTTTTAATAAACATCTAAAAACAAAAACAGGTCCATCATATTGGTTTTATGGTTTGGTTTTAGTTTTGCTAGGAAAGGCAAACACTTTCAAATTATTAAACATAAGAAGCCCAAACACTGTCCAGTCCTTAAACAACAGAGGAGTGAATGCTTTGAAGTCATGATGCTTTGCTGTTACTAGAACACCATCTGTGAGCTGCTTAGATGTGTGAACTGAATAAAATATTTTTTTTTGGAAATTACCTTTTTTTCATGTTTCAGTCAGCTTTAACTGGCAGAAAGTGAAATGTGTAACATATTTCAGCTGTTAACCGCTGTAGTCCAGAGATTAAATGAAAACATTTTAACCGCTGTTTAATTGGAAAGCAAAGCAGTTTAATGTTGAAATAGTAAAAAACACAAATTTCACAAAAACCAATTATTACCTTTCAAAATAAAGAAACATTTTAGCGCCGCAAAAAAAGATTGAAGGAGAAAAAAAATAAATGGTGGAAGGTTTGTGGTCTTTCATTTCATTCCAATAAGTCTTGGATCCTGATAAAACTGGAAACAGCTGTCATTGGTACGCTTGCTCTGCACTGGGGTGTAACAGACAAATTAAAGGCGCGTTGCACATGCTGTGATGGAAACCATTTTGCCATGAAAGTGTGAGTTGTTTTGCCCGGCGCTACTGACTTCATCTGAAAACCTCTTGATAGAGTCAAAGGGATAAGTTAAACAATGTGTAGGCATGCTGGCAAACTAGGAAAGTGGACGCCCCTATTGATGGTAAATTAACCATGGCGGTAATTGTTCAATCACACAGACCAAAGGCTGCTTTGAAGACGTGATGTGGGCAGGCCATTTCTGTAGCACAGACCGCTGCTGCTGCTGCTGCTGGTGTTTTGTTACATAGGAGGACATGGAGATGAAGCCACAGCATGGTTCAGGATCCTCAGTAAGGGTGAGACATGCCCACACTGGTGGGTCAGTGGAATCTGTCACTCACAAATAACTGGTATTCATTGAGATACAAGGGCTGGATGTGGACAGTTGAAAGCTGGGTGTCTCAGTATACATTACTGCAGCTTTTTTTCTTCTAGTGTAACACAGTGGAGGTCAAAGGACGCTTAAACATGATAACCATATATTTCCTTTAAGAAGATAAGCAGGCTGTACAGAATTCAATAAATACGCTTTACTTTGTCTTCTGGACCATCAAGATGCCTCCAAGTCCTCTTTGATGAATATTTATTCACACACCCATTCCTATAATTAACCTGTCCACTCTCGCCCTACCCATCATGCACCATACCTGCTGATCTCTCAATGCTGCTTCTGTCTGATGTGTTAATTGCACCTGTATGGTGTCCTATAACTCGCCGAAAGCTCTGTTTATGGTTATCAATCAACTTAGTGCACAAGTCTTAGCAGCCTGGGCTCTTGGTCGGGCGCCAGCATCCTATTGGCTGGGCAGCAGTGAGGCGGAACAGAGATGAGTGACAGCCAGCCAACGAGAATGGGGCAGGTGGGGGCTGCGCCGCTGCTGCTGAAGAGTCTGATGGACCAATGACCAAGTTAACAACCTCCACCTTTATTCAACTCTCCAGGCACGGTGCCTTCAAATGCAGCTGCTACAAGGTAACCACTAATTTGTCCCACTAATTTGTCCCACAGCTCCACAGCACATATTTACAGGGGTAAACACAGGCAGAAGTGCAAAGTAATGCTACATTTACACAAAAACAGTTTGTAGTTAACAAGTGTTTTTCTTTGTACTTCTACACTACATTAATTCCAAAAGGGAAATACCGGTATTTGACCTTTTACTTTGTTTTTATACCCCATTTCCTGGTACAAAAAGGTTATAAACCTTAAATGGGAGTTGAAGAATCTAAACATTTTTAACCCTTCCCACCTCATTTATCATCTCACCTCTTGTGACCCTTTAGAGTTGGCCAGAAGAACTGTATTTGCTCGACCAGTCACAACATTAAAATTCAACCAGTGCTTTAAGACATGGGCATTACAGTAACTGTCTAATAGAATCATATATACTGTGTAATGTCCAAGAGACAGGGATGTGACACGTCAAGAGTTGAAATGCTGTTTTGTGGTATGCACCGCAAACATCAGAGCACTGGTGCGTCCATAGAGGAACATTATTACTTTTTATACTTGTTTTTACATCCAGTTTTAAATGTACAACTTGTAAAAGGGCGTATCTGTTTTTGTTGTTTCATCGGTACTTACTTACAGGATCTGAATAGTCCTTCTAGCAGTGACCATGAGGGTCTTAGAAATATTCAGTGTAATATTTTTTCAAAGTGCAGACACATGGTTGTCAGTGGGTCTTCCAGCCCTTGTAAAAGTGGACAGTGAATGAGCAGAAAACACGAGGCTTCTTGGTCTCTCTCTCTCAGAGCTACAGGAGGGGCCCTGATGTGCCACTACCTGCCCATGCACATCTGTCTGCTCTCCGTCTTCCTCTCAATGGCACCCTCGCCTTAGATCATCTCCTCTTCCTCCACGCTTCAGTTGCACTTGGCTTGCGTGGAAAAAATGTGGACCGTCTCTCGCCTCTCTTCTCCCTGGCACTTTGATGTCTCAAGTGTGATTGCTCTTGGATTGTGGCCGCTTTCCCTTGAAGGTTTTGACATGAAAAGCAGGCTGGGCTCTCAGGTTTATCCCATGGCCAGTGATCCAGGACTAAAACAATCAGCCTGCTCACTGTGGGATACTATTACCAGGGAGAGTGGGGCACCAGGCATAGGGGTTTCCTCAGCCATGAAATACACTTTTCTTCCAAGTTACAAACACATTTTAGGTGTGTTGATTGAATTATACCAATCCACACTTCCCATTAATAGATTTTAGTTGGAAGTTTGTGCAGGTTGACACTAAAATACATAATGCAAGTAGCCAGAGAATATATTCCTGGTGTGTTTGCACAGAGACTGGAATGATTCAACATTTGTAATGAATTAAAAAGAAATGAGGCCAGTAATTGCAGTTAAGATTGACCCAATCTGATAAGAATGATAATGTGACATGTCATTAACAGCAGAGGCATAAGTGACAACCCTTAAGCTTCACTTACACTTTCATTAAATATTGATCTTATCTGTGCTCATTGCTGCTCCAGCCTGCAAATTACACCAGATAGATATATTCCCATGACAGTGGAGCTGACAATAATCATCCATCTTCGCATGACATTTGGCAGAACTCTTGTTTTATGAGCTAAAGTGCCATTGTAGTGGAAGAGAAAGTATAATAATGTGGTGTGTTCACGATCTCCATTATGTCAGATTGTATCTTATCACACCGAGGGCAGAGTGTGACAGTTAATCCACTTCAGCCATGCCTGTCAAGGAAAAAAAGAGGGTTAATAGCCCACATCATTTCATTTAAATTTCCTCTCACTTTAAGTGTTTTCTGCAACAATTCCCAAGATATATATATATATATAAAAAGTCTATATCAGTGTCCATGCCTTGGTGATAATTTGAAAAATAATCTAATGTTTTATGTGAATATTTGTAGAGCTGCAGGCAGAAAAAAAACCCATCCACAGTACTTAGCTGATCAGTAGTACTCATTTAGCGACTCTATGTTAAATATAGTGATGGTTATATTTTCCTCAGGGGGTGGTAGAGACCAAAAGCAGAGTTAATAAGAGGGAATATTGGGTTTAAATTAATCAAATTGTCAGATTTCCAACACCAAAGTTAATCATACTGCTCTATAACTGTTTCATAGTAACTAATTATAATCTCTTGTCTTGTTATTGTGACAATGACTGAAGCTCTTCACAACCACCTCCTCCAAGCAGCATAGATGATGTCAGTATCAGCTCAATAAAACTAGTATTGCAGGTTTAAAGACTTAAAACTTACTGTATGACACACTCTGCTTTCAAAAATAATTGGGTTTTCACCCCCCCAAAAAACAGGTTTCTACGTCACACATCTACAAGTTGAATCGTGACTGTCCTCCAAACCAATTTATGAAAACACAAAATCACAATCGAAGGTTGAGATTCTCGTGTCTATTAAAACAACACGTATAGTACAGTCAGTGACCATGAAATGTGCAGATGAATTACAAATAAGCAAAGCATATTTTTGAGTGGAGGTGGACATTTCACACTTCAGAATCATTATGTTATCTGAGATCCAAAAACACACCTTTGAGGGGGAGTTCAGATGTCCCTTCTCCTTCAGTTAGAAATGAATGAATGCAAGCTCAAACAAGTCCACTTCAAGCTGAAGCCATCTGAAGGGTATCCCACTGATGGCTCGCTAAACCAACAGATAATGCACGTTATGTCCCTGCAGTTGAAGGTCTGCTAATGATACAATGATTTCCATTTTAGCGGTAGCCTAGATCTCTGGTGTTGCATGTCATCCCGGGAGCTTGAAATACCTGAGAGACCAATAAGGCCCGGCATTAGCCTTTACTATTGTTGTCTTAATGCCTCCTTCAATTATCCACGAGCAGCTCTTTTGAGCAGCTACTGTCAGAAGCTCCCCCACCGGTTTTCCACTAATTTTGTCCCTGATTATCTGGATCAATGGGCATTAAAGGACCCACACACAGACAAACACAGAAATTTTGAGGGGGTGGGGTAGGAGGGTCTACTTTCCAGACAGACCAGAAATCCCTGTGACTACCTGTGTGCCAGGGACAAACGGAGAAGGCTATTCAGTCGTCAGTCCCACCACACACACAGTGTTTATTTAGCCACAGCTCAAACCAGACACTTTTAATCTATTTCCCTTTTCCCTGCAGAATTTGAAAACCCAAGAAATGATTTCTCTCCGTCTCTGTCCACTGCCCTCTCACAAAAACAGACTCAAGTGCTAAAAAACTGTCCTAAATCAGTCAGTTATCACTGATGGGACCATACTGAACATTAAATTAATTATTTACAATTATTCAATATGCCCTCCCAGTAATGTACTGCACCACGCGACGCCCCAGTAATGTACATTTTAAAGACACAGTATGTAAATTCCTGCCGTCATGGGGTCTCTCAAGCTAAACAATAAAAAAAGACAGTTTGGTCACATTATGAAGTAGCCTGGGATCATGGGAGTTGTTTTCTCCATTACTGCTGTCATTGCAGTCTGCAGGTCATATCCACGTTATTATATCCATTAAAACAATAGTGAGTCTACATAAGCTACTGTCACTCAGCTTGTTTCTCTGACAACCTCAGAGGTTAAAAATGCATATTTAAAACTGACCATCAATAGGCTTTATGCCGAGCTCCACTACTTCCTGAACTTAAACAGGCTCCTTTACTTCCTGTCTTACATTATTGGACAAACTGATTAATCCAGGTGTGTCTGACTCTGACCTCAGTAATCACAACAATGGTCAGACACACCTGGATTAATCAGTTTGTCCAATAATGTAAGACAGGAAGTAAAGGAGCCTGTTTAAGTTCAGGAAGTAGTGGAGCTCGGCATAAAGCCTATTAAAAAGTTTATTGTAAAAAATGTTCAGTAAGTCGCATATTATGCTTTTAAAGTAGTGAGATTGTATTAAAAAGATGCTAAAGATTAGCCTACAGGTTTAATGGCTGGGTGGCTGGGGTTCAAGTGTGCCATGATTTCAAAATACTGTCAAAGTGATTTTCGAACAATGTCAAGGATTCACATTAGTGGTCAAATTGTGGATCTTTATCATTTGTTTGACACAAATAACGCGTAGAATTTACTAAATATCAGCTTTAAAGAAATCCAGATGGGTCAAGCTCTAATCCTGACCTCCTTACGGCCTCCTCCAGAGCTTTAATGTAGTGTTTGAACAGGTGCAGATGAAAGGGCCACAGGTGAGGCAGTCGCAGTCCTCGCTGCTTGCAGAGGTATGACCATCCTGTGACTCACCTCAGCTCTGACCAGCTGTCTCCTGCCTGCAGAGAGGTCCCGCGCTGATCAAAGCCGCCAGTTCAACCGGTGACAACACTGACAGCTGAGTGTTCTTCACCGCCAACTGAGCCGGCGGTGAGCAGTTAGCGAGGTGCGTGGATGGGTGATATGTACCTTTGGATTAATTGACACACCTGTGTTTAATTCACACAGACACTGCTGGCAATCATCTCATCAGAGATCCATCAACACTAAGCTACAGCTGCCTCCTCAAAGAGAAAAAAAGGTGCTAATAATCTTCCTGTCTTGGTTGTTAATGTGTTGATGTGTGAGCTTTGATCTGAGATGGAAGAATCTGGTAAAACACACTGCTTTACAACAGCTGTAATAAGAAAACACCACCACTAATTACTGCAGTACATGTACATACAGCTTTCCATACGGCATAATGATCCTGTACAAGTAAAGATAACAAGTATTGTGTGCAAAATGAACATCTGTAGTTTTTAAAAATTAACTGATCTATTATTTTTAGCTGTCAGCGTTTTTCTTACACCTAGTTTAACATGAATTTAATGGATTTCTACTGGCAGGTAAAGCAGGGGTTTTTCTGTGCGCGTGCTGCTATATAGTATATATATATTATATATATATATTATTACAGATGTGGGAAATAAAACATAACAGGTTAGGGGGGGAAAAAGCAGTAAAATTAAATCAACAATAAGAGTAAAGGTGACGTTACTAGGAGGGATTAAAAACACTTTGCAAATGTCAATTTGTCGTCAGGAGAAGTGTTTATCCTGGAACCTGCTTGTCAGGGTCTGCTGCTTTTTCCTCCCACAGGACTGAACAACCTGTGTGTGTGTGTTTTTGTCAAATTAAATCACCTCTGCAGTGATTTTCTCTTATTATACTTGACGACTGTTAAACCAGCCACATAAGGGTGGTGCAAATCTTCAAGGTGTATGTGTCTAAATGAGCATAAACACACACACACTGAGATCCCGTCCATCTCGCAGCTTGAAACCTCAGAAGCCAAAGATGTTGCAACTTGTCCCCTGCAGGCAGAAAGAGAGAAATTCAAAGGAAAACGTGCACTGTCGCTACAACGTTAACAGACGAGAGTATCGGGCGTATGTGGCTGGGAAAGTAATGAGGAATACAGCAAACACTGATGGGGTAATACTGATAATCCACTGAGAGATGAATCACAGGTTGGATTTTCACCTCCGTCCTCTAAACCAAACCCTGCTGTCTGTTTGGAGGTCATGTGACTGGGGAAAGGAGGGGGAAAGGATTGAAGGAGAAGAGCAGAAAGCTAAGGTGAGACCACCTCCACCACTCAAGTCATATTCAGACTACACCTTATACCTGCACTGAGCCACATACAGCAGCTCCAACAACCAACTGGACTCATACAACTGTTTTAATTGCTTTTTTTTTTTTTTTTTTTTTAAAAATAATTTTCAATCTGGAACATTGGGAATGCATTTCACCATCCAAGCAGCATCCCTGTAGGAGTCAACCTGGCCCTTTTCACTGGACCGTTGTTTAATATTGGACCCTTAATAGCTTGGACATGTTTGGCCCGGGGCAACTGGTCTCTACTCTACTGCCTGCAGTTTTCCATTCACCTGCAGCTCACTTCTTCCCAGCATTCCCAACCAGACTGAGCTCTCAACCTCAGATTCTGATCCCGGGGCCGTTTATCACCTACGAATCATTGAGGAGTTATCTGCAACCAGAGCCATGCAAGGAGGCTCTGCTCCTGGCCACACAGGCAGTCGGGATGGGGCCACTCACAGAGGCCATAGGTGAGTTCAGACCACAGCTGTTGGGGCCAGAGCAGGACTGAGCGTGTCATACAGGACTTGTGCAAAGCCAAACTGGCACTGGCTTAGCACAGTCTCTAAGACAGTCAGCGAGCACCATCTGATTGCAGTGTAAATGTTTACAAAAGATTGGCTAACAGCTCGTAACTAACAATCAATTATCAAGCAGTGTTAAAGTGGGCCTAATGATCGCTGTGCTAATTACCCAATCTAGAGCCATTAGTTCCTTGTCACCCGTTGGCGATTGTGTAATTGGTGCTCTCGCTGTGTTTTCCAGATGAACAGAGGCCAGTGAAGCAGCGTCGCGCACGGGCCAACTACAGCAGCTGGCAGCTGGAGGAGCTGGAGAAGGCCTTCGAGACCACCCACTACCCGGACATCTTCATGAGGGAAGCCCTGGCCCTCAGACTGGACCTCATCGAGGCCCGAGTACAGGTACCTGGCAAACTGAGCTCTTTCTAGAGATGTTTAACTATACTCGTCATGTCTCTGTACAATGAGGAAATAAAGCTCTTCAGTCCACACAACAAACTCTTGTGGTGACCAACATTTAAATCTTAAGGCTTCTTAATTCATTTCTTAATCTCAAGATCTCAAAATTGTCAGTGTTACAAATAAGTCACAACAAACTGTTGGGAAGTACATTATATTTTGGCAGCGTATGTGAATTTGGCTTGGTTGACTGATAAAACTATAGTTGCTAGTTCCTCTTGTCCATTCTGCGTGCAGGAAGATTCCTTACTCATGGTTTCCACATATGAGCATAATAATCTACACCACTTGCTCTGTCCAGAATCGCACTCAAAAGTTCGGCTGACATTAATATGACCCTTCATCCACCAGAATGGGCCATTTAAAATTAAAACTTTCTGTTGTGGGATTTTAGAGTGGTTTGACTGGAATTACATTAGAAAGGAAGGAATTGTGCAGGTATCTTGTCATTATGTTGAAACTTTAACGATATGTTTTGTTTATTCATGTAAATGTGTATTTCTATTTCCATTTCTATTTACTTAACTTTCCCCTTTGTTTGCAGGTTTGGTTTCAAAACCGCCGGGCCAAGATGAGGCGGCAGCTGAAGCTCCAGGGCCAGATTGTTGCAGGGTCGTATGTAAAAAGAGACAGTGATGAAACGTCTGAGAAAGTGAGCAGGAGTTTAAAACAGCACTCTGAGAGCTCTGACAGTGAGCACTGGGAGAAGCGACAGGACGGGGAAAATTACCCATGGACAAAAGCTGTGAGCGTCACGCTGGGTGGGCGTACGCAGCCCGTGACCCAGAGGTCGGGGACGAGGGAGAGGCCGGAGGGGCCCAGCACAGAGGAGCTCCGCTCCAGCAGCATCGCCAATCTGAGGGCCAAAGCCAGAGAGCACGAAGCTGAGATCCACAGCACTGTAAACATGTCAGGAGGTGACACAGAGTCACAAACACAGGAAGCTGATGCCCAGCACAATGATTGAGTCTTTTCCTTCTTCCTGTTTGTACAGATAATCATAAATCATAGATAACCTAAAAAAAAATCAGTGTATACCATGACTAAGCCTGAAAATACTTTTCATTATTTAGCCATTACTAATAAAAATATCTCTTACAACATAAAATGTTAGTAAAAGTTACAAAACTATAAACAAAAGGTCATCTTTTTGCTTTTTTAAATTTTGCCTTTATACTATATTCCAACTTCTGTGAACATTTTCATTTCACTGTTTTGAGAAAAAATACAGAACTGTAAAAATGTTTATACCCCACAATCATTTGATTAAATAGTTAACAAAATGTTTGTAATTTGAATGTGACTTTCATCACATCCTGAATTAGTTGCTCAGTCTGAACACACGCTCTGTGCTCTGGGTCTTTTACAAACAAAACAGTGAGAAATGACCAAATTTTATCGTTATCATTTTGGCCTATCAGGGCACAGCTAACAGGCAAGTGATTTCTAAATGATTTCACCGATGACGAGCTCATCCCTGACCTCTCGGGTTACCGTCACAGACAGGCAGGATGTCTGCGTGCAGCCACACGTCCTCACAGGAAACAATGGAAGTAGCTGAAAAATGTAATCATGAAGAGTGACGCTACAGTACATAGATGACATGAGACATGTCTGTGTTTTCTAGAGCTGTACGACTTCATGTACTTACCTTTGATTTTCATTGATAGTGGTACTGACTGAGCCGTGAAGCCGAAGGGAGAGAAGGTGGTTTCATTTAGCACGGATGTTAGTTTTCCTTGGAACACCAATGATCTGGTTTTAGCAAAACAAACACATTCAGTTTATGTCACATAAACACAATACAAACTGTTATAACAGTGAATTATTACACCTTAAACTAATAGTAGTAGGTCTGGAAGCATTTTATAAATCCTGTGCCTGTATCTTTATTACATGCATCATACTTTACCCAGGGAAATCAAATTTAAACTGGTTTAAAGTATTTTAGCCAATACACTCTACACAATATTCATTTTTCTAATATTTGATCTTCTGATAACACAGAACTAATGATAATAACACAAACACAAGATAAGACACAAGTCCATAACATCCACTGTTTGTTCTGAACAGTGCATACAGTCTGCAGAGGATGTGTTGGCTTAATTCTATTTTATACACCTTATGCATCCATACTATTGCACAGTAGTGATACTAATGTTGTTTATGCATTGTTTACGCATGTAACCACAGGTGTGGAGGGATGGAGAGTGTCTTTGAACAGTGCAGACTGACACTGCCCCCTTCTGGGCATGAAGATGTCCTCAGACAGGAGAGATGAGGCAACAGTGAGAGTTTCTAAAATGCAATGACTGTATGCATTTATTTTTCTTTAACTGTAACATCATCACACATCTCTCGTGTGTTTTCTGCGATACTTTAAAAGCTGTGTTGCTCTGCTTAAATCTTCTGAAGGCACTTGTTTTCTTTCTTTCTTTCTTTCTTTCTTTCTTTCTTTCTTTCTTTCTTTACTTATTTTACAGTTAATAAACAATTCATGTCTGCAGTATTTGTAACCTGTTTTAGTGAATGAGGTCAGTGTGGGTCACTCACATTTCAAAGACTAAAGTCCAGCTCTGGTCTCACACTAATTACATGCTCCATGTCAAAAGTTTAACGCTCACTGATGAGATCTGTGGGTCAAATCTGAAACCACAATTCAGAATGGGTCAGAAAAGATTTCAGTCATTTCATTTCTCGTTAAGATAGAGTGATGTAGTGTAGTGGTATAATTATTAATAATCAGTTAACCAAATGAGAGTTGCCGAGTTCCTAAAGAATTTTGCGGGACACTACAATATGGGCTAATTAGGTCAAAATCCTTATATGACAATGGTTGGCCTCAATTAGTCTGCAGCAACGCCCCACACAAAGATGACTGTGGTAAAACAGAAAAAGCATGACATAGATTCTGTTACTGGTTCCCCTGCTGAATAATGACCCCAACAAAGATAATCAAGTCTGGTGTATAATTACCTCAGAAATCCTACAGCATGCACACTCCTCCCTGTACTGGACCCTAAAAAAGAAGAAGATGAATTTCATGATTTTTTTTTTAATGTTAATGAAAATATTATTTGTATATGTTCTCAAAACCAGTGTGGAAATGAAAAATGAAGCTTCAGATGAGATTCAAACAGACTGTTTACATACAGAAAAACAGGCAGCATCCTTTTCCAGATTCAAACAAAGTGTTCAAAATAAACTCTCCACCACTCCCTCCCTCCCCACTCTGCCAGAAGTAAAGTACAGAGCACAGAAACATTATGTTCCCTTTTCAGTTTGGTGTTAAGTGTATGGACACTATAACATGCATTTAATTTTCCCTAAAGTCCAGGTAGCTACTTAAGATGTCAGGATGTGGACTTACTGTATATTTCAACAGGTGGTACAAAAACACAGTACATCTGGATATAAATTTACAAAGTACAGAAATCATAATAGGCTATTGTGTGAAAATGTAGCTCACTATCACTTCAAGTTATCTATATAAATATTATATTTATGATATGATATTTGATTTGAATTGATATGATTTTATATGATATGATATTTAGGTTGGGCTCATGTTTCTGCACTAGGCTAATTCATTTTGCAGGAGTTTCTCAATAGGAAGTCTTAACGTTATTAAAACTATTCTTTACCTTTGAGGCTGAGTTTTATTCTGCGGTTGTGAATAACTGATTAGCTGGTGCTGGGTGTCAATTTGAGTAATTAGCGCCCGCACAAACACACAGCAGCAACACCACCACCACCACCTCCAGCAGCAGCAGCAGCAGCTTCAGCAGCTTCAGCTCCTCTCCACTCACTCGGCTACACAGAAGGAAACAGGACGCAGCTGCAGCGCCGCAGTTCACGGTCAAACCCTGAGCAGAGACACTTTGTTTCCCTCCTCCTCCTCCTCTCCTCTCTTCTCTGTCCTTCCTCCGGCTCGTCCAGACTCTTCAGCTCTGCCTGTTGCTGCCACACAGCCGATCAGCAGGGGAGCATGGCTGCCATCAAGGCTCTGGAGCAGTGGTGTAAGCTGCAGTGTGAAGGCTACCGAGATGTGGCCGTCACCAACATGACCACCTCGTTCAGGAACGGACTGGCGTTTTGTGCGCTCATACACAAGTACAGACCGGACCTAATGTGAGTATTGAAGTTTGAATTGGCGGTTAAAATGCAGACAAACTATTATTAGCTGTGACCAGAGATAGCCTTTTCCTGGATCAGCCTCTCCTCTCCTCTACTCCACTCATTTCATATAGTTTTGTCATTCTCCTTAAGTTTGTCTGTATTTGATGCTCAGTTTTGACCTGAGTGTGATTTTTTTTAACCATATTTTATGGCAAGTCTGTTAGAGTCTTGATGTGTGTTATTTCTAAGGAAACCACACATATGTCTGCATAAACTCATATTTTAATGTCTTTAACTCCTCAAAGTCTTGATAATAAGTTTGATACTTCTCAACAACATGTCTTACATGTCTCTCCTCTGTTCATTGTGCTCCTGTTTTTCCCAGAGACTATGACTCACTCAGAAAGGAGGATGTGTTCGAGAACAACAGATTGGTAAGATGATGGTGATGATAAACTTGTTGAACCTTCGTCGTGTGGAGTGGGACTGATTTCACACTCCACATGCAAAATCTGATGCAGCAGAAAATCAACCAACTTCATTAACCCCAGACACACTTGGACAAAACACACACACATGTAGTGTGTAGTTAAATATTCATCCCCACAGAGGAGTTTTTTTAATCCAAAAACATGACTCTCCTCAAACTCAGACTCTCCTACTGGTCACTTGACCTAATTTATTTTGTTAACCCTGACGTGACCTGAGCAGCACAGCCGGGGACCTTTCCATTATTTAGTCCGCTCCCATTCTGCCGGTTTCCTCTGAGGATTACAGGCCCCCACAGTGTCCTACAGTATGTACTCTGTATGACTTCCTTGTTGTCTTGGATGAACCTGGCAGTGTCAGCAACAAACCTGAGCCCAGGGGAGAGGCTCTGCAGGTCATTCATTTTGAATGAGGCCCACTGTCATCTGTCACTCGGCTCCACTGAAAGATGCTGCTGTTTAAAAAAAAAAAATATATATATATATAAATATATCCTGTAGGTTAATTTAAAACCAGACTTGTGGCAGGAAATAGTGCATTTGATTGTGTTAAAGTCTTGATCAAGTGCTAAAGATGCTTCCTGTGCAGGAACATGAGAACGTGACTCGTACGGTTCATCGTGGTTTATATTTCATGAATGGTGTCACGTTACTTACAGGTGTTTCTAGTTTTATTTAGTTCTTTTATTTTTTGTGGTCTTCTTGTACATCGGCAGGCGTAGTATTCAGTCAGGCTCTGCGCTGTAAATTTAATGAGCATGTCCATGCTGATCCTAAACAATGCCCTGATATCCTGCTCCCTCCGTTCCTCACTCTTATCCCCCCCTACAAGCTCACAGGAAGTTTGCTATTCATTATGCAGCCCTTCTCAGACCTCTCTGGGCCCAGACACAGAATACTCTATTTAAAGTAGATTGCATTGTCTGACATTTTTACACACGCTGTAATTGAAGGGAGGCTGTGTGCGTGCTCGGTGAATGCTGTGGTTTTATATGGTAAAAAACAAACTCTTTTGGCTCTGTTTACTTGGCCCATCATACTCTGCTATTAAATGTTGTGTTGTCTTGGCAGGAGCTGATGGCCGTAGGTTATTTATTTGTTTTCTTCTCTCTCTCTCAAGGCTTTTCAGGTTGCAGAGGAGAAACTGGGGATCCCGGCTTTGTTAGATGCAGAAGACATGGTGGCTTTAAGGATCCCAGACAGGCTGAGCATTCTCACCTATGTCTCCCAGTACTACAACTACTTCAAGGGACGACCCCCAAGTGAGACACTGCTTCAGCTATCTGTGCAAACCTCTGTATCTGAGATCCATTCCATTTCCATATTTCTTTTTAACCTGAAGGAAACCGTGTCTCTCCTGCTCTACCTTGTGATTTTTTTTTTGACACTAATGGTGTTTTACCTCTCCTCAGTGGGAGGTGTAAAAAGGCCAGCAGAGGGCTCCAAGGAGGAGCCATCAGAGAAGAAAAATCTCCCAGTGGTGGCCAAAACCTTTGTGTCTAAAACGGCCATTGAGAACCGTTCACCTTCCGCTGTGACGGCTCAGACCTCACCCAAGTTAGCCAGAGCCGCTGCCCAGGTCGGTGCACACGTCATTATCACACTGGAGAAAGTGCAATACACTCTTTCTTATCTTGGAACACTTTAATCAATATATTGAAGGTTGAGGATTAAGCTGATTGTCAGTGGCTTTGGTAAATGTTAATGAGGTATGTGTGATGTGTTTTTGGGATGGAGCAGTCCGTCAGTGTTAGTTTTTTCTCTCACAGAAGGCAGTACTGGCCGAAAATGCCAACAAGACCGGGACTCTCAATAGCAAATGTGTTGCATGCAAGAGCCACGTCCATCTGGTTCAGAGGCACTTTGTCGACGGCAAGCTCTATCACAGGAGCTGTTTCAAGTAAGACCTACTCAGCTATACTCACTGAAATCTTCCTGATGTGTTGTGTTTTATTGCATTAATATCTGTGTGTTGATAAACTTCCTCCAGATGCAGCGAATGCTCCGGCGTGCTTCATGCGGGCGGCTACAAACCTGGGAAGAATCCAGACACTTTTATCTGCAACACCCACCAGAACAGTTGCAAACCTTCCTCCTCTGAGGTTGGGATCAAAAATGGACCCATCAGTTCAGCTGTGAGGTTAAACGGAGCCAGCCAGACCCGGCCGGCACCACGCCCCACTTCTGTGCTGTCGGCCCCACTGAATGTTGCTCTGAAGCCGGTCAGTGCTGCTCCGCCTCCCCAATCCTGGACAGCTTCGGCTCAGAGGACCCAGGCGGCCCGGCAGAGGTTTTTCCAGACTGCAGCTCCGGTCGCAGAGGCCACGGCGGACAACAGGAAGCCCACAGAGCCCTCAAGTGTTTTAGGAAGACCAAAGGCCCAACAACTGAGTCCTAATGATGAGAAGAGCAGAGCCAGGACAACAATAGGAAAGAAACTAGCAGAAGAAAACTGTAACAATAACAATAAACGCCCATTCACTGTCCGTTCAGCAGAAACACGGTAAAGCTTTGTAGTATTTTCATATTTCTAGTCTTTTTTTCCCCCCACTGTGTGGATTTTTAATAGCTTTTACTATTAAGGCTGATGGTGGGGGCCTTCTGTCTCTGCAGGTTTGGAGAAGAGCCAAGTTCAGCTGACAGGCCCGGTCTGAGAAAGGATAAATGCAGCCAAGGCCCAGCAGGAAACTGGGCACGACAGGCCTGCACCAGCCAGACAAACAATAAGGAATCGCCATGTCTGAAGGCCATCAACAAAGACAACACAAGGCCAACAACTGTACACACAACCGCCAAAGGCAAGCGCCACTAAATTCATTTCAGTTATTCTTGATCCATTATTTGACACCCAGCCAACATTCACCCCCCCCCCCCACCCCAAACACACACTCCCTCCCTCTGTCTGTGTCAGGGCGCATTCATAGAAAACAAAGCCCTTTTTGTCATTTTTGCCCTATTTACACAGCCAGTGCATCCATCTAGCAGCCTGTTAGCTGACATTTTAATTTCTCTCCCCTACTTGTAATGAACTTTCATAGTTGAACTGTCACTCTCCTGGGATGGATGTGCATGCATGGGTGCAACATCCTGACAGTCACAGGGTTTTTCAGACAGAAACACAATTACAGCTGGTTTTCAGCAGAAATGGTCACCAACATATTATAAACACCGATAGAAGTTTCCTTATCATACAGTAGAGAGTAATTCTGCTGCTTGGTAATATGAACCATATGGAGTTTGTGCATTTTATCTAATTGTTTCACATTTGGCTCTTTAAATACAGAAGAGCAGGTGAAGATCAGTCACTTTATTGCCTTGTTGAAAGAGATTAGATAATGAAACCTGTAGCTGCTTATCACTGTATCAGCTGCTCAGGTGAGTGACTCGTAAATGAGTCGAGGGAGTGTCTTGTACTGAAACTTGAACTCCTTTGAGTTCACGCCTCTTTGCCGAAGCAGATGCCACATACAGTTCATGTTAAGGTGCCATTTTCTCTCTAGTGTTGAAATTATTAGTCATTTCAATAGTTGTACCTGTGACAAGATGATTTTGAATGTCATGCTTTTATTCACAGCTGAAGACACTTAGTTGATAAATAGAATGATTTCGATTATTAGTTAATCGCTCTGTTTATTATTAAGCAGATATTCCCAGTCTTTGTGAGTCATACCTTCTCAGGTATGACTAAGTGATAATTAAAAAGATGTAAATAGCTAAAAACAATTAGTTTGCTACTTTTAATTTTGTTTTCATTAATATGTTCTGTGTAATTGATCTTTTGCAGATCCTGTCTGCCAAGTTGGGCAATCAAAGCTCAGAACTGTGAGACCTGAACTAGGTCTAAAGTAAGTAATGAATCTGATCAATCATCTTTAATAATCAATATTAGTCATTAGTAAGTCACTCAGCCGGGAGCGGGAAGGTCACACAGGTGGAGAAAGATTTTTGCCTCGACACGTGTCTGACCAATCAGCTCATTCACTCTCCAGACTGCAGAAACCTCAGGCCTCATCCGTCTCTGTCCTTGTTGACTGGCTCAGAGCGCAGCAGCTAACTCTGTCCCCGATCCTAACAAACCCTGAGGAGTGCCGCGCCTGAACTTTTCCTCCTGCTAACACTAGACTCTCTCTATCTAATCCCTGCTGATGATGATCCCCACTTGTTCTCTCCACCCTCTAACATTTCAAACTAAAAAAAGGTGAGGCCTTTTCTCTTGTGTTTCGCTCCTCATGATCGGCTCTGTCGGTGCATCAGATAAAAGCTGTACTGTAATGGTTACACGCTTCAAGGCTCATTGCAGTGTAACTTTTACAGAGATGCTGAAGCCTCCACTGAGCAGCATCAGCCTAGATTCTTGTCCTCCAACGCCACCATCATCACAACAAGGCCTCCCTCGCCCCCACCTCCTGCAGCGCCTCCGGTCGGCTTTGCTCTGTTCGATCCTGCACATTTCACGGACGTCTCTCCGCAGAAACCTCCACCTGCCTCAGAGAACCTCTGTAAGTCAGATTATTATAAGAGACATTTGTCTTCCAGCCTGTGTCTGTTTGTATTACTTTGTTATTGGACTCCAGAAACTCCTTTTCTTCAGTACTTACTGATGTCGTCAGTAAGATGCAATCTCAAAATAGGTCTATGTGAGGTGACTGTAGTGAAACCAAAGCAAGGGATGAGAACAAAATTTGAATTTCATCCAGATTAATCAACTTTATATTATGAAACCTTGTAAAACACTAACCAGAACAAGAGTCAACAGTGATGGCAACTTGAATAGCTTTGAAGAAAAATTCAAAAACCATCATGGTTACAATTTTAATAATAAGATGTTGACATCAAGATGTTTAGCAGGTGTAATGTTTGCTGCTTAGATATAGCAGTGGTTCCCAATAGAGACAAGTTATCCCTCCCCTGTCAAATGAAAGAGAAATTGAGCTTATCATCAAATAAATGTTTGTTATTATTTAAATAGAGCTCCATGTTTTTTATGGTCTGATGTGGGCCACAATTTTCTTTGAGGCTGTGAGTTGGAAAAGGGAGCCACTGGATCAGATAGTTGGTATGTCAACATTTGATAACTGGCGATAATCACATAGAAAAGAAGATGTTGGAAATGTATTTAGCCATGAATCAACGTGGAAGCTGAAATGTTGACCTGATGATGCAGCTGGATGAAACGTTTTAAGCTCATCAAAGTTCAGCCTAATGAGGACATGTAGGATTGTGCCAAATTTCAAGGCAATCCCTCCAGAAGTCGGTGAGATGTTTCACTGAGAAGCACAAATAAGAACCTGAAGGTGGCGCTGCAGGAAGTAGTCAAAGATGAGACCTTTTTTTTTCACAGATGAGCTGTGCACCTCTGTAAAAAAAAAAAAAAAAAAAAATCCACCCAAAAAGATGTTGCGATATGTCAGTCTGGACCAAAGTAGCATGGTTAAAAATTCATTACCCAACACTGCTTCCCACACAGACATGCTGCCCTGCATGTGTTCTGGTGATTGTTGCAGATTTTTGTCTGTTCAGGGGCGAAACAGAAAAAGGCATTAGCAGAGTGAACGTGCTGCAGCTCCACAGTGTGTAAACCTCCCTGTCCTTATTTTAGGTTTTAAACATGGGAGTCGCTCGCCTGTGAAATCCCCACCCAGACGACCAGCTGTGGAATCTATTAGCTTTACCACCACTGCTCCAGCCAATCACGGAAATCTGTCAGGTTGGTTCCCAGCTTTTAAAAAAAGAAAAAAAAATGTCATCATCAAAGCCACACATGTATGTCCTCTGCCATCTTGTTGATTTCATATGAGCAGCCTTTTTTTTTTATACTGAAAATAAATCAGGTGAAGTCGTATGTGACAATGCTTTTCTGAGCTGCCATGAAAGGACTATCTAATCCTATTTTATCTACCTCTTAGGCGCTAAAAAGGGAAAGTATTTGTCACCCACCAACGCCTCCAGGACTGAAATGAGGTCACCCTCTGTAAGTTCCCTCCATTAAGTCTCTTAAGAGATTAATTAACAGCTCTACAAATATGCTTTCATTACATTCCCAGGAAAAAAAAATGGACGACCGTCTTTACATCTAAGTGGCCAAAGTCAGGATTTTGAAATGAAAATGATTGTTACTCGACTGTGACTCTATAAGTTGTTTGTTTTTATATCAGGTGAAGTCTTATCACATCCCGGTGGAGCAGATTGAGACGGAGCTGAACGATATTGAGACAAACTTGGCTCAGTTGGAGAAGGAGGGTGTGGAGCTGGAAAAGAAGCTGCGCAGCTGTGAAGAAGGTACCTCTGTTTTCCACTTCCTCTCTTTTTCCTTGTTTTGGACAAATAAATAAAATAAAATTCAAGGTGGGCGAATCAGAAACGAGCCATTCAATTTCAAACCATTCAAACCACTTTACCTGTTCTGAGGCAGAATATGATGCCAATCAGTGGAGCTCTCTTCCTGCAAACTTTGATTTTATACTGTATTTGTGTGAACTGCTGAATCCTTCTCTTTAGTGCAGAATTGTGCTCTGGTTGCTTCACTCAGGACACACACACACTCAAATTCACTCACCGTCAGCTGGAGGTTTGTGTGTGTGTGCAGGGGATTTACCTGCCATTTCTATTACTGTTTCTGCAGCCAAATGAGGTGAGAGGCACAGACAGCCCACAGGGATGTTGCTTCTCTTTTAAGGCAGTGGGAGTAGGGGGCCTGATTGCTTTCCTCAAGGTCAACATGACTTAGGTATAGTAATATATATTCTGGTCGATCGCGTAGTGTTTTTTTTTTTTTGCTTCTTCCTCTACGCGCCACCCAGGAAGCCTGAGCATGCACTCGCTTGGCCAGAATTTGACATCAATTGCACACCACCTAGGAGATCATCGACTTCTCAACTGGAATTTGTCAGAGTGAAAAACTAAACCCTGGCACTCAAGTTCAATGCAGAATAATAATAATAATAGAAAAAAGGTATTTGTTCTGGTGATGGCAGTTCAGGATGTGGGCTGCCTGAGCCTCAGTCACAGTCCACATCAAACGCTATCGTAAATGTGACTCCGGTGTGCGTTTTGATTGATTGTTCGCTAATTGGGAATGGGTAATATTCATTTAAAATCAATTATTCCACCCACTCAGAAATAGAAAATGCAAGCTATCCACATGGCTACCCAGTACATGTGTTGTAGTGCTTTCAGAATTACAATACAGCAGTGGGACAATATGGTCACTAAACCATGAATACTGGGTTAGGAAAATATTTGAACTGCCTAAATGACTATTCACTGTTTGAATGCAATCCCTTTTTATTTTTAAGAGTACAAAAGCTATTTAAAAAGAAGAAATTCAAGCTAATCCCTGCTGAATTCTTGCGAGTCATTATTAAATAAGTGATTAAGACAAATCTGTGCTTCACTGTGTATTCCCTCTGTGCAGGTCGACGTCCTCTGCATGTTAAAACTTGCATATTAAGATAACATTTGGGTGTAGCATTTCATAGTATTTGACGAACACAATGGTGGAGCCGCTGTCTTTAATTAAGGGCTGCAACTAAGAGTAATTTCTTTTATTATCTATTATTGTACTGATTGTGTTTTAGAAAACGTGAGAAATTTTCATTATAGTTTCAAACGGCTAAATTTAAAACACTTGAAACACAGAACACTCAGTTTGCTTTCATATGTGAAGTGGAAATGGAGCATCTTTGGTATTTTCTTATGAGAACTAACTGCAAGTGATTAAACAACCAACATATTCTGATAACCGATTAATCCGAATATTCACACTCTTCAAAATAAGGCACATGGTGTCCTGTTTAGAAGTATTTACAGCAGCAGTGTTGATGATTAAATGTGCACACTTTCAGCCCAAACTGCTGAAGATATCTTTGCTCTGCAACATGTGACGCCAATATTAACACTAAATTTTAAGGGCTCCAGTTTAAGGTTCAGAGCCCTGTGTTGTTGGCTGCTGCAGAGTCTTTAAGAGTGTTGACATGGTCCCAGGGGGTGAGTCACCCTCCATCTCACCTCCAACAGCCAAATTACTCAAAAACCTAATTTGTTATTGCACTTAATTTTATTATTGTGTAATAAATGCAGTCTTGTGAAAACAAAAGAGCTGGATGAGTGGAGGCTTCCCCATTGTTATATTACGTAAAAAAAAATAGTATGGTAAATGAAAACAATCATTTTACTGCTTTCCCATTAACCTCAGTTGCTGCATCGGACATCAGAACAGCACAAAACTGTATTTAAATATTTCTCTCTGAACTATTACCAAGGGTCACAAATAGTATCTCATTGATATCAAACATGTAAAACAAGTTTGTTTTGTTTGCTCTTTCAGAGGGAGAAGGAGACATTTTGATGGACCCACTGATGGTTGACTGGTTCAACCTGATTCGAAAGAAGCAGATGTACATTAGGAACGAGTCCGAGCTTGTGTACATGTGAGTATAATTGTTGTGCCGAAGCCATTTTTAGTTTATTGAAATAGTTATGTTTTCCACTGAGATTCCTGTATGAGAACGAAGCCTGTTTCCCATACATTTATATCACACGAGGGAGAATTCCAGCGTATTAAGTGTCAAACCAAAGGGATTTGTTTGAGATTGTTACTGTTTTGGGGAAGATATCATGTGCATAATAAATTAGATTTGCCAGTTTTTGCATGTAATTAATGATGAGTATCTCAGAGCCAGGACTCAGGAGCTGGAGCTGCAGCAGCCAGGTGTGGAGGGGGAACTTCGCAGGCTGCTGGAGAAGCCAGGTGAGACCTCACAGGTTCAACTTCAGCTCTGTTACTTTACCTTTTTTTTTTTTTCTTGTCACCACTGAAAACTGAAGTGAACTTGGTATCACAGATCATTTAAAGTCCAGAGAGGAGCAACAGCGGGAGACGTTTTTGATGCAGAGGCTGGTGGAGATTGTGGATGGCAGGAACGCGATTGTGGAGGGACTGGATGAAGACAGACTCAGGTGACATGATGGGTCTTGTAATGAATGTTTACACTGATGGAGAGATCACTTATGCAGAAAAATACTGTTTGTGTAACAATCTGAATACAATGCATGGAGGACTGATTGATTTGATCAATTTCAGGGAGGTGGAGGAGGATCAGCAGCTGAATGAAATGATGAAAAATCTTGGTAAGTGTCTAATGAATTGTCTTTATTTAAAGGTGTTTTTCCAACCTTTATATATTTTTCTAATATACATTTTTTGTTGGTGAACAGGAGTAAAGAAAACCAAAAATAAGAGGAAATCCTCCATCTCAAAACTGTTCAGACGAAGAAGTAAAAGACGAGTGGAATGATGTATTCATTTTTTAAACATTGTTATTTTATTAATTAATGTATTATTCCTTATATATTATTTTAAGGTTTCTATATTTAAGTGCTTCAGTAGAGTGTGTGTTAATGAGAAGGCAAAGGAAATAAGAAATGTAAAGGATCATATCATGTGTTCTCAAATGGTTCAAGATTCACCTTCACCTCTTAGTTTGGTGGTATTTACTGTATGTAGGGTGAGAATTTTCTTTGTGGGTTATAATTCAATCTTTGCTTTATTTCACATGAGGCGTCATGTTTTTTTTTCACAATTGTTTTTCACATTTAAAAAAAATCACTAAGAAAGAAAGAGGTGTTAAATCACGTGCACTGTGAATGTTTCTCTTATATCTATTAAAGAAGTCACCATGAAAGCCATCGCTTATATGGATGTAATGTAAAGATACCATATGTTTTTATTGGGATGTCTCACTTAAAGATGCACAAATTATGAATGCACAAAAATCGTGATATTTGATTTCAACATCCCAGCATCCGACGTGTAAATTACAAAGGGAGCACTGGCTGCTCTGCGTGCAAATAGGACTGAGGAGAGTAAATGTGTAATCCTTCAACAGCCTTGATCCAAAATGAAATTATTTCACTATTTATTTAATAATGGATTTTAACAAATTTCCTGTAAGGATATTAGCAGGAGGGAGGGGGAAAAAAGCCTTGACAATTAAGTTTGAATGGCTGTGGAGTGTAAAATGGAGAGCCACACATGTTGAACTGCCTTGTGGCAGACTGTGGCTCCCCTCTCATACTGTACTGTAGGTGGCAGCCTGGGTATGCTGTATCACAAGGCAAGAACTTGGAAATCCAATTTGCCACAGTACAGACAGTTAATTTCTTTGCTAATTTTATAAATGCTGCAAAAATGTTCAGCTGTGCTGATGCAATAATGTTATGTGAAAGAGGATTAGGTAGAGCAGTAGCTTATGGCCGGCGAAGGCTTATAAACTATAGGTTGTATTGAGCTCTTTATCTTCAAACCTGGTTTAATTAAACATTACTCTTTACTAATATCTGCATCAGAATTGCTCTGCACCTGAGCTATTAAAATGTTCAAACGACGTGTGGAGTCAGTCGCGTGTGGAAATGGCATTCACAGTGTTTGTGAGGGACGTATTGTAAGGTTGCATTTTTAGAAGTGTTATTGAATGCTCTGTACTTGTACTCTATTTATATTTTTAAACTTGAAATCTGTTGTCCAATAAATCCTTTGAAGATTAGTGTGCATGAAAGGTTGAATTATTTACTTAATAACACCTTCCTTTGCCACACATCCCAGAACTTTTTTTTCTCTTTATCACTCCACTTCCCATGTTGCAAGCTTCACCAAAGACTGTTGATTCAACGACTGCCAAGATCAGACGTTGCTTTCCTCTGAGAAACCAACAATGCTGCGACTCCTTTGCATTAAAGCTGCGCAGCGATCACAGCGCTGCATCAATGTATGCTCCTTTTTTTTTTTTAATAAGGCTTTTTAAAGACGGCATCAAGATAATTCACTGGCGTCAATATATTGCAGCTACTTATAAACTACATATCCCTCATTTTGAGATGCATGAAATCGTGATCATGAACTTGGAACACAATCTTTCTAGCTGAGCAGAGTTGGGGATGATATTGGTACAAAAATGCCACGCGTGATGTGGGTGACAGTCGAGACTGAATGTGTGATATTAGAGTTAATTAAAGCTTTGCGCCCCATCTACTGCAAATGCTTGCACTTCTGCAATTAAGAATCAAAGGCGAGGGCTTAGTGTCAGGGGGGTGTCTAATACATGGTTTTAACAGGAATGGGACCTGATTTGCCAAGCTCCTAGCGACAAGCATTAACAACAGCCTCAAATTAGAGGGACATTAATATTCATAAGTAAAACAATTCATCCTGTGAATGTGTGATGAAATGGAATCCTCTGAGGTGAGCTCTTGTGTCCAGGCTGCCATCGTTCATTAAAATATGCCATTACCCATGAAGTGCTTAATCTTTATGAAAGGGTGGTAAAAATCTGTTTGAACTGCTCTGACAGAAAGGTGGAAATTGTAATATTGTTCAGCACCTTACATTATGTTAATCCAGAACATTTTTTTTTTTTTTTTTTGGGATGGGAGGGGGGGCAGTGATGTCGAAACACTATAGGTTTCTATGCCTCTCATTAGCTGAATTAGGCCTCCTGAACATAAACAGACAATGTAAAAAATCTTTACTCATGCACATGTGCATCAGTCTGTTTTTCTATTAATAAGACATGAGTGCACTGTGATGTTTTAGACTTGCTGTTGTAGGGCTGCCACTTTGCAATACAATCTGAATTCAGTGTGTGTGTGTGTCTGTGTCTGTGTGAGTGTGTGTGTCGTCTTATTCCAGTCCCTGCCAGAGCCTCTGCCACTAGCCTGTAATTATGATCCTCGAGGTAATTTTATCAGGCTCATTAGCTCTGATGAGTAAACGAGAAGCGTGCCTCTAATTTATTGGCCATCCAGGCTAGAGACTTAATTCTCATCAGAGAGATCATAATATTTGTATAGAGAGACAGATATACAGTACATATACTCGGCTACAAGGCTCCTAGACCAATAACGGTGAGGCCGAGACTTATGTGACTTAAAACCAGTAATTACACTTGTAACATGATGTCTGTTTGGATAATTGGACATGTGCTAAAATTATTTCCATAGATGTCATTCTGACGAACAGGGCACCAAACATTGTCTTTTTTTTTTGGATTTCAGCATGATTTAAAATGAAAGCTATTGTTTGTATTCTACTGAGTCTTGTGACTTTATCTTCCTGCACAAAATTAGATTCTCACACCTCTGCAAACAAAATTGCATTGTTTTGTTCCCTGTTCAATAGAGATGATCCATTTTCTGTGTCAGAGAACGTGTTAAGGGAGCGGGGTAAATATGCTCACAATTTTCAGTGTGTAGAAATTTGCATTGAGGGGAAATTATGCATGCTGGCTAGTGGAAATGAAATGTATAAAGTGCATGACTGGTAGACTTGACAAGTGCAGCTTTCATCCATCTCAAATGAATAATTTTCACTTCCCTTAAACATCCTTAATCCAACCATGTTATCAGCGGGCATGCAGGATTCTGCCAGACTTTCTCCTTAACGGCACAGCAACTTTCAACTTGCCTGAGAATCTGCACTGCAGTTGCTTACCACATGGTCTTAGGGACTCACTCTTATCCTTTCCTGCTGGTTTTGTGGATCAGTAAAATTCCTTCAAAACACAATATATACATAACACAAGTCTTAATAGATAGCAGAATGTCTCACTCTACCCTCCTCTGTGCTGCCTCAGAGGTCGAGTTAATGCACTGTATTTTACCTCTGATTCACATTGGCAGAGAACTCAGAGGATGGTGTCTTAAAAAAAAAAAAAAAACCTATTTGCTCGGTGGCCCTTTGTCCTCTATTTCAAATTTCAGTGACAGACCCTTCCATGCTAGTGTAACGTGGTTTGGAAATTCATATGGTCGTAAAGGGATAGAGAAGGATATTCATGGTAAATTACTCATTTATAGCCCGGCATTCAGCAGTTTGACTTGTTATTTTGGAGACATTTTCCCCTCGTCTTCTCATATATACACACTTATGATGATATTACATTGTGGCAAATTCCCCTCCTTTACTTTCCCAATCCTTTTTTAATTTATGCACTATGGCATGTTTTCTAAATGCTTCTGACAATAAACAATTAAATGTGTAATTGGTGTTTATGCTGCTAATCCTTGTGATAGCCTCTAATATGAAGGGTTACCTGGCTATTTTCAATATCCACTTTCACAGAAGCCTCGGTTTGCGATAAGAATATTAACCTCATCAATTTCAGGTAACTTTCAACGCTTTAACATCTTGTCTTAAAGACCTACGTGTTAGCAGGAGTCTCAGCCTTGGCATTTAGTGACATTTTAAGCCTTTTAACAGAATCCAGACAGGGATTTGCAGTTTCCACCAAAGGAAAATAATTTATATCCTCCTTTCTGAGAAACTGTGGGTAGAGGGATTAAATGCACCAGAGAGATTTGTATGTGGTGCAAGTAAAACAATATTGTGACTCAGTTAATACATTTCCTTCCATCTACTTTCATGCTTTGAGGAAGTCGGGAGTTGTTACTCATCGGGCTGAAGTTGGCTTTGATGCTTTTCTTGTTTAATTTTCTCATTCTGCAAGTTTTTTAGTGCATAGGTCATGGTGCTGACAGCGCTGTGTACCTGCACTGCTCTTATAACAGCGCTATGAGACACCATAAATAAGTGTCTGCACAGTCTGAGGCAATTATTTTGTATTTCTTCCCAATCAAACTCCCTTAAACCCTTTTGGAACAAGCAAATCTTTTCACCCCACTTATTTAAAACATAATGATGTCCTATGTACAAAAGGAGAAAAAAAAAACCATATATTTCTGAATGACAGTTTGCAACACAAAAGGTCTTTTCTGTGTGTTGGATGGGTTGCGGACTGTGTATCTGCCAGTGTGTGTGATGGCTGCTGTGTAGTGGAGACATGCAGGGCTCTGTTCTCTCTGTGGGCAGGCAGCTTTGATGCACTGCCTCTCTTATCTCATGCCTGGCAAGGTTAATGAAGTGGTGGCACTTTTGGAGGAAGTAGAAATGGGATGAGTAGCAAAGACCAGAGGAAGCTTGGAGATGAAACGTCCTGCTCTTAGCGGCTGTAAGTGGCAATTTTGGTGAATTACATAGACAATAAGAAAGGGGGTTGTCATCCTCTTAAACACAACAGTCGACTGGATCGGGAATGGTTGATTGCATCTCTTTCAGCCTGGTTCATATGAAATTACATTAGCATTTAGGCATCACTTGTAACTTGATCTGTCAAACATCTCCTTATAAGGCCATGTTAGTGGTTCTAAGTCTGCAATATTATGAACTGTATTTCGACGCACAAAAGAACATTATAGCACCTTAAAACCTGGAAATTGACTTGTGAAATGCTAAACGGTCTAAGTTGTTTTCCATCTTTGAGCATCACATCATCCCTCATTTGAATTTAGGGAGGAAGGGAGGGGGTGGGGGTGGGGGTGGTGGTGGTGGTGGGCTCATATGGCTTTCAGCAGGGTCTAGTCTACTCTAGTTCCTTTGAAGGACTTTTAAAAACCCACTGCGACTTTGTCGGAGGCAACAAGTCTCACTTAAGTAAAAGAGTTAGATTATTTTATTTGTAATAAGTGTCTTGGAAGTCGGCCTGTGGTTACAGCTTAAACAAAGGCCAGAAAAGCCACACTAATATAAATATAATAACAGGTGATGCACTGCTAATGCTCCGTATTGCTTAGCTTTTTTGGTTTTAATATTCCACTTCCCTTTGCATCTATAAGAGCTAATAGGTAAACAGTCCTGAATGGAAGAAATGAAGCAGGTCTACATGCCAATGAATTAGCATATAGATGAGTTCATCTCATACAAATAGTGCTCTTTTGCCCAGAACTCCCTGTGCTGAGCAAAGATCATGTATGTAAAGTATGCATGCAGAAAATGTAAATTAATCCATTTCAATCATCATTCAATCTAATAAGATTTTTTTCTCCCCTCCCTTCTCTTGTTTGTCCCTCGTTGCTCAAATGTCCAGAAATATTGAGAGGGCGGTCAAACTATTCCCTGAAGCAGCTTAATTGTTTAACGGGGAAAAAAAAGAAATACAAACAAAAACATTGCAGATGAAGGGATTGCAGACGTAAAATTGATGTCAATTACAAATGAGCACAGGCATAATTTGCATGTGGATCAGACAAAGGCTGGATCTAGTTTTACATAAATAAAAGCACCTCCATGTTGCTGAAATCAAATAATGCTTTGATTTTTCCAAAGCAAGGATCCTATAAAAGGAGTGCCATTGACCGTATGTTTTGTTTTTGATCCTCATTATTGTAATTCCATAAACAAACACCGCCTCTGTGAAACATAACTATTTGTTACATAGCTCTGCTTAATATGCTAAAAGAAGCTTATAGAATTGGGTCAGCTAATTAAGCAATTAGCTTATTTCACTTCTGTGGTCAGGCTGTTACTAATCTATGGCATTGTGAGCCCAGATCTGCCACAACCGAGAGGCTTGTGTGTCTGTGTCTCCCATCCCGTCTGACAAAGGATCATGTCTGAAGTCATCCTAGCGCTCAGCAGAAAGGCAGAAGACTTGTCTCTGCTCACTAATGCTCACGTTTCTCATGCAAATCCCTGGAATTGAATAGGTTGTTTATTGTCTAGTTAATATATTGAGACATTTATGTAGTGCTGTTGAAGTGTTTGCTCTCTGCGTTTGTAGCTGTGTTAACACACATGAAATCCCAGACAGATTAGAGTTTGATAGCATTAAAGCCTCGATGAATGTTGGTGGCTTTTAACAGAGCCCACCACGTGGCTTCTTCCAGGCGTCTGACGAGGGCAGAGTTATAGGCGGCATGACTGCGGAGCGTTAAATACATCAGTCGTGTCATTCGATTTAACTTTCTTTTCTGTGAGCTGGCAAGTTAAATATCCTGGAACTTCTCTGTCCGCAGGAAAACAGTCTTATTGTAGGCCGTCACTTTCTGGTGTGTTGACTGTGTTTGTAAAAGCTTTTTTATTGTCATCCGGTGGCGTTACTTTAGCTCATCATCCAGACTTAAACAAACCCATTCTCATCTTTTGATAAGTGCAGCTTCTATGGTTTTGAGGTAAAGTTAAGCTCAAGCAGCTGGATGTCTGTTGAATCAGCTGCAGCTCTGCTCAGATGTTGGAAAGTTCATACTATTCATTGCTGAAAAGTTCCTTGTTTGTACCCTAAGCCTTGATTTACCAGTTCGCATTAACATTCAAGGCTACATAAAATCATAAGCACACAGAAAGATGTTGCGACTGTGGACTAGTATGAACTAAAAGTCGAATAAACAGTAGTAAAACTAGCAACAGGAATATGTGTAATAACATTTTGTAGTTTAGTGGGAACCAGACATGTATCTTTGAAGATTAATGCTGACTCCCAAGTATCCCAAGGTTAAAATTGATAAAGTCATTTTTAACGACAGGGGTGAAATAAACCATAAATGCGAGGAAAAATGGTAAACTTGACATATGCATCACAAATGAGATTGCAAGAAATTACAGGTAGCAGCTCTAATGTTTTTGATTAAAAACAGAGTTTTATTTTTTTTGCTACTTGGGTTTTTTTTTTTTTTTTTTAAGAATTTGCTTTAATGTGCAGCTGGGTTTGTGTTTTTCCTTTTATCTCTATTTTTGGTCTCCACCAAAGTGTTTAAAATATCTAGCTTTTCAGCTGCTAAATGCTAAATTCTTTTTTTTTTCTTTTGGAGACAGCTGTTGCAGAAAACCAAAATGATGTGTTGCATGATGCCAAAAAACTGCAGAATTCATAAGAATCATCAGTGTGTTTGTTATATTCACATTACATGTAGACGTGCGATCCACTGTTAATGCTAGAGTATTGATTAAAGCCACTTTAAAACTTGCTATAGGATTGTTTAAATTTCAAGTTAGATATCTACAAAGCAACATATTGAGTGTCTATAAAGGCAGCACTCTGTGCTTCCTGATTGTCATCTGAGCTGTTGAATGAATGATAATGTTGTTATTTAGAATAGTTAAAGGGTTGCGATGCGATAGAAGTCCAGTGTATTTTTATACTATAGTATAGTAATGGCAATTTGATGAGAGAAATCTGATTGAGAAGTGTACCTAATTGAAGGAAAAGGCTTGAAATGCATTGTTAATGGGTCAGAGAGACACCACTTATGGTCATGATGATGATATGCAAGGTGTGGAAATGCATTTCCAATCTCCCTAGCTTGAGCCCATCAGTTTCCATTCAGAAGTGTGTGCACTTGTTCATTAAGCTTATGCATATCATCAACTGGTGCACTCATTCTATCAGGCAGATATGGCAGGGATAAAACGATGTGAAGGATGGAAATTCAAACAACCATTCTCATTTGCAAAGGTCATTAAAGCTTGGCATACATTAGAAAATCTGCTAATTATGAAATGGCTTAACTCCACATTCAGTGGGATTATGTCTGCTCATTTAGAATATGTTGATCCCCTCCCTTACTCGTCACAAGACAGTTGATGTATGGGACTTGTGGCACAGAACTAATGTTCCCAGTGCTTGTCGGTCATCTTAACTGACTGTAAGAAGTCCATAAAAGTGGCCGTCTTGTGCTGAATGAATATCAACACCAGAAAACAGACGCAAGTTTTAGAGCTGGTGGAAAAAATCTCTTTCAGTGATGATATTTGGCTCAGCCACTTCATCCTCTGTATTTTACATAGCCTCATTGAGTAAATAAACTCTGTATCAGCAAATAATAATCACATTTAGACTGATGATTAAAAGCAAAATACGTTTTTTCACCCCTGCAACTTAAGTAGTGTGAGTTTTCAAAAGTCAGTCTAAATAAAGAAGAATATACAGTAGTATAGGACTCTGATGTGACACCTGTCAGCTCAGAGTCATATAAGCTGCTATTTGCACATCAAAGAACAAATATTGGTGCTGCAAAACATACAGTACAATATGATGCAGAATCAAATAATAAAACATAGCCATGTCTATAAGAATCTGACCTATCAACCTCCAACCCATGGTTCACAAAGACAGGGCTAATTTACTCGAAAAAAAAAGAAGACAAAAGCAATCTAAAAATGTAAAATGCCAGTAAAATATATGAAATGTATGCCACATGCAATGCACAAAATCACTATACAGGGGCAGAAGTTTGACATGAATAAAATGATGAAAATAATGAAAATTGCCCCACTTTAGGTCATTATTAAACAGCTTTTTTAAAATATAACTCATACACTTGGGATGATATCATGCATAGCACATTAGTCCTAAAATAATTGAACATTTTTGATAGAAGATGGAAAAGAAGCTACTGTATACTGTACCGTTTACTTTAGAAATACATTTTTCCACTTTGTCTTTTATTATTCATACGTTCAAATCATTAAAATATTTGTTTTCACTTTCAATAATGAGCAGTAGAAGAATAATTCTTGTTAGTGGGAACTTTTGCTCATGTTACCTTTGCACTTAACTTTTAAACTTAATTTAGACTGAAATAGCCTGAATAGGTACTAATGTAAACAATTATATATGTAATTACACCGCCTGCAAAAGAAGACAATATATTTACAGAAGCACTTTCATCCATTATTAACCTGATTAAGATTTTATTTTTCACTTTGTCACAGTCGCTGTAATTGGTCTTGGATGGAGGAGAGGTTTAATAACAAGCTGTTTTTCTTATGAATATAGGATGAATAACTTTTTGTTGCACTTACGAAACATTTGCGGTGATCAGACCTTCATTAGGATGAAGTTTTATAAAGTTAGTACAGTTTCTATCATTCTGTTGTACAATATATGTGTCTTTTATAATGACGGAGACTTTTGCTCTGACTTCTAAGGAACTAGCTCAGGGTTTGAGCCACTGACAGCTCTATACTATACTCTTCAATTCATAGTTAACCTAATGACTTACCTTTACGTTTGCTGTGAGTTCGTGACTGACTGAAAACCTTACTGAAACTTACTTGAGGATTTGAAGTCCTTACATGGATGCACACATTGTCACAGACCGGACCTTTCAAAATAGCCTCCACATTGTAGACCTTGTTGGATCAAATCACTCTGAATTTGGTCTATTTAATAATCCAATTGCCAATTAAGACAGACGGCAGTGCTTAGATCTATAAAAGGTTAATAAGCCTCAGCTGCAGTGTGTTTCTCTTGGGTAAATGTCACTTAGACGTAGGCCACCATGGGTCAAGATCTCCCTCCAGATCTAAATTTAATCACATAGCATCGCCTGGCCCCGCTCTCACCCTCATTAGTCCTTGGCTTGTGCAGGAGTATGATCTGCCCTGTTTTAGCCCTGGCACTCTCCTTGTCGCCCCCTGACTATGACCCAGACGTGCCATCAGCCAGCATCATCCACACACACCCACAGACTCAAAGCTGAAGATAAGTCCAACAACTCACTAGATCTACAGTAGATTTGCTAGACATGTGGGTCTGCAGGAGTGTCTTGCGTCAGGGGATGCTATTGAGATGTGCACATACCGTGATATGGTGCGATCTGTTGGCTGAGCTGTCACCTGATGCAGGCCTGTGCCACCTGTCGGCCTGCCCCAGATAATGGCAGAATGACCGGCGTGATTCAAGCAGCCATCTCATCTTAATTATCTCCTCAGAGTTTAATTAACTAGCTCATCAATTGGCCAAAAGATGGAGGAAGAAGAAGAGGAAGAAGAGGAAGAAGAAGAAGGGGAAGGAAAAAAGGGAACATTGAATTACTTTAAATCACAGCCACCGAGACAGAACGGATCATCGTAAGATTATTGTTTTGTTTAAAGCTGTTCAACTGCACGAGCTGCATCATGACGGATAAATCCTGAGAGGCTGCGTATGATTAGAATGATACATTTCCATATTGTTTGTGGGGGTACCGGAGGGGAAGGCGCTGTCATGCGCTCTGTGTGCGTCTTATGAGTGTGTCCCTTATTTTACTAGTGTGTGCTGAAAAGATGTCATGGTGTGCACAGTCCATATGGAACAGAATGCAAAATCATTTAGTTCTGAATGTTAATACGAATTACGTACAAAATGGGTAATAATTCTTCTGCCCTACAGAAATGATTAACATAATTCTGATAAATAGGCAGATGGCAGAATGTGTGAATTGAGGTAGATTTATCTTAATTAATATCTTGAACCTACTTGGAGAAAGGTAAATGGCTCCACCGGGGCCAGAGATGTTCCTCTGTCTTGTGTGTGTATCTTTCTCATGGCCTGACATGTAGTAGTGGCCTGAGGATATTAAGTTGCTCTCCAGGTATGCATCAAACCCAGGCTGCCTGCTGATAATGAACATATACCCAGGCAAGCAAGCAACCAAAGACACTCATACACATCATATCCCCCACTTTTCAAAAAAAAAAAAAAACCTGCAATGGACTGTACGTGGCGACCATTCATCATCATTTTCCTACGAACGCATTGCTATGAGCTCAGATTTCTTGCTTTATTGCTGGCGCTGAATAAAGTGTGAATTTCTTTTACTCATCACAAATTAAGGCAATTAAAATGTTAATTATTACAAGTAGGAAAGGGACAAAGGAATTCAAATAAATTGATGTATTGACGTTTTTTTTAATTAATTCATTCGGGTTCCTACTGTGTTGGATAATTATGCTTAAGTGTTTAATTACATATTTTGATGGGATCCTCAATTACTCTGGCTTAATAAAATATCATTAGCCTGTCTCCCAGGTTCTAAGCTGTGGAGACATACAGTATTAGTAGATGTATTTAAATAAAATATTAGATTACAGGCTGACTGGGATATGTGGCAGGTCTCCAGCCCTCAATCTCCACTAAATCTCTGTTAACCTGGAAGCTGCACCTCACATCAAAGTTTGACACAGCAGCAAACAAACAATGTTAAATTTACATATTAATTAGTGGCAGGCTATCAGCACGGGTGATGAATTCAAATGTGTGGCCCCTTTGCTGTGGCTTAGCAGCCACACCGCCGCCTTGCGGGAGGCTCGGTACACTCAGCCCAGCAGAACAATGAGAAATTACCTAGACCTAAAGGCCAACGGAAGCCTCCCCATCACATGATAGGTTTTATTACATGGCGAGTGTAAATATTCAATATCCTTTCACTGACTGTGTGTCTTACAAATCAATTTACGGTGTCACGACATCAACTGCAAAATATGCAAAGCACAGATAAGTACCTAGTTGTCACCTATCCAATGTTGCTCAGTCAACCTCCTCTGTCAAAATGCACATAAAGAACGATAGCTGCCATCTGGTCGCTGTATGAAATTATCTTGTTTAAATCCTCTAAAGGTTACACAAGTGATCCGTCAGTTTTCCAGCTCGGTGTTACAGAGCTGTTGGACATGTTTCCACTCTGTATTCTATAGGCTTTACCTCTTCAACATGTATTTTTTTTTCAAAAAATGTGTTTTACATCTTCTTGCAAGGAACAAGGATCCTTGGCAATGGCTCAGAGGCAAGATCCTATAATTAGAACACAGTTCACTTGGTTAGCAGGTAATTTACCTTTAGGGGGAGAAGTCTAATTATTGTCTTTGAAAAGCTAATTTAGCGTCAAACACTTCAGGTGTCTTTTCCCCTCTCTTCAGCAAAGGGAAAGGTATCCTGGAGCACTGGTGGGTCTGAGCCATCTCCTGTGCCTGGTGCTTTTACAGTTTTATGTTTACATGGCTGATTCCTAAAGAATAAAGTAGAAGCAATAAACGCAAATGTAAAGCAATCGTTTCCCTTTGTTTTTTCCAGCAGGTGTGTGTTGTTTTTTTTGGAAGAAGGCACACCACTCCTTGACCCGCTGATAAATGCTCTTAGCAGGCGGACCTGTTTTCTGGCAGATGGTGTTTGTGAGTGACACTGGTTCCCAGCAGAAGCAGGCCCAGGGAAACGATCACAGCAGAGTCTCTGTAGAGCGAACCAGCCTGGTTACCTGACGGCATATGCTCTGCTGTGGCCTACACCTGCTGAAGGATGGCGTTTACACCACAGTCCCTGGACTCCACCTCCGAGAAGGCTGTTAATCACAGCTCAGCGATAGTTCAGGCGCTTTTAAAAACCAGAGAATAAATGAGTTCCTCACTTGAACTTGCGTTTTTTATTTTATTTTTTGTTAGTTAGATGTGAGATCTGACAGTGCAGTGGTTATGTGAGATCTGACAGTGCAGTGGTTATTCTTCTGTGGAATAAAAAGATCCAATAATTTGGATACCACCTGTGTCTGTTAGACCTGGTTCTATCCCTGTTGCATCTCCATATGAATTTTAAACAATTTTTGTTGTATATTCACACTGATAAAGTAACAAAGTAAAGACGGTGTGCATAAAAATTCTAGATTGTTAAATGTGTCTTTCATAGACACTTTTATCCCACAATGCATTGCAAAATATTAATATAAATTGTGACCTCAAAGCAAGTGGGTTGTGAGTTTAAAGCTACCAGGCGGCAGAAGAGTTCATTTCCTCTCCATGTGTCTATAGTGGGTTTTTTTCTGGGTTCTCCAGCTTCCTCTCACAGCTTAGCCTGACTGGAGACTCTAAATTGCTCGTAGGTGTGAATATGAGCGCGAATGGCTGTTTGTTTCTATGTGTCAAACCTGTGATAGACTGGCTGGCGACCTGTCCGGGGTGTAGCCCACCTCACACTGGAAGAGAACTCCAAGAATATATAACAACAAACAGGACAGTTGTATGCTTTTGTTAGATAATGCAATATATTGTCAGTTCTGTCATTGGTGTAGAAAATTATGCTAAAGCTGAATAATTAGTTATACAGTAGTATAGCCATATCCTGTAGGCTACATGGTATATGGGATTAGGAAATAGTCAGTAGAATACAATAAAAGTATGCAAATTATTTCTTTGACCTTTGATTAGCTCCTTCACAAACAAATCTATGAATTACCATATGATGACACTAATTGGTCCATAGTATCCTATTTAGGCTCCTCCTGTGGTATGTTTACATCAGTTTTGAATGATGATATTTGAATGTAAAGCCATGGCTGCTCCCCTCTGGCTCTCAGACTGTTTATTCTTCACTGTGGTGAATTCCAGCCACACCAGCAGGGATTGAAGGACAACAATGTCCACAGCCACAGGGATCAGTAACAGGTCCACTGCTGAAATATGTGCAAAGTGTCAATAGTCTGGAGCTCCACTGTCCAACTGGAAGCCATTGAGCTGCTAAAACAGAACTGGTGATTAGGACACAGTCACCCCAGTCGGTGCCAATTCAGATGTCTCAGCAACCCTGGGCACGGCAGTTTGATCTGCCTTGCTGTCATTGATTCACAAGGCTTCCAGCTGGAGCAAAGATCCCCATTGAAGCGTGAGATAGAAACCTCTCCATCTTGGCACATCTTGGCTGGCTCAATCCCCTGCAGGCCATTAGGGATAGAATATGTTGTTTTCTATTTTTTTCCTCCAGAAGAAAAATACAGTCTGTCTTCATGCTATAACAGCCATTACTTAATTGTGCCGGATTTTCCGAGCAGAGTGTTGCTTTAATTAAGCAGCTAATTGCAATGTAGCTCTTGATTAGCTTTGGGGGATGGGAATGTTCAGACAGGCTGATATGTTGTGCACACTTCAGAATCATTTACAGAAATTGAAGCTAATTTCGCTCTCTGTCTATTGCTGCATTAATTTAATTTGGGTTGCTTTTAGCTCATTAACACTTCTAATTAATACGTTGACATCACTATTAAGATGTCTCTTTGAAATTGGTGTCTCCTGATAATCAGGATGGAAGAGGCTGACGGATGGAGTGAGAAGCTGACTGCGGAAAATGTAGAAAACTCCTTCAGACTGAAGGAGGATGACACCGTCCTCATTTACAAAGCTCTAATGCTGCATCATAGTGGATACTAATAGGAGGCTATGGCAGGTGACTAAATTGGAAATGAAAGGAATGCTGATTGTTTTAAAATTTGATTGGGTTTAGTCTGTGTGTGTATGTGTGTGCGTGAGCGTGCATTCATGTATGTGTGTGTGTGTGTTTGTGTGTGACGCTCTGGGGAGTTGGGGGCGGAGGTGCGTCAGGGCCAGATGCCACACACAGCTGAAGATCACGCCTGAGTAACTGTGTGTTTGGGTTTGTCATTTTAATGAGCAGAATTTAGTGACTATGGGCTGGTAACGCTGCGTGAGAAGCCCCATTACATTACCATCACTTTAACCAACCTTCACCGACTAGTACACATTATGCGCTGTGATTTTCTTCTTGTTTAATTTTAGAAAGAAAAATGTGGTTTTTGGAATAAAAAAGCATGTGTGAGTTTTTGGAAAAGACTGTGTGATATCTCTTTATTTCTTTTTCTGTGTGGGCTGGTGTAATCACTATGTTGTAAACGTCTTACCTCAAAGCATTGACTAAAAAAAGCAAAAAAAAGCACATATCCCATAAAATTATATTAAGTGAACCAATTTAAAAAAAAAAATCTAAAATAAAGAATTTACACTATATGATCTTCGCCCATTAAACCGCAGCCTGTCAGTGAAATTACAGATGAGTTATTGGGACCATTACCATCAAGAGCTTAAAAATCTTGAGCGTTTTTTCCCTCAACATCCACACCATCACATGCGCCTTAACGCGTCTCTGATTGACTTTCTCTCACGTTGTTGTCCATTAGCTTCCATAAGTTGAGAAATAAGAATTGATTGGGAAAGGATTCAGTTATTTGGCATGATAATCAATAAGGGAGCTTGTTTTTTCCGCCCCATATGAAGTGCTTTTCTTTGCAGAGTATTCCTGAGGACAGGCCACACTGTAGGAAAGCCTTCTGTTTAGCACTTCATTAAAACTGCCTCTAATAGGAGCCACCGGGGAGATGCTCCCTGCATTGTGTGTAAAAGCGATCAACATCTGCATCAATTAACCCCTTCGTCCCCACGGGGCCCATTAGGAGGAGGAACACCCTTTAATGCTGCATATGGTTTTAGCTCACAATGGAGGGTGAGCAAATATAATTGCTTGTTTGCTTTATGTTTTTTTCTTTTTCTTTTTGTGAGCATGTATTTCAAGAATATTCATGTGATGTTTTTCCAAGTTAAACAAGATGTGTCGATTTTGGAGCATTTTTACAAGTCATGCTCTCAAATGCTCAACAATATAAAGGACAATAGACACAAGCTGAATAAACAGGGATGTCAAACTTAAAGTAAAGCTAATTATTGTCAAGGACACATATATCAAACTTCTACCTGGACCAATTATTGTTTATTATAATAAGGCAAAGCCAGACCTACATTATCGGCCAGACTTATGGCTGCAGTGTAAGTGACATCCAGTGTTTACTTACCAATTTTTTTTTCTTTCCTTGAGCAACAGACAGCGACAATTAGAGGCTTCAAGAGCAGCAGCAGCAGCAGCAGCAACAGTGTGGACACCTGAAATCAATACTGGCCACATGTAACAGGAGAATTACATGTGATAAGAGTTTCACTATATAACAAGACATTTGGGGAGCAGCTGTGACTGGAAACAGCAGCACAATCACAAGATAAATCCTCTATTATTACATGACAGATGCATAAGAGGAGAGTTTTAAAGAGTAAAATCATGTGTTATCACTATTGTGGATGACACAAATCTCATTCACATTTTGAGCGGTAATATTTTATGCAGCAGTTATTAATACAGCCATTTGTTATGTTAAAGCGGTGGCACCATTTCAATGAGGGCTTCAGATGGTACGGGGAAATTTAGAGAAGGAACATTTGCTTAATTAGACACAAGTTGTTTAATTCTGTGCGCAAGGCGATATTATGTTTAAATTGGGAGGGAGTATAAGTGACATTAGAGGGGGAGTCAGCCTTGCAGTTTTAATAGACGGGAACAAAGTTAACTGCAGCACTGTGTTGTGCACTATATGATTAGAGAGGGAAAAGTTTATTTTCTGAATCGTGATTGTGATAATAAATGTGATTAAACAGACACAGGTGGAGCAGCTCCTGTCGTCACCTGTCCACATGTGTTTATCCCTCAGTAAACAATGACAGCTGAGCCCTGATACGTTTAACAAACCCCAGACCAAATCAAGAGCAATAAAATCACTCATTTTGGTTAATGAGCATATTAACAGCAGAGGTAGTGTTTAAGCACAAACAACAACATTAATAATTGCAACTCTCTAGTGCCTGGCTGATGTAAGCTTTAATAATTAACAAGTCTTTGTCTTATCCCCTAGAGGCTGCATTACTATTATCCAACTAAGTTACAAACGAGTAATTACGCTGTCACTGAATGGTCACAACCGTTTACTTGAGAATATCCCCTGGTTCACGTTTAATACCTGCTTTCAATCTGCATGCATCCAGCTTACCTGACAGATGCCTCCGTTAAAGGCAAAGCATGGCATTTCAACTTATTTATTTCACTTTTTTCTCCTCTCATTAGAGGATTACTCCTCTTACCTCCTGTGTTTACATATTAGTGCTAATCCAATTGAGTCAACAAGGGCACTTAGTGCAGGCTATGAACTGAGTCTGAGGGACTTAAAACGGGAGGGGAGGGGATATTAATTTACTTCTTCAGATTTTAGGCTTCCAGGGAAAATAGTTTTGAACATCTGCTATGACAAATGAAGCATTGCGAGAGAGCATGTTGACAGGAGGAGACTGAGCTGCCTGCTCGCTGGGGTTTGCAGCCGGCCTGTAGAGGGAGCCCCTGGTTATCAGTCTGTCTATGGACTACACTGGCCCTACTGTACTCTATACTGTAATTTACTGCATAGTTTTTAGAGAAACATAAAGTATACATATTTTATTTTATATTATTTGACTTTTTGCCTTCATACCGACACAAAAAAACAACAAAAAAGAAAGGACAAGCTCCTCAGCCCAAAGTTCAGCTTTTAATTTTTTTTTTTAATGTAATAGAATAAGAAATGTTGAGTTCATTCCAGTCTGGGATTTGATGCAAGAGCAACAATCTCTGGTTAATGAGGATTCAGACCATTCGGCTCGCCCCCTCTCTCCTTCCACCATCATCTCCATAACATCAGTCATGATCTTTGACCCGAGGGCCATACCCCGTGTCAGCTGAAACTAATTAGCCTTTGATCGCCGGTGACTGCACACAACACCAGTCACACCAGAGACGTGGCTCTACCAAGGGATCTGGTTGCTACACCGGAACATAACACACAAAATAGGCTACCTTGACTGGAGATCAGATTGATGATTGGACATTAGATATCTTTTTTTTAACCTATTTAAAAATAAATAAATAAATAAAATTGATTTTTTGTTCCAAGGTTGTTCTGGCTTCAGGTATCTGTACAGTAGCATCAGTCACATTAGTCCTTGTTGAACACCATGCAGGGTCTAATATAGAAGAATGGCCTCATATTATGCAGAACTCAATTAATATGTCTTGCAGTGTATCGGCTCATTATAGAGCCTGTATTTGTTTAGTCGAACCATTTATCTTCCTCTAATTAGTTATAGATCAATAAAGCAATTGATTTTGCAGTATGCTCAGAGATTCAGTGGAGGAGTTAAAGCATGAAAAATGCAATACAGCCTGACCATTACATAGAGACAGAAACATGACTCTTCAGATTTCCCTGAAGACTTTGCACAGTCAGCTGTTATGTGTGTATGTGTGTGTCAAAAACATCTCTTCAGTTACTGATTGTATGTGTATGTGTGTGTGTGTGTGGGGGAAACAGCATCATTTATAAATACAGTGTCCAAAACGTTTAAAAGAAAAAAAGAAAAAATCTGCCCGTGTTTGGAAAAGCAGAAACAAATCTGAGCTTAATCAGGTTTGTGAGCATGAATAATCTCCCTCGGCTTCGAGGAGGCTAAATCACAGCAGCGGTTCACGTCTGTAGAGGACACAGAATGACATGTTGTGTTTTGTCAGAGGTTTTTTTTTTTTTTCAGGCATTTTTATCATTAATCATTAGCCTGTCTTTCTTTCTCTGGGGCTCAGAGATGATGGCAGCTAATTAAGTAGTGGCTGGTGTCACGTATGCTAAGAGACCATGTCAGGCAGGAAGCTGCTCTTTCAAACCACTGACTAAAAAGATGTCAGTTCTCCAGGAGTTTTTTTTTTTTTACCCACCCCCTCCTAAACTTGCCATTTGTTTCCCATCTATTTCTTTGAAACGCAGCAATCTACATTTTGCTCTTTCCAAAATTCTCCTGCTGCAAAATAAAGAGCGGTAAATTATACAGCGGGAGGGGTTCAAACATGCAGGCATGCAAAATGGTTTGGCTTTGTTCACAGTAAGCTGGTGGAAGACAAAATTTGGCAGTGTGAGTTGAGGCATTTCAAGTGTGGACGGGGAAAAAAAGAGTCAGAACATAGTGTCATAAAAAAATGAATAAGCATTTTTTTTCTCTCTCTCTCATGAGAAGTTGAGTGGCTAATGTTTGTATTTTATTTTGGTACAAGTGAATTGACTACAAATTGCAATAGCTTTATCTTTCTTTATTGTATTTTTTTTAAAAGGTGCAGGAGAAACATTGAGTGAAAGGGCTTTGTGTGTGGTAGAACCAAGCTAGTAAAGTAACACCCATTAAAACCTAATTTGCACCTTTAGGCAGTTCATTAATATAGTGAATGGTAGAATCACACCAATATAGTCTGTCCTCACCTTAGGGCACCATCTCTATTCATCAAAACACACACACACACGCACACACATTTCTCATTTTCACTAACATTAGTCACCATTGTGAAGCGAAGGAGCAGAACTTGTGAGACAATAGACATGTATGTGTGTAACGTCCTGCAGCCGCTGTCAGCCAACCTGAATGGCCTGTCCAATGTGATTATTTATAATGTGGATGCTCAACAAGATTTGATGTGATCACTTAAAAAAAAAAGAAAAAAAAAGTGAATCCCTGCCAGTGTACACTTCGTCTGCCAAGGGATGACATAGAAGAAGAAGAAAAAAAGAAATATTTATGATGTAGTCTTGCCATTATTGTCACTTTATCAACATGCTCCAGGCATATCATAATTTTTTTTGAATGGTTCACATTATCATTTCACTTAAATATCTATTTCAGGGAGGGTTATCGCTTGAGTAATTGCCAGAGGCTGCAGTGATCCAATCCATTAGCGTGACTGAACTTCATACACTTCAGTGTTCTTAACTCTCAAACGCAGGCTTTCTCCACAATGAAGGCCACACATAAACAAATATGACTTGTACACTGACACAAACACACACAAACACACACACACCCTAGGGCCAGACTACAATGGCTGCAGTTCTGCTCTCCGCCAGCAGATGACCAATTCTCCGCCTTTTTCCCCAGTGGACCGTTCTGTCTGAGTTCTCCATGAATTTCCCTTTCTTTTCATCACTCTCTGATGTCCAGCTGCTCCTGTCAACACCTTCTAACAGCAAGCAATTCATTGCAACATACTGGCAGCTGAGACCCCTGTGATGAACTTCAATCTGCCGTTTGCAGAGGGGGCTTCACCCTGAGTCGGGCTAATCAAGGGAAACACCCCCTTCCAAGAGGGAGGGCGTCTACAGACAGATTGAGCCCAAGTTACCCCGTAATTACCCTGCCACTGCCCCTCTGCTGCAAGCTGCTGCATCTGAACCCAGTCAGCAGAGGAACAGACACTTTGGTGATTACTCTCCAATCTGTTTAACAGTGAACAACAACAACCTATGTGTTTCCATTACACTCATAAACCACAACTTTTTTTTTTTCCTTCCTGAAAACATTTTTAAGGGTTCAGAGCACCAGGCATTTTGTTATGCTTCCTACGGTAACACAGTGCAAATGTCTCTTGCCGGGGGTTTTGATTATTTCCAACTTGGTACAGTCCCCGGGGGGAGTTCTCAGGGCTTTCTGAATTTTATTAAAGCCTCTACAGCTGATTACTTGGAGTGAGGTGCACAGGTTGGTGCATTTTAGGAGTGGAGTGGAGGCCTGACAGGGTCATGTTTAACATGTCCACAGGCAATCAATTCACCTTAACCCCTCCTGGTACTCCAGCCCTCTCCACCTAAGCTGTCCTTAATAACCAGGCAATGGCGAATTACTGATAAGGCACCGGGGTCTCTGACCTATATATCCCCTCCTGTATGTATTGGAAAAATCCACCCTGAAAGAAATGTACATTTATAATGCATAGAAATGGTGAAAATTAAACAATCACACATTGAACCCGCTGTGAAATTCACTTTATTCCTCATCTCGCGGTACATGGAGGATTTGTTTGGTGTTAGCCGGGTGAAGCACTGGGCCAAAATTGTCGATACGTGGAAATGTGAAATGCGTCAGAAACACGTGCAGCACATTAGATGGTTGAGTGAAAATCAGTAAAATCCCACACAAACACTTAAAGGAACATAGAAATATAAATAAAACACAATTTCCTGGGTTCTATAATCTGCCAAGAGGCTGCTTTTTAGAGCTGATTGTAATATTGTCAAATAGATACTAATAAACTTAAATTAGCCATGTTGTATGGCTCTGGGGTCTTCTGTGTTTTTTTCACTACCAGTCTAAGCACCAAAAAAAAACCCTTTGTGTCTGACTGTACATTCATTAATTACCCATTTTCATGTGGTTAATAAGACCAAGTTTGATTATATTTAAAGCCACACCGATTTATTGTACTGGTGGAGTTTTGTCTGCCTCTTTTACTCTGGAAAATTTTCTATAGCTCACTGGTTACACTGCATTTCTCTTACATGTCAGTGACCTCTGTGTAAGTTTTTACTTAACAAGCATGCAAAGGGTTCTACATTTGCCCTCATATGACAGTGACTAATTGCCCTGAGGATGCGAGCTGCTTGTTAGGCTAAGGGAGGATTCTCTTGCTCTTCACCCGGCTAAATTCATTATTTCTCCTTTTCAATTCACTCTACCTCATCTTATAAAGGTTAGAAAGCAGATATGAAGAAGATTTTCTTTCTCTAATTGTATGTTGCTAATTTTCCCATGTGGACTTGCTCCCACTTCTGTTTTTTCCAGCACGGACACCTCACACACATGGTAACAGTTAGAGACCAATTTAATGTATAGCAGCAATTTGACAAAGCATTCATTTGTTCATAAGTGGAAGACTTTTGTGTATTTTATTTCTTAAGTTGAAGCATTCCTGTTCATGTCTCCCTTATTTCTCTTGGGGTAAAAGAAAGAGTTTGGACTTTCAAAATAGTGGATTTTAAGTGAATTTACAAGAAAATCTTGGTTTATATAAGAATTTATACTCCACAACCGCTTGTGTTTTTTTCTTCTTCTAAAAGCCCAGTGGACTTTCAAGTGTTAACATTTTCTCTTTGCTGGAAATATGCAATTAAAAATCCTGGATTCGCTTACCTATGAAAACAGAAAGGCTTTTTAAGATTTGAGGATTAAGATTTATGCATAAACAATCATTGACTTAATCTAAAACCTGTACTCAGATCAGTTTTAAAGTATGTACACATAAAGTAGATGTGTGAAGACTCATTTCCACTTTCTCCTCCTGCTCTACTTGGTTTTTTTTTATTGCCAGCTGTCTTGTCTTCCCCTCTCTCCAGTCAAACACTTGTCTTTTTGTTCTTTCACTGAGGTACCTGTGCAGCTGTCAGGGTCACGCCTGTTTAGACAATTAAGAATGTTAGACAGAGGGGGTTAGTGAATCACTAAGAACATCAATCTGGCTGGACATTGTGCTCTCGCATTACCACCCTGCTGTTTTGGTATTTATGCCCACTGTTTACACAGAGCACACAGAGGGTGTCCTCCAATCAATGCCATTATCTTTGCTAATACTTCTGCTGCAGGTCCACCAGACTCTCATCTCTTAATGATCAAAATTAAGGTGTCCAGCATCACAGGAACTTTGCACATGTACAGCAGTTAAGCATTAATCTAGTGCACTCCTTCCTCTGTGTCGCTTTATATAACAGTTGGGGTTTTTTCTTCTTCTGCGTTTATCCTTCTTCCTTAGGATCTCCTCCACTCTCCACAAATACAGTCTCAACCACCTTCCCTTGTGTTCAGCACCATTTCACCCCACCTTCCCCCAACCTTTACCGCCCCGTGCCTGTCCCTGGACAGGTTTCAGCATATAAATTTGAAAATGATTTGTCCTGCCCTCTTAATAATAGATGAGAGAGCAGAGTCAGGGTCCCTTCAATAAACTCCATCCTCGCTTTAATTAGTGAACAAAAAAAAAAAATGCTAGGCCTGCTGAGGACTCTGGCTTTGGCTCTGTGTTAGTAATTAAAACTGAAACCACCAAAAGGAGAGGAGAGGAGAAGGCTCTATTTTTAACGGGCAGGCTGTTTGGTGCCGAGTGCCCGTATAAGGTTCTGCAATAAAGAGTGATAATGAAGGTGTGAGACCTCTGGGGGCTGACTGGGCGCTCGCTACAATGGCTGCTCTCACACCAGACTGAAATACAGGGAGCAATTAGAGAAGGCAGTGCATAGACTGGCCACCAGAGATTAGTTAACACCTCAGGAGCTCCGCTTCAGGACAGGCACATGCTTGTTTTCTTTCTCCCTCTTTTGCTTTCAAGATAACGCACTCAGGCCTTAATGATGAGATTTATTTTATTCAATTGTCATCTCAGACACAAAACGTTTCAGCCTGTCTTGTTGCAGGTTGTGTCCGTAAAGAAGGAGAAGAGGGGTGGGTCATTGATCTTTTTGAGATCTGTAGTTTTCCTTTTAAATTATTCACACACGTTTCAAATATCTTCTTGTCGTGAGCTTTTTCTCCACATATGGGTTTAAACACTATGACAAGCGCTGCCTGCGTTGGAGGAGACCTTAAGCCCAAGAACCAATCAAGAGGACATTGTTAATGGAGGCCACATATAAGCCGTTAAGCCAGTATATGCATAATGTTATTTAATTGGAGTCATAAAAAGCCAATTAACCCCCTCCCCCTCTCACTCTCTTTCCTACTCTCTCCCATTCTCTGTCTCTTTCACTGTCAAATCGCTGTGAATGTGTACATGTGTGACAGAAATGTGACGATGTGATGTTATTGTACACATTTGCATTGTTACATAAAACACTGCCCGCCTGTTTCAAAGTCTTTTTTTTTTTTTTTTTTAAAGAGATCTGAAATCATGCCTCAGATGTGCATTGGTTTCTATACATAGGTAATAACCAATGGAGTCTGATCCTATTGAAACATTTTGTAAAAAGGGGAAACCACAAAGGTGAGAGGCTCGGTGTGATCACTCTTTTTCTTTTCTTTTTTTGCCTTCTCATTCTCTAAATATAGGGATTTTGACAATATATTTTCTCCCAGAAAAATAGCAACAGTGGCTCGCAATATTGGATCTGTCAGGCTCGGGCCATTTAAATTTCAATGCCAGTGAAGTGGGGGGAAGCAGACACTGTTAAATATGATGCTTGAATGAAAATCTAAACCCTCCAATACCTCTAAGCAATGTAACTCAATGAGATGAATTAACTGTAAATGCCTCATTCTCTGTGTGAGTGTCTTCCAATTTAAAATCTCATTATTCATATAAGATCCTGAACAAGGTGACTCTTAGGATAGATCGAATAAGTGAAGATAATCTTACCGGACAGTTTTATGCAAATAGGAAATGTATTGAATCAACTATGAGGAGAATGGGGAATCAAATAAGCTAATAAAGTAGAGTTAGGATGAAAAACACCATGAATAACGTTTCCTTCCTATCTCAGCTCAGTGCTTATGCCACTGCCTGCAAAGTTACAAAGTGTATTAATTCAAAGGATGCTGTCATTTAATATGCATTCTCTTTAGTATTTTGTGAAAAGCATTAACAGTCTGCTTCAATAAGCCTTTCAATGGTAAATCAGTGAACTGCTTAATCTCTGTCGCCACAATCACTCACAGTATCTTAACTTTTTTTTTTTCGCCCACCAAATTACTGGCAATGAATTTTCTGTTGAGTAAAGGTGTAATTTATACATCGAATGCAGGTAATAATAGCTCATATTATTGCTCTGTACCAGTTAGTTAGGTTTTTCCCAAGCAGGCTGGAGACAGAGTAACCACTAATAATAACTGTTTGTTGGAGAGAGGTCCATCAGACAAGGATTGATTACAAGCCGTCCTATTCAGGGCTGCGCAGGTCTGCACAAGTTCATCCATAATTCATAATATAAATAATGTAACATTCATTACACAGAAAATATGAACTTTTGTTGTGGTTTGTGTCGCAGACATTCTGCTTATAAAGCTAACATACTCACTGCTTTAATTTGTTCTTCACCCCAAGGGTGAACGCAAATGACAAATGCAATGATATAATTATATAATAGCCTCACAGACAAAGCTTGTAGATATCAGGACTCTGACAAGGCCTCACATGCTATTAAGAGGGGAATGCATTGTATTTATTAACCTGCAGGATTAACCTTGTCTTGTAACTATACGTTAGAAGTCAGATTTGTTTACTTATTTACATTTGGTCACACACACGAACATAATCTGAAAGAATTGGAAGTGCAGTTTGCGCGTAGCTTTGACCGCCTTCCTCAGCTGAACTAGAAATAATTTGCTCTGTAGTCGTGCATACATGAAGATTCTGCACTTACTTCCAGAGCTGAAGCAATTTACCACTCAAAGAAGTCTCATGAGAGAGTTTTTTTTAGTGGATTTGCAAGATTTATGGCAAAGACAGCTGTGTGTCAACGGTTCTGAGGCTACTGTAGCCCCCTCCCCATCACTCCACATTAGGACTCCTTTGAACATAAGTACATTTCACTCTGAGTTGGTGACATGCCGTGTGAATCTGTAGATGTGAAATTATACACATTCGAGCACAACAGTGGTTAGAGGAAGATAAGGGTGGAGGAGGAAGCTGGGAATTATAAAGGAGATCACAAAAAATTATGTGCAGTGTGTATTTTATGGGCTTGAACTAATTTCCTAGACAAAAAAAAAGGTTGTGATTATACTCGGTTTTACCAGCGACGCCCATCACTTTGGTGAATAAGTCCCTCTAAATGTGATACATGTTTATGAACATAGTACGTCGTTCCATATGAGCTACAATACCTTCTCCAGGGAAGAGAAATCATCATTTACTTCCCCGCAAAAGTAGTAAATTCCACCAAGAATGGGACAAAGTTGGGGAGTAGGGATGGGAAAGGAAGTGGGGTATAAATCTTTGTAAATCTCTTGTCAGGCAGAACATGTTATATTGGTTTAGAAAAAAAAAGATATGACATATTGAGCAAGGCCGTAAATATGTCAAAATAAAGGGAAACCTGTGGTGAGAACAAGAAACCTCTCCTTCCTCTCCCCTCATCTGTCTCCACTTCACTGACCAGGTCCGTCTGCATGAAAGCAGCTCACACAGGTTTGTCTCCTATAAATCTCTGCACACACACATTAGCTCAACATCAGCCATCACTTCCTACAGAACATTTACCACAAAGCCTCACTGGCACTAATCTGTCACAATGCTTAGCGTGATTTCCTAAAATTAATTCTCAGAAACTTCTCATGAGTTCAATCATCAAACTTGTGCAGTTTTGAATGTAGAGTGTATTTTCTCTGCACAGAAGCACGTCCTGGCTGACCATCCTGTTTGATTTGATGGGTTATTAAACACTTCTGTCAATAAAAAGCGTGGTGAATGCTAATTCCTCAACCTTCCACTGATAAACGACCATGAAACCAGTGCAAATTAACCTCTAAATGTCATGGGAAAAGCTGGTGCCACAGCCATTACTGTATGTGCTTGAGGAAGTAAAAGCTCAGTGACAGACTACACTGGACTATATAATGCACAGTAAGGCAGTATTTGTAACCCATAAAACAGGGATTTTATACTGATGTTTCAACCTTGCGATACGATCAGTCAATCCCCGGTCCAGTGCAATCTCTGGATGGTTTGTGAGGCTTTTTCAAGCCAAAAAGTGCTTTAATTAGTTGATAAATTAAGTTTGAAGGTGATTTTAATACTCATTATATTTCAAGTGAGTTGTGGGCTGAGGTCTGTTCTATTTTATATTTTTCTTAACCTTCAACAAATTCCATGAAAAGATAAGAATCAAGTACAATCTGTGTGTCTAAGGCCTGATTTAGTACATCCTTTTTGTCATAGAAACTCATTATTGTCCTAAATCTTCCCAAAAAACGGAGACCATCTTGCAATGGGAGGATACCAGCTGTGATGCCTCTCACAGGCTGGCGTTCTGACCCATGACTACTCAATTATCATGGGTTTGGACCACAACCATCTTCAAACTTGACCTTCATTTTTGATCTCAACTACACACCTGCAAGGTTTTATCACTGTATCCTGCAAAACCGTGGTGACAGAATCTGTCCAAAGTACAAAATAACTGCCTACAGCGTTGTTCCCACTATGGTATTTGTCTGCAGGACCACGGCACTTTGTCGCAGCTGGTTACCAGCTCAATGAACTACACTATTGCACTGGCTAACATGTTTCTTAATGATGACGATGGACACTGAAGTTTATTTCCAGTCGATTCCACATCGACTGTCCAGTTGCCATGAATATTCACCACCACTAGTCTGTGGATGAAAATCCCCAACAAATGCACAATTTCCTGCTGTTTGAGTAACATATTAGAGGTCTGTGAAATGGGCCTGAGGCTACAAACCACAGAGCGGGTGAAAAAGTGAGAAAATATGAGAATAGTGCAGGAATGAATCCTAAAACCCCCAGATTAGTTAGCACCTCTGGTTCCCTCATCTCAAAGTCTGTGGGTTTTCTGAATGAATGAACTGAGGTTTGTAGTTAACACAAGCTTAAAACCTTTTGACGTTTCATTCCATGGCATAAAATACATCAATGAACGCCGTGTTCATGATGAGGAAGGGGCGGCGGTGAAGTGGTTCGCACTGTCACCCCCTCAGTAGGTCATGGGTTCAAACCCTGGGGCCTTTCTGTGTGGAGTTAGCATGTTCTCCCTGCGCCTCTCCACCTTCCTTCCACAGTGCATGCTAGTTTAATTGGTGATTCTAGTGCCCATAGGTGTGAATGTGAGTGGGTGAGGTTGCTTGTCTCTATAATGTCAGTCCTGTGATAGACTGGGGACCTGCTCAGGGATTGGCTCTAGTCATCCTGTGCAGTAAAGTAGTTGGAGGATTTTTACATCCATTAAACAAGTCATGTTGTTAACAAGTGGATAAGTGAGACTACAGATGTTTTCTGTCACATTATTACAATGAACATGAAATCTGATTGACTCTCTGTCCAGCTAAACAGCCTTGGTGTGCTCTTGAAAATGGCAAAATTTGTAAGATGACTGGGTTTTTGCAGAAAGGCTAAGAGCTAAATCAAAGTTAGAAGTTTAGCCGTGGTGGCGAGCAAGCTAACATCTACAGCTTCTATTTTAACTTTAAAAATCATAAAGTGGCGTTAGATATTGTGCTGAACAAAATATGTAATTATCATAAACTGTTGAGGAACCAGCATGACGCCAACATCCAGGTTAGATAACAGAAACACAGTAATTGCCGGTCAGGACCAGCATAAATGTGATCTAACATAATCGTGTTAGCAATAATAATCACAGATGCATTTGTTTTATTTATTTCAGCAAAAACAAATGGATTTATTTGTTTTCATCTCATGAGCTTGACTTTCATATGCTTCAGATAAATTTCATATACAATACTGATGCTTAAAAAAATGACCCATGTGCCCTGTATAAACTCGCGTTACATGTTTGCGACCGCTGTGTGACAGGATTTTAACAACTGTAGATTTGTGTGGACCTATAATATCATACATTATATGATTTTCTGAGCCACCACACAGGAAGGTGTGAAAAAATGCTCTTAATTGCGCATTTTTCATGTTCAGTAATACAAAATTATTAATTCATAGTCTCTTAAGTTGTGCTTTTAATATTGCTTTGTATTCATGAAAAATAGATTTGCTTTCATAGAGAATTATGTATGCTTTCAGAGAATATTCAGTAAAATAAAATCCATTAAGGCAAAAAAAAAGTGAGGGAGATGCAAAAACTGTGGTTTTAATGCAACAAATCATTCGCCATTAACCTCACCTGTTATTTTATGGTAAGTAGGGTCTGTGTTATTCTAATAATAACTTCTCACAGAAACCAATCAGGTTAGGATCAGACCGCAACAGGAAAAAAAGCAGTGACACTGTGACCCTCCATCCATTACACATACTACTTTTTGACATGCAGCTCCACAATGGGGCTTTTACATTTTGCATTTGTGATATTTCAGCTGTTCTGGGTGTCAGGCCTGACCCCCCGCAACTGTGATGACAGAGAGAAAACAGCCCTGATGTACGAGCCCAGTCTGTCACGACAGGTCAGTACCACAGCTCATTCAGCCGCTGATGATACGCTAAGTCCTACAACGCACTGCCGACAAAGAGGAGAAAATACAACTGTGTAAGTCCTGTAAGCGCTGTAAGTCTCTGCTGTTGCTGTCCTTTTCACTGCCAATATCAACAGAAATGTCAACAGTGAGCGCCTGTCAGCACCTTGTGTCAGATAATCACAGGAAGTGGGCCTTGTTATGGCTGAGTTCATAATGCTCACCTAAATCCCTGACTGGGCATCAAGTGGGGCAATAATGTTCCCTGGTTGGCAGAGATACTGTTTTCCCATAACACGATTATCAGTCATAACTTATTCCAAAAACAAACACGACCTCAAGAGTGATCATCAAAGGCTCACATATATGATGCTTTAGATAGAGGAAGAACTTTTGGGCCGGAAGACTCGCATGAAAATATTCAGTTGCTTATTATACCCTGACATTTGAAAAACAACCATGTGTATCTCTTTTTAATGTTAACTTGCTGATTCGGGAATATGAATTGGCCAAATGTGGATTCTTTACGATGTGCTCTTTAGAGTCATATCTGAGTGCAGAAGTTACCATTTATTTGCAGAGATGAGAGTCTGCAGCAATATTAAATTTCTTTGAATAAATTGCTCACAGGAATTTATTCAGGGGGTTGGAAAGTTTGTTTCCTCACTGTTTCGTATGGACTCAGGTACAGCACAGCACTGGGATCTTTCACAATGGAGAAGTTATTAATTTTGATATTGATATTTCCTCATTGGTATCAGTAAAAGTCAGAGGGAAAAATCAATCCAAGGTCTGATTCTCTCTTGGACGCTAATGCTTTTGTTGTGTCTCCAGACCGTGATGCTGTAGCAGTGAAACAGAACATGTATGGATGTACAGGCTTTTTTTTTACACCTTTGATCAAAGAATCCAACATTATTATACATGCAGATGTTTCTCTTCCCAACAACTGTTCGTAATTTATGCTGACATTTAGCAGCGCTGTTTGAAATGAAAAGGTTATTTCCCCATCAGAGATATTGTGTATTTATACTCTATCTGGTTATCTCGGTGATTTTATTTCACTGTTCTCAGTGGGTTTTTGCAAATCCAACAGCTTGTTGAGACTTTGGAGACAGCGATCATCAGGTGTATGAGTGTAGAGCATCTCACCGAGGAGTTACGAGTGTGTTCGTTGCTCAGTCAACACAACAGTAACAGGAGCTGAAAGGTTGCCTCTATGTTTGGTTGAAGGATGCTGCAGTATGTAACCATCCTGTATCATAAGAGTGACCTCAGATATTCTGAGTTTGTAATACTGAATGTTCATATTCAACTCAGCCGGCTCAGTCTTATTTGTATAGCTCCAAAAACATTATCTCAAGGCACTTTAGAAATAAAGTTTGCCTATAACAAGCTCATAATTGCTCCATTGTTAAACTGAAATGAAAAGATGCAGTGCAAAGCTGTAACAAAAAGTGATAAATAGCTAAATAAGCCACTGTTTTCATTAAAAGAGACAGTATAACAGAGACAGTATGTGAAGCTAGATAAAAAAAATGTAAAGTTAAGTGAATAAATACCTAAGTAAATATAGGGGTGACAAGTTTTTGCTAAAGTTTGGACACAAAGACACACAAATAAATTGTTAAAAAAGTACTATAAGTTGCTTTTTGAGAAGTTTTGAATTTTTGAAATGTGAAATAGCATCTGTTGTTTGCTGGTGTTTTCATTTTAAAATACAAGTTGTTAACACTGTTTTTTGGAAACGCAATAGTAGAGCGCTGTCAACATTAACGTGGCACGTGCTTTACGGAGGTGTCTAGACCTGAGAATTAAAAACACCACGGGGCCTCTGTGCCACAGACGTCCAGACTCTGTAAATAAAAAGGAAGTTTACCATGATTATTGTCTGCTGCTATCAGAAAGAGTCCTGCACACACACACACAGACACACATACACACATACACAGACACATGCATACACGGAGAGCCAGAGACAGGCTGATACTGCACAAATCAGCTTGCTAAAACACCCTTGTTAACATTTTAAACCTACAGATTCATAAAAGGTGATGCCAGGGAATTTTGGACTTCCATTCCTCCTAAATCACACACTCTTGATTTGCAATTCCAAATCTAGCACATAAATAGGGCTTCACGGCAACAGCGTGAATCCAAGTAAAAAAACCTTGAATAGATTTTGAATTTTAAACGCGAGATCAAATGAAAATCACACAAAGGCACTAGCAAGTGGAATTGAAAGTGTGATACAGATGAGGGGGGGGGGAGTTGGTTGTCGAGGTGGTGGTGGTAGCGGTGGTGGTGGGGGGGTACGGATGAAAACAGGATTAGACTCCACAGGCCTGGTTCCCACAGATTGCCTGAAATGGGGAACAGATTTAAAGCAGGTACTGTGTGTTGACAGGTTTGGGCTTCTTTTTTTTTTTCTTCTGCACAGGCATTTCCCTTTCCTTTTTTTCAGCATGTCTTACACATTTAACTAGACCCATGTCAAAACCTGTTTACATGTCATGAAAAGAAGCGGAACATGTTCAAATCGGGTAAGCTATTGAAGAAGAAACTTGGATGATTTGACAGTTTGAGTCTCTTTAATACTGCCCACTTTAAGCAGGCTGAAACAAATGATATGCATGTCTACGGTCCCGTCGTTGCTCCGCTATTAAACAATGTTGTAATTGACGATTAAAATAATGCTACCCCTGCGTTGAGGCGAGCGTAAAGCCCGCTCTTGTCTACATGTGTTACACACACAGAGGCGTACAGTATAGTTCACAGGGCGGTGTTGTTGTACCTTGATTTTCTTTCTACAAATCAAATACAGGCTGCATGCTTAAGCGTTTGCCCGTATGTCAGCAAGTTTTAGAGATTAAACTGTTTCATGTTTAATGGGATAAGGAGGAACATGAGCTTCTATCCAATCCTGGCCCAATTGAGTGTTTTTAATGCAATTTGTCAACTCCCTCTGCTAGTGGGATTTGTTCCATACTGTTAGATGTGGAGTCAATTACATAGTATCTCTGAAGAGTATTTTGCTTGAGAGATTGCTCATCTGGCAATATTAAAGCTACTTAATATATGTTTGGCTGGAGTGAAGGAAATACACTTAACAGGTTTTTAAATTCCACTTGCAGTTTATAAAAACACACACACACACACACACACACACACACACACACACACACACACACACACACACACACACACACACACACACACACACACACACACACAATTGACAGACTGCGAGAATGTTTGATTTACTTCCTGTTGTACTGTATGAGTATACACTCTCATATGGCATCACTATATGTGACAGTGATAATATGGATAACTCCTCTCAATACAGGAACGCAAATAAAAGATTCACTTAACTTCATCTATGATTCTGAAATGTCCAATATGATTAATTATACACTCAAAGCATTACAAATGACTCACCGGTTAATGTTAACAAATATTCTCCCTTAAGGGCCTCCATTAATAATTTTATATTCTCTCCAAATATTATTCTATCCACCTGCTGCGTGTGACCCCCCCTCCCTCTCCCCTTCTTCGTCTTTTTTTTTTTTTTTTTTTTCATTTTGTGATCATACATAATTTAGTCCCTGGCCACATCTAATAAATGATGTTGACATATGCTCTTGCAGAGAGCACTGCCTGGAAGTGTTGGTTGATAAGCTTCTTTGCATTCTCACTGGATCCAATTTTGCCCTATCAGTACATGAGTGTGTGGCTCCGCTCACATGGTCCACTAGGCCTCGAGATGTCCCGAGGCTTCCGATTAGTGAAAACTGTTGGAGGGGGGAAAGAGATTTGTGTAAAATTCAAATTTGTCACCAATAGTATGTTTTTTTTTTAAAGGGTCTCTTTTTTTCCTAAATTCTTGTTCCTGTGTGAATAAAAATGGCGTTTATTATCAAGATCATATTCACTTGTATAATTACTTCTCAACTCTCTGCTCCTCTCAGGTGTTGCTGATTTCCAAATAAGATCCTACATACAGACAGTTTTCAGTGCACAATGGAGAATTACATGGAGAGAAAAAAAAGAGTTGTTTTAAGAGCGGGAGGGTGGGTGTGTGTAGGTGTGTGTGGGTGTGTGGGTGGGTGGAGCAACGAGCCACATTCACACCCACGTTACTATGAGCACGCGGTGCGTAAACTGCACCCACAGAGCCACCAGAATGTGGAGATGGATTAAAAATTGAAATTGCTTTAAGCGCTTATAACCAAATATTTGTCCATTCTCAGCCTGAAATGAATTCCTACAGTTCCAACTGAACACCCGCCACCTCTCCTCCTCCTCCTCCACTTCCTCTTCTTCTCCTTCTCCTTCATCATCTTCCTTGCCTGTTCTTCAGCGTCTTCTTTTTCTACTCCTTCTCTCTCGTCTTCTTCCTCCTCCCCCAGCCCCCAAGCATTATGAGAGAGGGAGAGGGAGAGAGAGAGAGAATCAATTCGATCAATTCCCCTCTACCAAATGTTTGTTGTTGTTTTTTTTTCTTCTTTTTTCTGCTGACCACACCTCAAGGATTAATATTTGATTAGCCTTTAGGAGAGGTGGAAAGTACTTATTAACCTTATTTGTCAATCTGTCAGTGCCACTGTGCGGATTGTGCCTTGCGGCGGGGAGCGCGGGGCCGGAGGGGGGGAGGGATGGGTGTTCGAGGGGGAGGGGATGTGAATGGGGGGGGGGGCAATGGGGGGAGATCACTTCAGGGAATATCATGTCTTCCAGTGACTGCTCTCCTTTCGATGTTTCATCATAATTATCCAGTTTAGGCCGCCGCCACAAGCATGACATTCATTTCAGCATTTTTTACGTTTGTTAATTGATAATGTGATACGTCGTCCCCATGAACAATGTTAAGGGTGTTGATGTTTCGCTGCTGTTTCCTTCCACTGTTTGGCCGATTATACCAAATTCTTTGCAGAATGAATAACAAGATGAGTTTGTGGTCACTAATTTTATTCATAGTGATTGTTTGAAAACAACAACAAAAAATGAAGTGTGTTGCCATTCGGGTCATTTTCATTACAGTCCACGAAGACAAAGCATTTACTGGTTTTAAAATTGATGAGTAAACGTCCACACTGTAAGCAGTCCTTTTTTTCATTAGTAATTTTAATTAAGTCTTCTGCACAACACTGAAATTGACTTTATGTATAATTGTTCATTATACGTCTTGTTTTCTACAATGGGGAAATTAAGGGGCCTCAAATGGATGAATCTGAGACATGATTAGTCTTGTTCATCCCAAATGTATAATTTTTTTAATGCCTGGCGCGAGCTTTGCTGCAAAGTGAAATTGATACTCGGTATATGAAAACATTTAATGAATTGCCAATTCTGTTGTCAAAATCAAGCTAACAGATATTCTTTGGGGAAATTTAAGGGGTGCGATGCACATTTCAACATTGAAGCTTTGCAGTGAGACGTTCATATTGAACCATTTTTTTCAGTTTTTATTTTATTTTATTTTGTCTTTATTGAGCCCAGTTTTGCAGAATTTAAAGGAATAAAAACAGTGCAGATGTGTGAGCACCCCACACACAGACACACACACACACGCACGATCTAATAACCAGTGGCTTTATCTGGCTTTTGTTTACAGAGTGTAACTCTTGCATCATAGCCAGCGTACGAGGGGTCTGACTGTCTGACTGCCTTAAAAGTGTTTGGGTCTGAGTCTGGTTGCGTCTCAATGATAACACCTCTCTCCATGCTGACTGGAAACCTCCCAGATCCGTCTCCTCAACCCCGGTGTTATCTGTGATCATACGCCCCCACGCTATCGAGCTCAGTCAAAGACCATCCCATGGTTTGCAGTGTTAATTACAGATCCTTTGATGTGATAGAACACAGCCCTGTAGAGATTGATTACTCTTTGAGCTAAGTTGTCTTCCAATTACTTAGACAATTAGCCAACTAATTAAAATACTTACCCTGTGCATTGAAAAAGGAAGAGGAGTACTGCTGTGAGGATCTCCCTTGATATATGAGCTGCCAGGGATTCTCAGAGTGTCTCAGCTGAGGAGAGGAGGGCCTGGTGTGCTGACTGCAGCTCAGGAGAAAGGCCCAAAATGACTCGCTGCAGCAGACTGCGATAATAATGTGGATCAAGCATTTGGAGACGTTTATCACCGCTTGTTGATTGAGGATAAGGATGTTAGATCAGAGGATCAATCGATGTTTGACGATCCAGGTGTTTTTACCGTCTGACAAATGCCAGCGTCTGAATGACAAGCTCAAATATTAAACATTTCCAACAGTTTCTTTTTTATTATTATTCTGTTGATCGTTTCACTTTTTATCTGTGCTGACTTGAGGAAGAAGGGAGGAAAAAATATATAAAGAATCAATGTTCAGCCCGGAGTTTGCTACCGACAAATAATTAGACAGTTGACTTGAAGTCACCGGAGCGTGTCTGAATATTTACATCCAAATCATTTGTAGTTAGTCTGAAAACAGCCAGTTTGGGACTCTTTATTTTTAAGGGTCCGTGGAGGAAATTGGTTCCTGTGATAAAAGAGGAGAACATTATTTCTGAGATTCTCCAGAGGCTTAAAAATAATTCTACTACTTAATAGCAAATAGTTACTGTTCCTTCACTGTTATCACAATATTCAATATGTTGCTCATTGACTTGCAGGCAGAGGCTGTGTGTGGCATATTTCTGTCTCTCTTGTGCAGACTAACTTCATTGTGTGTGTGTGTGTGTCTGTGTGTGTGTGTGGTGTGGATTGTCTCCTCTTGCAGACAACAATAAAGACACTTATGAGCTCTTTGGCTTTGACTGACCCATGGTTCACAGCTAAATAATAACCAACGTACTCACTGGTCTTTCCAAAGACGTTGCGGACTGACATCAGTTCCAGTTCCCACAATGCTCTGGTCTCATGCTCCTGTCAACACGACAACATCACCATTAAAAATTGTTGTTGCAAATAAATGAATAACACGTTTTGTCATCTGACACAGTTTCAGTTTCAGTTTGACTCTGACCTGGGAACAGAGTTGGTATAAGGTCCTTGGAGTTGGGTACAAAGTGACAAAATCAGAAGTAAGCAGTAATGGATGAGTCACTGGTTGCCTATTCATGCAGTAACACTACAACAAATGAGCCTGAAAGCTCATTATCGTTGGTTTGTATATTAGCCTGTTTTGTATGCATTCATCAGACTCCTTTGTCTAAAGCAACATACAGTTCAGGAAGTGCACACGGCCTTTAACTCTGTCATTATAAATCTTAAGTGAAATGCTTTAAGAGTGTGTTTCATGCTACATTACATTATTATCATCTTGACTTGTCACTGACCTAAGGTATGAAACAGTGCATTTGAATGCTGGTGATGTATTTGCATGGATAGTTCATGTTCAGCATGGCAGTTCATGATATCTGTGATTCATTTGACTCTACACACCCACGTTTGAATTGGATGAAAAGTTTTTTTTTTTTTTTTTCTGTGCCCAGCATCTGACTGAGGCTTGTCACACTTATTGTCATGTCCCTTTAACCCCAGCTGGGCAACTCCATTATTCTCCCTCTATTGTAATGTTAATGCTGTGTTATCTGTGCGAGGGACAAATATGCAAGGGACAATGGGGATGTAGACATGCATTCAATTTATGCATCCATAATTGCTTTTGATGATGTAGATAATTATGTTGCACTCCGGAGAGTTTTTGCACTGGGCAATTTACGAAAAAAAACCTTGAAGCCTTTGTATTTCCTGATCAACTGTCCCATGTAAATAACATTTTACCAATATTCTTGCAGTGAAAGCACTATTTTAGTTTCATACAATGCTTTTGTTTTTTTAAATCACTTAGCTCACAAACTGAGTATTCATCACTGAGATTTGCAGTATTTCTGTGCCACTGAAAATAATAACGGCCTAACAGAATCGCTCCTTGAAGAGTGATTGCAGAGCTCTCAGAAGCAGGTTTTATGTCTTCTGCCACTGCAGCAGCTACACTGCTTTTATTGAAGAATGCCGTTTTCATTTGTCAAAGTAACATTTTGTTAGCAAGTAGCTTTGCTAAATGTTTTATGAATATGTACAAAGCAGAACAATGTTTAGATTTGTCTTCAGGGTTCAAATTTGTTCAGATTTTATTGTTGTTTTTTTTCTCTGGTCATTTCAAACGAAAAACAGCTGCCACAAATTCAGTGGTGAAAATATGTAATTTAACTGCACTTGTACATTACTTGAGTATTTCCATCTTCTGCTACTTTCTACTTCCACTTTCACATTTCAGATGCAAAAATGATACAGAATTCTTCTTCTTCCCCCAGTAATGATCATCTCACAGCCCCAAACATTTAACCTTTAACCTATGATTCTAAGCTTGGGGGTTGACTGAACTTAAGTACCAAACTGTACTGTTCATAAACTAGTTCCACCATGACCAGCTACAGCATTTAAGAGCTGTGCAACGAGACATGAGGATATCAGTTGGGATGGATTGATGGATGTAATGACAGAACACAGTAGTTTGGTTTTCTGTTTGTGAAATGGATCGTCAATATTGTTTCTTTTATCCATGACGGTTCCACAACCTTAATGGCGTGTGTCTATTATCGTATGATGGTCCACTAACCTTAAAGAAGAACTTTGTTTTGTTTTAAAGCCACAAACTTTTCCCATCCCTAACCAAACCATAACCATTCTTAAGCATAGCTGTGTTTATTAGTAACTATGGAGGTTCCTTGCTGCTGCCCAGCATGGTGGTTCTCCTAGTTTACATTAGACCATTGAATACAGAGCTTTTATTGGTATTGGAGTCTTTTTATATTCTGAATATGTTCTTTCCACTTAGTAAAGGATGTTGTCTATTTCACTGTATACAGTTGTGATAACTGACTTTAAATGTGTTAGCCTGCAGCTTGTAATGTAAATAACACAAAGCTGATCTCAAAAATAAATACGTGCATATGTGTTCCTTTGATTATCTGATCTGATAATACAGTTCTCCTCCTCCTGTTCCCTGCTGCCGGTCTCAAACTCACGGCAGAGAGTCTGATTGAAGTTGTTGGGGCAGGTTGGATCGAAAGACCCCCTGTGATTAGGAGGTCAGCAAGTCTGAAAGATCGCACTCTTCATCCTCATCCTCTAATCACAGTCTATATAAAACAATCTTAGCACCACTTAACCTACGCAGGGGTCCTGATATGTCTTGGCATGCTCTGTCTCTATTAATCAATCAGCTTCAGGCCTTCATGAGATCTCAGATGCAAATGTGTGTTAGAGCCCTAGGTCCAATTTCACCATTCATCTTTTCTGTTCTTCTTCTTCTTTTTTGTTTTTTTTTGTTGTTTTAATCACTCAGGTCTCGGCTGCCAAACTCCCGTGACATACATGTAGCTTAAGTATGAGACTAACACAATGAATAGCAAAGACGAACATATGTAAATGTAAAAAAAAATCACAAATCACTTCTGTTAAATCTGGGAATCACTACACATGACCAAATATTTAAATGAGATTCTGTTTCTCCATGTTTGAGGATTTATAATCAAATAAGCTTTTCTCTATTTCACTAACAGTTTCCATGAAAATCATTGCGGTGTCCCAGTCTGTCAAATCTGTCAACCCCCCCCAACCTTATTCTCACTGGAGAGGCACAGTATGATGATACTGACAACACAATTTAAGAAGCAGAACAAACTCAGCTTTCTTGTTTTCTGGTGACAGCTGTGTCCTGTCACTAATACAGACTTAACTGGTGAGGGAGATGACGAATATGAGACTGATGAAATTCAGCAGCATTCAGCTCTGATGGGCTGTTGGTTTAAAACAAAGGGCTTTGATAGACTTGTACTGTATAGTCTTTGACAATATGATGCAAATAGATGTTTGTTTTAAAACCAAGCAGTGTGATGATTAAAAGAAGAATTACTAAGCATCATCCATCTCCAGTGGTGGAACATGACTAAATACACTGACTCAAGTACAGTACTCAGGCAATAGTTTGACATTTCACTTGTTTGTTTACTGGAGGAGATTTAAATGATAAGACACATTTTTAAACACTGAATTATCTTATTTTAGACATAAAAAGGCTAGCTGTTCTCACTTGTTCCCAGTCTTTGTGCTAAGCTAAGCTAACATAACTGAATGCTGGCCTGAAAGTGAGAGGCTATCACGCCTCCAATATCTACTATGCAGTATCTGTATTTATTTGCAGCTGTGAAGTAAATTTATTTGCTATAAAAAGTAAGAATTTACAGACAAAACATATTATAATAGATATACAATGGTGTAAAATTTGCAGGAACCATTATTCCACATAATCTACTGTAGTACAATCTATTTTAAAATGAATAATAATGTTTTACCTTTAACCTTTTTGACCTTAATACTTAAACTTAACCCAACAATCACTTTGTTTGTGGAAACAAAGTCTGAACACAACAATACGTTTAAGCTCATTTTAGCAAACTTGTCAGCAAATGGTTTTGCCTTATTTTCTAATTCAGCACTTGTCATTCCTTTGAAATCATATTTGTGTGCAATTTCGATATTCACTCTCTTTTATCTCTGTTTTTGGTCTCTTCCAACTCCTGAGGGAAATATCTGGATCTCCAGCTGCTAAACGCTCCACCATGTTTACCAGCTTGTTGTTAACAGTGTCTGTCTGGTTGTTTGGTGATGGGCAGGTAGGGTACAGTGGCTTCTAAAATCTTGTTTGCTGCAGCTGCATGCTGTGGCCAAAAAGTGCACTATGAGGGCGGTGAGAGTAAACAAAAACAGTAAAGAGGAGGCTGGCCAGTTAAACAATGTGCTGACATTCTCTATAAAGCTCAATGCATTCAAGAGAAACTGCAGATTCAGGGGGTTGTTTGAGCAAATTTCACATTTTGTTATGCCACTTCATACTTTCAGTAATATTTTGAATGCAGGACTTGATTTGTTATGTGCATTTTTTACAGTGTAGAACTGCACCTCAACAGATGCTGTAGCACTTCATCCATCTCATCTCAGCTTGTGGCAGTAAAAAAAGAAGTCAGGTGTGATGTTTGCGCTGGTGAATGGTTTCTGACTTTAGCTGAAGTTGAATACTTTAACGCTTTTCATGCCATTAAGCTCGGCAATTTTCTTGTTGCGATACTTTTTTACGCCTCAAATGTGCATGTAATGATGCTACCGAGGGTCAGCGTCATTGTGAGAAATGACAACACGTTCCACTACGCACTTTGAATCTGGAGGCCGCTTCACTGAGGCCGACCACGTAATGTCCCTCCCCTGCTGCTGTGTACAGTCAGGGAGATGCTTCGAATGGCTGCTCCATCTTCTGAGGCTGGCTGGGCTGCTTATGGAAGGGACATAAACTAGCACGCAATATCCCATTGTCTCTGGCCACTTAGTTCCTCTCATTGTTAGAGGTTATTTTGCCCTTATGAGGGGCAGAAGGTTTTCAGTGTCAGTGGCGGGTGATTAATGACTCACTGCGGCTCCCTCCTGCTGAAAAGTGCACACTCAGTCTAGACTAAGATTTCCCCAACCTACCGCCTCCTTACCAAGGAGACATCCATACACCAGTTGAGGAATTTTATATCCCAGAGAGAGCAATGTCCTCCTGAACTTATTTAACACACTGAATCAAAAGGAGGAGAAAAAAAAGTAATTGATTTTTAAGTGGAAAGTCACATTTACGTCAGTCCGTTCCCTCATGGTTAATCAAGTCTAATTAGCTGAATGAGTGGAGGAATACCCTGTTTACAGTCAGAAGCTGGACTGTGAATTGATCTGTTGGGGGGTGAGAGATCTGTTGTGTTTCTTGTGGCTGCACGACAGCAAAGGTATCAAGCAGCGGCATCGTCGAGGAGGCAGAGCTGGGTGTCAGAAATATACAAACATGATTTATAGTGTGTAGAAAACGAGACAGTTCTGCCTGCGTGGTTGGCACCTTTGACAATCCCACAAATCTCTTAGTGTTTTGAGCAAAGCTGAGAGGAAGCACTCGTGAATAATGAAAGCATGTGTTCCTCTTCCATGAGGCACATGGTGGGGGTGTTTCACAGGGACGCCGTAGTCTTCCTACTATGGAAACCATGCAGGGAGCCACCTTTGTTTCCTGACCTTTACCATCAAGCACTATTCTTGTTTCCAAATCCCTCCGAGTGCAAGAAACAACCAGACTCTGCTGGGGCCTATATGACTCAAATTATATCATTTGTCCAATTTGCTATTGTTTCATCCATGTCAGGATAATTTGCTTTGGGTTTCTCTGTAATGTCTTGGGTTTTGTCTACTCCCCCCGAGAGACCTGCTATACAGTGTGTGCCCTAGATAGACTGTTTATCAAGTGCCCCGTGTTCTGTCAAGTTGACTTTCCAACCATGATGCACAGATAAAATGTACAGCTTCATTTCACTGGCAGTCTCAGGAGGAATAAGCCCGTGACCGCAGCAAGAGCCTGTTTACCTGGGGCATTAATTGGGTCAGAGTTAAAAGTGCGGCGGAAACGATCTCGCCGAGGATAAAGACACGGCAGTCATCATTACTCAACACCTACTGTATAATGACAGCTTCATCTCTCCCTCAGTAGCCATCCCACTCCTAATTAATCTCATCATCTCTCCTAACAGTTGGACGGTCAGCAGCCAAACAGATTCAGCATATGTTCTCATCTCTACCACCACTCTGAAGCCATTTCTCCAGCCAAGTGAAAACTAGATCTGTCACTATGTTTTCTTCAAGAAGCCAAGTCAGCCTGTCAAGATCAGAGTGTGATGTGTTCACCTCAGCCAATACCACAAAACCCTCCCTGATCTATTTTATTTGCCTCAGCGCCGAGGCGGCAGATGCGTTTGCAACCAGTCTGTGTGAATCATAATCAATTTCTGCACCAAATTGATTCATCAGAGGATATATCATTTTATTTTAGCCTCGTAAAAAAAAAAAAAGGTTGAAGCTTCGTAATCAGTGTCAGATTTTGACAACTGGTGGCAGCACGCTCATTAATCAACTTGTGAACTCGGTCATTTCCTGCCTCCTGGGTTCACTAGGCACAGACAGCAGTTACAGACAGCGGCCACCGAACGCAGTGGTCTCTCTGACAGCTCCGTCTGGCTTTCTCCAAATCATACAGGCAAGGGCCTTTCCTGTGATGACTGCAGCCAGTTCACAGGAACAGGGAGAAATCAGTAGATTTTTGCCATTAATAATGTTGAAGTGTTGAAACATCATCACCCCACCTCCTCTTTTTTCGCAGGTATGGGTGTCATGCTTCTCCAATTAATTGCTTGCTTGCCAAATGTATCTTTGCACATTATCTTGTTCTATCTTTTGATTGCATGTGCTTAATCCTTATCATAATTGGAGTTGCACACTGCCACTGGGCCAGTCATGTCTCATACCAAATTAGGCTTAAAATTGTTTACTGAAGTTTGGATGCTGCTCACTTTAGCTATGAATTTAATATCACAGAAACCAATTATGCAGCTGCAGTAAAGATTAAGAATCTGAAAAAAACAGAGATGCAGTGACATTTAGTGTGGGTATCTATTGTCCCCCCCTATTTTTTTTATTCTGACAGGAGATGATATGCTTCCACACCAAGCAGTCCAGGCTCCTTGTGTATTTTATTAGCTCTTAACAGCACATGAACAACTCCCTGGGCAAACAAATCAGTCCCCTCAACCATCAGGGTACCGGTGAAGCCAGTCCTCCCTGGAAGTGCTTTAAGTCTCAGGCAGAGCACAAAGAGGAATAATAATCATAACCATGAATGGGCTACATGGGTAATGGAGCACCACCTCTATATTGCTGCTTGCCATGTGAAGGTGTTGTTTTCACACAAGTTGTGAGATGTTAGCACGTTGTAAAGGCAGCGAAAGGTCAACACAGCACCCATAGTCATTAGCGAAACTCAAATGTGATGCATTTATTCGATCAAACAACCTTGTTCCATGCAGACAGGCTTATTACTGTTTGATCTTCACTATATTAAGTAAAAGTGGCCATGCAATTAAGGAAACTGTGTTTTGATATTGATTTTGTTGGTTCTTTAACAAAACTAAAGGCTTAATCCTTAAGTTTTTAATCAGGTAGAAAGAAATGATCATGTTATTGTGGAATTATGGATGAGCATTTTGTTTAATTAACATAGACATACTATACCATATTTACTTGAGACTTGATTTCAATAAACATCTAGCCTAGCATCAGTATAGCATCAGAAATCAGTAGCCTGGATTTGATTACTGGATTCCCGAGTGAAACATTTTCGGTCAAACTTTGCAGTTTTGGTTATTTTACACGACATTTTCCTATTCTGTGTCTTTAATCACAATGTTTTGTCGTGGGCGGGACTCTGGAGGAAAAGGGTGATAGTGTTTTCCCACTGCCAATCAAACTGTATTAGACTTTTTGAGCAGAGTGCTAACTCCTAATAAATGATAACAAAAAATAGTTTTTTTTTATTGGACTTTCTCATTTATTTAGTCATGAATATTTAATTTTAGAGAGAAATAATTAAGATTTCAAGCCTGCCAGTCAATTTGAGTGTGACGGCAGTGCTGTGCTTTGTATTTAGGTGCTCAGGCAGTGGGGCTGACCTTTAATAAAAACACTCAAACTGATATGAAATCAGTTTTTATTTACTTGCTCTCAACCGCTTGAATCAGCTCAGTCCCCTGCCTGTATACGTGTGTGTATGTGCACGTGGTGTATCTCCCTAAATTACTGCACAAATGTGAAGTGTGAATATAGTTATCATTACTATGTGTATTAAAGTAAGTTTGGCCACGAGATTAACTATATTGGATTTAAAAAAAAAAAAATACACACATCGTTCCTCTGAGGATTTTCAGTTTACTTTGGCACAACATGCATAGAAAAGAACAGCCATGAAGTCAAGTGAGCAGTTTTACAAGTTAAGACAAAAAAACGCTGATAACACTGGAGATGATATTAGAGTTTTTACTCAAGCTGCTGCTGAAGCACAGGCGCTGTTGGCTCTTGTTTTCTAAACTCCGCTCATGCAGCTTTCATGAACTTATGAGCTTGTGTGCATTGGTTATGGTATGTACAGTGCACCTTTTCACTGATCTCATTTAATGGCATCTCAAAGCTGTGAATTAAGAGCCTCGCGGAGAGCCGGTGCCATGTGTCCGAATGTTGGTCCAGTCTTAAGACAGTATTGCAGGTCCTTGTGAAAGGTATTTCTTATCCTCTGCAGTCTCTACGGAGGCATATTGGCAGATGCTGTTTGCTCTGTTAATTAAATTTCCTCTTTGCAGCAAATGAGGTCATATTCCAGCATTGGTGTAATGTCTCTCTCATGTACAACAAAGGGGATGCAGAGAGTCCAGGAATCTTTACTGAAACAATCAAGTATATCATTGTTTGTCTGTGGATCTATATTTTTGAGGAGCATCGCCACGGTGAAATTTGATGCCACTGCTTGTGGTTTTTATTGCTTCAATTTTACAGACAGTTGGGATTAATGTCCGTCTCTGTAGCTTCCAGGAAAAAAAAGGGGGCAATAATGTAGGAGCCTTTTCCATTATTCCGAGGCTATACAGGATGAAATCATTTGTTCTTAACTCAGCTCGCAATACTGTTAAGATTGTAACGGCACACCATTTAAAATGTCGTTCATCATGATTCATGTCTTATTGACTTCATTAGAGATGATCTCCTGGGTGACAGTTTGTGCCAAAATCATTTTACCGAGCTATAAATAAGTATATGTTTCATGCTATCAACATCTTTTTTTTTTTCAGATGATGTGTGATTCTCAATGACATATGTGTTACAAACCTGAAAGTGATATTAGTATATGTGTGTTTACAGGCACATTTGACAGGCATGAGCAGGGTTAAGAGAGGATATCACCGAGTGTCTTATTTGTTTACAGCGGTACATGCTGTCATAACTAAATACCACAGTGAAAGACATGCTTTTGAAGCGAGAAGAAATAGTTATTTTCTCTAATTGGAAATGCTCACTTCCAGTGAATGAGTTGGGCTGCACAGATAAGTTAAGTAAAAGTGGCCATCCAATTAAACAGCTTGGGAAATTTCCATTTTGATATCCATTTTCTTTCTTTGGCCATGTCTCTTTTGTTAAGAAACACTCAAGCTGAAATGAAATCAAAGGTTTTTATTTACCTGTTCCGGCCGTTCATACAAATTCAGTCCCCTGTCTTAGGCAGATATGACAGTGTCATTTTGTTGAAAACCATTCTGTGTGTCTCTGCCTGTTTTAATTAGTTCAGAATTTAGCATGACCAAAACTATTTGAGAGTGCCTAAAAGCTAAGAGGTCCGACGACAATAAACATGATGAAATTCTAAATGTTTGGAAGTGCAGAAACAAAACAATTTAGTGCATTTAATATTGGAGATGATTAGAATAAATGTCGTCATTTTGAGTTTAACTGGTTCACTAAATAGTCTCGGCAAAGTTCTGGGGGTTGTTTTCAGTCTAATTCACTTCTTTGTTTTGCACCATCATCTACTGTATGTTGTCTATGATCCAGCATAGCGCATCTGTTTACATGCATACTAATATCCTGATTCCTGGTAATGTTTTGTGCATGGTTACAGTTTCTCCCTGTTTCAGACACCTGGATAAGGCATTATAGTGGTTTTGAGAAACCTATGGGTCTATGACCTGGAGTCCAAGGTAAACACTATCACCAGGTTTCAGAAACATCTCACAGTGACTGAGATGGTGAGGAAATCAAGACATAGCTGCAGGCGAACGATCATAATATACAACACTTGGGTATGAATGTTAAGGTTTTTCATGTTCCATCTGAACATCATATCCTATATAGAATCAAAAACAGGATAACGCTCACAGTCAGAATAGTATTGCATATGTAAACACACTCTGTGACTTCTGTTGAAATGCACTATTAGTTAACTGAAGGCCCTGATTTGCAGAAGCTGACAATTTGTTTATCTTCATGTCAAATTAATATATTTTTTGTCCGTTTGTATGTAATACTACACGTTTACCAGTTCTGTAGGATATACTGTAAAGAAAGGGGGCACACTCTGTTTCCTTGACTCATCTCTGACACCAGTAGCCGAGCACTTGTTCAAAGGGAAGTTCATTAATATGCATTTACATAACAATGCTCCCACTGGAGACCACTGATGCATATGTGACTGGTGTAGTAGCATTGTAGAACTGCATTATGAGACAACAAAGGGCCTGACAAGGGCACAGCAAATAATACAGAGGGACTTGGCAAGACAAAGTCTATTTACAGTCGGGGGACAAAAGCACAGAACGTCCTTTCACTGTTATCTCTTGCTTCATCTCCTCTTCACTCAACACTTTGCGAACCAACAAGTGAAACGGTGAAATAAGCAAATACTGAAATCACGGGTGGAGTAATTAATGAGTGGAAATGAAAGATATTGTGTGAAAGAAATCACATGTAAACCGAAGAACGAATGAAGACGAAGCTTCTATTGTTTCCCCAGTGGTTTCAAATGCTAAAAGCTTCAAGGGGAGAAAGAGTGAGCAGTTTAGGCAACAAGGCATTTTACAGCTGATCTGTCGACAACCTTTGCACCCACTTTCGGGTTAACAAACATTTCTCTTTAATCGATTTTTTTGTAAACTGCCATACTTATTAGGTTGGACACAGATCTACACACACACAAGGGAAAGGGCCTTTTTTTTGCCAAGAGGAAATGTTTCGTACTCGTAAAGTTAATACAAAGAAACATTTGGACAGCGTCTATGAAGAAAACTGTAAATGTTGTTTCCTGGTAACTGGTTACTATGTGATAAAAACAAAAAAGACTCAGTCACATTTTTGGGAAGAGTTGCCAGTAAACTCTGCACACACAGCTTCTCTCCATGTTGACGGACTATTTAGCTTTTAGACTCTATATAATAATAAAATAAGGGGTCCAGACCAAGCTGGCCCGACAGTGACAGGGAGGCCGTTCCATAAAGTTTGAGCTGAAACAGCAATTGCAATTTGTTTTTGAGCCTGGACTGAGAGACATTTAAGAGTGATTGGTCAGACAATCAGTGCAGTGTTAGAAAGTTCAGCAATACACGAGGTTGCCATGCCATGGAGAGCTTTGAATGTGATCATGAAGATCTTAAATTGAATCCTAGTAACGATAATAAGGAGTTATTGTAATCCAGGAGTGACATGATAAAAGCATGGGTGCGATGTTCTTGTGCTGACGTGATTCTGGCAAGAGCTGCAAAAAACGAGACTGAAGCAATTTCTTAATATGTTGGTCAAAAGTCAGGTTTTGATCGAACATGGAACCATCTGCTAGAAATCTTGGTGTCGTGTTTTGACCAAAGACGACAGCAGATGGTTTGATATTCCCTGCTAAATCTCTGACGTATGGACTAATAGTCTTTCAAACATAGTCTGGGCCAAAACACGTCAATATACAAAGCTTTGAATGACATTTTCAATCTTAGTGAAGAATAAATGAAGTCACTGGATGTGTGAATAAGTCATCACCAAAGCAGAAGAACTTTAATTGGTCCAGATAGCTCCAGGACTGTGTCTATGTTTTGAGCTCTCTTGTGTTTAACAGACTGCGCTGTGAAATGTGCTATACACAGCTGCACTGAGTCCTTGGACACTTCGAGAAGCAGCAATCCATAATTTCTGCAATAATGTGAAACAAGAGAGGATTTTCCACACCCTGTTACCTGTGATGTCACACTGATGTGCCCGTCCACAAAGAGTGGGGTGGGGAAAATGCAAAAAGGTCACTGAGAGAGCAGCCACTATAATTTTCTGGTCATCAGACTACATATTACAACTACCACTGGCTCAATAAAGCTGTGGCCCATTCATTGAGCTGCCCTCAGGCTGTTCAGCGCGTTCTTTGTTCTCTGGCCAAGAGACGTTCAAGTTCATGATGCTCTTTCTACGACTGAATTGTGGCGGTGTGTTTTCATCCAAATGTTACATCATTGTAAACCCCCCAAAATATTCTGCAACATAATGTGTTTCTGTCAAGCTCAGCAATGCAAAAACCACATAACATGATTGGATAGTTTAGAGCTCCTATATGGCACTTTTTTTTATTAGTTGTTTTGTTTTGGTTTTATGGTCATCTGGAAACCGCTGCTACAGAGAAACAGAAACATTACCTCCTGCAATAATCAGTTTTTTTTATTTGTCCAAGAAGTTCTGACATTTTGTTTCTATCATGTGCACATTCAGAATCCCCCTATATTTCCCTAATTGAAATTAAAGCAAGGATAAAGTCAATACAAATAGAGCACAGGGCGAAAGGTGGGAATGATATTAGGGCCCACAGCTGGAGAGGGGCCATAAAAATCATGGTAGGGTGTATGAATTAATTAAGCAGGGCCCAGAGCAATATTCCTTCAAGGATCCCAGAATTCCTTGCTATGCCTCTGCATGATCTGACTTTAATGAATTGAGGGAATTGACACATTTTTGTAAACCAACACAGAAGTTGCTGCTCATGGTTTGCACAGTAGAGATCCAATCTTAAACTCTGGCTTATAAAAGGCAAGCTGATTCTTTATAGTGAATATACAGACATTTAAAACCATTTAACAAAGGAACAAAATATGTTTTTATTAATTTGGTGTCTTGGGCTCGATAGTTGTAAAGTAAAGTGATAAAACTACTTCCTAGACTGATGTAGGCTACATCTCATCAATCTCAAGCTGCTTGTCTGACTGCAGCTGATGTTCACTCTCTGTTAGGCCACATATTCACTGAATAAAGCATAATCCACTTATATTGGCTGTTATCCACACTTTAAAAATAGTTTAATGTTTGTCTGTGGATGGAAACTAATTTTAGTCACGAGCCAAAATCTATTTTACAGCTTTAAAATCCACATTAAGCTGAGTGAATAGTTGTTGTTCAATCTATCAGATCGTTGCTCTTGTAGCTACTTAATAAAACCTGAAGCAGTTTATTCAGTGGGATCTATTGTAAAATGTAGGTAATGTATTTAAAAAATGATAAAAACAAAACAAAACACAGCATTTACCAACAGCACATACTATAAAGTACATTACCAGGTTAGGTAGCTGTTGTATTGCCGGACTACAGGAAAGATGCTATGACACTTTGCAGTTGTGTAATAAGCGATTGAATTTTTACAGTGTTTTGCCATTACCATAAATCCACTCAATTTCTACAACACTCAATACATGAGAAATCTATGTAAATTTTTAAAAAGAAAAATGGAGCTGAATCCCATCAGCCGAATATGAAGCCTTACAGCAGATGAGTACGATTTCCTGTTGTATAGCAGAGGTGTTGGTCAGGCTGACACAGAGAACACATGGAAGATTAAAGTGGCCGATAGGAAGTCTCTATTAAATTTGCATTAACACATTGTGTAAATCTGCTGATGATTGCCTCACAGAGACCCCATGGTTCAGCGTGCCATCCCCAGCTTCTGTACACTGGCCAGATGGCCACTTCAGAATGAGATTGACATAGTGTTTCAAACTGATTTCATGCTAACTCTCAGGAGAGGGAGACAGACCATCCGCTCTGTTGGGAATCGGGATTACAAAATAGCCAATTAAAAAGGAAAGTGGTGAAATCTTGGCCTGATAAGGCGGAGATTAAATCGGTTATAGTTTATTAGGCAAAATTACTTATTAGAAACTATTCCTCTCCAAACAGATTTCCATTACCAGCCCAACTCCTTTTTATCTGCACTCCTTTATCTGATGGCTGCACTCTGTAATTATGAATCCTCCAAATAGCAATTATGACACCAATTGGACAGCATTTCCTCATACATTTCATTTATTCTCCATTATGGCTTTGAAATACTGAACATCTTGAAAATCTCCTTGGAAGACAACAGATGGACCTGACCTCGCTTCTCCAAACAAAACGTCATCTAAATTATGATGAAACTAATGTTTAAAGAAAGAATCTCACTTAATTTGTTGCTATTGAACCTTAAAATAAACAATCATGTCAGTTTTCTGTCCTTGTTTCCCAGCATCCATCATGTGCCCACCCGGTGCCATGTGTAATTACTCCTAGAGAATGGCTGAGCAGATGCGAGGGCTGTGGGTGAGAGTGAATCAGGAGGCTCCAGCGGGTCCCAGTGTCCCCGGATAACTGGTGCCTGCTCTGCTTTGGAGGCATCTGTGCAGCACCTGTGGACAGAGCAGCGCCCCACCTGCTACCAAACATATCAGCTGTCTATTTCTCCACCAAAGCCCCGGGCCTCCCCTACAGCCTCTCCCCCAGGTCGGCCAGGTTCATGAGAAAGCCACCCCTAAGCTTTTCTCACCTTCCACTAGTTCCTGAACATTAAAGAGTTCCTCGGTTCGGTCTGAGGTTGATCTGCTACCTGGGACATCCTCTGACCCTGATGCTGCTCGACCTGCCTCCTTAAACATTGTCAATCTTCCACTATACCTGAGAGCTCAGCAGCTATTGGCCAACTGCAAAACACACAGGCGGTATATTATACCTTGCTTCTTTGCTCTTACCAAACACCAGGCTCATATCTTGAATGCTATAGCGACGGATCCCTTCATTCTCTTCTAAGGGCCAGCGACAGTCGCTGAATCAGATTGATATAGATTGAATTCTTACCCTGCCTATTGTGAACAGTCATTTGTATTCATGAAATCAAAGTATTTACCTCTGAGATGAGCATCTACTACGTATCGGTACATATACTGGAAGCTGAAGTGTTGATAACATGAAGCAATAATACCCGATCGCATTTCCATCTCACCTTTCATCTGAGAATCCTAAAGCCCTTTACTTTGTCTGGAGATAACCGATCCTCTGCCAGTACAATGCACACCAGAGTAATTGCAGCAGGGAGATGAGGATTCCTTAATTTTTTTTTAGAAATTAGAGCAATGTGGACCTGACAGTGAATTTAATACCTGTACCCATAAATGCTAAGGCACATATTATTATTTTTTTGTCATCCACTCGCATGGTTTGCGTTTAGCTGCCTATAATAATTTCCTTCAGGACACTGAGCAGTCTTATTTTGTGATTATTGAGAATGAAAAGGTTTGATTTTTTTTTTTTTTGGTGGTGAAAGACCCTTTTCCCTCCCTATAGTATTTATTTGCAGTAAAATGCAAGAATCAACATTTTGATTACACAAACTGGTTGTTGACAGTTTCTGTGATCTCAAGGTGTTAACGCAACAAAGTCAGACGAATATTAATGCTCTACTTTTTAAATATTTAGAATTTTAGGTGGTATAAAAACATGGCAACACTTCAGCAAAACATGAGAAAACAATATTTATGATGATATCTATTGAGAAATTTTGCTTGAGGTTCTTGAGATGTTCCTCTTGAAGAGTTTATAAGCATAATTGCACAAAAGTGAACAAAGAAAGGTTTACATTGAAAAAGTAAAGGATACTGAAAAAGCAACCATATGAACTGATCAACAAGCCCTATCATCTGCCAGCACTATATTGTCATAACACAACATCAATATTTCATTTTAAGAATATCACAGTTATCATCAATACATCATGTTGGTATCACAACATCGCCAGTTGCTGTATTGTTTTAGCATTTGGAGCCTTGGCTAGCAATTGTTGGCATGTCTTAAAAGTTCGAGTGTTTGCACTCCATCAGGCTGTTGGCCTTGTTGTTTTAATCTGCTGTTGGCATATTTAGGGAAAAAAAGCTTCAGCTGTTCTATCAATTCACCAAAATGGCTTATTGAAAAACTGGCATTGTTTCATCGTGCCATCTATGGCGTAACAGCATATGTGATGCTGGTGCCTCTGGTAATTTTCATATGCATGTTCATATGTTACTCTATACAGAGAAAATAAAAGGGGGGGAGACTTCATCTGCTGGAGCAGAGGCTCTGAGTGCAGATATTGCATGAAGAATTGTGATGAGGGATATTGGGAGACCCTATTTGATTTCATTAGAAGGAAAAATTAGATGAAAGTCTTGATCTCAGAGGACACTTAGCAGTGCCTCTGGCAAATTGACAGACACAATGCTGCTTGATTTGCAACCAAATCTGAACAGCTGACTGGCAATGAATGCATCTTACAAACAGGGTGTTTGGTTAAACAAATGGTTTTTCCCTTATTGATAAAGAAACCAGTTACTGGAATATCACATGATGGAAAGCCAACATTTATATGCATCTATGGTGTAGAATTTTTCATCCTAACAAGATTAGGGCCCAAGAGGCCATGCTTTGTAAGGCATGAGGATGATAGGATGTCCTTATGCTTGCTTAGGCCAACATCACACTATATTACTCTACAATATAGGTATTTACTGTGTTGTGCCATTTATCTCAGGCTATTTTAATGACTGTGAAACTTTTACTAAAAGATTACAGTTTCATTTCTATGTCAGAATACGTGTTAAGATTTAGGAAAACAGCTTAAATGTGTTGTATTGACAAAGTAAAAATGAACATATCTGCATGAATAATTCAAAAAAATTCAATAAGTATTCTTATTCTTGCACTGAAACAATTGTTGCAGCTTTTCACGTGCTTGATGTCACTTTGATGTGGTACATTTTTTAAACTAATGGCCCATCGTATGCACAGTGGCCTTTAGATGAAGACGATTGTCCCTTTTTGCACAATTACAGATCACATTTGCCAGCCCCCTGGCCTACTCGCAGATTTGTTTTCACATGGTGTTCTGGTCTGAGTGGCTGTCAGGGTCTTCTTTATTCATCCGTGGCTGACAATCATACTTTATTGAGAATGGAAAAGTGACGGCTAATTGATTTTACAGGGATACCGATGGAGAGACAATGAATGTGCCATCAATTCAATCCGCTATTTAATGGTTCCAATTTAGTCTGTAAATGCTCACTAAACTAATTTCACTGGGTGCAGCAATCTGAAAAGCTATCATATCTCTAATCTCCTCCTATATATTCATAAGGAAAAGGGAATTTAGCCAATTCCAAGGTGTGGAGATGATCTGTTAGTGCAGTGTAAATGTTTAGAACGCGGCAATTGAGTTCATTTATAAGGATATGAAAAGTTTTATTGGCAGGGTCAGTGGAGTGGAACTGTTGGATAATAGGCAGTTACCGAGAAGTGTTTGAAGGCTACGAAGCATAGAGATGTAGGGAATAAAATGCCGGGACATACCGTAATCGGAAGCTAAACTGAAATTCTGAAACGGCACGGCTGTTAGATTCCCACTGATAAAAGGTTCAGTGGCAGAGGCCATTGCTATTCAACCATCTATTTATTTTCCTCTGTGCAAGCTCTTCAATTTTGGCCAAAAGTGGGAAGCAGTGAGCCGCATATGCCAATGTGGTGTGAGATGGTGATGTGGATGCAATGGGGCTCTATTTTTCCATCAGAGCCTCTCCCAAACCCAATCATCATCGGATATGGCTTTGACTTCGCAAAGAGAACAGGATGTTAATATGGCTATTCTCTCAATAAAGGGGAAAATACACAGTAGTCTTTCAAAGATGAGTTCATTCAATTCACAACACAATTCAGTGCCCATCAGTGTGACCCCAATACTTGCTTTTCTTCTTCTGTCATTTCCCTTATTTTTAGCACCATCTCCCCATTTATTTCTCCCTCTTGGCCTTATGTGGACAAACACACACACAAATACCACACAAACACACACTTTATCCTCCTGCCTATTCTAGCTTTTTTCTACATCATTCCTCCTTTTCTCCAAGGTCCTGCCTTTTCACATCTTTGCTCGGAATGCTTTTATTTTGTTTTTGTTTTTGTGAGGTACGTGCCTTTGAGGTCAGCAAACACACTTTTTAAAAAAATGTTTTATTTATTTTTAAATGTACTCCCTATTTCTCTGGGTATCATGTAACCTGGATAGATTTCAGCAGGGATACCTCTGATCACATCCTGTCACTATGGAGAGATCCCATCTGCAACCCCCTAGAGTGTCATGCTTTGCTCTATAGCAAAGACCATTCCCACCCCGCTGCTGTTTGTTTACGAGCTGCCGCTTAGACATAATTTAGGGCTATTTGAGCAGTAATGTATGTTAGCTTAAATAGATGAAATCAGGGCTGCTGAATTGATGTTGTCTGTTTATCCAAATCAAGGCCTAAAGTGGGATCTCCTGTTGACATTTTCCAGATGAGTATATGCAAGAAGAAAGAAACAAATGATGATTTCTTTCTCTCCCTTTTTTTTTTTTTTAAATCATAAATGTTAATAAAGTGGTGAAGACATGTTGAACGATGTCTCAGTGGATGTGCGTAGTGCAGCTAAGGTTGGCAATTAATGTGGAGGAGGGTATTCCACTTTGGGATCCACAGACGTGAGAGATGCTGGTGTCAAAGCTTCATGATTAGTTTACTGTGATATTCCTTTTGGGACTGGTAGCCCTACATGCATGTATGTCCCCATGAGGAAGAGATGTACAGTAAATATACTAGATACATTGTTACCATAGAGACAACACTTCAGCCTATAGCAGGCCTTATTGAGTCCTTTAAACCTCAATGAAATATTGATGAAAATCCCCTTTTTTTCCCCTCAAAGGCTCCTCTTGATAATTCATTACTTTGTTGTGTAACAGTGACAGCAGGTGATGGGTGGACAAATAATCTGTTTAAAATAAAAAACATTTAAAACAGAGACTGTGATAAAAAAAAGGAAGGAAAAAAGTAATTGAAGTGTTTTTAAGTTTAATGTGTAATCCTGCACAACATCTTGCAGCATGCACTTAGTAATTTCACTGAGGTGCAAAATCATTTCTTCATTCATAAATGAAAATTAGAATTTAATAGGCTCTTCTTTCTTTTCGAGGGACTTGATTAAAATATCCATTATGAGATCAGCTCTTTAGTTTCTGTGTTGTGGATTACTTTTATCTTGGCAGACATAAATTATGGAACTCTGCTCTCTGAGGTAATTGCCTAAAATATATTCATTGTCCCATTCTTTTCAGCCATATCCCTGCAACATTTCTCCCATAGCTTTGATCCCAACCCAGATTTTTTCATTTTCTCATGATTTTAACACACATTATGACTGAATGTCGACCATTAAACTTTTTATTTTTAATTTCTAGAATTTCATTTTTCTCACTGGGCCAGTTAAGTTGGCTGCTCTGATATTTGTCCAACATGATTTGCACAGGTTTGCATGAGCCAGTGTAACTTGGAAAGTGGCCTAGAGTTTGTTGATGAGAGCAATGGCACCATAACCTGAATTAGACGGATGCTGTTGCCAAATAAGGATGCTGCGACAGAGGCAGGGAAAATACCTTTAATCCCTGACAAACAAGCATCTTTGGCTGTGAGTGTTTTTTGTGTTTGGTGGTGAAGCCATGTGAGTGCCGGGGTTAAACAGAGGCCCCCCGAGTAGCTGGGGGAGCCCAGCTGAACACAGATAAGGGTGATCATGCTGAAAATGACTCATAGGTAAGACCCCTATCTCTGGATACCCAGCTAGAACAAGCTTTATCAAGCCTCGTCCTGATCTGGATCTTTAAGACCAAACTGCATGAATTCCCTCAGCAGAGAGGTTATATAGCGGAGCGATGGATGCTTTGCTGCTTTTCAGATGGAGGGCTTACCTTTAGCCAGATGGACCCTGGGATTGCCAGAAGAGGTCATCTTCAACTTACTGATCCAACTCATTTATCTATTTTGTTTTTTTCTTTTTTTTCTTCCAGATTCTCCAAGAAGGATCTGGCACTATAAACTTGACTGGCTGGCCAGGAATTTAGATTTTTCATTTCCCCCAATCTGGCACATATGATAAGGTTTTTACAACATGATAATGCCATGTTTGTTTTTTCAAAAAAACTCAAAAAAATATATAAATAAAAAATAAAAAGCCATGTTATTTCTAAGCCTCGCTGAGATCTGCTGAGCCCCTTCTCCTGTAATTTCATTTCAGTTAAAAAAGAAGATGGCAGGTAATGATTGAAGGCTTTTACTTTCCATAATATCCCTCTGCTTTACTTGGAACACATTGTACGGCAAAGCACCCGGCTCAGGTCATCTGAGTGTGTGGTGCTTAAGTGCACAAACCTCATTTTCGAATTTATTTCAATAGTGGAGAGGAGATAACAGTGTTTCAGTGAATCAAGAGTATTCCCTTTCAAATCACATCATCCAAGTCCCAACACACTTGACTCTGGATTAGAAGAACCAGATTAAAAAGCTCAATTTAATTAGAGTGAATGGATAGATCTACCACTTGAAAGAGCAATAAGTAAGGTCCCACTTATAGAGAGATATCTGCTGGCCCACTGAGGTCTATACACCCCAGGTAAAATTGAAGATGTAATCTTTCCATTGCAAGAATAAACTCCTCTGGCTGCCAGCCGGGGATACACAGAGCCTCATGATGTGCCCTGCTTTCCAATCACAGGCTGAAACCTTGTAGCCTTAATGTAGATCAATTATAGGGCAGAAGAGTCACTGTCACATATGATTCACAATATCAATTTCATGCTCTTGGAAACTGTTTGGCAAGTGTTCCCTCTTTTTACATCTGCTAACCAATCGGAAGGCAACATGTCAACGTGAAAGACAATTTAATGGTGTGACAGTTAACCAGCGAGTGCAATGTAGAGGAGATTTTCCCAGCAGTCTCTGTCTGTCATGGCCTGATATTTATTTATTTGCTGCATAGCCCCGCACAAATAAAATGTCACATCTCATTTACACATCCCACTCTTTTGTGATGCAAAGATTCGCTTTAAATGCTAACTGTGGGGACCGCTCGGGCTGATTAAAGACCCCTTGAAGCGTGCTCACATAATAGCCTACAACTGTGGATGTTTTAGAGGGACAGCAGAGATGTTGCATTGGTGAACATCCCCAAATCTTCTGTTCTGAATGCATTTAAATAAATAAATAAGCAACCGTCCACTCTGACTTCATGCAGGTTTGATGGCTAGAAAACTGCCATTGCTTAAAGGAATAATGAGACAATTTGGCGATTTTTTCTTTTTACTTATTTTCTATTTCGCATATGATTGCATAATATGAAGCTAGCGTGACGGTAGCTAACCACAGGTAACAATAACACAACTAGCATGAAATAAACATGTTATAACTGTTAAAATGGGTGATTTATAATTTCTGCTCCTATATAGACAACGTTAGCGTTGGCAACTGTTTACTTAGCAGTTTAGAAGAGATGCTGCAAGTTGACTATCAACCTTTATTCCTTTACTTGCTAGGGGCATTTCCAGCAGTGGAAAGCAACCCTTTTGTTTTGTAAACATGTAACTTATGGATAGTTACATAACCTTTCACATGACATAAACAGTTTTTTAATCTAACCCCAACCCTAAAAAGATATTACTGTGGTAATCAGGGAGCTAGAGAGGTCATTTTTTGTTTCCCTTGGTTGCAATATTTGTGATAAGCTAACCCGCTGCTAGCCTCAAATGCAGAGGATTTTTATTTTTTTAATCGAGGCTACAGTAATTATTTTTGAGAAAGCAAGTGTTTCTCTCATCGGGTCAAACTAATACTTCATCTGATCTTTAACCATAACTAGTTAATGGGCATCACCCATACGGAAGCAAAAAACAATAGAAAGAGCAAAGAGAAATCAGAGTGCATAAAAAGAATGGTAACACTATGCCTATCAGACGTAGGCTATCATGTAATGTCAGGGGTTCTGCTGAGCAACAGGAAGGTGTAACATTATTCCTCAGTGTTCACTGGCCTCACTCAGAGAACAGAGGCCGCTGATTTCTATGTGCTTGTATGAGGCCAGGCGGTGGTGCTCTCAAGAAAAGGACAAGATGCTCTCCTCATCCTTGGAGGCACAGGTTTTTGAAAATAAACATGCAGCAGTGCCAAAGCCATTTCACATTCTGAAAAGGCGACAGTCCACTAATCTATGAATAGGGCGCCCAGGAACCCTGGTGACAAATGTTATCTCAGCGTGGCATAGAGGGTTCAAACCCATTCAGCCCTCGACTCACAGGCCACTGCTAAGATTATGTCACCATAATCCCCAAGCAGGCTTTTTGTTGCCTAGATGGGCAGGTGATTCTATGTGTGAGCAAAACAGCACTGCAAGGGCAGCAAGGAGAAATTATTATTTATTCTTGGCATGACAATAGAGGCTTGGACAGTCAGATTGTTGTCATATTGTATGTACACATTTGAGGTTTGGGGAGATGCAATTCCAAAGGTATAAAACTACTGTAGAAGATGGATTTTGTTTTCATATCGGGCCTGAGCTTTTACCAGTATCAGTGCAGGTGTATCTGGGATGGGAAAACAAACGTTTTGGGAGTTGATTGATAAAGTCTGTGTCTCCTTTTGCCTATCAGTTAGCAAGCAGTTTTGTAGTGCAGCGCGTTGCATGTTCGGACACACGTAATACAAGAAAATGGATACGCGGGGGAGTGGGAAGAGGTCAGCACAAACGGCACAAACTGCTTTCTGATCCCAAAGGGGCCACATTTTTCTGTGAAAAGGTTGTTTTAATTGATTGCTGTAGAGCTATTGATAACCTAAGAGCAGCTGTTTTTTTCATAATAGCCTGCTTCCACACTGTGAGGAGACATAAAGAAAATTCCTCAGTTCGTGAGCACCCAGAGCACAGTATGTGGGATAGTATGTGGGATATACCGTCTGAAACAGCCATTCAGCTGCCGGTGATTTCACCAGACTTATATGATTTAATTGGGTTTGTATTGCTTTTAATTTAAATGATGATGCAGCCTTGGATGAGGTCACTCACAGGGTTGTGATTCACTGCAAAGTAATTGAAGTTCCCTCATTTGGAGGAGGTTTGGGGAATTAATCGCTGGACGCTCAAGGACACAGAACCAAGATGTCCAGAAATAAGACAGGATTAATTGAAAATCTTAATTACTTTCTAAGGGCATAAACATCTCAATATCAATTAAAACGTGTTTCCACTGCACTTAGAGGATATGAGGTGCAGCAGTTAATTAGATGTAGAGACTGACGGGTGAACTCACCGGTTTTCAATATAAGCCCTTCAATTGAACTGCTATGATTTAAGGGCATAAATAATGCATGTGAGGCTTTACTTTCAGACTTTTTTGAGCATTTTCTCCCTACCTGTTATGTGTAAATGTTCAGAGTCACTAATTCAAAGTTGAACAAAGTTGAAGGTTAGATAGATAATATAAGGCAAGGCGTATTCGGGTTATAATTCAAGTTTCTTAAATTATAGAGTGCATATTAAGCAGAGTTATATGACTGGGGCCAACAGGGAAATAATATCCTCCAGCCGCTTCGCTAGTGCTGTGCGGTTGACTGAGCAGATAAAAGCTTGGGTAAAAATGGCTACTGGATGAGGAAATGTTTTGGAGGTGTAACAGTGATTGTTATTCAAGGGACACTCTTCTACTACAGCCGGCAGTGTGGCCTTGAGGCCTGTCTGTCATCTCACTGAATTTCACACTCTCTATTTTTTCCTCGTATTTATTCATTTATCTATCATTTTTCTTAATTCCAGTTTATCTTTTGGGAATTGTTCAAGGCCCTTTGTTTCACTGAACGTTATTTCCCCTCCCTCCCTCCTTCTCCAGTAGCCACTGCTTCTCTGCTTCAGCTGAGAAAAGGGACCAGTCATGAGCCATTTAACCATGGGAAAAGCAGGAGGGCCCCTCTAAACTGGTATTTCTGAACCAATCTAGGTAGTGTATTCGAATTGCAGAGTAACAAATGGACAGTGGAAGGGGTTTGTAATGGTGATTAGAGTCTGAAATTGGTTCAGATTTACAGTGTCAGTCAGAGATGGAGAGAGAGGAATAAGCAGTCTAAGCGGTCTAATGGATCCATCAGCTTGCTTCGGCTGCTCAGTGGGCCGAGTGGGGTCACCAGCCATCCGCAGGCACCACAAAAGCACTTCAATTTTGTTAGGAAATGTATCAATTTAACTGACTCGAGCGGCACACTGAAAACCTAATGAATCTGGACTCAATTTTCCAGCACACTGCCTCTATGAACCGGAGGAAACAATGTTGGTGGTGAAGGGGTGAAGTCAGGCCATCGTGATTGGCTGGCTCTGACTTCCCAGCCCTCGGCACGACCAGTCAGGAAAACAGGGGCAGGCCTCCGTTTATCTAGCGATAGTGGCAGCACCGACTGCTGTCACTCATCTAACAATCACGTCATTAAAGGTAAATTGGCTTCTATTTCAGCAGGATGATAATGCTAATTGAGTGGCAAAACATAATACCAGGAACTGTTGTGTGCCGTTAAGGGGAGGAGGGGGACAGATTAAATGGCCACACAATAGTGGGCGTCAGGCATGGCAGATGTTGCTTTGTGCTGAGGACTGCATTGACATATCTCTTGCTTGTCAGGCCTGGGCTTTAGAAGAGACTTACAGGACAGGGGACCAGATGGCCTCATACAGAGGCTGAATAAAGCAGTTAAACAGCGGCACTGTTTAAAGACAACTCAGCTACAAGAAATGTGCTAGTTGGTAAATAAAAAAAAAAAGAAAGAAAGGAAAGAGTGGCAGTGCTTTATCGATCCAAGTGCTGCGAAACAGACCTGACGGCCGGCTAATGAAGGGACTCTGGTCTGTGGTTAGGAAGCCAGGTCCTGATCACTGCTCACCCTTTACTTTAGCGGAGCTGTCAGCCTTCTTTTTCCTATTGGCTGCGGGACGACAAAACCAGGGGCCAGCTCATAGCCGAGGTCAAGGAATACTGTTAAATGGCTTGTATTCTCTTCACGGGAGTTTAGTCCTTTGATAGATAGAATCTAATGTTGCCTAAGTAGATTAACTAATTCAACTGACACCCATTTGGAGGATTACGTTGACATTTTTTTAATGATACGGCACACCTTGAATGTGCGTATGGTGCATCTGTAGTTTGTAATGTGTAAGGCTGCATATGTCTACGTGCTCTATACTTACAGAGCATAATATAATGCTCGCTGTCAGGCTGTTATGGAGTTGAGAGGCTGCCCCTCCACTTGACCTCACCATTATGGTGAGCACTGATCTCATTTGACAAAGCCGGCTGGAGCAGCCCTCAATGTCTGACAAGTCTTTGGAGAAAATCCTCCTCAATGCAGTATTAATATTAAATGGAATGAGAGTGAAGGTCCAGTTGTAATCAGTGAGCATCAGATCCAAGAGTGTGGAGTAGTAGAGTGTGGCCCCGTTCCTTTTTAATACCGGCGGAGGAAATAACTGTATTAGAACTTGATAGCTGAGGTTTTCAGGGACGCTGCGTGTTCCTGACTCAAAGTCAAAGCAAAACGTCCTGATAAATAAATAATAATGTAAAGAATTCACTCAGACTATGACTTTTATGTCTGCTGTATTTGAAATTGATCTTCCATAAACTATCACACCTGTAGAAAGTCCTTAACGTCAAGGCGATTTGTCTTTGAATCCTCTTTGACAGTGTGTTATTCAGTCAATGTTTCCCTTGCTGTATTTGACTGACTATTATTTATAAGACTGTTACTGGCCAAATTGCACTGAGATTGCTACTGCAAAAAATCACGGTCTCAACAAAGCAATCTGTTTTGATATAAGGGACAGTTAGATTACTTCATGATCTCACCAAACCTGAGCGTGGTGTGGGATTTCTGGATATTTTTTATGCTGTCTTTTCTGTTTTTCCTCAATGTGAACAGAACCGAAGCTTTGTTTATTTCAGCAGGAACAAACATAAACAAGCACATAGATTTGTGTTGAAGCCCCACGGAAAAGAGAAGTTAGAGATGCTATTTTACAGGTTCGCAGTGACTATTTTATTTTTTCTCTCCTGTCCATCCCCTAGGTGTTTGACTGTGAGACATTTAATCGAGGGACTAGCAGTTTCATATCAGTAACAAAAATCAAATAATGCAGGATGATTTACTCCCCCTAGCAACTAGGGAGCGTACTCTTAGCAACCAGCCAAGCCCTGGGCTTCGGTGTAATCAGCTTGAAAATATTTCAATTATTGTGTTGATTTTAGTGGATTTGAGAGGCGGCTGGTGTGCGCCTTAGTACATTCAGCCCATGACCTGCAGAGGAAGGCATTGATTTAAACAGGTGTCAGAAAGGAAACGTAGAGGCAATTTAAATGGGAATAGGATGGCAAAGTCATTGAGCATTGTTCAATGCATGTGTGACATCCACCCGATGCTGCCAAATCAATGCAGCTCAGCTGAACTAAAAAATCTACCTGGAGGAATCATCTATCTGCCATGAGCCACTGGAGCAAAAGGATTGCTTTTCTTTTTCCACGTAGCCTTGTTTCCTCTATTGTTTGTTCAAAACAAAATGAGACTCTTTAGCACATTAAACTGATAATTGATTCTGTCAATACACATTACCAAGATTGTAAAACCTTCATGTTCTCTCTGTTGTTATTGTTCAATAGGAACAACTTAAAGGGTGAAGGGTTACAGGCTGTGTGCCTACTAATTATAATATAATGGATTTTATTCATAGGGCACTTTTCTGAACAGCAGCTCCAACATGCTTCACAATTAGGAATAAAAAAGCATGAAAATAAACATTAAAAAAGAAAAAAACATAGCAAACTACACAAAGCCAAATGCAAAATGAAAACCATTTCTAATATTGTATATAAATAGTCAAAATTTTAACGCAGAGTTGGGATTTACTACTTATAAAACAACCTAAATTATACTTTGTTGGGTGTATCGTGAAATTTACACCACACTGGTTTGGACTCAGTTAACAATATTTGTTATATAAATTCATCCTGAGTAAAACTAAGCTTTGTTGGCAAAGGAATATATTTATCCTATTCTGCTGATGAGCAGGTGAGGTTGGTAGATTGAATGTGTCAAAAGTATAAAAAGTTTCAAACATCCAGTGAAGAATATCCAGTGTTTTCCACTCATCAGCTCTGGCTCTCTCGTTTCAAAGCAGAGTGAATAAAAGGCTAATCATTTGTTGTTTTTTTTAAAAGAAAGTGCATTTTCTCACATCGCTTGGTAAAGAATTGCTCGGTCTTTATTTATTTAACATGTCAAAGTTTAACTCCATAAAGTGCTATTATGTCAAGAACTGCTTCTCACGTCCTTTTTGTTCTGTGTGGTTGCTGTGATATTTTCATCTTTGAGGGGGCTTTATTTAGATAACAGGGACTGTTCTGGTTTCTTATAGTGACACCATACCATACAGCAATTAAATGTGTTGCACTTGTTTTGTGCTGCCACTGAATTACTTGGATTTACTGCTTGAATCAAGCCTCGTGTTGATAACAAAGCACCCACTGTTATAATGTGGGCATGATGTGTAGGTGTTATGTGTGATGTGAGCGTGTGTGCTCTTGTGTCTGTGGTTTTATTTATTTATTTGTATTTTTTTTTTCTCCATAGCGCTGAAGTATGATTTCTATTCATTTGGAAACAAAGAATTACTACTGTAGCTCAAAGTTCAACTTTTATTGAAAATGTAGAAGCATGTCTTTGAATCGATGATAATCCCTCAGTCCATAATGTAGGCTACGACTGCCTGTTCAGCTTTATACTGGAAAAAGTCTTAAACCAATTAAAAGACAACAATGCAGCTTTCATCTTTATGTTTACCTTCATGTTCTAACTCACATAGCTCTTTTATCTACTGTATTTGCATGTGCACATGTTTCATTTACTCACTGTGTATTAATTATTATTACTTTTTATAATTTTTACTTCAGGCTGGACCACAAAAGGTGGCAGCCATACAAACGTAAATGTTGCTGTGAGTGAGTGATCAAGTTACACCACTGGTTGGCAACTCAAGTGTTTGAGTTCCCCCATGGGTTGTTGCACTTTCAAAATGAGAACTAACTCAAAACCTGCTCTAGAACAACAAAGACTAAGAGGTCCTTAAGAGGAAATGGATCAAGGACGGGGTGAAAGATAAAAGTGAGAAAAGCACCCGAAACAATACATTTCTGCCTCTTGCCTTCTGAGGTGTCTTGCTCAAAAATTAAGACAATAAGTATATTATTTACATATTTAAACAAACAGCCACTGTTTGTGAAATAAAAACTTTTGTTTAGTGAGTAACAATGCTCACAATGCTCCTGAAGCAGGTGCAAAAAGACTGTAGCCTACTTGAATGACCTCTTCCTGCCTTCACTTTCATCTTTATTAATTTTTCCCGCCAACATACTGTGAGTCTGCATGTTCAACTTGTACAACTTGCCATCATATACGTGAAAACACATGCTGCTTTATGGTTCACCTGCTAACTGTGAGGTTAACTAGTTTTTCACGCTCACAAATGTGAATCATTCACTAATTTGTAAACAAATACAGAAGATTAAAATGTTGTCGCAAGATGTGGATATTGAAAATCACAGCTTAATGCCATAAAAAAAAGAATCTTAACTTAAATCATATGTTTAATGATTGATTTCAGCTGAATTGCAACTGATGAGGTTCATCTGGTGAAGCCAGCCAATGATCTGTCAGCAGGTGTAGTGTAGATAATTGGTTGCACATTAAAATTGACATGGTCACAACTCCCTTCCATCACTTCATTGAGAGTTCCTTCAACTGTACAGTGGGGAATTGCTGCTCTAGGCAGCCATTTCCATTGGTGTTCAATGTCTTTTAATTTAAGACACCAGTAGTGGGTCTCAATGAAAACACACTGAGTATTCCTAATACGACCCTGAGGTGAAGGGGAGTGTTGAGGCGATACTCCATTGTTATGTGATAAGAGGTCGGGGGTGTCCAGTGTGACATTTTGGCAGGGGAGGCAGAATTTCTAGTAGCACCCCTGCTTGTAAAACCTTGTAAGCTTCTTTGCCTGCATCCACAAGAGAGAGAAAAAAAAAAGAAAAAATCATTACCGGCCACAGCAAAAGGAGAAGAAAATACTTCAGTTTAGTGTTATGGGAAGGGAAGCCTGTACAGAAGCACAATGAAAGACCTCATAACAGCCACATTAGATAGACAAATGAATTTAAATGTTTTTCTAAGTAATTCATTTCTGTTACAGTATTAAATTAAGTTAGCTTATAATTGCAAAATATTTCATACAATAAGTCTAAACCTAATCCTAATAAAGATAAAACTCCTTGCAATTAAAAATTTGTCAAAATTGCCGCAACTAAAAATTTGCTACATTGCAGTTAATTTGGTTTAAAATGTGAACCCTCCTTTTTTTAATGTCTGTTTCTCTTTTTTTGTTAGAGTCCTTTTTTGGGGAACAATGGCCGAACTGTAGATTTTTATAAAAAATGTCAACGTCTGAAAACAATTCACAGATCAGACTTATAATACAAAACTATTTCAAATCTGTCTGGGAATGAGACTTCGGCTCCTGACACCTTCCTCACGTATCTCATGGTTTTCTGTAAGAGCTTTCATTAGTTGGTTTGAAAACACAGTGGGCGCACAGCAGAAGCGGAAAGACGGGGCTGCTTCTGCCTGTAAGCAACTTGCTACCTGCTGAGGGTATGCTCTTGTACTGAGAAAGTGACTTAATAGATACCACATGGAGACATATCAATGCAATAAAATGTGTGTGTGTTGTTTTTCCCCCCCCATTTTCAAAGCTTTAACCATGCACAGATTCTATAGATATCAGTCCTGTTGTCTTCAAGAACAGAAAAAAGAAACATCTTTAAAAATGTCAAGTTAGATAGGTGCTAATGTGTGTGATCACATTAATCGTCTGACAGGATCTCACTTTCAGCGGTTAGTCCATTATGATTCACACTGATGTGAGGTCTAGGTGTCAGGTGTCATAATTTAATTGTGTTGTTTTCTATTTCTCAGGGATACTTGAGGGACCGGAAAGCAGAGTAATGCAGAGGAGTCCACCTCTGCTCTCCCTCATTCCCTCTCTCTTTCTTTCTCTCTCTCTCTTCTTAATTGGAGACACTGGGGGTTCACATCACTTTTCACTTTAATCTTGACCTTAGAAGATAAACCACTGATAAAGATGAGAATCATTATCTGCCCAGAGAATTCAAGGAATAATTTCCCCAGCTCATGTTCTATTCATTAATGGGAAAGCACTTTTGTAGTGAGGATATCTTGAATTTGCAGACATGCTCTGAGATTTATGACAGTTCAGGCTATTGTCAGACACTGTGTGTTGGCTGGTCAATTATTTCATCTGAAAAAGGTTGTTTTTAACAGGGTTTTGAAATCACATGCCGAGCTATTCAACTTCTAAACACTTGTTTAGAATGGTCTCTGCAGGTATCTCAAATAAAACAATCCTGAAAATAGCTTGAAACATGACCACACATGAAATTAAAGCAACCCTGAGAAATACCTCTATCAATTATGCAACAGAACAAAAACAATTATTTCCCAGTAAGGTTAAAGACTAACAACAAAAAAGTCTCACATCAATAAATAATTAAAGTTTACACCCTGAGAAAGAAGAAATAAAGAAGTTTTAATCTTTATATCTGACGAACTTCTGTGTTGATTTATCCCTTGAAACTCTTAGTAATATTCAAAGCAGTGGGTTCATAATTTTAATGGCTAGTTGTGAGACAGACACAGTTCTCTCATTTCTAGCCAGTGACTGTGGATCTGTTAGTGTGAAGTGACAGATTTTAGCGTTCAACTATAGGATGGCCTTGTGAGATGGTTGAAAGTGCTTTCGTCAGCATTCTCTCTGATTTTTCCAGCTGACTAAATGTAAAAAGGGTCTTAAATGGACATATATGTATTGACCCTAAAAGACAGAGGCAATAACTACATGTTTAAGACAATAAGTCAGCCAACGTAGGCTACTGGCTGATGATCCATGTAGAAGACCGATGGATAGAAATGGCAGCTATTTGTTCTAGTGATACAAGTATAAGGGCAATCACAGGATCTAACTAGTTATAGCACGTTGAGCTGATAGCCTAATTGTTTGTACTGTCAAACTACTGTGTTGAAGACAGCTTACAATACATGGAGGAGGATGTGAATTGATCAATGTGTGAGGTGAACTTAATCCCACCTCAGATCATGTTGGCAGCTCACAAGTCTGCTAACATTAGCCGATATCCTGATGTAGTCCAGGCCTACACAGTGGACATTTGCTGCTAGTACTGTAGTCGCTAGTTTTTTTTTCTTCTTTCTTTAATGTAAAGTGTAACCACACAAAACAATGTTCTGGTAATTTTGTACTCATGTAGGTTGCTAGGTAGCAAGACTTGAGGAAGCGTGTAGCTGACATTAGTGCACAGTCTGTCTGCTGCTGTGTTTTTGGTTTTGAAAAGGGTATAAAAAGAAACCACCAAACACTACTACACCAAAATGAACATGCAGAGAAATCAAAGATATCAGTGTTGGTGGGCTTAAGTTTAGCCAGCAATCCACCATGGCTATCATACTTTATAAAAAAGCTTTAATTTTACATTTACATGATGAACAATCGTTGATATATCCCAGCCTAATGCATCTTCAAATCCTGCTACTTGGGCTTGGCATCGCATATGCCTGCTCGGAAGAAAACTTGTGTTGTGCTGCAGAGTCCAGCAACTGCCTTCCATCAAGGACAATGTCACCTTCCTCTGGAGGAGAAAATTCAGTCCTCTGAGAAACACTGTGGCTTGTGAGTCTACATTAGACTGCCAGAACTAGGTCAGCTCACCTCTTTGCTGTAAGTTATACTATCATTTCCTTAATGTTGTCTCCTTCCCAATGTGTGACTTTCCCTGTGATTGACTTGTTTGGTGTATCCTCCAGCCACTGGTGACAAAACCACCAACAAACACTTGTGGCACCGAACAGCAATTTAGCAGCTACAGGTGCAGATGTAACAGCCACAGAGATTAAGCTACACGTGTTGGCTGCTGCACACAACCTCTCGAGGGTCTGCATATCACACTGCTGATGTATCATCAGGTGAGGGAATACATGTCACGTATCCATGAGGATTATATCACCATTACCGAACCCAGATATAGAAACGCTCTGATGCAAAAACACAGACATTCGTAACACGTTGCAGTTTTTGTTTAAAATCCTGTTTTCTTGCCTGGCTGTGCTGAACATGACAAGCCACACTCAGTTTCTTTGAAGTATTACAAGCTCAGGAAAAAAATGTAAAACATCCTCTTAGACAAACTTCACCAAAAATAACATGACTTTTGTGATAATTACACTTCCAGTGTTTAATTGAAAAATGAACTGACTTGTCGTCTTTGAAGCTCTGCAGGAAGCTGCATCTCAACAAAACAACAGTTTGGAACAAATTGAACATGTTGACGGAGAGCAAAATAGTGGATTATGCTGCCTTTTCTAGAAATTTTAAACTATAAACAGAGTATTAACATTGCAAATTAGAATATATACTAGCTATTTTGCACGTTCCTTCACTGGGGAATAATGGTAATGATACGGAAAATGAATAAATGACTCATCATTTTGTATTGATCTAGCATAGTGACATAGTGTTTCCATAAATTGGATAAACATCACATTTAGTCATCACCAATATGTGATCGTTTATAGCAGTAGTTATTGATACCGATGGTTAGATCTAGTACATGTATACTGAACACATCTATATTTGTGTTAAAAACACGGATTGAACACTTACCCTTTATTGCATTTATCATTTTTCCTCCTGCTGCTGTCTCTTTTCGGAATTATTGTTTTAAATGTGTCTCCTTTTTATTTTGTAAACATGACGGCTTCTCACTCCCATGTTAAACAAAGGTTTTTTCATGAAAGTGACAATAAATTGAATTGAATCCAGTAAATATGTGCAAAACGAGAACTACATCCATGAAGAGCCAAATCTATATTGGGACTTACTGGCTGTCTATTAGAAAAGAGCACTAACCCTAACCCATGGTTAGTGCTATCTGCCTTTAAAGAAAGGGAGAATGTGATTGTCCTCTCTGCATTTAGCTAATCAGCCAATATATTGGACTTAAGAAGCTATAGGTGTTTTTTTTTTATTTCTTCTCTTTCTTAACCACTTCTTTTGAAAAGCCCCGTCTACTCATCAATATCAGAGAAATTAATGTTATGCCTTAAAATGTTCCTAACTCAGTTCCTCTCCAAGCTGTCAATAACCAGTTGGGAAGAAAGGATCCTCGGCCATCCTCAGGGCTGCTGATGGATATGCTCACACCTCCGAGAGGTAAACAGCATTGATTCTGTCCCACTATCACCTCTAATTTGCTTCCAGCCTCTGCACAATAAGCTCCTTTATGACTAATCACACCCATTTACAGGACTGATACAAAGCATTTTTTATTTTCAGAAGTGTGCCTGAAGCTCTCAGACACACTGTGTCAGTATTGAAATGTTTCTGGGCTGTCACATCTCACCACTTCCTTAGCCCTAATGTGATCGATTGGGATGGCTGCAGAGCCATAACATGCTCCTCTACAGAGCACTTTTATGGCAACATTTCAGGCCCAGTTGAACCCTTTTCCCCCTGGGCCATTAAATGAAAACCCGGACCTCAATTGGATCTCTGAGTTTGGTCCATCCCTGAGCTTATAGGCACGTTAATGACAGAAATTGTACATGTCAGTACTACCAGAGAGCCCAAGGATTAAATAATGTGCATGTAATAGTGAGATCTGAGGTCTTGGCCTGGATGTGCTAAGAACATTTGCAATACCACTTTAATGACGAAAAGAAAGAGCTGAGTCTGAGACTGTTGCCTTAGAGGACATGTCAGGCCTTTCATGGGAACCATTTTTAATTGCAACCAAAAATGTCTATTAGTGAAGTCTCCCTTAGGCAGATATTGTATCCATTATTGAGGTCAAACCTTTGGTTTGGATATATCATTGGGAAGATCTTATCAATATATTATTATTGTATTTAAAATCTTATTATTGTCACAGTACTCTTATTAAGTTGTGAAATTAGGGACACTGTGAAATCTGTTGTAAAGGTTAAAGCATTTTCCATTGCTAATATTTGTTTAATTGTGTAACTGTAGTCATTTATCAGGTTAACCTTCTCTTGCCAAATGTTGCATGAATTACTTATATTCCTGGTTTAAGATTTTGATTATGTGCAAAATTCTACCATATAACCCACATGTGCATTTATAGTTTTTTAGGTTTCTCTTTAAAATGCCTCATACGCTTTAGATTTGCAGTCACTTTACGTTTTGAATGTAGTTTTAAACTGCTTTGACTTATTTTTAAAAGTGACATTTATGAGTTATTCTTCAACACTAACTTGCACAACCCTCTACAAAAAGACAGACGGTGTTGGTTTAACTCTGCATGAGATATTTCTCAATATATTTAATATTATAAATACTCAACAGTAAAACAAATGTCTGTAAATTCCATGAATTCAATTCGAACTCTCACTTAGATCTTGTTATTACATGCATTTATGTGGACTGACTGGAACACACAAGACGGCATTAGCCCCAACAGTGGTAGCAGACGGCCCATGGGGCATGTTTGCCAGATTTAAGACTTAGAAAGAACTGACACACACAAATAAATTTGGACAGTGTTGCTTTAACATCTGAGAACACTATTTAACTCATCCCATCTCAGGAAGTTTTCACACTTCACACTTCATTAACCTCTGGGGCACAGATTCCCTGGGAAGTCAAGGAAAGAAAATGCTTGACTTTTTCATATGAATCACCACCCAGCGGTAAGCCCCCAATGACAACATTTACATGCACACTGTATCCCAGATAATAGCTGATATTCTGGTTAAGGTGCAATTCTGTAAATGCTGTTTATATGCGCCTTCACGTCTCGATCACAAATATTCACGTACGTGTGCATAAACAAAAATATTCTAAACAGCACTGTGGAGGGGAAGCTTGCACTAATCGCAAAAAACAACAATAATTTGGATACGGCAAAGTTTACTCCTCTCAGTGTCCCAGATTAAATTGACATATGCCAGCTACCAAATCAAGTGTTTACACAGTAGTCGAACACTCGCATGGATCACAGTTAAATTCATGTTTATTTTTATTGACTGGTGGAGTGTGTACATACAGAATCCTCTGATTCTTACCATGTAGTGTCAGTTTCTGGCTGACTAAATCCAATGGTGAATGAGATTAGGTTTTGTCACTATATACAGATACGATGTTTACTTGTGCCAACACATGAACACAATATCATGAGTATTCCAATTATAACGTCAGCTTCAATTTGGAAAATGAAGACTCAAGACACAAGATGTCTTGTACGATTTTAAACCATTAATATCCTTCCAAAACAAGTAGAAGAAAGAAATTAAACTTGTCAGGTAAGAGGAAAGTTTAATGGCTTTTGTATGTTTAGTGTTTCTAACCAAAGGATATGGTGGCAAATGCAGCCTTGTTTTGATTCATTTGTTTTTATTAATTTATTTACGAGGCGGTTTTTGGCTTTAATATGATGGGGACAGTGAGAGACTGACAGGAGAGTTGGGGGATGACATGGAGCAAAGTGTCATGAGTTGGACAGTTGAGCCTATGAATATCTTTGATTTGGTTACTGTAGTTTCCTAGGCAGGAAGAGCAGGTACATTGTGTATTATATCGTTTCAATTTTTGGTGACGAGTCATCTCAAATCAAAGTTTACTTCTTCCAGCTGGGTGTTACAATAATCACTTTTTGGTGTTTGGAGGATCCTCCAAATATATTTAATGCTGTCAAGACATTGACATTAAAGTCTCTTTTCATAGCAGACTATGCGAGCAAAGTGAATATTAATTTTCAATCCACACATGCACCTTTCTGGGTGACAGCCTGCTACATTTTGACCAACTGTGTAGACACCTTAAATAGCTCAGATTTCTTTTTAAATCTGCCCAGTTGCAGTCAATACATTGGTGTCTGAAAATCTGCCCAACCCCTGATTCTGCTTTCCAGTCCTGTGCTGCTCTGAGAAGTCAACATAGGACTTTGTTCTGGAGCTGAGGCCTCTTCTCTTCTTCCCTGGATCACAGCTGTGTCTTGCCTTGGATGGCACCTCTGCACACCCTTGGGATGTGGTTATTGAACAAAAGACAGTTTCCCTCTCCCAAAGCTTTCAGGCAGGAGCTAAGGATGTTCCTCCTCCAGGGCCCCTCTTCTGAGCCACATGCAGCCTGGCCGTGATTCACATAGATCCAACAAGGAAGCATCAGAGAAATCAGAGGCTTATTGAACTATGAAATCCTATACTGGGACCTCTACTGCTGAGGTTACCTGGCTGCACTAATTTGCCCACTGGGTGGGCACTGATGAGTAGCAACTAGTTCCTGCTTGGACAGATGTACAGCCTGAGCAGAAAACCACTTCCCCTTTCTCATCACTAGAAAACAAATGTATTGTTTTGGATGTGAAGTGTAAATGCAAACAAGGCAGTCTGACCACAAAAAAATGATGCAAAGTAGTCTTAACTTGGCCAAATCTGGTGTGCCCAAATGTTACCATCTTATACCTTCTCTATTAAATTGAGGTCTGTGGTAGATGTTGTCCTGACAATGAATTTTGATTTCAGGCAGTGAGATCTATATTCAGCCAAACAGCAACATCTGACGATGATGGTGTCCAGCTGCATGCTTACAGTGTTGGGAAGGTTTCTTTTCATCATAACATGAGCCATGAAAATGTTCCACACTCTTCTTCTCCTGCCTCCTTGAACTGATTCATCTGGTTAATCATAGCTACTGGTCTTCCCACAACATACCAAACCTTTCAGAAGAAAAAGCGATTGCTGTTATTGCCTGGAGGGTTCTGTCAGTGTCACCCTTCACACCTTCACCTACATCTCACACTTCCTGGCTTGGCCACCAGCACATGGAAGGTCTGGTCTGATTATGTGGTGCCTTATGATCTGGCAGAACCTTGATTTCACTATTTCTTTGTGTATCTCTGATAAGCTATCATGCTTGGCCTTGCAGAAGCTTGTTGCAGGTCTCTTAGGATATCGCCACAACCACAACTGATTTTGGTCAAATGTATCTAATAACATTGATGGCATTGTAGGAAGAAGGGGTGGAGGAGAGGTGGATGGGAATATGAAATGCTTAACTTGAGGTCAGCATTTGTGTCCCATCTCAGCAGTGAACCATGGCCACATTCCCTTTCTAACCTTTACCAAGCGATTTTACTTGTATCGACCTTGCCGTACCGAAAAATACAGCCACACATACACTACACACTTCTTTATCAAACTAAAATCATAAAAACCCTGATTGAGTTACGTTTCTTTCAAAATGTATTTCCAGAGCATAGTTGTACCTGAACATTAAGTATGCTAGTTGTACCTTTTGTAATGGATTTTTGACAAAGACTTACCAAAGTAAAGAAAGTGTGCATTAACAGTTTAAAAACTGGACTCTAGAGTGCCGCATACTGAAGGGTTTATATTCTGACTGAAAAACCGATCAGGATAATTGAAGACTCAAAATTAATGTGGACACGATTCTGCCAATTAGCCTACACAAATATGAAAATGGAGCCAAATAAAGAGGATTTCATCGTAAATTGTTTTGACCATATTTTTTTCCAAAAATAGAATCACTAGAGAAGGTGATAATTGGTTTGTATGTGCAGATGTATGTATGATATATATGGAGAAAATTGTGTTTAAACATTTTGCCTTTTGGAACATTATCAACATCTTGATACATTAATGCAAGACGGTATTGTTCACATAATTGATGTGTTAATAGCACTGCAGTTTTGCAAACCTTTCGTCCTCTCTTAAAGAGACCACGTGTCACCAGATTTAATTATCTGCAACAGAAGATTGACCTTTTAGACATCATTTAAGAGCACCTGAGCTCATTCACATTCCATGAACAAACATGTAGGCTATGAGTTAATGCTTACTGTGCTCAGGCAGCCAGACAAAAGTTAGCAGCCTTTGTAGGTTGTGAGTAAACATTTTCGTTTCCTTTCACATTTCATTTTTGAATGGCAGCTGATGATAGTCAATTTACAAGACTTTTAGTCTAATCCCATGTCCAAGTACCAAAATCAACACAGCTGACTAACTGAAACTAGTGTCAAGAACTAAGTATTAATGTAAAGCCTTTACATTTAGCCTCTGTAAGCTTTCCCAACAATACGTGCAGTGTGTATTGGGGCTTTTGAACATGCGTCTTTGGATTCACCATACAGAGATTTGGAGTTTTTGTTTATGTGGTTTACACTTCCAATTTTGACATTTTGAGATGTGGAATGATGTGATGAACTAATTCACCTACTTGAATAGGTGTGCAAACCTCAGGTAGAGAACTGCCACCAGGTTTGTTAACTGACAATCGAAGACAATCTTTTTCCTTGAAATGAGTGATCGCTGAAGTACTTTCATGTGAATGATAGCCCACAGAGTCATTTTCGATACTACGGTAGAACATCAGAGCAGGGACTTTGCCAAAACATGTTCAAATATCGCGTCAAATACTGTGATAACTTCAGCATGGCTCTTTGAAAGGAGAGACCTGTCAGCTTTAAAGCCATGAGAATTCAGAAAGAAGTTGTTCATTTGCTTTAAAATGTATACCCAAATATACACTTGCTACAGGATAGACCCTATCATCCTTAAACTACTGAGATTTTTTTTTTTACACACGTCTCTGTTTTTCCTTATATTTTCTTTGCCCTTTGAATTGTTGGGTGTTGTTTTAGAAAAGCACATTACAGGTCACTTTAGATAATGAGGCCAGACAGATAGCAACAAGTGAGACCACTTTGAAAAGACTCCCCTAACCTCTCACGTCACCATACAAGGATGTAAGAGCTCTTATTGTGAAGAGGAGTCTAATATCTAATCCTTCCCCGCAGCTATTCCAGGACAATATGGGGCCGGCATAATGCAGAAATGTGCAATATTTAATGAGAAAGACATTGCACTAATGTTATTGCACTTAAGGAAACTGCCAGCACCTTCTTATTGTTCAGTCTTGTGTAAAAAAAGAAAAAGACATTAGATTGGTGACTGAGTCATTTTAACCTTCTGTGACCTTAACATTAACGTTTACGTTGTTTGTGGTTTAGACCGTTCCCCATAAATACAAAGTGAGGCTAAAAAAAGTGAATATAACAATGAGTATCAGCGTCACCACCAAATTTATAAGATTGATTATTTATCTTTTTATATAATCTGCTCACAGTTACAGTCTCTGTTCCCTCATTCCCTATAGACCTGTATTTTTCTCTTTAAGTAATATACACATGCACACACAAATATTCTGTATTTTAGCCTTCATGTTATGAATGTGAAATGCACTTGTTTGCAATAGTGATGTATGTTTAATTTAAATAACTATTTTGAGGAAGTCAATATGTAAAACCTATTTAATCATCCAGAAGCTGACATTTATATTGTCATGATAATTGGTACATCATAAAGGATAAAATAATTCCTTTATCCTCACTTATAGCTCAAGGCAGATTAACATATATGATTAAAAAAAACTAGTTTTTCTCCAGTTTCATTGTAAGTCATGTGTTTTTCATGAACACCCAAATTGTTTAAAGTTAGATCTTGGATTTCCTCAGGAAATAAAGAATGTTGTAATGATAACTATAAAAACATAGTATGACTTCTGACGTTTTTACCATAAGAGCAGTTATAACAAATATAATGTGAAATCTTGATCCTCTTTAAGGCAGCTTTCAGAAGTGGGTGATGAGTAAAATCAATATAAATGTTAGTCCAGCTGTGATGTGAAAATCAGCCACCCTTAGAAAAAAAGAAAAGAAAAACAGCTTGATTTTTTTCATGAATGAAAAAGAATAAACCAAACAAAGTCAAAGTGTAGATGGTTGAATGGATGAGGTCAAATTAAATTCGCCTAAAATTTGAGTATTGTTTTTTTTTTCTCGCGTTAACAGCTCACGTGCAGAAACCTGAGGTGCGAATATTGAAGTGTTATTAACTACATTTTGATTAGAGGGGATTTTTTCGCGAAATACTCCCGAGATAATTAAAATTATTTTAAGGATCGTCCAGAAATCAATGCAGATGGTAATTTCAGGCTTATCCCAGGTATGCACAGGAAAGATAAGAATGATTAAATCCACCGGCGCATTAATGAGTATGAGATGTAAAATAATCCTAAAAGGCATGGCAGAGTTGCTGCAGGAGAAGCCAAATGTCAAGTGCCATTTTATTTTATGGGGGATCCTTTTTTTTTTTTTTTTTTTTTTAAAGGGGACACGGTTCTTTCTTATCCAAACTGAGCCCTCAGAGCCTCTAAGATCTCATAGAGCAACACAAAGCGCACGAGAGCAGCCTGTACAGACAGACGGATTTATGGGTTTGTTCATCTGAGTTGTCTCCAGCATGAAACTTGTAAAAAAAAACCCTCCTCTCTGTCACAGCTATTTGACAATTCATGACATCACCTGCAAAATATACTAAATATCAACACAAATACTTTTGCTGTTATTCCATAATAAAGTGACGGTTAAAGCAGTTTTTATAATCGATTTCTGCAAGAAACAGCAACAAATCTACATTTAGGCTAATTCAGTCACCCGGCGCAGTAAAAGAGATCAATTCATGTCTAATCTGACTCAGTTTACTTGGATATGATATGGAAAATAAACCGATATGATGATGTCTGTGATGGAAGCTGCTGTAAAAACATTTGGTTAAGTCATTTAGCTTGGAAATTAGAGGCTTATTTCTGAAAGACGCTGCTCGCATTGCTGCAAATGAGACCCTCAATATTATGGCCATAATTAATTGCGCAAATTTGTTTCTATTAAATAAAACTAACACATACTGAGAAAACTCTATTAGCCTTAATTAAGCTTGATATCCTAATTTGGGAAACGTGTCGTTGAAAACAAGGCGTTTTGGTGGATTTTTTTTTTCCTCTTGTCTTTTTCTCTCGATAGTGAAAAGCCCTACCAGCTTTCCGCCTTTGGGCTGCTTTTCCTCCTCTGAGAGTTGGAAATGAGAAATGGAAATGGAAATACCAGGAGGTGCTAAATTAGCTGGCTGATCTGCACTTATTGCCGCATACAGGCCCCTATTACTTTGCCAATCTGTGCCTCTCTTTTAGCATTCCGGGCATGGAGAAGCTTCGAGATAGCAGATTTATCAAATGGGAAAATGAATGCATGATGATCAGTTAAATTGAAAATCAGCGTCTGCATGACAGCCCGACCTGACACCTCCGTAATTAGAAAGAAAAATGATGGCGTCCGATGCATAATAGAGCAAAAACAATTTACACTCTCCCATAATGATCCGGCGTTCAAATTGAAAATTTCTCCGGGTATAAATTGAATTCATAAAGTATGATTCATGGACGACACATCTCCTGGAGGCTGCCTGGGCATATCGATTGATAGTTTGTCTTGAATCATGCAGCGTGCAGCTCTCAGGCAAGAAAAGCTTAACTACTTAAGCAAATCGCTAATTTCACCTTAAGGCCACCAATGTGCAGCCAGCGATACTCCTATTCAGTGTGCTAATGAATTATGGATGAACTGGGCATACGTCCCAAATAGCCTAAGAGTAGCATGGAAAAATACACACCGAAGAATCTGAAGGGTTATTTCAAATTGGCCCCGGTTATCCCACAATTTAGTAAATAAACCTTGTATCTGCAGGATTTCTTTAGACCTGACAACCTGGAAGAATTTAGCGATTTCACCCTTTGCACAGCGTCAAAGATGTTCCTAATTCACCAAAGGGAGATATTTGTAAGGAAGTGAGAATGAAAAACAAACTGCAAGTCCTCCCCTCACAAACTTCACAATTGAGATAGATTATTTATCAGATGCCTGCGTACTCGCTGGGTTATTATTAGAAAGTTATAGAGATATCATCGGAGATAATAAGAAATAAATCAATAATGATAATAAAAAACAAACACCACAGAGAACAACAAAGGCATCTATAAACTCTCCGCACAATAAGCAGCATGCAGACACAGAGGATGCACCTCTAACCCACAACAACACCACGCAGGCCTATATAATCTCCTGCATGTTCACTGTGTGCGCGTGTGTGTGCCATGTTGGCTCGTGCAGTCTGCCCCTGCCCCCCACCCCCGGCCTAATAAGACATTGCTTCCTAGTGCAAACAGCTGCATTTGGGGTTGAAATTTATGTAAATATTTTGAAAGGGACACTGGCTCAGAAATTCATTTGCGCCGGCTCAGACGTAAAGCTCACCCCTCTGATTATTTTCAATTTATTTGCAAATCAAGACCCAAAGAGAACACTAAAGGGCTTGTGGATTTTAACAAGGAGTGTGAGCAGCTCTACATATAGCTGGACAGGACGTGTGTGTGTTTTATTTTCTTTCTTTTTTTAGTTGTTTTGTTTTGTCTTAGTATTTTTTTTTATGTTATTACATGCCTCACAGCAGCCTCGACATTTTCTACCTTAGGTCGACTTGATATTGTGGTCAACACTGCTAATATTGCAAAAGGGGAGCAGATGTCCCAGATCCTGCACGGCTTCCCTGGGGACCACCAACCCTATTAGAACAAATGTGTTCTGCTATTGTAAATAGGCACGTTTGCCTCAGCCCGTCCTATTACAGCCGACGCATGATCAATAGGCTGATAACACAGAAACATCAATGTAAAGCGACAGAACAATGAGGGATATCATCGAACATCTATCTTAATATAGCCCTGCTACAAGGGACCCTGACAAAGTGGAGAGAGAGGGAGAGAGAGAGGGAGAAGAGGAGGATGGAGAAGAAGGAGAAGGGGGGGTATGAAGAGAGAGAGAAAAAAAAGCTCATGAAAATGCCTCCCCACGAATCTCCATCTCCTATCCAATATGCACAAACACACACACTCCCAGCTGCCGGGGCTATTATTTTCCTATTTCAATTTGACACCCAGGCCTTTTCATGCTAATTCTATTATTCTTGGAAGTTTATGTGATTTCATATCACTAGAAATCGGTAATGTATTATAACCCCCTTTGAGCTAAAATAAACTGAATCCCCCTGCAGTAGCCACCGGGAAAATAATTACTTTCATATCAAAACTCTGCAGGAGTTGAGCGGGTCCTTTTCGCCTCAGGCTCGTAACCTCATTTCAGTGGGGGCTTATAGATGAATAAATTTGTTAAGGCAATATACAAAGTACAACATGAGATTTCTGAAGAAAGCCCTTCCTACTGTACTACTGCACTGTATGTGCTGCTATTTAAGGTCTCACACGGTTTGAGGTGCTTGTATACAATAGATTTATTTAAGAAAAACCTTACATATATAAATAGTATAATACCTTTTTACAGCTCTTGAGGATTTTTGTTGGTCTCGTGGTCTTGTGTGTGTGTTGTTGTTGTTTTTTTTGACAAGTTATCACACATTAAAGGATATCTAGAGACTCCTGACTCGCACACACACTCGCAGAGAGAGAGGGATAGAGAGAGAGAGAGAGAGAGAGAGAGAGAGAGAGAACACACCATTATCAAATTATGAGCAGAGGGGAAACCTAGAGATTAGATGCAAAGATGTAGTTTCTGTTTAAGCTTTGGCCTAATGAAAGGTGTCGTTTAGAGGCTATATCAGTATGGTTCTGCATTATTATTATTATTATTATTTTTTTACCCCCAGGGATTTATTCCATGTCGACATCTTCTTTAGAGTCTGTCTTTGTTTCTGCCGGACTGTCACTGAGGACAGACTCGGGGTGATCGGGGTGGTCCATGGTCTCTAAATACTCTTTTCTGTCTGCATCGACATCCTTTGTGAGTTGTGGACTGTGTTCGTGGGCGAAAGTCGAATCGCTGCAAATAACCGAGGTCTGAGTACTTTTGCCAGTGGAAAAGGTGGCCCTGGACGGGCTGGTGTGCGGTGAACTGGTCTTGTCCTCTGATCCCACCTGTCCCTTTTGTGTGGCGTCCGCAGAGTCCGGCGAGCTGCTCCTACATCCCGCAGAGCTCGCAGAGACGCTGCAGCGGCCACTGGGCTGGTTTCTCTCCGCCGCTGTGTCACTGTCAGAGTTTGATGCTGCTGCTGCTGATGCTGATGCTGATGATGCTGATGCTGCTGTTGTTGTTGTTGATGTAGTCGTCTTCAGAGCAGTTTGAGGAACAATGAATCCAAGCGGCTGTGTGATGGGATAGAGCAGGAAGTGTCCTTTCCCTATCAAAGGCCGTGAGGAGGGTAAGGCCGCGGGGTTGCGCCTCGGTCTGTCCGAAAGGAGGCTCTCTACGCTAAAAGGGTTGAGTTTCTGCAGGCTGGAGGCTCTGTTACTGTTGGAGCACAGGCTGCTGGACCGGTGGCTCATCATGGCCTCGGCCGAGTCCAGCTCGGATCCGCCGCCAGCATCCCGGTCCAAGTGTCTTTGGTTCTGGTTTTGGGTTTGGAGAGGGTGGAGAGGTGTTTGGTCGCTGCTCGACGGCGTTTTGCTTCCCGATCCGACACAGTCATACGCCTGGCTGGAGCCGAAGTCACTGTCGGTGACGTGCGACACTCCGCTGTCGCTGTCCGATCCCGGGGTGTGATATAAATCCCCGGCAGCGAGCTTGTTCTGGGACTTGAGCAGCCGCCGCTCCTGCTTCCGCTTCTTCTTCTCCAGCCTGTCCAGCTCTCTCCGGGCGATCTCCTCCGGGTCCATGGGCTCTCCGCTGCACGTGGTGGGGTGGGCGTTGTGAGCAGGTCGACCCGGACCTTTCTTTGTGTTCTCCTTTTTCCTCCACTTGGCTCTGCGGTTCTGAAACCATACCTGCAGAGAGAGAGAGAGAGAGAGAGGGGAAGGGGGAGAGAGGGAGAGAAACACGTGAAAACATGTGTAATGTGCAGTTCTGTCACTGCGAGGGGAAAATTAATTAGAGCAAAAATTTGTCTGTGTCTTAACTCCATGGTAATTAAATAAATAGAGGTTACATCTTGCTCTGGCTGTTTTGTGTGCAGGCCCTTAATTAGGCCTTTCATTAAAAATCTGTGCATCAGGCAGGAAAAAGTTGGACTGAGGAACAAAAGAAGCGTTGGTTTGACATGATAACTGAACTCTGGGTCAGTTCTGAGAGTTTTTAATAATTATCTTTTCCCCAATGCACCTGCACTAAAACTTTGCAAGCTTCCACTTCATCAACAGCTCACAGCCTAATCAAATCAAATACAAAATCATTGGCGCATATTAAACAAGTCTACTGCTCCTTGCTTATGCAGGATTGTCAATAAATGTGAAAAATATTAAATAAATTCCCAATATTAATTCTTTATAAAAGTAAATCAAAAATGTAAATATCAAGCGGTATTAAGGGCTTCAATATTTTTCAAAAAATGAAAGGGCAATTAAAATTGATTGATTTGACTGACATAAGCCATGGAAGGTCAGACAATACACACATGTGCAGCGAGTCATATCAATTATTTTTTTTAAATTATTCCAAGTGTATATAATGACCCAAAATTGATCTTTGCTACTAGGAGATTTATTCTACTTTTATATATATATATATATATATATTATAGGCTACAGAAATGTAAAAACAGCCATCAACATGAATAATCAAATAAAAACAAAAGGAACAGAGATACACAAATGAAATGAATATTTACCTGGACCCTCGATTCTATCAAGTCCAATCGGAGAGCCAGAGCCTCCCTCATGAACACGTCCGGATAGTGGCTCTCATTAAAAGCCTTTTCTAATTCCTCCAGCTGCCAACCAGTGAAATTTGTGCGAGTTCTTCGTCTCTTGCAACCAGGACTATCTTTGTCTGGGTCCACCGAGTCTGACAGCAGGATGAGAATAAATGTAAACAAAAGGAGACATTTTTTTTTGTTTCTTGCTAAATTAAACCAATCAATCAATAAATAAACACATTTTAATACAATTTTAACAAGATGGGTTTCATGTGTGGGGCTGAGCATTTTACAAACTTTAGAGCAGAAAAGGGAGATTGCGTTTGGAAACGTTGTAGTTTATTGTAGCCTATACACATGCAGCCCTGCAGCCTCTGGTCTGGATGAAGAGGGAATCCTCCTCAGATCTTAACACAAGCATTTACCAGCTCTAGTATTTACTGACTGACAGGGACATTGTTGTTGCTGTTGTTCTTTTTGTTTTTTTGCTTGGTTGCATCTTTCGTTTTCGCTGATCGAAATGAAGTAGGGAGGCGAACAAAACGCTGTCTGTGCTGTGGCTGTGTGCGAGAGGCTGAGGCTTGGCATGTCCTCTAAAAAAAAACACACATACACACTACCGAGAGGAGAACTTGTACCGCAATATCCTGTCTTTGTTTCTGTCTATTTTGTTTGTCTCTGTGCAAGCAGCCAGCCAGCCTTGATGAGAGGTTATTGTGCAGCATATAATGTGGCTTACCTGACAGTTTGTACTGCTGATTATCTCCATTCATCCCGCAGCCCGAAGACAAGAGGGGGTTGGAATTACCCACTGAAGCCGTGCAGGAACCATTAAGTAATCCGTCTATTGAGAAAGGAACCGCGGACGCAGATTGAAGTTGATGCCCGGCTAATTCGTAAACGTGATGGTGGCTCAGATGGTACGGGAAGCCCACCATCCCGCCGAGAGAGCCTCCGAACTGGGCGTGAGGTGCATCCAGTATCCTGCTGTCCATCATCCCGCAGGCAAAAGGAAACGACGTCTGGAGGCCGGTGATGGGAATTTAAAAAGCATGCAGTGAGTGTGGCCAACGAGTAGGGGACATGATGTGAAGGGAGGGATGAGCTGTACTTTATCCACATGAACCTCCCAATAATTAGCCCAGGCTCTGGGAATATGAGACCCAATGAGAAGCGGTAATGGACTCTGACGTCAGAGACGCACTCTGCAAACGCTCCCCGTATCGATTGCTAATTAAAGCTGACATCCACCTCAATAAACAATATCAGAGCTGTCACAACAAGACAGGAGGGCTTTGATAAGAACTACATCGCAACTACACTGGGGACCCACCGGGAGGAAGGGCTCACTGAATCCCGGAAAGGGGAGGCTACAGGCGGATAGGTTAGGCCAGGGGCTCCGGGACTTTTTTGTGCACAGGAAGACCAGCAAGCAGCTGAATATTAGACAGATTACATACTAAATTCACCACATTTATCAATTTTTATTTTTATTTATTTTTAATAATTTTTTTATTGTGTTTTCTTAACCTATGCACATTTGGATATTGTAGGGCTGGGAGAAAAAAGTGAAAGCTGATTTATTTCTTTTTTCTTTTTTGAAATCTGTAAAAAAAGAAAGAAATTATATTAAAACTGATTGTTGAAATAAAATATTCCTCTCCCCAGGGATGTTTTCGACCCTCTGTGGGCTGTGCGACCCTTCCACGTCCCTCAGCCCCACTTTGGGAACCACCGAGTTAAGATAACACCCCTACTACCCCCACCCTCGCCCCCCCAAACCCACACCCACCCCTCCCTCTCTCTTTCCACTCCCATGTTAGTTATGGATCATGATTTAAATACATTAAACCTTTACAATCAGACAGGTTCACGCGCAGGGGCGTAAAACAAATAGGGTGAGTGTTGAAATATGGCTGTTTGAGGGGGAGCTGAGACACCGCTGACGGCACAAAGCGAGAGTGAAACTATAATATTTTACTGTTACAAGGCGAAAGCTTCAGTTACGAGCAGCGCTGCGTTATGAGCAAAATATATGACCAAATAAAGGGAGGTTGCAACTACTATGTAAGACTGAGACACAATACAAGAGGAGAGGATGAAATAACAAAAAGAAAAAGGAAAAAAAAGTAACACTCCCATAGTGCATTAGAGGCATTCACAACATTTCCTGTCAGGAAACCAAATTGGAAAGCTCCTCCACTTGTGCAACCCCATGCACTCAATATGTGACTCGCCTAAATCCTATCTGCTCATTAAGGTTTTCAAATAATTAATTCGACTTTATTTATCCCAAGTCTGGCGCTGTCATAATGTTAATCAGAGTTGAAATTTCGCACCCCACTCACTCCCTGACCCTTGGCACCCGGATTGGCATGTTGTAATAACCTGAATCTCTCAACAGAAGCTGCGATAATTGTTACCCTATTAGCATGCAAATTGTTTAATTAATATTATTATGAGGAAGTATATAATCCGCTCGTCACTTGACCCCCAAGCCCAAATAACAACCCTCTGTATTTCAATGTGTAGCCCTACATTTTAATGAACTCCTCAGAAATGATCTCGCCTATTTATCCATCTTCCTTTTTAGCAGTCTCGTCTTTGAAGCCCCCCCACCCACCCACCGACCCCCCCACCACCCTCTGTATTCCCTCCTTCTCTCTCTCTCTCTCTCTCTCTCTCTCTGTATTTTAACTTTAATTCTAACGCACACGGACAAGATCTTATGAATAATTCCTCCCCATTCATTTTCTTTTTTGAACATCTAAAATTCAATAATTGCTTTTCGTCAATTCCAAGCATATATATAAGACTGCCCCCCCACCCACCCCCCCAACTCGGGCACACGCGCACACACACATACACACACACACACACACACACATGCAGGAGCTCAATGAAAAGCAGCCCTTGACACAGTCTCCAGAGACATTGCATTTAAATCCGTTTTTCTACAAGCGGGTGACATTGTCAGATTCTAGCTTTAATTAACCCGATAATAAGGCGAACAAGGCCAGCATTCAGTCGCGCTGTTGCCCTGCCTTGTTACCTTCTTTATAACTGGCCCTTCTGGCAGCTGTTCAGAGGGGGAAAGTCATAATAAATATATATATACACACACTTTCCCCCTCATTCAGAGTCTTTGCAGCAGGACACATCGCGTTTATGTTGGGTGTGAATCGATAAGAGTACGGGGGCCTATAGACTAATTGATTAACTTTCCATCTATAAACGAGAGAAATTCCGGGGCAAATAAATGGTGGAGGACGCTGACAGATGCACACACACCTCAAAACATCTCACTATCCTTTACAGAAAAGAAGTGCATTTGATGTCTCTTACAAAGAAGATGCACAACAACTTCCTCCTTTGAATAAACGCCAAAAGTGTACACATCTGTAGAGTTTCATAACTGTTTCATGTTAAAACAACTTGTACTTTCTAAAACAACTGCCTATGAGTTAAATATTCATTCTTTATAACTTTATCATGTGGCATATGACTGTTTTTAAAGCTCCAGTGACCCATCACCTCAAAGTCAGTTTACAAGATAAACCAGCCTGTTCCTCCATCACCGACACATGTAAATTCATCCTGAAGACTGGGTGATAGCAGCATCAGCACCACACGCTGAAGCCTGGAGAGGGTTGTGTCATATCAATGATAAGATGATGTTTATCTCTCACAGACACGTGTGTTATTGTTGTTTCCTCTGCTGTTACTGGGGAGTGCAGGCACTGAGCACGTCCATGAAGTTGGCTGCTAGAAGGCCACGGGTCCACTGTACACTGACTGACCACGGTGATGAATGAGGTATAGGAGCACTGATGGAAGCCCACCCACTCCAACACAAACTCTCCACCCCCACTTAAGAAGCCCAAACACACAACAGCCTGTTACTACAAAGCCAAGCACCCGTCTCTTGACTTTTTACATGCATCACAGTTACTTTTATCACCTAAACAAACACTTCTACTTGCACTTAACCCCCCCTACCCTCACCTCACCCCACCCCTCTCTAAATAAGTCTCTCTAATGCCAACTTTTTGTGTTGTTTGTCTGTTTGGCTGAGTCTCCTAAGAGGATTTCGCAGCTGCACACTCACCTGACTCCAGATAACCAGATAAGTGAAATTCATATTATGAGTGCCAACATAATACTGGTGTTGAAATGATACACCCCATTCTCTCCACCCCCCCTCCCCAAAAAAGGGGGGAAAAAAGACACAGGGCCTTATCAACATGCCCATCCAACACTGATGCCCACTTTAGCAGCACAGAATCAAATTCATTTTTAATTAGGCAGGCAAATTAATAGGCAGCAGTTTAGGAGTTTAATTACTCAATTAACTTCACGCACGTTAATTTTTAACTATCTAAATTAGGTTGCACATTATTCGATTTGATGATAATTATAGAATTAAATCTAAATTAATTGTTTTGGATGATTTGGATGAACTAGATGCAATTCCAATTAAACAGTAGAAGAAGAAAAAAAGGGAGCTGGTTGCCATTTTAAGCTCGCAAATCCTTTGATTCGATTTTAAGCAAGAAAACTCTGCCTGGAAAATTTTTCCCTCTGATCCTACAAATTCTCTCTCCCTCTAATCCCACAATTAAAAGTTTCCTCCCATCTAATTATCTGTAATTGTGCCGCTGTCAAAGTAGAATGGAGAAGTGAAAGCGATTGATTTGGACTTTTAATTCAGTTCATTTCTGATAGAAGAGAAAGTAATTCCCTTCAAATTACCTCATTCAATCCTGACACCCTAATGCCCTTCAAAATCTTTTTTTTTTTTTTTTTTTACTCCCCAGCATTTATATATTAAAAATGAAGCTAGAATGACTAGTGCCTCCTAATAATAATAACCAAACTTCCATTAGAATAATAATTTCATTTCAATTAAAACTGACTTATCACCTTTTGCTAAAACGTGCTTAATATGCCGAAAATTATCAATGCTTGAAGGAGCCCAAACTGGGGAGTCTAATTGTAATCAGCAAATCAGAGGTGCTTGTCGCTGCCGTGCCTTTGCAGAGAGGCAGTCTCGGAAATAGAACTAATTTACTCAACTCCCCCGGGAAATCCGCTCAACAGATTAACATTTTCAAAATATAGTAATGATATAATTTGAGAAATGGTGACGCCAATTTGTGAGGAGCCTTTGTGCAGAATAATTTGCATTTTTTTTTCCTCCCTTCGCCACCGCCTGCATTTTGCCCCCGTTAATTACAGCTCCGCAGATGAAGGGTGTGCTGTTTGACTCAGTGCTTATTATTCAACTTCAATCTAATAATTCAACTCTACAGGAATATATGAAGAAGAAGAGGAAGAAGAGAAAAAAAAAGTGTTTGCCTATCCAAATTTTTAAGCCATCCTCCATATAATCCCAAATGGTTTTGGATGGGTGAAAATGTGAATAGGTGCATATATAGTCTCCCTGTCACTGTGGGTGTCTTGTTATTGCAGCTCATATGGCTTCTGTGCATGACTGCCTGTGTGTGTGTGTTTAGGAGAAATTATGGGTTTGTTTGGCTTGAAAAGCTGCACACTAAAAAATGTTGGGTTATTTCTGTAACCCAATTTCTGGGTTATTGGTGTTGGGTTAAATTGTTGGGTTATTTTTCCAGGGTGTAACCCATTTTCTGGGTTATAGGGCTATGAATTTAACCCAATTCCTGGGTTGTTCAAGTAATTGGGTTACTTTTCAGTGAGTAACCCATTTTTTGGGTTAAGGGTTGGGTTATTCTGTGACGTAACCGGCCGGTTCATTTGAAAAATGCTGTCTCCACCCACCACCACAGCTACCTGTGGAGATCCGTTATTTACTCTTTTTTTATGTGACGCCGGAGCGCTATCACAACCGGAAAGCTGCTCTGTTGGAGACAAACCCTCACGCTCCATCATATTGCCCCCAGCCAAAGAGACATGGGTTAATTTTATTTGCCCCAGCTTCAGTCGGCAAAGTCTGACTGCTTCAGCTACAAGGGTCCATGCACCGCTGGACTGGACTTTCTCAGGCTGGATCGATACCAACTGTCCGTGGCAAAGCTACAGATAAACTGTAAGTATTTTAAAATGAGTATATTTGTGTTACTTTGGCCTTTAGCGCATGAGCTAGGCTAACGCTAACAGTGGATGTGTGAGGATGAGCTACATGCTGCTGCCGCATGTTAATGCAAAAAAAGAGAAAAGAGTTAACAACGCTAGTAGTTTATCATAGCAGCAGTCATGGATAAGTTTGGAGTCAATTAACGTTAGATGTGGAGATATCCTTCTTCTAAAATAGCCTGTGTTTGATGCTAAATGCGAACAGGGTTCACAACTGATGTTCAATCACAGAATAAGCCACTGACCCCACGGGGGCTCACCTGCCGTGGAGAGTGGGTCAGTGGCTCACAGCCGGTGGTGAAGTACCGTTCATGGCTGGTCCTCTGCTGCCAGCATTATGTGTTGTTGTTGCACTCAGGTTAGCATGTTGTGCTAAAAGAAAACCTGTTTTATGTTCAGCTTTTGTTTGGCAAACAGGCAGTTTTTTGTGTGTATGTCTGGATGTTACTACCTCTGTATTACCAACTAGCATGAGAGACCAGACCAGAGAGTAAACTGTGTGTACTGTAGCCTAATGTTATACTGTTTTGTGTTTTCTAATCAGAGTAAAGTATGTGGAAGCTAGCACATGGAGAGAGACAGTCTGAAGAGGAGCCTTGCTCTCTTGGAGGAGCGGCCTCCAGAAGTTCCCAACGGAGGGCAACATCACACATTACTGTAAAAGGTATTTGTTACTCTGTTTATGGAGAAGAGGGAAAATACACCAGGCTAAAAATGTCCTTGGTCCGATATCCATGAAGTAGAGCATGAGTTACCGCAATTTTGTTTTCAACCACTGTCTATTTGAACATACAATTTTGTACCATCCCTTGTACACCTTTTTAACACTACAAAATAATTTCACCTTCTCCACAGCATGGTGCAGCTGGAGAATGCAAGGCAGCCAACTTTGCAGGAATGTGGCATGGCCAGCAAACTGATTTGTCTTCAGCATTATCAACACTAAGCAGTGAGTACATTTGTAAATTGAATCATTAAATAGATAAAATTGAGTTATGACTGATAAAAATCTTCCTCATTGTTCTTTGTCTGCTTATACAGAGGATCATGCCAGTCCACAGTAAACACCTGATTGAGACCCTGGGAATCTTCCAGCAGAAACAATGACACCACCTGCTCAAGTTACAGTTTCCTGAACATCGCACCATGCTACTGTCCCACCTGTCTTCAGTCAAGTCTGGACCAATGACTCTGACACCAGTCTTGTCAGGGTTAATCACAGGTAAGCAGTGGTTTAGTTGCCAAATGCCAAAAAAATCATTTTTAATAAGTTTATACAGCAGTGTTGAACCAAATGTGGTGACTGTCTGATTGTTTGAGGAGATGCATCTGTATTTAGGTTAGCTTAGCTAGCTCATTGGAGCAACAGATTGCTGAGTTTATCTCTGTGTGGGCATCATGCTAAGGTACTGCATCAATCTAACTTTTGCTATGTTTCTGTTTTCTGAATGCAGAGAGGATCATGCCAGTCCAAACACCTGATGAACAACAGGAGTCTCATGCAGAGTTGGTGACTGCAAATCCTTGAAGTTCCAGTTTCCCAGAACACCGTGTTAAGCACCCTACAGCCAAGACTGCGCTATTGACTCATTACTCTTGATCAACCAAGGGCAAGTGGCTAATTTTATTATGATGTTAATTTTCTTTCACCATGGATTATCCTTCATATATGGACACATGCTGTTTTTTCAAGATCTCAACACTGTGTACTGGACAAGGTATTGGAGCAGTCCTGTTTTTCACATAATGTGTAAATGCAAAAAGAGTTTATTTCAGTTTATCAATGATGTTCTACTCTGGTTCACAATGGTCTTAGTTTGTGATATCATTTAAGGAGTTGCTGCCTGTTAAATCTATACTGACAAACTGTAATTCCTCATGTGTTGTACCATATTTGTTATGGTGAAATTCTGGCAACCACGGCTGTTGGTAAGTTACTGTAAAGTTGAACTTTGCAATAAAATTCTGTGCTGTGCTATATCATACTGTTTTACCTGTTTTTTCACTGAGAAACACTGTAATTATGTTAAAAGTGTATATTATTATTATTATTTATTTTTTTTTTACAAGCGTTTACTTTTAATAGGTTTATATTAAAACATAAGATAATCAATCGAGGAAGTTTCCTTTCTCTTTTAAAGAGGTACTAATGATAAGTAATTGTACTTGAAGGACCACTTAACCACTTTTCAATCTACGTCTGCAGGGAGCGCTCCAAACTTGTTAACCAGTGACACCACTGCCATTTATTTCTGTGACAGTGGTGTCACTTGGTAGAAAAGTTTGGAGCACTCTCTGTAGTTTTTAACAACCCAACATTTGGGTTAAAAAAAATAACCCAACATTAACCCAAATGTTGGGTTGAATAAGGACCAACCCAACGTTTGGGTTATTTTAACCCAACAGGTTGAGTTATTTTTTTTGACCCAACTTTTGGGTTGAATTATTTAACCCAAGAGTTGGGTTATGTTAACTACAACATTGGGTTATTTTTAACCCAACTATTGGGTTGAGCAAGCACTTATTACACGACCCAATAGTTGGGTTAAAAATAACCCAATGTTGTAGTTAACATAACCCAACTCTTGGGTTAAATAATTCAACCCAAAAGTTGGGTTAAAAAAAATAACTCAACCTGTTGGGTTAAAATAACCCAAATGTTGGGTTGGTCCTTATTCAACCCAACATTTGGGTTAAAATTGGGTTATTTTTAACCCAACTGTTTTTAGTGTGTGCGTGGACGACATCAAACTCCCTTCAACGACATCACAGCTTCCTGAGAGATGATAACTAACCCCCACTCCCCCCTCCACCCCCCACCCCACTGCCCTTCAGGTCACCTTCTACCTTACCTATAGGCAACATATCATAAAGAGGTGTATTCAGCTGCATGGTGACTGTACAAACTAGAAGAGTTTTGGAGACTTATCCAAGTGCGTAAAGTTGAAACACGGCCTGAGAAACATAGCTATTTATTATCAGCAGACACTAACTAGTTGCTATGGCTTGTGTGGTTTATTTTGGCTGCAGCCAAATTGGAAGTGATGGCAGGATAGCCAGCAAGTCCCTCGCTATTTCCTCACATTGCACAAAAAAAAAGCTGGTATAGAGAGAGAAAGAGAGAGAGTGGTGACTGTTCTCTGCAGCCCGGCCATCTGCCGCTGTACCAAAAAACAAAATAGCCTACATTTAAAAAAAACAAACCAAAAAAACAAAAGAGAGAAAACCCCAGAGATATTTACGGTGGAACTACGCTTCAGTGAAAACCAGGCAACACGTTCTCACACAAAAAGACAAACTGAAGCTTACTGTGAACTTTTGAGATGCACGATCAACAAATTTAAAGCGTATGTTTTTACCACTGTTGTTGCTGCTCTTTCTCATAGCTGCAAATAACTGCACGCTCTGGTCATCCGTGGTTGTTCTGGAGGTGATGGTGTGGTCCACCCTCCTCAACACCAAGTTCAATTGACTGTCCTCTTCTGGCCTGATAACAAACATACTACCACATTTTGCATGCTACACTTTGTGCACACACACACACAGACACACACACAGTGTAGAAGGGATGGGACACACCAGTGCTACACACAGACCTTCAGGCCCTCTTGACCCTGCACTATAGGGCTTCACCAAACCAAAATCTGCACAGTCTGTGTCCATAATAGACCTGTGGTGCCCTCTAGTGGCCGTTTCCCTTCCTTTGTTTATTCTGTTCTATTCAATCTGCCACCTTCGACAGACATATGACCACAATAAACAAATGTTTAACGGGAACAATAATATGTGGCGGGGTGGAGAAATCATTGGAGAGGACAAACGACACAGATTGATGATTCTGTTAAGAAATCATTCAGTTTGTCATTCTTCTTGAGCGAGAGCCGACCTCTGACCTGTTCTCCTCACCTCTGACCTCTTCATTCCCCTCCAGAAATCAATAAGGTGTATTATTATTACTGTATTATTCATATGGATGTTGGGGTGAAAGAAAATCATTGCAACTTTCCAATATTATCATAATACTTATCGAGTTGTGAACCACGCATATCTGCAGTCAAAGCAGGTTAAAAACAAAACTCAATAATCCACAAACATAATGATAAGTCAGATAATCATGCAGAGATCAAATACTGTAGATAATGAGGCCAGAAATAAGTCACAGGTCCTTATAGACACACACTTAAAGTAAGGATGTAAGAAAAATATTAAGTTTGACAAGAGTGACATTTGTTTGACAGTGCATTTAGGTATACAGTTTGTATTTTTGAACACCCCCCTCCTTGTTTTAAATTGAACTTGAAGCTCATTAGTAATAAAAAACACACATTTCAAAAGTGTTTTCTTTAGCTCCTTCCTCCTTTTCTGAATTCAACACCACTGCCGAGAGCTCCCGTAATCCTTTTAATATGCCTTGATAATCTGAAATTGCATCCTTAACAACAATTAAAGACGAGGCCCGGGTCTGCAGCACGTGAGGAAGCTTCAGGGGCGTGCGTGGAGGGCCAGGTGTTTCCAGAGCGGTGCCATCTGGCCGCAGCGGTAGCAGCTTACGAGGCAGGTGTTGCAGAACAGGAGAGGCATTTATGCTCTCTAACTGCCTCCGTCGGCTCCCGATGATGCACTCTTCCATTACATTTAACATCTCAGAGGAGGAATACGTTGTAGCCGTGTCATTTAAATCAGTTACTTTATTGATCCCTTCTCAATAACCTTGTTCCTTATAAGCAGAACAAGTAGAGCAGTGGAAATCATTACTATCCTTCATAAATACCCTGTTTATTTATCAGCTGAAACTTGATGATTGTTTTTTATTTACATGTGATTATATACACAGAGATCTAGGCTTTATTTGCAGTATGTTTACCGTCATCACTGCATCTGTATTCACAGTCCCTCCATAGTTCACTGTGCAGTTTGTAGAAGAATCCTGCTGCCATCAACTGGTAAAGTCTGCAAAGACACCACTCAGCCTGTGGCAACATTAAACCAAGCACTCGTCTGCTCTAGGAAATTAACATTTAAAGCCATCCGTTTGCAAGAGATTTAGCCTGTGTGCCATCTAAAACAATGTTGAGGTCAATTTCACCCCATTACACTCACTCACGCAAGAGTCCAAACTTAAACTCAAGAACATAATCTAAGATCTGTTCTCGGTAAATTGTCAAAAGATTGGATGATTGGACTTGAGTTTAAATAATTCATGTCAGTGTGTGATGGTGGAATTATGTGGCTCTATCTCACTTTTTAATAAAATTGAGTTACACACATTTCCGTGAGAGCCGAATATTACTTTCAAAAGACTCTTCCGGGGATAAATATTTCAAAAGGACGGAAAGTACATAACTATTTTTCTGGATGGCACGTCATATCTTCAGTGATCAGTTTATCAGAGCTGCTGTCGACCCACCAGAGAACCTTATATTTCCAGCCTTACAAGAGTGAATTTATTATGACTCCTATTAAGTCTAAATCAGCCCTCAACTTAGCTCAAGATACTGGCGGGCATATTTAAGCTAAACCTTAAGGTAAAAGACACTGTGATTATGATTTTATTCAGGGAAAATTCACATGAAACAGTCAGGCGAGGATGGGGAACCATAAAGACAAAGAGCGATTTAAAAAAATAAATGCAGCATTTAGTAAGTAGTTTGTAAATCAATTCGAAAACTAGAGATACTGTATAGATTACAATGCTAAGCCACATGCATGACAGCACTTCAGCGTTGTGTAACTTGAAAGCTGTGCAAATATGTACAGAGGAGTCTGGCAGTGTAACTCTGCAGGTCTCAATGAGGTAGAACTGTAATAACGGAGCTATTTGTAAGTTTTCTCTTCCTCTGACCTTGATTACTTGCCAGGAGTGGGTGGTGGTGTCCGTGGCTCGACAAGAACTTCAGCAACCGTCTTTAATGCAAGATGTTATAATACGACCTCCGAGCAACACTACGTCTTCAGGGCAGATTGAGATCTACAGTGAGTAGTTGCTATGGCTGATACAAGTTGATACAGGCAGGGTCCAGCTGATTAGTATGCTAACTTCAGTAGCAAAAAAAAGATTAAAAGCTCCTCTAACAGTCACACTGAATAAGTATAGATTGTGTCACAGGCATATTGACATATTAATGAATACAAAATAGGCAGTAGAACTCAAAATAGCTGTAAATTCTCACCATTTTTGTGCAGAGGACTGGAAATTATGTACAAAAAATGCATTATGGAAACTGCAAGATGGTTAAGAACAATATCTAAATCACAGCAGCTGCAATTTCTGTTGTTAAAAGTAAAATGTGTCAAAACATATACCATAAATGAGAGAGATGGCCAAACAAACAAATTCTCCAGAACTAAAGGAACATGTTTTATTAGTAAAGACTCCTTTCTTCATTCCCTTTAGTCACAGCCCTAGTGTCCTTTACAAGATAGAAGATACAATATTTCATCATGTTGTAATATCTTATGCACCAAAAAATGAAATACTGTTCACCCAACAAGTACTAGTACCACAGTGAATGTAAAGAGTTATTCAATACACAAAACAATAGCAAATCAACATAAAAACTCTAAAAACATAAAGCTGCAACCTGAGCACAGTGAGTTAAAGTGCTGAGATCAGATCAGAGGTGGGGCATGGCAGTGGGAGAGGACACTGACCATTAATAATTCTGAATTGTGACAGTTTAAATTTTACTACCAAATAAAACCCTGAACGTCGAACCAAAAATACTGGTATATGTAACCAAGGTAGAAATGAAAGTTTGGTTTGCCTCATCTTTGCTTTTAGAAAAGTCATATTAACTCTCAACCAATGATGTAGCAACAGCTCTTATACTGTCCTGATCTTAAAATCCTTTGCATAGGTAGGAACAGGCGTCTTTAGACCTTTTACACCAATATGCCATTTGTCAAGGTTGTGTGAAGAGTCCAGTCACAGATCAAAGCGCACAGTGCCAAGGAGATAAGTGCATGGGATGGTGCAATTCAAAAGGTTAAAATCTATTTAAACTAATACCAACAGATTTCCCATGGCAGCTGACAATCTAATGTGGAGGACATCTGGAATCTAGGCAGGGATCAGGGAAGTACAGCTTTGGGAGGACATTTTTAGGAATTAAATTTCATCCATGATCCAAGTCAAATACTTTCCTCAGTCTATTAACTTTAGTGCTGTGGACTGAAGAAATCTCATATCAAACAGATAAAAAAAAGAGCGATAAAACACATGCTGAACTGGAAATGATCATCCACGCCTTTGTGTCATCACACATTGACGACTGTAATTCTCTTTTTCTGTGTCTTAGCAAAACCTCTGTAGATTCCCTTCAACTGGTGCAGAATACCTGTTAACCAAATCAACTGCCACATCACCCCTGTCTTGGCCTCCCTACACTGGCTTCCTGTTAGCTGGAGGATCCAGTTTAAAATTCTTGTTTTTACTTATAGAGCCCTGCCCAGTCAAGCACCTGAGTACCTGTCTGGGCTGCTACAGTAGGCTATGCTCCTTCTAGGACTCTCAGGTCTGCTGATCTTAGAAAAGAACGAATGGCAGCCGAACCTTGAAGTCCGCTGCGCCCAGACTGTGAAACGCTCTTCCACAGAATCTGAGAGCTGCAGAATCTGAAGAGTACTTTAAGAAGCACCTGAAAACCCACCTGTATGGCATTCCCTGACTGTCTTCTTCATTCAGTCCTACATGGGCTGCTGCTGTTTTATTTTTGTGCCATTGAATGTATTATTGTTCTGTATTTTAACCATGTAAAGCACTTTGTGGGTTCTCTCTGTGGGAACTGCCATAAATGTTAGAAGACAAGTTAAAGTTTTTGACCATGGTTAAAGCATCTTTCTTCACTCCCTCATTATACATCCCTTGGGGTGCAGTAGCTACAAAAGATGATTACTGGCATGACATATCTCCCACAGTGCAACATCCACATGCTGTCCAGCAAATGATAACAAGAAAAAGACTAATTAGAGAGTTCAACAAGAAATGTACCTCCACAAACAAACCAGCAGGAGCCCACAGGCACATGCAGAGGACACTTGAGCTTTTATTATGCAACAACCTCAGCTGTCAAACTTCACTAAAGCAGCATCTTGCTGGCATCTAAATGGAAAACTGTCTCTCTAAATGCCTTAACACTCACACTTAACCATGAAGAGAATGATAGCATACTAGAAACAAACCATGAGTTAAAGCATTGAAATCAAACTTATCAGGTTTACTTAAAGCAGAGCAAATGTGAGTGCAGCAACAAAACTAAACCAAACAATTCAGACTCATGTCCTCTTACTGTCTACTGAGCCTCGCTGTCCACAAATTCATCTCCAGCAGAATTGAGCCGACTCCATTGTTGAATACCTCATGATATAATTAAAAGCTTAGGCAAACTAGTAAATGGCTAGTTGTGTTTTGTTTTTAGAAATGTATGGGATTACAGCAGTTCTTCATGTGTCCCTCCTCACTAAGGGTGGGCAACAAGAGCGAGTGATTAATAAGCACAATACAACACAAGCATCTTTCAGAGAGCAATCAGAACGAGGCTAGAAATAAAAAATTATGACAACTGGCATAGTCTTGATTGTATCTCTAGTAAGAAAAAAAGGTCATCTGCATTTAAAATGAAAATGCTGGGGATTTGAAGTGCCATTTTGTTGCCCTACACTTGAGAGAAGCCCAGATGGGAGTCATTTGTTGGGTTCAAACCTAATTTATCGCTGAGATCTTTGGGAGTTATTAATGAGAAATATATGATTTGTTGTTCATTTCTGCAGGATTTCTTGGAGTACATCACAAAGCACAGTCGCACAGTCCAGTTGTAGCTCTAATGTGTAGTTGGTTGTGGCACTTACCTGGAGCATTTCTGGTCCATATTGATGTCACTGAAGGATGGTCATCATGTGTTGCAGTTCCACGGGACCACTAGTGAGAGGCAAATAGATCAAAACGTGAGTGTAAAATCATATAAAAGTTCTACAATTCACAAACACAGTATGTACCAAAACATATGTTTCGCCAAACTTGAGTAACTTCATTATTTTAGCTTTTTCTTCACCTGCCCCCTTTTTTGGATTAGGCCTGCCCTACAGTATCTGCATTTGGGTCCTAACTCTCAAAATCCTGACAGATGCAGGTGGAGTGTGTCATTTACAGCTATTTCTAGGATGCCTTTATTAGTCCTTCATGTAATGCTGTGCATATTCTATCAGTCCATCATTGCAAGTCTTACATTCTTTGCCATTGTCTGCCGGGGTAACAACATCAGGGTCAGGGACAGGAAAAGACTGGACAAGCTCATCGAGAAATGTAGCTGTGTGATGGGAGGGGGAGTGGAGCTGGTCAGGCTGTGGTTAAGTGGAGGATGGGGTGTAAGCTGGAGGCCATCCTGAGTGACCCTGTGCACCGTCTACACAAGACTCTCACAGGTCAGAGGAGCAGCCACAGTAACAGGCATGATCTCCCTGACCTGCAGAACAGAAAGATTCAGGAAATCTTCCTATCAGAATGCAGTGCACAACGCCATTTGTTAGGCCATGTACTTTTACTTTCATGATATTTAGCCTACATCATTCTAGGTTATTTATTGCTATGTGGTGTGTTTTTGTCCATTTTGTCATGTGTTCTTGTAAGCTTTTTTCTTTTCTTCATCAGACAATTTAAGTTATCACAGTAGGCCTATTATTCCTGGGCGATTAGGGCCGGGGAAAGGTTACCTGTGGAGTATAAATGCTAGCAACGTTTGTAGGCTACCTACTCCAGGCCTATCATGTCAGGCCTAGCTACATTTATGTAAAAGATCAACAGTGCTTTTTAAAAGTTTAAAAAGCTCTGGTCATGTTTAAAAAACCCTGAAACACTTACAGTGATCCATTTCGAGACTCTTCTTATCATCTGTTTGGAAAATATTCAGTCCACTCAACGATGAAATAATTTTAATCCGTTTTCCAAGACTGTTTTCTCCATGGTTTTCCCTCCAGGTAAACAGAGAGCTGCCATCTTTGTTTTTTCATCCGGAAGGGGCGGTTTACAGGTAATTTATCCAAAAAAAAAAAAAGTAAAAGAAAAAGAAAAAGAAAACATTAACATAGTGTTTACCAACACTAATGACAGTGTTGTTTTTCATAATTATGGCACTAATAACAATACCGACATTTAAAACTTTGTGAATACTGCAATGCATCCCCGTGGCCACTAGGGGTCAGCGAAGACTTCCCCACTACTAATCCCGATTAAACCTTTCAAAATAAAACAAATGAGGCAATATCAGCGTTTCTCTTTTCATGTTTAGCACATGGAAATAAACATACTGATAGTATTAAAGTGAATCATTCGTGATTGATGCCTGATACCTCTAAATATTACCATTATCAATATCAATATTGAAAATACAGTAAGGTTGTCTAGATCTTTCCAGACTTCACCTGTCTTTTCTACGCTCTACACTTGGGGTGACGTGATTTTTCCTGACGTCGGGTTACGTAATAGACGTGGGAGGAGCGTGCGTGACACATCAAAACTTGACGACAAACAGCCCAACGAAGCAAACAGACAGACAGTTGTGTTCGGGGCATTACGGTTTAACTACTATCAAAGGAGTACGGTAAATCGCTGTTAACCGGAATAATTAGAGACAACGTCGTCTCTTTTTACTTCTCCACAAGAGGCTGGAAGAAAAACGGGACTTGGTGAGTCAAAAAAACAACCAAATGTCAGATGTATCTCGCTAGCTTGAGTCAGCTAACAGCACAATTTGACTAGGCACCTATAGAAAACACATCCGACATGTTGATGGGGATTTTTGTGTTTATCTTAGGGATTTTTGGCGAGAGAGGTAGCTACATATCGTTTTAACCTAATTAGATAATGCTTCTACACGAGCTAGCATCGACTTTAACGTTGGCCCATTGTGTAATAAACATACAGGCTAACTGTTAGCATTTGTAGTAACTTAACATGTTAGTAGTGATTTTTTAAAAACACCTTGCTCTCATTCTGTGGTTAGAGGAACATAGACTGCTGTTTACGGCTTACAGGCACGTTATATGCCTGCCAAACGATCGTAAACATCCTGTACTGTAGTTATGTAATCTGCCTAATCGTATAAATTAGCCTGGCCTAGCTAGCTCTTCCTGAGAGACAAATAACAGGTTTGTTTCCACAGCGGAACCATGACAACAACGCCTAAAAGCCAAAAACTACCATCGCTTCTAGATGATCTTGGACGTAAAGTTGCCTTGTCATGATGCTAGTAGCAACAACAACAAAGTTGTGAATGACTTAGCTAATTTCAGAGGCTAACGTTAGCTAGCATACTGTGAATCCTCCCCTGTTTATGGTATTGACACAGTCAGCACTTTATCTGCTACAGTGTTAAGTGAAAACACCAACCCTCTCTGCCTCCTGTAGGTCGTTGAGGTTTCACCGCTGTCAGCTGTGGAGGTATTTCTGAGATGGAGTTTCCAGATTTAGGTGAACACTGCTCTGAGAAGACCTGCAAACGTTTAGGTGAGTACAGCTTTGGAAAAGAGGACCATTTCCTGATTGTTTACTGTGTGATTTTATTTTTCTTACCTCCAAATCTAAAACTCTATCGTTTGAAACTACAGATTTTCTTCCTATGAGATGTGATGCCTGTCAGGAGATTTTCTGCAAGGACCACATAACCTATGCAAACCACAAATGCATGTCATCCTACAAGAAGGTAAACCGTAATGTTTCAATTTGAACGCTCATATTTTAAATCTAGTTATTTGCACTTTACCCCAAGAATGCATTTAAATCAGAATAATTCACATTTTTATTCATACAGTATATTTAACTTTATTGAAACTGTATAAGGTTGCAGACACAAACATAAAGGAAATGCTCTATAATGCTCACCAAAATAGGTCTCATCGTGAATTATCATCTGTTTTACTTCTACATTTTGGTTCCCAATTGTATTTTACATCAGGAAATAAGCAGAATCAAAGAGTGATGATTGCTTTCATGTTTTGGTTTTACTTCAATGTTTAAAGTTAGAGTTGTCAATAGTGTGGCATACTGGCATTACATTCACCTGTTTAAAAAAAACTCTTAAATCCTGTGTTTGCTTAATATCTAATTTTATAGGATGTCCAGGTCCCAGTATGTCCTTTGTGCAACATCCCCATTCCCATCAAGAGAGGGGAGATGCCCGACATCAAAGTCGGAGAACACATTGATAGGGACTGCAAATCGGACCCTGCGCAAAGAAAGAGAAAAGTATGTATTTAATACATATGAATCAAATAAATTGGATGTGGCTTTATCTAAATCTCATTTTAACTTTATTTTTTCTCAGATTTTCACAAATAAATGTTCTAAAGGAGGCTGTAAGCAGAAGGAAATGATGCGAGTGACCTGTGACCAGTGCCATTTAAATTACTGTCTTAAACATCGGCACCCACTAGACCATGATTGTAAGACTGACGGGAAACCTCTGTCCAAATCTGGGTGGGTACAGTTACATTTATCCAGTTACTTTTAAGACACTGCCATAATTTCATCTGTAAGTGTCAGTGTGTGCATGTCTGTATTCTTATTGTAATTTTTCAAATCCCAGACATGCTGCTTTATCGAGGAACCAAGGTGCTTCTTCCACCTCCACTTCTGCCTCCAGCTCCAGTTCCTCTGCTTCAGGAAACCCTAGACCTGTTTCTAACGGTGTGAGGGCAAACACCAGAAACCACAACAGTGGGTAAGGACCATTACTCTAAATGCTCATAAGGATGGTTATATTTAAATGGACCCCTAAAATAGTAATCTCTTATGTCCCCTGTTCCTATTTTTACCTCCTCTTTACAGCCCTGCCCCGCGGATCCCTACTTCTGTTTCTGCACAGAATGTAATACCACCCTCCGCTTCATTTCAGGCTGGCCTGGTATGCACATGATTTCTGATTTCCTGATTTCTAAACATTTCCCCATGTGAGTAAAATATATACTCATGAGTGTGCTGCTTGTTTACAGACGGAGGAGCAGGCTTTGCAAAGGGCTCTGGAGATGTCTTTGGCTGAGTCAAGGCCGGCGGTTCAGCCGACCCTCAGGTGAGTCAACCTCCACCTGTAACCTGAGAAATATCCTATAATCAGCTTCACCTGAGTCCTAAGCCACTTGTGTCTGTGTGCTGCTGCTGAGAGTGGATGAGTGTAACACTCATTGGGCCTCAGCTTAAAACAGATGAGTGTGTAAGCAACAGGGAGAAACATGAAGTGTAACTAATATTCATTGAATCTAATGCAGTAAAAACAGTGTTCTGTTGCAAGTAAGGCTATTGACATTCATATTATTCAGGTTTATTATTTATGAGAAAGAAAAAACCATTTAAACTGTGCTGCAATTGTTATTTTATTTACCAATTAATCTACTGGGTATTTTTTGTTAGATCTGTAAATCATACTGTGCAACATGCAAGCACAGCAGTTAAGACAGGGTCAGGAGTTTGGCTTGTGTCACAAATTAAAAGTAGCTTGAAGGGCTTTCATGGAGCTATAGACTCCTTCTTTCACTGTAAATATTTAATAACACGATCTATGATCAGATCTACTCTAATGTGCATTATGGGAATATCAATTGACCGGGAGAAACGCCTTGGCTGGCAGAGTGCCCACAGCAGTAGGCGTTTCAGAATGGGCTGGTTTTATTGTAAGATATGAAAAAGCAAAGAAAAGACCCTGCTCTGCAAAGTTTTCAATCTCAACTAATGGAAAGGCAAGGAAACCTACACACATTTCCCCATCAGGTAAAACTGCTGTACTGGAAAGGTAAATTGTGTTTAGAGACAAACAGCAGTGATATAGCACCACAATAAACCCAGGATTCTTCTTCTTTGCGTCTCAGCCCTCAGGAGCAGGAGGATCTGGCTCTGGCTCAGGCTCTGGCTGCCAGTGAAGAAGAATACAGACGCCAGCAGCAGCAGCAGCAGCAGCAGCAGAGACCACAGGTACCCGGAAAGCTTAGGCGTCAGTAGCATGCTAAGAGGAAGACATGTAGGTACACAGTTGTCATGGCAACCCATGCTCATTGAAGTTTCTTAAGTGGCAGAAGATGAAAAACTAATTTGCCTTTTATATATTTTTAATTAATATGTGGAGAAAACAAAGAGGCTTTGTTTTTGACTGTACTTTTTCTCTTTGTTTAGGGACGAGACTCCAAACAGTCCAACTGTAGCCTTTCTTAATCACAGATCACCATCGAAAACTTCAAGCTGTGCTAATTATCTCCTAGAACCTGCACATCTGGGATCTCAATAACCAGGATCAATGATTGTTACATGAAGAAATCCTCTCGGAAGATGCTGAGATATTACCGCCTTCTACAATAAAAAGCACATACTTTCCCAGCAGGATCTGTCATTTTTACTAATGATTTGCTTTGTACATATTTTATATGCTATGATCATGTTGAACCCATTATATTACCATATATGAATATTGAATAAATTATTTCAAAGATGCACCCTGAGTTTTGGAACTGCTTAATTGATTCACATGTGATGACACACACTAGACCAGTGGTTGTTAACCTTTTTTGGCTCATGACCCCATTTTGACATCACAAATTTCTGGCAACCAATCAAGATGCGCCAGCTCAGATATTTTTATATGCTGCATTTTATTTAGATTCAAGAAAGTGAAAGTATAGAATACAGTTGTTTAAAGGTGTACAGAAATGGCCGTTTGTCCTGTTTGTCGCGCCGAGTTGTCACAAGCTGCAACACGAGTTTACCCGAGTAAGGAAAACGAATTTGATTGGTCATTGTCTAGCGGGCGGGATATTCAAAGCTTGGACCGAGACCGAGCTCCGTGTGTGTGTGTTGTCTCAGACGTTTGAATGATGGATGACGGATCCAATATCAGTGGCTGGTGAGCCATCTAGTGGGTGAGCAGGCTGACGTATAATGCGTGCGCCTGCATTATCCAATGCGAGAAAAAAAAATACACACTTTCATCCCGGATTTACTCAAAAATAGAATTTTGCACAAAGTTTGGTCTACATCGTCTGATAGATGAGTTATTACACTAATCTTATGACCCAGAGTGGGCTTAAATTCAATTTTCTTTTCTGTACACCTTTAAGATTGTGTGTGTGGTGTTTTAATCATAATTTAAAAAAGAATAATAAGAAAATATTTTTTATCAGTAATTCTTTTTATCAATTACTAGACATTTAGTCGACCCCATTTGAATTCCAGGTGACCCCACATGGGGTCCCAACCCCAAGGTTGAAAAACACTGCACTAGACTCTGAGAGGCGAAGCCTGTTATTTAGGCAAATCAGCAAGTCCATTAGAGTTGTGAGTCAAATCATTAATTCAGCCTTTCAGTAGGAGGGTTTGGGTTTGTTTACAGATCACTGCTCACATTTCACAGGCAGGTTTGGATGAATATGGGCCAGCTTTATTCACAAAATGATGTAGGCTATGCCAGTGCAGCTAAAATTGAGGAATATTAAACCACTTCCATAAATTGTAGATGATTTATTCTCCTTTTATTTCCAATGTTTTTTGTGCTCAAACCTCCATCAGACAAAAATCATCACAATGAAGGTCTGAGGACAATGACAACACATTTTCAGTCAGCTTTAAATCTCTCTCACACACCTCCTGGTATTGATAGATTGTTAATTGTAGGAGAATATTACAAACTGAGGATTTAGATCAGAACTACTCTGAGTAAGGATGATCAAACCTTGACAGAGTTTAACTAAATAAATCAACATTTCACACGAGGAACAAAATTAAGCAACTTGAGTCATCCAGTGTAGGAACAGCAGAGGGCAGTAAAGCTTCATAGATGATATTTAATCTGTGAAAGCAGTGTGTTTACTTCACTGGTGTTGGTCTGGAAACACTTCTACCCCTTCCTACAGAGAACCAATTGAACGTTCTTAATATTCTATTACATTTTCATGTTTACTGCTATGTACAAAATGAACAGATGCTATCAAAGTCCACTGAGGACCAGCAATGCCAGCAGCTGGCACAGAGCGTGTTGTGGCATTAGCTGACCAAATACATTTACATAACAATAATTAATAAAGCAGAAGCTGAAGCGGGCACAGTGGCTGGAGGAGACCTCCTCTGTCCAAAGTAAAGAGGCTATCACACAAAACACCTGATTACCTTTATCAGATGCTGGGGTGTGGTCATTGGTCACCTCATTCATTTCACACTTTGTTAGAATACATCAAAGTATTCTGCTCCACTGCACCACCAGTGCCTTATTATCACACATAGTGGTGTACTCTGATCTCACAGTTGATGCATCTTTTTGCATTCATTTGCATATTGATGAGGAAAGTAATTTTAAACTAGAAGCACTAAATGTCTGGAATTCATACTTGAACGATCTAGTAAAACATAAACAACCTTATGATCGTAACGTGTATGTTTATGTTTTATTATGGATAAATGGATGTTGTTGATATATGTGAAAAAAAACGAAACTTGTATTTCTTTTTTTTTCTTTTTTTAACCTTTTTCTCGCTAAAGTAATTTCCCAGTTTCACCAGAGAAGGTTACCCAACACACTCCACAGGAATAGTGTTACCTGTGTTATTGTAATGATTATTATTGTTATCATTGACACAGTTTCTAAGCGCTTGTATTCAAAATTAAATTTAGATATAGAAACTGGATATTTGCACACAACACTGCCGAACACCTTTGTGTTTCCCTGATGGGGCGCAGTCTTTTGTTTGCTGTGTGAATGCCAGTTTCACAGTTATCAAAAGGAAGCAATCTGTGGGTAGTGTTAGAAACACAGAGACTGATTCAGCTCTGATTTAGACATACTTTATTTTTAAGCAATTACTGCACATAAAGCAGAGCGACGCTGCACTCCTTACACCCCTCCTGTGTCAAGAGAGGCTGATTATAACTCTGTGCTAAAAGGGTTTATAGATACAGGGTCAAAATAGAAAATTACGTTAAAAAAATAATAATTTTCTCACTGTGATGGCTGAAAATGAGAAATTTCTCTAGTTGTGGAAAACATGCAGCCTCTGATGTGTTTAGGGACAGTGGTTTTTTCACTCATGCTGCCTTCTGTCACTGAGGATTTCAGTCCAGGTCGTGACAAGCTTGTTGAGGCGTGAGCTCAGTGCACCTGGTCCCTGTGAAACAACAGCCTCCACACCAGCGAGCCGAACAAGTATCCCGTCCATCTCGGTGATGAATGGCGAACATGATCTACCTTGTGTGGTTTGAATTTGTTTTGAGGCTGTTCTGACTCTCTGTTATTGTGTCAGCTGAGGAGAAACTGACAAAGTGCTGATGATTCAGTCCTGTTGGCCATGAAATGTCGCCATGAATCCACTGAATGTCTTCACAGTAACTGGTTCAATATAATATCACCCTGCCTGGCAGTGTTTTGCATGGATGGAAAAATCAAGGTTCGTTTTTATAGTATTTTACTAAGATGAAATTGATTTTTTTTTTCTTTTCTGTTTTTAGGGTATTGGAAAAACTCCAGTCATGGATTATGGGTGTATTAGTATGGATTGATGATATGCAAACAACAGGTGTCGGTGCCACAGGTGAGGACACGCTTCCCAGCTGGAGATTGATGCAGGGGGGTTGGTGGCTGTCTGGCTGAGGAGCAAAACATGGAGCTCTAACACGTCTTCAATTTCCTAGTACCGCAAATGTCATTTTGCGGCACAGCAGGAAAACAGGAGAGTAGACCGGGATGTGCCATCATCGGTTGTGTCAGCGCTAATGGAAAAGTTGTGTGAGATGCAGGTGAACAGAGGCAGGAACTTTGTGCTGAAAAGCTTCATGATAAAAAAAAAAAAAAAAACAACACACAAGTAGTTTTCATGACCACAGCTGAAATGCACATTTTCACAAGAAGACTCTTTGTACACAATGGATTGCCGTTGTAATGCAAAGTGCATAATGAAAATTGCAGCAACATAGTCATAGTTAGTCATTGTTTTCTGTGTGTGAAAAAGTCACCACGCTCAGGTTCTTGAAGTCAATGTCTCATTATTCAAGTCGTGCACAGAATCTCCCACAACAGAGTCATGAGAGAGGAGCTCCACGAACTGAGAAAATCATCAGTATTAAAGCACAATGCAGAGTACTCGTAAGACACGTTGCACACATTGCAAGGAAGATGTTTTTCGAAACTTAACCTCTCAAAGCCGTTTGCACACCTCCACTATTTTCAAGGCCGCTTTGCTTATTAAAACTGGACAGCTTCTCACAAAACTTTCTAGCAAGACAGGACATATGATCAACTTAGTTAAATGAACACTCAGTATTGAGCCATCATTCTCCCAAGCAGCAAGCAGGAAAAAAGACAATTGAAAACACTATATTGTTCATTTAATCATATACCACAGTCCATGCCTGCAGTTATTCTTCCTGCCTTTATTCAGAACTGCAGTGTCCTCCAAATCTGGATATTATTATGGATTTAAAAGCAATGGATAAAGCCATTAATTACAGCCATGAAAATAGGCCACTAGCTCCATGACTGTGAGAGCACTAGTATGATTTTATTCTAAGTATTGAGAATACTTGACACTCGTTGGGGGCTGAGAGGGAACCGAGCCGATGAGAACGGCTCTGGCTGAGTATATGGGACAGAGTAACACAAAAAAAAAGAAAAGAAAAAAGCCCTTGCATGTAAAATGTGCCCACAATGCTCAAGTAAAATGGCCTTGACTATAATGAAATTGAATTGCTTGATTGCATATATTTTTTCGCAAAATGAGATGAGTCAAGGGAGCCGAGGCTGACGTCATGCTTCACTCTCATCACTTTCAATACAATGGACTGAAGATAAAAAGATCTGTGCAATTGCTGAATGTTGGGGAGCAAATATTCAACAGACCAGTAGGAGAACTATTTGAGTCAAACAAGCAAGAACAAAATGCTGTCTATTACACGGCCAGTTTCCCTTACTTTAATGAGAAAATCAGTGTTCCCACTCATTAAAACCGCCTCTGCTTGACAGCATCATTAAATACCAAGCAACTATTCGATCAGTTTCTCTATACAGTCAATGCCTGCAGACAGGCTGACAAAAACAGGCCACTCATCCCCGGCCAAACACCACAGCCAAGTGTTGGTGGCTTTTTATTGAGCTTGCTGACTTTCTAATTAGGCTCATGTTATCTCTGTGGGTTTGTTATGAATGTCAACTTCAGTTGACTTGAGTCTTGAGCTAAAAGAGGTCTTAAATATGCACAGGGTGCTGAATGTTGTGCTACAAAGAGCTGCAAGTCACTTAATTATGGTAGGCAACGGGCTCAGACAACACAAAACAAAGTATTCTGCTCATTAACGAATATTTGCCGCATCAGTATCTCTGAAAGTATAAAGAAGGAAATGTAGCACAGTTGTTTCTGTTCACCACAGGATCAATCCAATGATTTTTCATGAATGTTTATAGCTATGATGGTGAGTTTATGAACCTCTTTCATACCTTGAAAACGTCTCTATTGACTGTTTACTTACTTTCATTTTGAGAATAAGTCAATAGTCAGTTGGATTTTTTTCCAGCTCTTTCTTCTGAAATAAATTCCACAAAAGGATCACCTTGAAAATGAGATGGTATATCTCAAGAGGATGTCCTTTGAAAATAAAGTCTCAATAAAAATGAATTCATACACATTTATATTGTTTAATATGTTAGATTGGAGGTCACTGATTGTCAAGCAGAAGCTAAGACTGTTGTAAAGACTTAATTTAATCTGTGAGTAGCTTTTTAAGGAACTTTACAGAAATGTAATTTATTTAACCCGTTAGTGACCATTTTCTCATTTTTTCCCCAGTCAGGTCATATAATCATCCTGGTATAAGCTACCTGTCAGGTCGATATTATTAGATTCCATTAGAGCCTTTCCGCACACTGCCTATTTTACGACTTGAGCTTCCATCAATAGAGTTGTCATTCTCTCATGCTGTGGCTTTGTAATCACCTCTGCTTCTTATTTAACCAACACGAGATTCATATTTCAACAAGCCCAAGGATACATGGGGCTTGTCAATAAGAAGCCACTCCTCTCTGTGTGGACACAAATATATTTTAGGCGCTGACATTCTGCTAGCGGTGGATAAACACACTCTTCTGACATTGAAATTTTAAAGCAAAAGCTATAACAAAAATAATTTCTTTTTTTTTCTTACAGTACTTTTTTTTCTTTAAATATTTGCAACCAAAAATCAAGTAGGTCTAAAGCAAATAACATGTTTGCAGAAGAAATCTGGTGAACAGAGACTTCAGATCATCCAAGTAATCAAGATACATCTTTCAGGCAAGTCAGAACCAACAAAAATAATTGATATATTCAATATTTGCTTTTACAGTGGATTAATTTGTAAATGCTTAAATCTTTCAGGTGTTGTATCTGATAGAGACAGTTGTTCTGTTTGTTTGGCAGGAGCTAAAACCATATGATTACTTGCATGTTCACACACAGTAAGCCGCCTCTTTCAAATGATTACATTCAAGAACATCAATTTGAGCATTTTCCATATGTAAACATACAGTACAGCGCCACAAATCACATATTCATCAGTCTTCTTTCTCATTCCAAGGGCAGATGTCACCAGTGGGCTCACATGTCTGAAAAATGTTACCCAGAGGCAGGGAGGGGAGTTATAATTTCTACATCAACAATGAAGTCAGCAAGTAATATCTGTAACATAACAATGTTTTATTCCCCTCCAATAATGAAAGTGACTTTAGATCTAAACCAAACAAACTCTCTTTTCCCTTCTTTCCTCAGTTTGTCCTTCTTTCTTTCAGGGTGTTGATCACGCAGAAGCAATAACTGGCTCATGGCACATCCATCTGTTGTTTTGACGTTGTTTTGTTTGAAGTAGTGTTTCAGAGGGAAATGAATACTTCCCTCATCCGCCGATCAATTATGTCAGTCAGCTGTTTGTTGAAGGATTCTCCATGGAGTCTGAGGTTCTTTGCTGAGAGGCAGCGCGGCTTTATAGATTGGGGTCAAAACCAACTCGCTCATATCTGTATTGACAGCAGGATACAACACTCCACTTTTTAAATCAAGGTCTTTTTGAAAAGAGGCTGCCAAATCCATTCAATCAATGCTCTGGAGTCAATGCGTGAAATTATGTCTGGATCACACAAAAGAGGACTTGAATTTGGAGCTGGGTGTTTGAACATATACCTGTAATTGTGTTTGCTGTATAAGGGAAAAGGTCAATATACTGTGCCTTTAATCCCAATGAGGTATTACTGCCCCAGTATGAAGTACTAGATGCTTTTCTCCTGCTTCCTCCAGCTCAGTGTGACCACCACGGAGCGAGCAACAATGTGGTTTCATATTACCTGGCACATCTAAACTGACAGTGTGCATGAAGTGCTCACAGCTTAAATTCTGACAAGTTGAAATATTGCCAACTGCAGGTACTGTATACCTTCAGAAGCTGCACAGAGCTTTTGAAGGAGGTGCCTGCATTCACACTCGCTGCCCAGCTCCTCTCTACAAAGTAAAAAAACAAACAAGCCCTGTGGATGCACACCCCAAGACAAATTTGTCATGTTCTGTGTTAAGAAGACACGACATCATCTGCATTGGTTTCTATGACAACCAGGGGATAATGACATACGCTGTGTGGCCAGGACTCGGACGGACCCACGGTGCAAATTGCAGTGTAACACTATTTTACTATTTTCTGCATTTTCTATAATCTGCAATCAAACCATTTTCCACTGCTGCGATGAGTGTTCTGATGAGGCTAAATCACTGTTTTGCTACAGTCTTCTTCCTCTTCTTCTTTCTTTTTTTTTATCAAGCACAGCCCTCTGACTCACAGTCCCAGAGCTCACTGCAGCTTTCAGTGTTTGTGCACCCACTGATGATTTGGTCCGACATCCTAATCATTTTGAAAGTGCCCCTAAAAACGACTCGTTTGACGTCAGACTACACATGGGAAAGTTGATGCTAAATCTTTGGCCCAATCCCATCCTTCATTTATACCCATTCACCCATTGCCTCTCTGTTGCAAGAGGTAAGAAATGAGACATCATTATACGGCACATCATCATATACAGTAATATCAGATAAAAGTCCAACTAATTTGCTTCTACTGGACACAGTTGTCAAATGAGCAACAATATAACATTAGCGAACGTAATTACCTCACAGCTTTTTTGTGTTGTTATTTGTTTTTTACTTTTCTGTGAAGAACAGGATTGTAACATGGACACAAGTATCTCAAGGAAATTTAAATCGAATGCAACTGGGCTTGGTTATTTGTCTAGGAAGATGTTTCACCTCTCCTCCAAGAGGCTTCATCCTCAATTTCAATTTCCTTGAGATAACTATGACCTGGACAAATGAGAATATTCACAGGCATATGGACGCAAGATTAAATGTAACATAAAATGGTTGTTGTAATTTTTGAAATCCCTGTTAATGGTGCAAATATTTTCTTTTATTAGGCATGTTCCTGGTGGATCCAGTGTATTTTCTGGAATTTGTCACAATTTTGATCAATATTTAATTATTTTTGTCCTTGTTTATCTCTTAATGTTTGTTTTTGTTGTTTCTGAACTGTTATGTTTGATTGTTTCCCAATTAAAGCCGAACAAACTGACAATGTGGTAAACTGAATGTATGTGGTTGAATTAAGGACATTAGAATTGATTGTCCTCTGCAAAGAGGAACACATGGAGGGATTCATTTCCAACGTTTAATTCAATCTAATTCAGAGAGGCGCTGTTAAATATTATACCAAGGGTAAACCACTCCGAGGTGTGCTGGCATTGTTGTGGATAAATTAGCAGTCAATATGTCTCTTCCCTATGGTGACTGACTCCCTCCCTCCCACGTATACTGAACATAATTGCTTGGCCTGTTGTACGTGCATTATAATCATGTTGTTTTAGCCGCCCTGGCTGCAAAAAGAGAGACAGATTAACCGAAAGACACATGAACCAAGATTATGACATAACATGCCATTTCGCCAGAGGTAAAGTAACTAAGTACATTTAGAATTGCAATACAATTTTGAGGTACTTCTTTTGAATTACCAGTTGATATTACACTTGTATCCCATTAGTTTTCAGAGGGAAATTAATTGTCATGGTGTTCAAGGCCAAACAAAATATGTTTCACTATAAAAGTATATTACATACCAAAGGCATCATTACAAATCTGTGTTGCAGAAGAAAGATTTCTTTCATACTCCATTAATATCTCATAACTTCTCTGATCTACCATATTTTGTGGAGGATTTGTAGGGTCCCTAACCCTGTTCACATTTTATGGGAGTATACAGCACATACAGAGAAAAAAAACATCTGTCATAATAGAGCATGCTATTTTACTTTTGATATTTCCTCTATCAGATATACTTCTGTATCTTATCTCAGAGGGTATACACATTTTTTATTTTTTATGTGCTATTTCCACATTGTTGTGTGGCTGCATCTATGTAAAAGATCAGGGTGCCATTAGCGCCACCAGCCTCAGCTGGTTGATCCATCAGCATCAGCACAGTGCAGACTCTTCTTGTTCATTCCACTTGAGTCATTGCACAGCAGGTACCCGCTAATGTAAACGCTCCTGCATTTATGAGCCAAGGTGAGCATGTGAGTTTAAACACTTCACCTTAGGTAACACCTCAGAGGTTTTTGCAATGATTAGGCTCCTCCACTGAGAGGGGACCATTAGACATCGGATCACATGCAGCATATAAACCATTCACTCACACCCTAATTGATTTCTACTGTAAAACATCAATACTGAAGGCTTGTTATTTTGCACCTATGCAGAGGACTAATTGATGAGTTAAAAGTAATTTAGCGGGGAACGTGACATTTTTTCAGAGACGTAGCGTCTTCAAGTTAATGAGTCAATCAGTACTTTTGTCACACTTTTATTATAGGGGCTATTTGATTGCTTACCACACAGGGCACATGCACAATAGTTTCACTTCCCTGTGCATAAATCAGATGAGAAATGGTGTCAGCAAATGCAACTGCGACACTGCATAACATTCGGCATTTCTCTGAAGACTGTGAACCCATATTAGTGCTAATGAATAAAACATTTGTCAAACAGCAGCGATCTAATATTGAAAGGAGGTTTAAGTGGAGGCAAAACAATTGATGGTTGTTCTCATTAGCCTGAATTCATTAGGGGAGTCTAGATTGATCAGTTTTATTTTGGTATGTTGACAGAAGAAATATCTTTGATAGCTTCACGGATCGCCTCAAGCCTCCCTTTTTAATAATTCACTAATTCACTGTAGTTCTTCAAGGACCGCTCTAGAAAATATCATGCTAGGTTCTTGTGTTCTGGGTGCAAATCAATTCCGTGTTTTCACCACCCGTTCAAAGTGATCCATCTGTGGTTGCCATGGAAATGTTCGCATGAAACAACACCCAGAGGTATTCCTGAATGTTAATCTGCCCTACACCGGAGCCAGAATCTGTCAGTGTCCAAACTAAGCCATTTCCTTTGGCTCCAGTTTTCAAACCATCCTTTTTGAATAAAGGTGGTCCTGTTCCCTAAGGAACCAGTGGGGAACCAAAATCAGGAGTTTTCACTCTATAAATTATCTGAAGCAGTGCAGGAATTTATACTGAGCATACGATATAAATGAATAGAAGTGTTTATGGCCTTGAGTTTCAAAAACCACCGCATCACTGTAAGTAGGACACAAATAGCAAAAACCTGAGAGTGATTATAAATGACAGCAGGATAAGTAGTGTATAGTAATGGATGTAGGGACATGTTGTTGCTTTCCACAGGTGGTTGCTCACCGATGCTCCATAGTTTGATCTGACCGCGGTGTCGTGCATGTTATTGATGGATGAAGGCTGACAGCAGTGGAGACAGCATGTCAGGGTTTGTGTTTGGTACAGGAAGAGGCAGATACGTGTCAGACGTGAAGGCTGTGAGACTGCACCTGAATGTTTCTTGATTCACGATCCAGGATCGAAGCCACGACTTCCGTCTCTGCAGCAGGGAAAGCATCCCTACGTGAGACGCCTATTGATTTGGCAAACTTTTTTTTTTCCTTCACTCTCCAGGATGCTGCAGAAGGTGATGATCCACAGGACTTGAGTTTGAAGGATGCTGAACAAGGGAGGAAATAAATGGGGAAGAACTCAGTTGTTGACCCAACAGCTGGTATTCAGCACCAAGTTGTTATAGGGCCTCTCCAGGATCCATCCATGTGTTTCTAGAGGCGACAGCAACCAGCAGGAGATGTTGAGTGCAGACTTGGCAGTTTGATGGATGGTGGGTGGTTAAAGGAGAAGTGCCGTTTTTTAGAACCTGGACCTTATTTCTGGCAGAAAATACAGTCGTGTACAACTTTGGTGTCATTAGGAGTCCTTCGGACGATATTTAGATCCATTCAAGAGCCACGTATATCCATATAGTGGGAGTGATCGGGGCACAGAGAATGCAGCCTCTAAATAACACATTATCTGCCGCGAGATCCATCAAGTCATCATCCACAACTTCAAAATCTGACAAATATTCAGCCATGTTGCTCAAAACTAGCAAAACCATTGCCAGAAATAAGGTCCAGGTTGTAAAAAAGGGCACTTCTACTTTAAAGGTACAATGACTGGGTTTAGAATAAGCAGGAGAAGGCATGAGGAGCCCACATTTACATGTAGATACAAGAACCTCACTACTGTTTTTTACCATAAAGAGTGTAAACATTAAAAACCTACACTCAATATACCCGTGGTTTCATTTGTTTAGGTCACAGACTGAAACAATTTACCATTAAGAGGTTTTTTATTTAGCAAATGTATTGGTCATGAGCAGATGAATCATAGCTCTGAATGATGGCCCTGACTTCTGTAGCATGAATCACTCTGGACCCATGCCGACTCTTCAATTATATGAATGACAAAAAGTCAGCTTGACCCTTTACCAATCCTCCAACCTTTTAATTTCCCTCTCATATAATGTGATTCTGATTCTATGTGGTTTATACAAAAATAATCCAAGAGGAGAGACACAGATGGGCTCTGATAACAACAAATACTGCAATACACAAGTTACACAAGTGCAACAATATAAATACAAATTGAACCACAGAGCAGAAGTGAATGGTGGTTCATCTATACTATAACTTTAAGAATAAACATAAATACATTGAAAAAACATTGACTATTTGAGGGTGAATCCCTTGTTGTTACAGGTTGGATTGATGAAAATTGCATAATTGTGGTTAAATGAGCAGTTGTTTGGCTTGAAAAAGACACAGGGCATCTGTGATATTGACAAATAGTAGTTACCAGTCGCTCTCCCTTTCACTATACACAGCAATCTAGTGTTAAAGATGGACGTACTGTGCATGTGTAGACACCTTGTGAGGGTGATCAGTGTTGCCCTGAGGTTATGAGGCAACAAGCCTCCTGATTATGCACTGATTGTGAATAGATTGCCTAGCGCCGCAGCGTCCGTCCATACCTCCACTTGCAATCCGTTTCTGCAGTGAGGTGTGAAAATTAAAGTGAATGTGGAGGAGGAGGAGGAGGGGGAGGAGTCCTCACGAGGAGGGGGTGGGAGGGGTGGGTGAGGAGGAGGAGGAGAAAGAGTTGGATAGCAGCAACACAAGCAGATAGCGTAGCTCTGTGAGAAGAGCAGAGGCATCAGTGTAAAGAGCAGCATGAGCATCTTGACGGAGCAGCTCTGCTGGGAGCGTCGTTTCTTAATCTGAGTGGAGCACAGAATCTTTGGATACTGATCATCAGCCTGGTAGGTTTATCACACTGCATCTGCCTGATCTGCATGTCCATCCTGCTGTTGTGCAGTGTAAAGATATCTGAAATGATCTGTATATATTGAAATGTGTGACACACAATGAGAATTTTCCTTTTAATCATGTAATTAAATGATGCAGAAATGTCATTACTGCTTGGCTGCTATAAAGTTTGCCTGTTTATCTTCATCCCAGCAACAGCAGAGAGAGAGAGAGATCTGAGATCATGTGTCTTATTCTAGCTCTGCTGCTTATTGATAAAGATGCAAAACAATGCTGATGCAGCGTGTTGTCTTATCTGTGCCGGATCATCAGTTTAAAGGCTGAAGCCTCCCCTCTCAAAATGTTTTCCCACACAGTCTGGTTTAGACTGTGCTACATCCCCATTACCCCCCACCCCCTCCTTCCTCCTTCCTCCTTCCTCCTCCCCCTCCTCCTCATCCTCATCCTCTGTGGGCACTGCTGTTTTCATTACCCATTGTTTCGTCTATAAAAATTCTAATTATACCCTCACACCCGTCACACAGCCGAGTTCAGCTAAAGTCTGGAAATTCCACAACCTGTCAGGTCCTACAACCACACGCTGTCTATTAGCAGCTCAAGAAGCTCCTGCAGGTCTATCCCTGTTTTCTCTGATCTACCCAGGGAGCCTCACACATGCTCTGCATTGGATTGGGTCTTGAGCACTGATATCCCACTGCAGTCAGAGATTTAATATCAGTCCAGCATTGTCTTCCTAGGTGGGGGAAAAAAAGAGCGGGTGGAGGGGAATCAGCTCCACTGGTGAAAAGGGGGCTGCTGAAGTGAGGCATGGAAACAAAGCAATGAGGACAATTCCTCTGCAGTGATTTCTATGGCTATAACCTTGTCTCTTTAATAGACTAAGACTACAATAAGAACACATTTCCAGGTCTATTATCTCCACTTTAGATTGTCATTTACTTGCCATTGACCGTGATAAGTACATCCTCTTAATTCTGCTCTTAGTCACGATTCTGATTATGCAGCCAGAATGGCGGCATGAGTTCACACTCAAGGGATATTGAAACTTTAATAATGTTTAATAATTCATTTTAAAAGGTGGGTATTGCTGAGATTCGAGGAATAGCAGCACAAAAGCCTGAGGGTGACTTCAAAAGAATGTCACAACATTGTGCACTGTGATTTAGCTTTTCTTGTCTTTTGCTTTTATCATTTTCTGCAGAGGCAGCTGCCAAAATGAAATCAGATCTGTCAATCTACAATAATGTTATGTTGCAGTCTGAGCTCCTAATTGTTGCAACGTCATTTCAGCTCCATGAATTTTACCATCACATTTTCACTGCAACAGATATGAGGCAATATTTAATCTTGCATTTTATGCAAGTCTGTTAAACTAGGATAATCGCAAACCTTGAGTTTTGCTTTAGGGTGATTTTTCATTTTTGAATCTCAAAAATTGTGTTTGGAGGTTGAGCTTGACATGGTACGATGTTGTATCTGTGGGTTGAACCTTTTTTCTTTATTTGTCATGGCTGATTTTACAATAGCAACACAATTGTTTCTGCACCAAAAAAAAAGCTATGACAAAAAGTGTCATGTCTAAATATAGCCTGTGTTTGGAGCTGCAGAGATTTGTTTGCAATACAGGAGACGGCAGCAGTCAATGAGCAAGATTTACAAGTGTCTGCATGTGAATGAAATCAGCTTGAAATACACTTGAACCAAATGCGTTACATCGACTCACAGCTGCCCATCATTATATGTGGTACTCCAAAACCTGTGGTCTGTCAGGAAGTTGCTTGTTGAATGCAAAAGGTGGTCTCTTGGATTATGTGGAGTGTAGTACAAATGTGAGCAGCTGCCTCCAAGAAATTACATATTATGTGCCAATGAAATATGATGTGGTTAAACTCCACAGAAACCAACCAACAGATCAAGATTGGCAAAAAATCTCAGCAAGACAATCAAAGTGCAGCTCATTAGGCCAAATTCAACACGATAACTCTGAACTGAACTCTGATGGAACTGGTAGATAGATGGCGTTGAATCCAGTGTTTGGAAACCTTGTGTGTGTGAGAGAGAGCAAGTGTGTGTGTCCTTACTATGACTCATCAACTTCACCATCCCATGCAGCTCTTTACAAGCCCCAATTTTGTTTGCACTGCTTTCCATGCCAGCAATATGACAGAAAATTGAGAGCGTGTGCTGACGTCATTGGAGAGTTGGCTTCATGTACGTCAGAGGCCCTAATCGGTCAAAAATCATCTGAGATTAAAAAAATAATAAAAAAAACTCAACCCACTTCACTCTGTGAATGGTTGATCACCCCCTGGTAAAGATGGACCTCTGCTCTTTCCATTTTCACCCAACGAATCTAATAACATGACAGCACTCAGACAGCTCTGACTTTAAAACACCATTTCTCAGATTGGAGCGGTAAGTGGCCGGCTCCACTTTTCTGAAAACTTGTTTGAAACCAGCAAATTGCTGTACTGTGTTGTGTTATGGAACCCCCACTTGAAAGCTGACCCCCTCTCTCTCTTATGTAATTTTAAACATGAACCCAAGCATCGGTGACATTATGATGCAGTGGTTAGCACTGTGGCCTCACAGCAAGACAGTCCTATGTGAGTTTTCTGGCTTCCTCCCTCATGAAAAATGAAAATTTGTTTAACTGGCAACTCTAAATTTCCCATTGGTGTATACACCCTATGACAACTGGGACTGGCTCTTGCAACACTGCACAGATAAGAGGTATAGTGTATGAATGCAATCAAATAATAACCATGTGATTATAGTGAGTGAAAATATTCTACATTTGACAAAGCTACACAAGCCAATTAGATACAGCTTCTTATTAGTATGCTTGACATGATTTGACTATGGGGAATAATTGGATAAAGAAATCTTTCAGTGCATGCAGCTCTCTTAACTTTCAGTGATTTGCGAAGTTGCAAAGACAAACTCGTCATCAAAGCTCCTCTGAGTCCACCACCACTGGTGCACTGGGACACGGCATTCTCAGTTGATGTGAGTTAAAAGTTCCCCAGCAACACAGTCCAATGAGTGATTATAATTTGCCTGATACATGTGTCTTCTCTCTTCTCTCATTGCAGACTTTCAAAATGTCTGATTTTGAGGATTTCAGCAGACCAGGGGGACAGGCCAATGCGTCTGAGAGCTACCAGCTCAACCCCACCAGTGTGATTGTGTCAGTGGTCTTCTCCCTCATCTTCCTGCTGGGCACCGTCGGCAACAGCCTGGTGCTCGCCGTGCTCCTGCGGAGCGGACAGGTCGGGTACAACACCACCAACCTGTTCATACTCAATCTGAGCGTGGCCGACTTCTTCTTCATCATCTTCTGCGTCCCTTTCCAAGCCACCATCTACTCCCTGGAGGGATGGGTGTTTGGCTCCTTCATGTGCAAAGTGGTGCACTTCTTCATGAACCTCGCCATGTACGCAAGCAGCTTCACACTCGCTGCTGTCTCCGTTGACAGGTAAATTGCTTATAGCTATACAGTAAGCCTATTTTAAGGAGACTTATACTATGTGACATTTAAAACTGTTTCATAAGTTGTTCAGAGTGCTTTTTCTTTTTTTTCCAAATGAGGGATTCATTTCCCATGAAGCAGTTTCTTTTCGCTACCATTTCCATTATGTCCATTAGAATTAATCAGACAATTATCCTAGCAATAAACCAATTTTGTTCACAAATTACAGAAATGATGACTAATCATTAGGATTAATTATGTATCTCTTAACTTTATTTTCCATATAATACTAACTAATACTAAAATTAGAGACTGTGTTCCTAGCCAGATTTATTGAAAAAGCATGAACATCAAGACAATTAAACACTGTATCCTATGTAGGACTACCATTTATGAATATTGTTTTATATATTCTGGAAAATGTGCCTGTATACTCTGAATTTCTTGTTGCTTGAGTCTATGGATACGTACTTTTGAGAAGACCTTTTAGCCATCTTTGAATTTTTGTATTTATATTGTTTAGTGTCTTGTAAAGCACATGGGCTGGGTTCAATAATGTGCATGACACTTAAATCAATCAACCAACCAACCAACCAACCAACCAGTCAGTCAGTCAGTCAGTCAGTCAGTCAGTCAACCAACCAATCAACCAATCAATCAATCAACAAAGCTTTGTGCATCCTATAACAGTATCAACAACTAATGGTACAGCCTGTTTGATTCCCAGCTCTCCCTGCCTGCATGTTGTCTATGGGCGACATCCAGAACCCCAAATAATTGTGTGGATTTGAGCCTGCTGTAGAAACGTTGTGTGAATATGTGAATGTGGCCAAAGTGCTTTGAGTGGTCAAAGTGCAGACCATTTATCCCACACTAATATAAGTAATTCATGCACCCAACTGTCTGTTTTGATGAATAAATCTTGCCATCCATCAAAATGAATCCATGCTTTCCCCTAAAATGAATATTCATGGAGGTGGATGACTAACTACTCCCTCATTTGTCTAAATCAAGTAGTAGTAGTAGTAGTAATCTTTACTCCCTTTTCCTTTGTCTTCTCCACACTAACAGTTTTCATTTCAACCTCTCATACATGGATGTATTGTTCATCTCTGGCTTCCAAGCATATTTATAATCTGCTGTGGAACCTTTGGTGAAATTGTCTGAAAATAAATAATCATAATACACTGAGTAATCAGTGATTCAAGGGCACTAATTATTAATCCAAGGGAATGAATTAAGATGTTCAAGAGTATGAATCACTTAGGGGAGACAAAAAGTTGTTCAACGACTGTGCAAACTAATAATTAAAGGGAAGAAATATTGATCTACGAGAAGGATTGTGAAGGTTTTGTCTGCTCTTGAGGGCCCTTACTTTCCTGCTGTTTGGTGTCATAAAAGCATCAAGCTGATTCTCTAGTGGAAAAATTAGACACAGCGTAGAGGCTGCTAGAAATTTATTGGGAGACAATAAATATGTATAATATATAGCAATTCTTGTTTTCTGTTCAACCAAAGTCATCAACAAATACAAACAATGTTTGTGCTGGCTCCACTGGTTTTTGTCACACTTGAAAGCTAAAATGAGGTAAAAAAAAAAAAAAAAAAAAAAAATCCAAATACCAAAAACATCTAGCTGGTGGCAACTGACACATCAGTGAAGGTTAAACAATTAGTCATGTGGTGACAAACACACCACTGTGTTGTGCTGCAACAGATAGATGTTTTCATCATCAGTCATGCATTAGTTAGCATAAACTAAAGCGTAAATTAATTACCGTATATGTTTTGAGTGTTAAAATTTGGAGTTTTGGTGTTTATTAATGGGATACATACGGTAACAACTAAGGATCAGATATCCAAGGCACTTGGTAATCTACACAGTGTCCGTTCATGTTCTGATTTCTTTGATTTTATACTTCATGATCAGGCTTACATTCATTTTACTCATTTGAAGATTTGAAAAATACAGCCCTGGGAACATCAAGGAGAGCAAGACCCCAGAGGTCCACATTAATGAGTCTGAGACCTCTAAGACCTCATGGAGATGCTGAATCTGTAATTTGACTATTTTATGAGTCACGCAATATCCCTGGCTGAACAGTAGATCCCTGACAGAGTAAGCTCTAAGGCGGCATTATAGCTGTGGCCAACACAGTCAACTCAGTCAATATGGACAGTGTCAGTGAGCAGCTGCCCTCTGCTGCAGACCCTCTCCGCTCACACCGGCTATGTTTACACTTTAGAGGATTCAATGATTTTTTTTTCTTTTCTTTTAACTCAACAGCCAAATGTCTCTTCCTGTGTCTGGAGAAGAGAGTCGGGGGGTTAAAAGATTTTTGCTGTTCAGTTCCTGTGTAACAAGCAGAAAGAAGAAAAAAAAGCAGCAGCTTAGAGTTACACTTTGACCAGGGATCCCCTGCAGGAATTAAATCACAGCTCCGCCTGAATGAACACCACATACACACACACACACACATACACATATACTCTCCTTTAATGGAAAGTATTTCTGGTGCATCGCGCTACCTTTGCAGCAGATCATGGGCCAACTGTGATTTTCAGAGAACTTTCCACTGAGAAAATGATTTCATATGAATCATCTGGGATCAGGGAGTTCAGTTTGAACTTGCTGTTTGAAGTGTGCAACTCACTGCATCTTAAGAAAACATACACAAATAAACAAGCGTATACTGCAAATTCAGAAAACATCCTCATCAAGGCCACTAGTACGAGTATACCTCCACTACCCTGACCATGACCCTGACCTTAACCTCTGACCTTTAACCACCAAAATCTATACAGTTCATCCTTGAGTGTAGTGGACATTTGTGCCAAAGGGGATTTCATTGAGGAGTTCTTGTTATATTGCACCGAGAAGGCCATGATATTGTTTTGTGAGGCCACTAGACCTTTGACCTCCAAACTCTTAACAGCTCTTCCTTGAGTCCAGGTCCATGTTATATATACTGCACCAGAGGTATACGTACATGCAGTCTTCAACACCTATAAAGAAATCTATATAGTGATTTTGTAACCTGTGTTGAGGCTGTGAGTCATACATAATGGATATAGCAGTTCATGCATTGTATAAATTCAAGCAAAATCCCATATAATCAGTGTGAGGTCTTTGCTGACCATTGGAAAGAAAACACAAAAAACAAACAAAAAAAGGTGTAATTTCTGAGTCTGTTTTTTCAGAGTAATTGCTTTCTGATTCACACAAAAAAGCAAAACATCTTGTCAGACAGACGGTCCATTAGCACATAACTTTCAAATTCATCTGCTAATTCCAGCCAGGCATACAGAGTAATGTCTAAGTACTTGTATATCCCCAAACCACTGAGCCTCCATATGTGACAAGTAGGCTTTTTTTCTCTTTCATGTTGAGCATAAGTGTCTTTGGCCCCATTTCAATGAGGTTTCAAAAAGCAGGGAGGCTGTTTTCGCAGTTTCTGGAGAGCTGGCTGAAGTGTCCTCTAAATGGAGATATGGGAGGACAAGGATTTGCGACATTAGTTGGGATCCCTGCCTTGGGCAAAAGAATCTTCAACATCTGAAACACTCCTAAGCCATTGGAGAAAATTTTCTCATATGGCAGCATTTTGAAAATGGCCATTACAGCTGTGAATGTTCAAAGATGAACAAAGCAGGTATCTGTGAGGAAAAAAACAAAACAAAACAAAACAGTGTGTGGTGTTATTATTGAGAGAGACTGCTGCCATAAAAACATCAGGCTCTTTCCTCACCGACGCATGTGCTGTGTGCTGGGATTTGCGCCTTTATCGCCTACCTGTTCGGCAGCATCAAAAGCCAGACACAAGGCACACTCATGTTCTGTGCCATTGTTAAGATCACATCCCATTGAGAAGCCAGAAAAAAAAGAAGCCTCTGTGGATGCTGCAACCAGTTTGACATATTTCCCTACGGGTTTTTTTATTCAATAAAACCCACACGCAGCTGCAGCGTAAATGACTATCATTCAGTGCAGAACCTTAAGTATGAGCCGTGGCGCTTGTAAGACTGAGTGTGGAGGCGGCTGCTTCCTTAGTGGATATTCCCGTCATGTGATCAAACTGTTGGTGAATTGATTGCTTGTATGTAAACAGGCAATTGGAGGGATGGATTGGTTTTTAAAGTGGTCTAATATTGCACTGTCCTTCCTTTTCTTTTGGATTAAACAAAAGCAGGATTTTGGGTCAAAAATCTTGACCTAAATTGCTCTAATGAAAGAATGGATTAGAATAATTACAGCCTTATAGCCTAACCATTACCTCACTAGCTCAGCATGACTAATTATCTTATTTCAAGTGGGTTTGATTACATGTTGTATTATTATTTTCTCCCTTTCAAGGTATCTGGCCATTCGCTACCCACTCCGCTCCAGGGAGCTGCGAACCCCTTGTAATGCAGTGGTTGCCATGGTGATAATCTGGGGTCTCTCTCTGGTGTTTGCGGGCCCGTATCTCAGCTACTACGACCTGATTGATTACGACAACAGCACCGTATGCATCCCCGGCTGGGAGGAGCAGAACCGCAAAGTGCTGGACACGTGCACCTTCGTGTTCGGCTACGTCATCCCCGTGCTGATCGTGAGCCTCTCGTACACTCGGACCATCAAGTACCTGTGGACCGCCGTCGACCCCCTGGACGGCATGTCGGAATCCAAGAGGGCCAAACGCAAAGTCACCAAAATGATCATCATCGTCACCGTGCTTTTCTGTATATGCTGGCTGCCCTACCACGTGGTGATCCTGTGCTACCTGTATGGAGACTTCCCTTTCAACCAGACCACGTACGCCTTCAGGCTTCTCTCTCACTGCATGGCCTACGCCAACTCATGCGTCAATCCCATCGTGTACGCTCTGGTGTCCAAGCACTTTCGCAAGGGCTTCAAGAAAGTGTTCAGCTGCATCCTCAGTAAAAAAGGGAGAAATAAGGTTCACGTAGTTCATGTGGCCAACACTGTGCCTGGGTTTGAAGCAGGCTCCACAGAGGTGTCACAGATGAACGAGGAGAATATCAGACAGAATGAATGTGAGATGATTAACAGGCCCATTGCCGAGCCAAGAGAAGCGACAGTGACACTGAATTTGCCCTTTCAGCGGCAGACTTGACAAGTGATTCAGGCTTAGCACAGATTGCCTTTTGTAAAAGACATTGCAGCAAATATTTTAAAAGAAACATGTAAACGTCTAATTATAATAATCACATGTTTAGTGGCAAATGAAAACTACAAACAGATCAGAGAGAAATGTTTTCTAAAAAGGGAAAACTTCTCAGTATTTCTTGTTCCACAATTTGCCTTAACCATGGCTTGCACTTTGGTATTTATTGAAGTTTTTTGCAGAAACTGAGAATCCACATCATTCTCGCACTTTGTCAGAGCAGCACAGAATGTGTCTCGTAATGTTACGGTATCTTTCATCATTTTCAAATAGTCCCAAAGATGCTTCTCCGCTGATGTGAAGTCCAAATCATCGACGGGCACACGTCTTCTCCAACACTGTGCAGACTGTTGGTTTAATGATCTCTTGCTTCAGCCTCTTTCCACATAAGCTCTCATCTTCACAGTCCGATCAAACTTTAACGGCTAGTTTGGAACCTGCTAGTCTTTCATTTAAGTTGTTTTTAAAGCAGAGGACATTTGTTTTGTATCTTGCATGCAGATGCTGTTCTGTCTTGTCAAGATATTACTGGTATATTCGAATTATGTATGTTTAAACTTTCAGAAAATTGTTTGCAAACGGTGTTATTCAGTTATAGCTTAAATTCATATCAACATGTAAAATGTCAAAATATGGACAGGGCTCATTGCTGTGTTGGGGGTTCAAGAATCAGGTGTGAAAATGTAAGAATTTGGTTAAAAAAAAATATATATATTTATTTGTCTTTGATAATTAATAGCAGTTGACAGTAGAAGACTGAGTCTTTTGGTAGCCTAATTAAAAACCGAAAACATTTTCTTGCTTTATAAGTATTTTGCACAAATTGTTTCCCATGGCATGTTTCTCTTTGTTGTAAAATAGTACATAATAACTTTGTTTATCAATGAGTGCACTTGAACATTTAAGAGTTGTGTATTATATTAGATAATTTGTATTTTGTGTATTTAAAACTAAAAGCTGAAAGAGTAGAGAGAGCTGAAAGAGCTGAGAGCTGAAAAGGTTATGATAATGTCATGTATAGCTTCTCTCTTCAGATGACAAGACCTTCACTCACTAGCTATCTCTCCCTGTTGTGTCCTACCTCAGAGCTGTAAAAAGAACATTTCTTGCCCCTTAGTTGTGTTTTCTTCTGGTTGCATAAGATGCAATTTTCCTCCTGGGAGACTCGTTTCCAACAGAACATTTGTTGTCACACCAACTAATTTTTCCAGTTTGCTGTGCCCTGTGCATTGTGTACTTGAGTGTCTCTGTCATGTTCTACATGTAAAATGTGACAAGCCTGTAGATTTTAAAAACATATATATATTTAAATCAATATTAATGGGAAGATGTTTTAGAACACACTGTAACTCTCACATTAATGACCAAATAAAATATTTTCTGCTGTGAGTGTGTGTTTTAGTGGAGTTTTCATTCAATTCACAAAGTGCATAAATGTGAACTGCGTGAAATAAGATGGCAAGAAACCAAATACTTTATCATCAAAAACACCATCTCACACTTGAACACTAAAGGTATCCAGGATATTTGTCAGGGTAGCAGGCTTGGTAGCCAGCCTAGTTTTATGGCCCTTTTCCACTAGCACTACTTGGCTTGACTTGACTCGACTATATACGTTTTTTTCCCCCCCCCCTCTATGGATAATACCTGGTGGGCCTACCTGGTACTTTTTTTGGTATCAGCTCTGGCAAGGTTCCAAGCGAGCTGAGCCAATACTAAAATGTGACGTCAACCAACTGCCAGCCAATGATTGCAATGGGCTCTATGCACAGCTCCACTTACTTCCTGAACTTAAGGCTGTTCCTTTATTTCCTGTATTACATTATTGGACAAACTGATTAATCCAGGTGTGTCTGGCCATTGTGACTAATCAGACACACCTGGATTAATCAGTTTGTCCAATAATCTAAGACAGGAAATGAAGGAGCTGCCTTAAATTCAGGAAGTAAGTGGAGCTGTGCATAGAGCTTGTGTTTGGTGGCTTAACAGAGGATCCAAAAAAAGAGAGCAAGACCGTATAGCAGCCGTGCTATGATGACCCCGCTCCAAGTAGAGTGCAGTCGAGTTGAGCTGTAACTGTGTAATGGAGAAGGGCTATTACTAGCTACATAGCTAGCTACTAAATCTTTTGGAAACTATGCAAAATTAGACAGGTAGCCCAACATTATTTTTACCAGTGTAAATGAAACATTGTGAATTTAACATCAAATTTAATTTCTTTACTCACCATGAGCTGGCTCCAGCGGTGGGAAGCTCTTCCACATCTAGTCTTACTGAAGTTTCTGCTGTTTTTCTCTGCTGCATGTGGTTTCTCTCTGTGAGTGGAGAGTGGTGACTGTCGCGCCATCTTTGTTTTTATACTAATCTTAAAGGAGCATTATCGCAAATACAGCAGTAATAGCATAAAACAAACTGAAATATGGAAAAGATGGGTCGGGGGGAGCCATAACTAAATTTACAAAAAAAATTGCCAACAGTATAGTGTCCGTGGGGCAAATGCAGCATTTGTCTTTGTTATGATCCAAGCCGGCCCGGCGCTTGCTGCGTTCAATTGCACTCGGAACTCGCAAATCCGACCTCCGAACCGGAAAAATGCAACAGTAAATTGTAATGTAGCAGTGTTAGGCTGCTTACAGTCACTGAATCGTCCCACTGCGGTCTGCACGTCACACCAACGATCATACATTTGTAGGAGGAAGTTGCAGTTGCTGTTGTTGCCGTTATTGTGGTTGTGCGCGAGTAGAGCTGCCGCTTCCACTAGCGAGTTTTCTTTTTCCTTTCCCGCGATTGCACGTTCATTCAGCCTGGTGAGGGAGGAGGAGGGAGGAGGGGGGAGGGAGGAGGAGGGGGAGAAGGGGAGGACTAAACGAGGCTCCTCTCTCTCTCTGACAGCTGCCCGCTTGTTTATATCTGATATGCTCCGCCTGGCTCCATCTAGTGGCCGAATTAAGAATTTGGATTTGCGATAATGCTCCTTTAATGCTAATGTTGCCAATGTAGCAAAACAAATAGGATCTCTTTCAAAATCATGAGTTTGGTTTAGATTTATACTGACAGCTAAGCCTTGAAGCCAAATATCACACCTGAAGAAATTGTTAGTTTGCCTTAATTTATTCCATGTGTGGTAGCTGACTGGCATGCACAGTTTCAAAGTTTCTTTAATCTTTAAATCTGTCTCTGAAACACCAGGTTTCTTCTTATTGCATGCTTCTGCTGCCTTACATTGCTGCAGTGTTCTAGTGCAGGAGTGAGGGATGATATGAGAAGAGCACATAGGCTATGTTACACATCAGACCAAATCCCCAAGCGATTACTGCTTCTGTGGGAGGTGAGAGCAGAGTTGGCAGCATTACAGGTCATGCTGCACTTTAAAAGAAGGCACTAATGAATAATTAAAGTCATTAAAAGATAACTGAATTAATCCTGGTAGCTAATGATGTTCAAACTTTTAAATTGATTTTTTGTAGAAAGAAGAAAGAAATCAATAACCTGTTATGTTGCACAAACAAATAACCAATCTAACAATTGTTAATCCGTAGCCTATCACATAAACAAGCTTTGGTCCAAGACAATGATAACATGTATTATAATTAAGATGAGGTACAATATTAATGGAAGACCAGAGAAAAAGTCAAGACACTAATTGGCTTGAAATGTAAAGCTGCACCATGAACAAGCACATTCATTAATGTATACAAAAGGGATGTTTGGTGCAACACTTTCATGTGGTTCCACCAATGTGGAGTCCAAGTGCTACACTGAGGAATATACACATTTGCTAATGGTTGATCAGTCAATGAATTTATTTAATCTAAGTTCCTTAATCACTCTTTATGATGCACTGTTACATTCTCAAAACACTTAGAGCAACACCTTCTCAGTTTAAGTCAAAGTTTCACATCATCTCAAAAAAATCTGATACATTTAGCTGAAGTGTCATTAAATTCATGGCTCTCAAACTATGAAGTGGATTGAGTTATCTGTCATCTTTGTCATCATTTCACATTTTACATCAGCAGACAGATCATTTACAGCTTAATGCAACAAACATGTGTGTACATGTGATACAGTAATACTCATGTAAACCTCCAAAATGTGGTCGAGAACCTCATCAGCCTTAGACAAACAACAACAACAACAACAACAACAACAGCGGTAGCTGTTTGTTTTTTGATTATGTGTGATTTTTACATGTGAAGTCATGTTGTGTTTTGTATTTTTATACTACACACAAAATTGTTGATTTTCAAAATGACTTTATTGTAATTGTCACACAAAAGTTATTATCAAAAGTAAATTCCAAATTTGATTGAAAAATGATTCATGGTGGTGGTTTTATGGTTATTTTGATGGTTATTTTGTCATTATGGCCTCTTCAGCCTTCCGTAGATTTTAGACAACAGAATGGAAAGACACATTGATTGGCACCAACAACATCCCCATTATCAGAGAAGTTAGATGTACTATTATTCAAGGAACAAAGCTTTTACTGAAACACACATCTTACTTGACTTAATGTGAATCCACAAATTGGGGCTAGAGTACAGTATGTGTTGCTTTTTGGAAATGTTAATGTCTTATGGGAGGTAGCGGGAGAAATTACACCTTAGGTTATGAGTGGGATATTTGTACTAACGTCACTGATGACCTTGATGTGTTGGTTCTATGGTTACTCTGGAAACCACGCTGCAATTTATTTTAAATATCATAAAAGCACAGGGAAGTTGAAGGTTCATCATCGGTTGCACTGGTCTACAAAAGACACCTGTTAAACAAGTAGGAGTTTGTAGATGCTCCTTTATGTCCTGCAATTACTACTCCAGACACAATTATCGGAGCAGCCAAGGGAGATTTGAGAAGTGGATCAAAGAGGGTAGCTGGAAGATCTGAATTGTTATCGAGCTCTTCAGGACTGACTTGGTAGCAGGAGAGGAAATGAGATTTCTTAGGTGAGTATTCTACCAGATGTGAATCCTACTGAAAATGCTTTATCTTTTCTTTCTTTTTCTTTTTTTTTTACCTCAGTGTTAAGGGTTTGATGAAAGACTGAGCCAATCTATAGCAGCTATAGCCATGGCTAATAGCCAAAGGTCATAAGATCAATGAGAGAAACATTGGGGGATGCAATTGAAAGACCTGATGCAACTGCAGCTATAGATCCCTTGTTTGTAACATAGTTGGCACTAATGGAGTCAGAAGGGGCATGCTGTTATTATCCAAGATGACTCTACAAGCATTATGCATAAAGGAAATGTTCTTGTTTCAACAGCAGTTTCTGATATAGACAATAAAAAACAGCATTTATTATATCAGGATAAGTTATTGTTAGACAAATGGAAAAAGCAGACACGCTGTTAAATATCAAAGTCCAACAGGTGAAGCATTAGTCTCTCTCTGCGTGGCTGGATCCCTCTCTATGCACCGAGCGACCACACAGCGCAACAGGAGAGGTCATTTCAACATGTCTGATGGACGACTTCTGCTCTGAGATTCTTACTGTTAATTGGCAATTTGTATCGATTTCTGTTGACAGGCACGTAAACAAACATATGACATTCTCGACTAGATATGTAAGAGCTTTACCTGAAATTTAATTTGTGAGGGGATCTGTTTTCAATTTAGTGTCACATGCGGTAAAATTTCTACCAGAGAAACAGCCTCTAATAAATGTCTCCTTCCTCCAAACATAAGTCTTCTTAGTGTTTGACTGTTTGAGGGATTTTGGGATGGGATGTCTTAAGGTAAACTGAGATGGATTTCTTCTTCAGTGTACACTGTGGATACTGATACTAATAATTCCTTTACTACAATATGCAACAAAACAGTTTTCGTTTTTTTTCTCCAATCAAATTAGGTACATACTATCATGACATTAAAATTATTCTAATTAATAGACATTTCGTAAATACAGTAAAAATATATATTCAGAGATTTCTGTTTAAGTTTGAGCAGTGGAAATTAAAAGCATAATTACAGGTTAAAAGTTACCAAATTTAAAATGAAATTATTGAATCCAGTCACCTCCGGGTGGCTTCTCTCTCATTTATTTAAGGTCTGTGTTTGATGAGGCACCATGAGGCAGCTAAGTAGCTAATATTGTGTACTTTACCACACTCAGTGAGGATCAGCACCTGACATTTTCTCTATTTGCATCACCTTCTTTTAATAACATCACAGAATTCATTAGCACACAGTAATAGTAATAAAAAAAAGGCAATGGTCCAAAGTGGTTTGATGTTTAAGCATTTGCATAAATGTTTAGTAGTGAAGTTTACCATTTGATTTATGTTCTTTATAAAGTGTAATATTCTGTCTCTTATATCAGTTAATATTAGTTAATTGAATAATGCTATTTCATTATTAGTTTCAGCACTTTATTATTTCATAGTCTCATCTTATCTTTTATTTGAGTTAATAGTGATTAACATTTTGACTGACTCAACCCATTATTCATTTGGCAGACAATGTGATTTACAATGACAGTGTGGGTTGTTGGATCCCCGATAATTGGCCCCTTAGTAAGGCTTGTTACTGGACCAGCTCTCCGTTTAAAGGGTCCTTTATATCCACCTTTTTCCGAACGTCAAAAACGTAAGCTGGTTTTACTCTTCTGGTGGAATTGAATGTTTACGTTTCCATGGTTTCAGTAGTCTTTTTTTTTCCATTGAAAATCTGTAAAACGCATGGATCATCACGCCAGCTTTTAACAATGGATATCACACAAATGGACATTCATTGTTAAAAGCCAGCATTAATAGATCTATGCGTTTACCACAACTATGACAACTACTGAAACCATGGAAATGTAAACATACAATTCCACCGGAAGAGCAAAACCAGCTTCCGCTTTTTGACGTTCGGAAACTTGTGGATAGTTCTAACAGGTTCTGACCTGAGTAGAAATTCTAAAGAATGCTGGTGACAAGGAAACTCACCTTCATCCAGATGTCTATCCCACTTCCCCAAGCCACTACCCCTGGTAGAGCAGCTCAGCCCAGAAAAGTTTCCTGACACGTCCATTAACGGCAGCTTTCTGCTTATGATCTGGGCTCTTGTTTTTGCTATGTTAAAATTAAGGGTTTGGAAGATAACTCTAGGGACCTGTCGCAGACCGATAATAAAACCAATATCTTGCAAACCTCACTCTCACTTCTGCCTGTGTCTGTTTCAAGCGGAAGTGCATTTCCTGTTCTAAGTTTAGCTGCCACTGCTAGACACAGAGCCCTGGTGACCTCGACCTCAGCAGATTGGAATAGTTAAGAATCTGAATTCTCCCTAGTCTCAATAAAAGGAAATGTTCTCTTGTCTTTCGATTGAATTTTTATTGCAGGAATTTAGCAATGACAAAGCAGCATCAGAGAATATGAACTCATTACATCTCATCAATCAGACAGCCTATCAATTTAACCCTGACCCTAATGAATAATAATAAGGGGGGTTTGATCTGGATGAGGGGCTTGGCCCTGGTCTAAGGGAAACCAATCTTTACTGGGCTGAAAAAACCCAAAGAGGGATCTGGACTTAAAAACCCTGTCTTCACCAGGCTGGAGTAACCCCCAAAGGGTAATTGCAGCTCTGGACCCAGAGGGCTTCTCTTCACCAGGCTGATGAATCCTCAGAGAGGAAACACCCACTCTGGACTTAGTAGCTCGATCTTCACCAGGACGAGAAAACCTCAGAGGAATAGATTCAGCTCTGGGTTTAGAAAGATCATGTTCACCAGGCTCAGCCAACCCCAGTGGCAAGGAGACCCAATTCTTGGGGTCCTCGCAGGCGGATGGTCCGTCCAACGCTGTACACTCAGCTCCAAGTGCAAAGGATTTAATAGACAACGTTTCGGCCAGCACAGGGCCTTTGTCAACTCATGATATGACTTGACAAAGGCCTGTCTATTAAATCCTTTGCACTTGGAGCTGAGTGTGCAGCGTCTTCCCTTTCTTACAATTACCTAATATGCCCCAACCTTTGCCACACTACTCTCACTACTACCTCTAATGGTTACAGCCATCATTTCATCATCTCATGGGTTTTAACACAAATCTTGTAATAGTAAAAATCACATAAGACTTTATCACCCTAACCTTACCATTAGTTACAATTGTAGATCACACATGACTATCTTTCCCTATCCTTACCATTGGTTGCATTAAGCAAAAATCACAATGATTATATTACTCCGAGCTGCTCCCTCTCTCCTCCTTGAGGCCAAGCCCCAGAACCTCAATATTACTTGACTTCCCCTCCTTGAGGTCCGGTGCTTCTTCTCCTTGGCCAGTGGGGGCCAGGCTGGTGCCAGGCTGGGGCGAGGCCGACCCCTGCTTCCTCTCTTCCCTCTGTGGGTAGGTGACCCACTCCCTCCTTACCCTGCCTGGATAACCATGCCTCCTTCCCTCCTCGCGCCGTGGATAAGCATACCACTTTCTTCCTCCACCTGGTGGGAAGTTGAACTTCCTTCTCTCCTCTCTTGGTGGATAAGCATGCCGCTCTCTTTTTCTGACTCTCCCTTGTTCTTCAACTGGGTTTGCTCTGGGATAACGCTCCCCCTTCCAGATACATTTCCCATCCATCAGATGCGCGGTTATAACAGCATACCCCTCAGGATGATCCCACCTGACGTGGTAGAGTTGGTAGAATACTCCCCCTCCTTCAAGTCCCCACTCCATGGGACCTTCTATTATATTTGGAACTGCAACCTCGTTCATTGTAGCTCCTCTTGATCGCCCAACCCATCCTCCAAAGCATACGTCTGGCAGATCCTTGCGACTGAGACACCTGAGGGATGTTGGCGGTACCCCAGGGGATGCCTTCTGGCGACATGAAGTGCACCAATAATTCAAGATGAGGCCCCACAGGATCTTGGCCTCATGCAGGGAGCCCTTACAGACCAGGCAGGTAACTTGGCTCATGGTTGGGTAGGATTCAGGTTTTGGCTGAGCAGTCATGAACTCCCTGGTATTTTTCAGTTGGATTCTTCTCTTGCTGACAATTCTTGGTGTCCTTGCAGGTGGATGGTCTGTCCAACAACACTCTTGTACCCGGTCCTGATCACACCAAACCCCCTGCCGACTGGCCTTTTATCTGACAGAATCAGCCAACATCCTTCCACAGTTTCACAGATTGATTTCTCCATCAGCCTGCACTAGATACCGCCCCTTATATGGTCAATCATCTCTTCATCTCTCCATTGCTCCATTGTCTAACCCCCCCCCCCAAGATTTTCAAGTGCTGCCACCATCACAGTCACAGTCCATCTCATGTCACAATTACCTTATGCCTCAACCTTTGCTCAACCCTCTAATAGTTACAGCCATCATTTCATCATCTCACAGGTTTCAACACATATCTCACAATAGCAAAAAGACTTTCTCACCCTAACCTTGCCATTAGTTACAATTGTAAATCACACGTGACTATCTCTCCCTATCCTTACCATTGGTTACATAAAGCAAAAATGACATATTGATTATATCACCCCTCTCTTCTCCTGGAGGCCAAGCCCCAGAACCTCAGTCTTACTTGAAAGGGTCAATGCCCCAACTTCCTGTGTGTTAAAAGTGCATGAACCAGTAGGCTACATTCACTGCAGAGAAAGCTGTGGCCTGGTGGACTGAGGTCAGAAACACATGCCGCTGAGACAGCAGCATACAAAACAAATGGTGTTTACTGGCAGGTCGGCGTGCTGCAGAGAGATCTTATCAACAGTACCACAAAGAAACAACAGGCAGCGGAGTGAAGTCACACTGTGTCTTTGAGAGTATAGACTTTAAAAGAATTGCATCAAAACACCAGTGCTTGTACTTTTGGCTGCAGCAAATAATTGAGTAGAGACATTTTAATAATGTGAAAAAAACAACCCAATTAATGGTAATTTACTTGAGTGAACTTCATGAGCTAGCTATAGATATTAACAGTGTGGGTGAACAATCATTAGTCCCATATGAGGTTTACACTAAAAAGCACTGATCTAAGACAACATACTGTAGCAGCAGCAACGTGGCCTTGTTTGCTCTGAGCATCCTGTCAGAGGTATGTGTTGATTAGCTTGTATGAGCCAAGGTAAAAGCAGCAGAATTCTCGGTAAACGCTGCAGGAAACGATCACTGCAGGAAATCATTATTTATTCCAAATCAATACGTAACAGCCAGAGAAAGACAGAGCTGTATGTACAGCGCTGTTCCTCTCAGATGATGGATCAGTGCAGGTTGTTCAAGAGGATTTCTGTTCTCTACACAGCTACATCTCTAATGTTAAGAAAACACATTTATCAGCAGTTCATTTTTTCTAGCATATCTTTCAATAGTTGATACACTTGATACACATTAGTGTATCTATTGTTAGAAAACTAACAGCGCCATCTCCTGTTTGCAGCAACACACTGCAGTTATGCTCAGCTTTACAAAACTAAAACATACAGAGCTCACCATGATGTAAACACATATGAGGAGCTGTTGAATTCTGATATAAATTAATATATTTTAATTAAGACAAGTCACCACCACCATCACTGCACAGACCCATAGACACAGACACAACTCAAACGCTGGTTTATTGCATGTATTTATTGTCCAGGTACCTTTAAACGGTAACCATGCTAGTTAGTTAACAGAGACAGGTCCAGGGGACTGAATGTGCTGACTTGGTCTGCTGGTTGACGAAAATTTCAAATTGTACATATTTACACAGATAAGGTGGAAGATAGTGACAATCGTTGAACAGGAATAACATTGCAAAAAACAATAATACAAAGAAAAAAAAAAAAGAGAGACATCTAAACAAACATAAAGCTATTCCCTGGCTTTTATGTCCCCACATCTGTCAAACTGCAGACATCATTAGCATAATAATAAAAGGCACTCTGATGTTTTATGTACATTTCAATGCTCTTAAATAAGGGAAGTTCGCTTTTGGGGCTTTCACAGTAAGAATCATAACAGATTTGACACTAAAAGAAATAAACAATGAAAATTAAAATAAGTATATAACTTGATCATATACTTAAAAAATGTATAACTCAACAGGCAAAGAAACAAAAGGCAAATGCACTATATTAAACTGATTTAACTTAGGGGAATCTCAACAACAATGATAGTTTTAAACAAAAAGATTCTCTTTACACTGGGTTTCTGTGCAACAACACATACAATACAGCACTCTGGATTGAAGGTTCACTCATCTCTGTCTATTATTCCATCACAAAAAAGGCTTCTATTAGAGCACATTCCTCACTATGGGCTCTGGCACAATGATGAGGTGCACAAACAAAAAATGAGAGGTGGCCTTGAATCTTAATATCATGTTACACCCAACGCAGCAACACCGTACCCGTGCTTTCAATCTCATTTCGTGTGCTATTCCAATGCAGAAGTGTTATTTATATTGTCAAATGGAGTAGGCAGCAAATTTAAATTGGCTGTGACATTTATGTTTATTTTTCTGCTCTTGCAATAATAAAAAGATGTGAATGACCTGTGAACTTCATGGAGCGTTTCATCTGAATGTTGATGATGTTTTCAAAACTGATGCTCGTATCCTGTTGCATCACAAAAACCTGCAATCATACACAACTTACTGCAAAAAAAAGAAAAAAAAAACTAAAAAAAACATTCTGTCCTTTTTAATGCAAGAGCATCAATGATTTCACATAAAAAAATAACAACAATAAGTGCGGAGAACTATCAGTGTGAAAAGGGTCACTCAAAACTGTACCCACAATCTACTTGTTTTTCTCTTTGGTGTAACATGATCCATCAAAGGTAGATCGTTTGCACTTGACAATTCATTTCTGCCAGGCACGAGATGTAGCTGTGGTAAGCTAGAGAAGGCTACAGATCAGAAACCAGTTCTTAGCACAGCCCTTTCTTAACAGATCCATCATCTAAGCAGTGATTTAGAGGTTTAAGATGGTACGTCTTGGGGAATAGCAGAAATTCATGTGTGCGGATCTGAACGTCGGAAAAAGAAAGTGGCTGTAAACATAACTTTGATTTGTCAGTGTCTGTTGCTTCTCATCAGTTCCCATAGATAATATGGAGAAATCCATGTCTCAACCCTCCTGCACACTGTCAGGGGGTGGGGGTGGGGAGCGAGAGAGCACTTCCAGTGTGTTGAAATAAGCCTTTATGTGGTCTTCATTGCACAAATGGGATGACATTCACTGGCCTTCTCATTCAAATGCTGTGACCTCAGGTCCAACGACATTTCTGTGCTACAAGCATGACCTTGGATCTAAGGAGGACAATCTGCTCTTCTGTTGCAACATAACAACAGCTCTAACCTCTGATGCTAAATGTGGCACTTGACGTGAGAGACTGAAAATGTAGTCACTTAGTGTTATAAGGGAAATCATTAAATAAGCTGATGGGATGGCGGGGAATCAACCATTGTCTTTGCACAACAAGCGCTACGTCTTCAGGGCACGTTAAAGGCTGCAGTGACTCGCTATCGGAAAGTTACAAGGCTAGCTGGTTAGCATGCTAACTTCAAGATTCTTCAAGTCTGAGGATTCTTCTAGATCAGCAAGTTGACGCTAATGTTAGCTAAGTAGTGACAGCTGAACTTACAAATAACTTGTTTATGAGAAGGTCAAATTAGTGATCCATAATCAGAAATCAGGATTCTTCCCTAAAACTCGACAGAATCCCAAAGGAAACCTAAACCCAAAGGAAATTTCAAGATGTTGAGTAAACAAACAAATTTGAACACTGTTCAAATATTAATGCACTGTTACTTTGATTTAACAAACAAGTGAGTAAACCGATACCACAGTTTGTTTGTTGTGGGACTCTCCATTTTCAGTGCAAGAGTTTCTCCCACTCCTCCTGCAGGTAACTTAAAGGTTCAGACACACGTTTGAAAAGATTCACCCACAGGCTTTCAGTGATGTTCAGGTCAGGTGAGTGTGACAGCTGCTTTTTGAAGGGGGTTTTGAGGTCTGCTTTGCATCACTGTTGAAGTTCTGAAGAAAGAAAAAGCTTATTTTCGGTTTCAATTTCTTCACTGGCTGGAGGACATTTGTATGTTGATATTCAGTGCAATCCCTTCTTCTTCCCTCTGCCTGTGCAATGTTTCCTGTGCCACTAGATGCCACACAACCCTGGAGCTCAATTTTTCCACCCTGGTGTGTAACACTTGACAAGGTGTTCGTTTCTTCAAATGCTGCATAGCTCTAACACAAGTTCTCCAGACAGTTCCATGCAAGATTTCTGTTTGTATCTGTAGTCTGTGCTATACAATAAACTCCTAGGTCAGATAAAACCTTCCTGCAGTTTTTTTTTTGTGGTCATGGTGTTGTTTTGCAGATCCTCCAACACATTGATATCTGCTTATAGACTCCCCTGAGTCCATAGCTCAAAGGAGTCTAAGTATTTAAGCAGCAATAGGCTCATTAGACTTTTGTGCACATCACAATTGCATTTTATTTTTTGAGATGCATGAAAAAAAAACAGTAACAGTGCATTAACCTTAATTTTTTTCTTAAATTGTCTTGGCTGGAGGGACTGTATTCACCTTTTAGTTCAAATCAGCACAATATATGGATACTTGTGTGTATAGACTACTTATTTTAAACGTTACTTGGGGCATACATATCAATGTATAATGTAGATTTCGGATTAGGGCTACAAAATTAAAAAATCAGCTTGCATAGATATTCACCTGGTGATTTCATATCATCATCATATATCTTTTTTTTTTCACTGCATCGTCTCATCTTCCGTTTTATTCCGAAAGTTTGCTTGACACTTCATATGAGTGGGGTAAAAACAATCCAGTTGAACACTGCAGCTATCTGCTACATTTACACATAGAATAAGCCAAATTACCAGAAGAATACAATAACCTGTGCAGTACATGCAGTAATTCAACCTAATAAAACAGCCTTGGAATAAATAATAGCTCTGTGAACTTATAATGAAACTGATTCCATTCTTAGATTGGATTATACTTTAATGTCTCAAAGACACTGTGCTGTTTTAGTAGATTGCACTGGCCTGTACAGAGGTTTCTAATGTTCTGGTCACTCAGTGTTTAGTGCTTTAGAAACTCATGTAGCAGCCTAAACTGAGACATAGTCAGTGGTTTACAGTGGAATAAGCGTGCCATAATTTCCATAAATTAAGAATTGGTGAGCGAAGCGATAAAACACTAAGAAGAGCATAAATATTAGAGTCCATTGAACTCTCACGATAAATGGAACAAACAAACAAAAATTAAAATAGCCCTATAAAGGATCTCGATCGTCTTTAACAGGGGCGACACTCCTGCTTCCATAGGATTGAAAATGAGCATTTTAAATACTTAAATAGATATAAAATTTTTGTTATCTTTTAACACAAACTGTACACATCTGGTACCAATACATATAAAAATTACAAGTGCGATTACTTTAGAAAGGACACCTTCTGATACATCATATCAAAAATATGTAGCTTTAGTAGCACTTTTGTTCTCCTTTCATCTAGTAAACTTTACAGTTCTACATTACACTCCAAAGACGTGAATGAGGTCTTTTTTTTTTCTCCTTGTCGCTGCAGTGGAGTTAACACACCATCAAAAATGTCACAGGTCGCCTGCTCTGACCGCCACCTTCACTTGTATCACCTTCTTCTCTGCTCCTCTGTTCTTCATCTCATATCACTTCCTCTTCACCATCTGATCACTTCTGTGTCCGTCACACCTGGGTTTTTCAGCCGCTTCCTCCTCCTATGTGCACTTCAATCTATTTTTTCCACTTTCCCGATAATCTTCTCCTCGAAGATGGGCAAGATGGCGTCATCTTCACGTACCTCTTCGAACACAACCCCACAGTCGAACTCGTCACTCACCTTCTTGAAATAATACCTTGAAAAGATGAAAAAACAAAGTTTAGGTCGGCACCTGATCTACACTTAAAGTGTCTCCAGCACCAGTTGATCAAATTTACTGATTGATTTTTGATTTTTTTCATCTTAAGGCAAATAAATTGAATAAGTTATATATTTTTCATGAGTAGATTAACACACACCAGGCATAACACTATGACCTCATAATGTGTTGGTCTGCCTTTTGCTGCCAAATAGGCAACAAACTGCAATGCACTCTGTATTCTGACAACTGACAATCAGAACCAGTATTAACTATGAACTACTGTTCCTTCCTTGGACCACTTCTGATCCTGACCACTGCAGACTAGGGACACCCCATAAGAGCTGCCGTTTTTGAGATGCTCTGACCCAGTCGTTTTTCTGCTTGTAACACATCAACTTTGAGGACAAAATGTTCACTTGCTGCCTAATATATCCCACCCACTAACAGGTGCCATTATGAAGTGTTATAAGGGATATTTATTTCATCCTCATATATCAAGTTTTAACAAAAGTTTCAATTCATGACATTATGGCCACTGACAGGTTAAGTCATGTAAGAACTGAGACCTTGACCGTGTAAAACATCTTCACAGCTTTGTTGAAATTCCTCATGTGAAAATTCAGACCTTTAACTAAAACACTGTTCCTCTGGGTTTTCAACCTGAGATACAGACCAAACCAAACCTGCGCATCATTCAAGGTTTTTGAACGATATGTTTTTATGAACACCTGGTTTTTTATAAGCTCGGGAATAGCAACAGCTCCCAAGGATTTAAACCTTGGGAGCTCACACACTGAGGAAGACACGAGTCGAGGTATTACCAGTGAGGTATTAAAAGTTTGTAACGAAAGACATACCAGAGCGTTGCTGGCTTTTTCTCGTTTATACTGTTGTTCTGTGGCTGAGCAGACTTTTTTTTCCTTCTTTTTTGAGAGTGTGTGTTTTCTTTCTTCATTCACTTTGTTATTATTCTATCTGAGAAACAAAGTCACCTGTGGTCAAATTACTATGGCTGGTTCTATTGTCCCTTTAAATGGTTGTTCACCTGCTGCAGTCTAATTTGTTAGTGAAAATGGGACATTTTAAAATAGAAAATATTTTTTCACTGTGTGCCTGTCATTCAGGATGCACATGAACCCGAGGGCTCTCACCTGTAATTTCCTTTCTTTGTTAGCAGCTCCTTGAACTGGCCCAGAGTCACGACTCTCCCTTTGACCGACGTCCTGTACGGTATCTGCTCCTCACAGAAGTAATACGCCACCACAGTGTTTTCACAGGGCTGCTTCTTACTGGCTTTGTGTCTGCAAAAGGAAAAAAAAAAAAACACAACACAACTTAGAAAACCGGAGACCTTCCCATGTGCAGATACATTTAGAATCAATGGGAATAGGTTCATATAGACAAGAGTTTGCTAAAGGGAACCACAGTTATATGCTCAAAGTGTGTGACTGTGTAGGAGGGGAGATGCTGACAATGATGCAAAATCTCACTGTGCTTTAAAAAATAACTCAGAAAATGAGAGGAATAAATAAACACATGGAAATGATATGAAGACTGAGGGCTTAGGTCATTCCATACTTTGCATCTTGAAGGGTGAACTTTGAAATCAATATCTACAATTACAAGCGGGAGGAGTGAAAAGACAAGAGGCTAATGTCATCCTGGTTCACATGCTTTTGAACAGGTTAGACGGGTTATGAGTTTTTGATTAAAACCGGACCAGTGAACAGAAAACAATTGTCTTTTAATAATCAATTGTAGCATAAACAGCACTGAGGCTATCTCAGGACAGACTACATGGGAAGTAAAGAGGAAAAACAGCCAAGAGTGGTAAAATCGAAAAAAGAAAAGAAATTGATTAGCGCTGTATCAACAGGATTTGTGGCAGAAAAGACAAGAAATTAACTGAAATGAAGCATAAAAAAAACTCTCTACAGATTGTGCAGCGGACGGTTTTTCACATTTTTATCCCAGTTTTGAAAGTAGCTTAAAATGCAGCATTGAGAGAAGGTCAGTGGATTATTGTGAGCATGTGGAACACTGTTCCTGGAAAGCCATGCTGCTGCTGCTGCTGCTGCTGAGTTCAAACGCTATTTTTAGACAGTTAAAGCACCGAAATCGAGGTCCTGTAGTCGAGTGCATTGACGTAGCGGTGAAAATTGAATGAGCAGACACATAGCTCATATTCTCATGGAATATTGATCAAGCAGAGAGGTTATTTAGTATTTGGGTGAACTTTAAAAATGCTCGCAATCTGTTAGTGCAGGCTGGGTAAATGTTTCAGCTAAATGGGTGTACTCTCTATCACTTCCTCTGCCTGGGAGAGGCTCTGCTCTGAAATAATGGTGCTGGGTGTGCCAGGATGCACAGCCAGATAACGTTATCTAACCAACTTGAACGGCTGCGTAAATGCATCTGCTTCTGTCACCGGAAAGTAAACCCATCTGTGCTGAAATTACCAGGTGAACAATGGGTTCAGCGGAGAGCGATGGAGCTACTTAAAGTACCGCCATCCAAAGTGGTGGCCAGCCAGCCAGCCAGCCAGCCAGCCAGCGGTGAGGCGGTCTGGGTTCAGCCGAGTTAAAGAGACAGCTGAGTGATGTCAGTGGAAGTCAATTAGTCAACGTATTATGCAACAATTACATCCATCTGTCCTGGAAATTAAAGCTGACAGCCATCAGGAGGTGTCCAATTTTGCTGCTGGCCTAAAAAGGGCACACCATTTTCACGAGAGAACATTATGGTAGAAATTCTGCTCAAATTTAGATAAAAACAACCTTGTGTGACACACAGCTTGTGGAGGCAATTACGTTCCTTTAACACTCTCCATCAGCTCTCACTTTCTGCAATTTGCTAAAGTCAAAATTGAACACGTCACACACACACACACACACACAAGGTGTAAATGTCCATCTACTTTGAAAATATGAATTAAAGATGCTGTTTATGAGTCCATGTTTTTATGTTTCCTGCAGCATCAGAGTGATGTGAGGGTTGTTTATACGTCAGGGTGTCGACTGCAAACAGGCACTGCTGATGGCTAATTTAGCAGACTTTAGACTACACCTGGTAAATGGACTACACTTACAGTATATCACACTTTTCTAGTCTTATTGACCAATAACAGCACTTCATCCATTCACACAACACGTTTTCTTCCCCACATAAACGCAAAATCACACACTGACGTTACATCAGGGGTGGTAAAATGACTGATAGGACAGATCCTTCTTGGGGTAAAAAAAATACTTTACCCGAGGGTACTTTGACATGGAGCTGGGAGAGGTGGGAATTTAACCACCAACCTTCAGGTTAGTGGACAAAACCTAACTACAGAAGCTGCCCCTTCTTCTTCTGAGGGCAGAATCTACACTACAACGCACCCGGGTGCAGATCAATAGAATAAAATAATACATAAATAAATAATTGTTTATTGTTTCTACATTTTTAAGTTGCCTTGCTGGACTGGCGCCCTGTGTCTTTTTTGTTTTTGCTACTGTTGCTACACGTATTCAAATATATTTTTTATATCTCACACTGACTCTTTCTTGTCAATTTCTGTCCAAACAAACAAACACCACCACTGTGTCTTTTTATCCAAATTCCACTCTCTCAGCTGTGCTTTTTTTCCCTGACATCTCAGAGTGCGGATGCTGGAGGTGGTGTGAGGTTCAGACGGTCTTTTGTGATCCGAGCGCTGAAGGACCGACCCCTCGGTGCTCGCAGGGTCTGACCGGAGGCTTCGCCCACTGGCACAGCCATGTAACCTGCCTTTCATCTGCCTCTTACACAGTTCCCCTCCATCTGTTAAGTACCCATCCTAGACGGCAGTCAAACATCAAACAGAAAACATGTTTCTGACAAAACATCAAAAAATAATCCTCTGGCCGGTCCGGCCTCTGCATGAGCACAGAAAATATCCACTTCTCCTTAGTCTGTGATCATTTCTTTGGGATATAACAAGCCAGAGATCTGACGTGTTGTTATTCATACCGATTCTACGTTCGTTAGTAGCTTTTTCTCAGCTGTTGCCAGATGTGTGTTAAAATCAGACAAGATTTATTATCAAGTAGTTATGTCAGAGGTATAAAAAATAATGATGCAACCAACCAATGTCTATTGCAAGATTATTAATGTTAAGTATAGCAAAAATAACGAAAACTTAGTGAATTGAATCTCTAGAGTTTGATGTTTTTTTTTCTATATTCCAATCCTTACTAAGACCAACTAAACCTGCATCTCACCTTAGACACACGATTACACACACACGGCACCTACGATTGCATCTTGTGTGTTTACAAATTTATGGCCATATTCAAATTCAACCCTTTTGAATCTAACCCCTGACAAAAAAAAGAAAAACTAATGCTGAAACTAATGAAAACTAAACTAAAATTAAGAATTCTAAAAAAAGATAAAATGTAAATTATACAACCAAACTGGCATGAAATTCAAATTGAAAACAAAAAGTCAAAATGAAATGTCCTGGGTGACTAAACTACCAGTAATGAGAATGGGAGGGAGGGTGGGATGCTGTGACTATGCGGTGGGGGTGGGGAGAGAAGTTACTGGTAAAACACAGTGGACATACTCGGGCTCGGAGAGCTCGCTGTCAGAAACGGCGGGCACCACGCTGAGTGGAGGGAACAGTGGAGGCCTGACCGCGGTGCGACCCCTCTGGATCACCTCCATCACATACCTGAGGGACCCAACAACCCCAGCAGTTAGACACAGAGCGGCGCTCAGGAGCACAAAGGCTAAAGAACAAAAGGCGTTACTCTTTTATTTTGGTTAAATAACTACTCTTTTATTTTGGTTAAATAACTAACTGACAGGACAGATCATCGTTCCCCTGCACTGGTATCTATGGCGATGGCGCACGTCTGTCTAATTATTACCTTTGCTTGGGCTGTAAAGTTCCTGACTTGATCTTCTCCTCTTCCAGCCGCCGGCAGACCTCCTCCAGCTGGGTGAGGGGGCTGGGAGCCGGGTTGGGGGGCATGGTAGGGTCCTGGATGAAGGGGTGAGACGGCTGCACGTTGTTCCGCAGCTGAGCGCTGACGCCTGGGAACGCCGAGCCCGACCTCTCCACCGAGCTGAGACGGGATCCATCGTGGCCCGTGGTCCTTTTGGACCCTGTGACGCTCCTAGAAGAAAAAAAAGACATGAGACACACTTATGGATGTTTGGAGAAAACACAGAAACTGAACTGTTGCAATAGAAGAAGAAAACTACTCTCCAAGGTGACACACCCAGTAATGTTTCAGAGAACAGACAGTGATGAAAAGAAAAAGAAAAGATAGATAGACTAGCGGTATCCACTGCTATTTTGCTTGTTTGTTTACTATTTACTTATTATTTAACTATTTTGTTTATTATATGTTTCATCATTATTTTGAAATAGAGTATAACATTGGTGTTAATGTAATGTAAGCCAATGCAATTATAACTATAGAAAGGGGCAGGTACTATAAGTTTTTCTTCATCCTGCTCCTTTTCATTTATAGTGACTTAGTGTACATTATGTAAATATGTGCAACCGTGTGAAGTATGTAAACCATGAATGGAACAAAATGAAATGAAATGAATACACTCAGATAAAGTCGACTGTCACCACTGACCCATATGGGCTCCTCTTGTGTTGAACCATTTCCTTCTGTCCCTCCATCAGCCACAACAGGATCTTCTGGTTCTTCTCGATCTCCTCTCCAGGCCCCAGCATGTCATAAGGCCGCACATCCTCTCCTTTCTTGTACACTCTTTTACACTGAGCTCCGCCTTTGCTACTGGAAGAAAACAACTTGTGTAAGAAAAAGACATTCTGGATGCATTCATGCCACAACAAGGAAGTTAATCCTCCTTCATACCTATACCCTGGATGCTCCATGGGGCTGGATCCCATGCCATCGGCGTAGCTGCGAGACTTTGATCCATAATGACTCGTCTCCGCGCCCCAGGGAGAGCCGCCGTGCACGCGCATGGCCGCCTCGGCCTCCACCTGTTCTTTGGGCTTCCCTCCGCCCGCGTGGTGGATGTGGTGCACGTGCTTGTGGTGGTACAGGTGGCTGCTGTCTCCCTTAACACCATGCCTGGACGGGTGTTTACCCTGGCCCGACGACAGCGGCCAACTCCCGACTCCCGGCGCTTTCCCGCCCGGGAAACTGTCCGGTGAGCGCGACTTGGGAGAATGGCGGCCCGTCCCTGGCGACTGACAGCCGGGAGTCCTCATGACCCGCTGGACGTGGTCGTCCAGGATGCTCTCGGGGTTTTCCTCGTGTGCATCTCTGAGAATGGGACCACTGTAGGTGGTGTCAGCGTAGCGGGGGTTGTAATTCTGCGGATAAGCACCAGGGGGGAACCTGTGACCAGGTAATGATGAGGCTGTGGCCACGACGACTTCATCACCGTCCTCTTCCTTCAATACAGAAAAACACAAAACATCAGTGCGAGAAAAAGAAATGACCCTGGATAAAAAAAACCTAGAACAACAAACCTGTTCATGTGAGTAGGGCATGAATACCAGTTCATATACACGGTGCTGTTATCTTTATATGTTCCATTCACAATCTGATGAATACCTACACTATATTAAATATGTTTATATGCTATTTCATCTTTAAAAACCGATTTCCTGATGCATTTGACAAAACTGATTTTCTTTCCTAAGGGTGCATGTTGTTCTCATTTCAACCTGCAGGTGGCAGCTTTTCTCTGCATGTCCAGCTCTCATTCTCACTGCAGAGGTTTGCAGACAAACCCCAACAATACAACGGTATGGGTTAGATTCAGGGCAGCATGCATGCACACAGCACATTCTCGTCCATGTAATGACAAGTGAAAACCAATATAGCCTCGGCTTTGACAGAATCTGCCCCGGGGGGTGGGGGGGGGGGGGTGAAATCATGCGGGTCGGCTGCTGCAGGCATTCAGAGCAGGTTTTTTGATAAGCAGGGCCTGTGGGGAGTGGAGGATGTGCAGTGATGAAATAAAACGCAGCGGTGGATGGAGAAGTGCAGCCGGTCAGATTAGTGTTTGCTGACAAAATTATGAGAAAATGAAATTCCAAAGCAAACTTTTTTTTTCTCCCCCCCACAGCTAAATATTTCCTCCATGTTTTTTTTTTAAAAATACAGCTGGAGTAGTGAGCACCATACGGCGGAGCTTTTATCTGAGCTGCGTCCTGTGTAAAGTTAGGAACACTTTGGCAGAGAGGGAGGAAGGGGAGAGAACAAAGAGGTATAGTGGAAAGACAACAGTAGGTAGGGCTTTCACTTTTATTTTCCAGCCAGCTCATGGCCAAACTTTTCATGTCAGTGATGTTAATAATGAAATAAATCTTCACTTGTGAACGTGCCAAAAAAAAAAACAACAACCCAGAGTTTGTGATTGCCCTGCACTGCACTGTCCATTTGCTATAACCACATCAAAGAGGAGGTATTCTCAGCACTGTTCCTATAATCTGAACTTCCCTGTTCCCCTCACTGCTTTCTTAAATCCAAGAAACGCTCTGAAAGACGCAGCTCGCAGCCAAATGTTTTTCATTTTTTGGCATGTTTTTTTAATAACTGATGCGTCTTTGTATCTCTGCACCGGCTCCAGATATCTGCATTCGCTGAAGCCCACTGGAAGATATTCATGGAACCGTGACATCTTCATTTAAACACATTTTCTGTCCTCTTTCTCCATCTGAACAGAAAATTTAAATAATAAAAAACCAACCTTGCCAAACAATAGCTCTACAAGTTATCTTAGGTGGTGCACAGGGATTTAGTGATGATATGGTAGCTAAAGCTCGTCTCCACAATACTATGCCTCTCATTATGAAGCAGCGACAGTGCACATGCTTGCATGCTCCGTTATCTTGTTAACACCAAATAATAAAAGCGATTCAGAAGGAGCGTCGGACATCCTGTTCACATGATCTTTCCGTCATTCATTTATTTATGTGAATAGCGAACTGCTGCTGCTCTTTGTGTGTGTGAATTATCCAGGGCAGAGCTGAACCACAGGGGCCCTTGTTCCACACAATGATGTTAGGTGAAGCTGTAATTTCCTCCCTAGCCGAGCCGAGTTCCTCTCGTCGTCCCTGATCGTTTTCTCCTGGCTGTAAAATGATAACATCAATCTTTGACCGGATGATGGATTTTTATGCAGCAGCAGAAATCCTTGGTGGATTATAGCCATATTATTTTAATACCGCTGATATTACGGTTAAAAAGAGCTGAGCCCTGAGTTCACGTCCTGTTCCAGATGCACAGAAGAGTGTCACTTGATGAAGGCAGTCGGGTTTTCAAGCGTGCCTCCAGGTTTAATAAAGCAAAACCTCTAACTGTGCGATGGCAGCTTCGCTCCCGTTTCGGGGGGCCAAACCGCACGGACCGTCCGCCTTGAGACTTGATACTTGGCTCGGCGCACTGACGGGAGTTTTCGTTTGTGGCTGCAGCGACCATTTCATCGCCGTTCAAGTGACATCAAACAGGCGGCGCATTGTTCCAGGCTTACAAGTGGGCGAGTGTGCAGGTGCTCCATCCGACTGATCCGCGTAGCCAGATCGCTGACAGGCCAAGGACGGCGTCCTCCAAGTGATTCATGTGTTTTTACTCCCCATTCAAATGGCTGGCCTCATTAATTTCATTAAGGCCAGACGGATTTAAGTGTCCTTTGTTGGTGGAAACTTTAAGCCCAGCGGCCAGGCACACATCTCACTCTCTGGCTTTGGAGGCACCTACTGATACTCCACAACCCAAACTGGCTCCTATTCATCTAGCTGTGGTCACATTTTTTATTATATCATTCTTTTATTAAAGCATATTAAAGTAAAAAAAAAAAAAAAAGTCCTCTGATATTAACATTTGAAGAATGAGTTTTTTTTAAATGAGATCACAGCAGCTCTGAGCAGAAGCTTTCCACTCAATTTGACTTTCATCATAAAACCTGTTCTTGAGCTACAGAGCTACATTTTTAATGATCAGTTAATTGTATTTGGTCATTTTATAAGCAGAAAATAGTCAAAATCTGAAGACGCCACCATGGGCTATGGGGTATTGTGATTATTTTCGGAGTTTTCCACTATTTTCTTATCAATATAATCAATTTATCAGGAAAATTTCCTTTCCCCCCCCCTGGCCTATAATATTATTCAGCCTGTGTCACCAAAGTTAACATGGTGTCAGTAATATTTAAATCCTGAGAGACAGACACACATGTCCTCCTTCTGTTTTCACAGACAGTTCACACATGGTTTACACTTTAAACGGCCAACGTACCAGTCGAACTCTCTTCAGCCGCTCCTCCAGCTTCTCCTGAGCCTCCCTCTCCCTCAGCACGCCCTCCAGTCTGCTGATCAGCTGTGCAGCGAACTTCTCTGGCTCCACATGAATGTCCTTTGGAATCCGGTTTGTGCGCTGAGGGGGAGAGAGAGAGAGATGTCGTACTGTTAAGCGTATTTCTGCCACCGCTGCATTACTGTCGACGCCATACGGGCCGTTTTACCACCCTGTCCTCTTGACATCCTGTCATTCTGCGTCTCTTCTGTCTGTGCCACTGTGTTAATATGTAACTCATCAAAGCCACTGAAAACCGTTTATAGACCATTATCACCAAATTGATTTTTTTCCCCCCTTCATCTCTCCTGCAGATGACCCTATTCTAGATGTTTATACATTTATTACATGAATTTAAAGCAATAAAACAGACCCATAGTCCTCTCCTGCTGTAAGGCTGGTGTGGAAGGATCAGAGTGAAAGCATTACACACAGACTGTGAAAAGTCCCAAAGCACCAGGAGGAGGAGGAGGAGGAGGAGGGAAAAACAGGCAGCTGATCAATGCAAAGTGATCACTAGGAGACAGTTTATTCATTTGATGTGTGAGAAGAATTCAACCCAGATTTGACACTGAGCTTTTTGTCCTTAAGAACGAAAGAGAACCTAATCTAAAACACACGTAATCTCATTACTAAGGCCACCAGTGATATTTATTTCCTCTCCTGATAGCAGGAGTCAATGTGCTGCAATCGAGTCAATTCACAGCTGTTACTTCATTTGGTACCAGTATATAATAATATTAATAATAATAAAAGGTTGAAAAACAAGGTGACATTTAAAAAAAAAAAAAAAAGAGACCTTAAAGCCTCGTCAATCTTTTTATTGCCACTGAAGTGCAGTCATGATTAATTTGTTGGGGCAGGGAAACGTGAGAGTTATGCTTAGGGGATTTGTACTCTACTATACAGCCAATTCATGCATCCTAATAGGATGCTACGTGTGGAGTTTTAATTTGACTCTTTACTCTGCGGCCTAATTAGGGCCGGGGTTTTCCTACCAAGAGACAGCCTAAGCTGCAAAGGGAGGCATCGGGCTGTCACAGGGGAGGATTCATGTCTGCTAGGCTTCAGCACACACAGCTTATGAAAGCATCAAGCTGCATTTAGACAGCCTTCTCTTTCACCATCAGCTATTCTTATACTCCATCACAGGCCCCTGCGACACAGCAGAGCTTAAATATGCACATCTCCGATGGAGGGAGCCGAGAAAAATAAGGCAGAGACAGACAGTTAAGGAGTGGGGGAGAGAGGTGTGGAGGCAGAAAGTGAGAGGAAGAGGGAAATAACCCATGAATAACTCACTGGTATATGAGGTAGTGGCACTCGCCCATTTGCTTTGGCACTTTCGTGCATCTCCCGGCGATGCTGCCTGCGGTATCTGTGGGGTGGGACCCCATCTCTAGAATGAACAACAAAGACATTTTCATAAAACATCCTCATGAATAAACAACACAGGCGGCTTTGAAGCTCGACGCCTTTTGCTGCATTTCTGCCTAAAAAAAAAAAAGAAAACGAACACATAGTAAGTCTTGATTAATCAGCGCAGGACAGGTATTCTCACGGGCTTACAGTGTCCCTCCTACACCACAAGTGGTCTGGCAGATTACAGCTACACGCTACCTCGTCCACAAGTCTGTAATTCCATGTGGTATTGGGCCATGCTGGGTTTTACACTCTCCTGTAGGAAGCTCTGGACCAATTAGCTGATAACAGCCTCTAATCCATTCAGCTTCAAACACATTTTTCGTCCAGTTGTTGCGAGCTTTGAAGTTCCTTTGGCTTAATTCACCAGTGCCATCTCTGCACCTTTAAAACACTTTTTTTTTTTTTTTTACAAATCTTCTTCCACCAGCACATGCCTGGTTTCATGTCTGGCAACTGAAAAACAAATCCTGCTTCAAGTGATCCCATATGGTTAGAAGACGTTGCCTTTGGCTCTCTCTGCTCGTGGACTAACAAAGTTGTCTGTGAAAGAGAGAAATCGTCCGCTTTGTTCGCCGCAAATTAAGAAGTGTAACTATAAAGAATCACTTTGGAAACATCTCAAATCTGCTCTCGTCTCATGTTTTCAAAAGAGGTCAGTAGGTTAGGATTTCCATTTAAATGCATTCTATCAGAAAAGGCTTAATGTCTGCTACCAGAGTGTTTTTAGGATTCCTAATTAGCATTAGAGATCAATTCAAACAGCTCTTACTGGTGTGGCTAATGAGCAGAAGAGATTTCAGTTGCTGCTCTTGTTGTAAAGTTTGAGCGCAGGGTAAATGGGCAAGAAGTGCAGTTTTGAAGCCAATTAAATCTTTATTTCTGTCCTCCAGCGATGCAAACCTACACAACAGGCCTTCCCTTTAAAGAACAAGTGGGGATACTCGGTCCAGACTTTGGTCCTTTCTTTCATTTTCATGATTAAGCTCCGCTGCTGCAGCCTTTATGACCCAGTGTTTCAACTTTATGCACTAAAAGCCAGTTGTATTAATTATTTGTGGTTGTGTGTGAGATGAGACGATACGATACGTACACACTGCTGTCGGTGAGGGAAATCGTGTCGGCGTCACTGGACATACTCTGCTGCTCGCTGTCGTTGGCGCTGGTTGCGGGAGCCATGGCGTAACCGGTGTTGACATAGTACGGGTTGATGGGCTCCCGAGATGGTGCGTGCCTGGAAAGAGAACAAAGACAAACAGAAGATGCTGAAAACCTACGTAACAAACCGTGGCTCATAAGAACACATAGTATATGTAAATAGATATAAAAGTATCATCCTAAATTCAGAACATAGAGTCCTGTTAGACCACGAACAGTTGGGTGTTGCAACAGAAAAGTCTGTGCAGGAGCCAAAATGTTGATATATTCAGCGCTATAGCAAAAGATTATTCACTTTGTTTCATGATTTAACAGCCGAGTGTATTTTCCACCTCTGTTGTTTGTTTTTTTTTGCTTTGGTCGGAGAACTACGAGGGAGCTGATGCAAGTTCAACTGCAACTGATGGTTTATTTTCACGATCAAATGATGTCGTGGTTATTTCTCTCACGATCAAATGATGTCGTGGTTATTTCTCTCACGATCAAATGATGTCGTGGTTATTTCTCTCAATCACCTTTTGTTTAAGATAAATTATACTTTATTTATCCCCGAGAGGAAATCAGCAGCCTTAAAAGAAGAAAAAGCAGGACATTGAATACTAAATAAATATATACATAGCAATAAATTATACAAAGAATAAAATACACAATTCATAAAAAAATACTTGAAAAAGAAGCTACTGTGCATCAAAACATCAAAAATAAATGATAAATGTCCTTTACAAGTCACCACATCCCAAGGTGCTCTCCTCTGATGCCACGTTTCCTTCCACCCGAAACTTAACACATAATCTACTTTCATTCATGATGAAGAAAAGCATTAAAAGACCTGGAGCCACATTCATTTTCTGTTGATCTGCTTTATAAAAGCCATGACAGATACAGCACTATGTAAGTGACATAGTATATGCTGCAGCTAAGGGGATACCAAGGAAACCACCAATATCCTAGGGCGACGGTGAGAACTCGGCTGTTTTGCGGTAAAATAGGATTTCTGATGAACATGCAATGGATATGGATGTTATGTGCCCACATCTTTCCACACACACACACACCCCTCCCTACTCCCGACACTCTATTTCCTGCAGCTGGTCAATCTCGGCGACTCACACCAGAGTATTGAGAAGTGAAGTTTGACCGGCAGCCTCATCACGATGCACATCCTCCAGAGAGCATCCACCCAATGATGGGCAAACTTCATTTGACACCATTTACATTCTCAGTCGTTGACTTTGCTGAACACGTTTCTTACAGGGCTTTGCACACATGAATTATAGATGTTAGGCATCATCTTTTTCTTTTTTTTCTTTTTTTCTTAATTCAAATTGGAATTCCCTGAAGCATTTATCCCGAGCGTTTCCCCCCTGTTTTGAATGCAGAAGCACGCCGAGTTCAAAATGAAACCTTTGTGACCAACTGATTTTCATTAGCATCTACATGCAACAACAATGAATAATTTCTGTGGATGGTTGGAGAAGGGTTGAGACGCATAAAAAAAAGAAAGAAAGAAAGAAAAAGGAAAGAAAGAAAGAAAAAGTGCATTCTGCGTGAAAACGATTTTAAAGTCGTGATTGTCTGCGGCAGCGGAAATGACAAAGGAGGGGGAAGAATGAGAAGACGCCATGAGGCAATCTTGTTATGTGATGCACATGACACATGAGATGATTCCCGGAGCAAAGCTCTTCCTGCAACACTGCTCACTGTTCCCAGACAATTAATGAGAACAATAACTTCTCATAACCACAAATGAGTGCTATCAGCAGTGCAAGTGCAGTTTCAGCGCTCGTGTTAAAATCGCTCCACCCTCGCTCGGTTCAGGATTGTTTTCCTCATCTGGTTCAACATCATGTTTCTGTCACACTTATCTCTTCGTTGCATTTTGTCAAGACTTGAAATATATTATTAATGTATCAAAGCTTTAAAAAAAAAATCCAGTTAAGACATCTCATCTGTTTTTACTCCATAAACACTTTCCATTCAGTGCTTTTTCCATTTAAGAAAATGCCACTGGGAATTAGATTTGCAACTCTTCATATCGATTTGTATTCACTTTTATTTCACAGGCAAAGTGTGTCTTTGTCTCTAAATCCTCCTGACCATGAGCAACACAGAGGTTCATGAGGCCACAATACCAGATTGTATACGAGAGGTATCACACAAGCTGTGTAGAAGTGAATTCATGAGGAAGCTGTTGTGTTAAAGGCATCTCTGTTTGCGGTACAAAGTCTCTTCTTTGTGTGACAGTAACTCAGCTGCTGCTCAGCAAATCAACACTGCAGGGAAAAAAAGTCATCCTCTACTAAAGAGACAGTGCATTTGGAAGAAACCCCTGCTGATCTGATGCCTCATATGCCCATGGTTACTGTTGTTGTTTTTTTTTATCTCCCATAATCACTTGCAATGGAAGCATGCTGGGATATCTCTTAATGACCAGTATGGACAGGACCAGTGATTACAGCAACCGAAAACTGTTTCATCGTTTACGTGGCATCTTGAATGAAAAATATGAAACCATTCTGGTACTCGTAATTAGGAATGCACCGATAAATCAGTATTGGCCGATATTCGCCTCGTTGAATTTGACCAATGATTAGCTGTTAGGTGGCGTATTGTGCTGACTCACTTTCTTGTTTTTTGGGGATTTGCCGAGACGCCGGAGGGGGATTTACATTGAATTTCTTAAAGTTAAAGCCTCAGTATGTAACTTATTTGGCTTTTTATCAGCAAAAATCAAATATTGCTTTCATAAATGCGTATTTCACTGACGTCGAATCACACCCACATACAAATGAAATTCCTACATACCTTGGAGTGAGCAGAAATGTTGTTTTTTTGCAAGTAATGAATGTTTCTGGCTTCCTTTACACAAAAGAGGAATAAACAAAAGAGAATAAACATCGGTACCAGCATTGGCCAAATTGTTATTTTAAACATCGGTATCAGGATTTTCCCAGAACAAATGAATACATTTCCCCTATGACAGCACAGTCCTTCATGTCAGCTACATGTAGCCTATTATTTCCTTTCCTGAAACAAAAGGTCCGACTCCAAACTCAGCTTTATCAGTGGTCATGGTTCTAACTTCTTCTACTCCAGAAAATGAATATAGAACTTTTCTTTTAGACGTGACATCATAGTATCAACCGAGCAGTAACACAATTGTGCATATTTACTATTTTTTTCATGATTCTCATAACTTTAGTCTGGCTTGCAGACTGTTTAAGGCCCCCCGCAGATCACTGGTGGGCAACAACAACTTTTATTAATATTACACGGACGATGAAGTCTGGCCTTTGAAGTATACATCTCACTTGAATGAGAACAAAACAGACGATGTTCACACTTGAAAAAACATCTTCCTAAACATTAATGAATGTACAGGTCATTCTGTTTCAAGTCATTTGGTTGGTTTAAAGCCGATCTGAAAGACTGTTTAATGTCTTTGTTGCCCGTCTCTGTAGGGATCAGACAAGTGATGTAAAATTTAGTTTTGCAAAAAACCCTAACGGCTGAGGCTGGAAAGCTGTTTAAAAATGAAGCGTTTCTTTCTGTAATCCCAGCAAAAATGCTTCATTGCTGAAATAATGATGAGAAAATCAACTGAAATGGCTGAAAAGCCTGTGGTGTTTTTGTTGTCTCAACTTTCTCTTTTCCCCTTTATATTTTCATGGAGATTTCGAACAAACATCGAACTCCAACAAAACTGCCTTTGGTTAGTTTTTTCTTCTTTCTTTTTTTTTTTTCTTCTTTCAACGAATAGTTCTCACACTGGACAAGGATTTGCCTCCTGATGTGTTCTGTGAATATCTATCAGAAAAGCTGCATGCAAACACTGAAGAATGTGGTGAGACGCAACAGGACTAAATCATAGAAAGATGCGGCAGAAGAAGCATCAGACTTCTGTATCTGCTCTGTCTATTGACACGATACATTCACTGATCGAACTGTAATCACGACCTTTCTGTCTCCGCTGTCTGGACGGCACCGGAGGGTGCTGTCTGTCTTGTCGGCCTGTGGGAGTCCCTGTCCGTCCTCTGATGCTGCAGCAGTAGAGGTCAAATATTATGTCTACAGTATTTCTGTTGTGGCTCAAAATGGCTGTAAACTAAAAAATATCTGTAATCGTATCAGTGCATCATGAATTTCCGTCATTGAGTTTATTACATTTACAAAATTGACCACTAAAAGATGAACTAATGTGTTGTTATTGGGATTTTTTTCCCCAGCAAGCAACAATTATCCTCAATTGGAGATGTAACCTCATTATATATAACAAGCTCTATAAGTCTCAATCAGCAGTGATATAACTTAAGTGGTGGCAGTGAGCAGTTACTTTTGATTTAATTTGGTCTTTCATTCCTACTGTCACTTTCCATTTAACATCATTGCAATTGTAATATACTGCAGGATCACAAGTATAACGAGTTAATAAGTCTGCATAATGTCAGAGCCCCAGAAAGTCAATCTGTGTCTGTACTTCAGTCACTTGAGTCACAGCAAGAAATGCCCTTCAAATGCCCCATAACACTCAACATTCAGGAGATACTTTATCTACTCACACCAGCTCAGAAAGATTAATTTGACATCAACAAGCTGCCTTATTCACAAAGGTGTAACAATGGTGCGTTCCATTGTAACTCAGAGGTCGGATTTCCTGAGTTTGGACTTCCAGTTGGCCAGTGTCAGAAAGAAACATCCCCTGAGGTTCAAGACAACTTCAGTAACCCTGAGGCTCATGCAAGACGGCTGCTCCGTGCATCAACTGTAAATAAAGCTGTTAAACGGTTCCACCTGTATGACTGTTATGTTACGTTGCTGTCACATGCAACAAGCATGTTGGTATCGGCTGGAACTGGCTAACGACGACGGTATCCAACAAAATCGTTGTTTTTCCAACTTGCTTTTCACTTGTTGTTACCAACTTATAATGTGTTTTCTTTGTTACTGAACATGGCTTAGAGCCCAGAGCAGGTGGCCGTGACTAGCATGGTAGCTCTCAGTGGAAGATGTGTTAGAGAGCTTAAAAGGATTTTGGCAACATTTTGGCAAATTTGCCAATTGCCATAATCCCTATAGTCATAGCAGTATAGGTTCATTACATTTAATTATCGGTGCATGTTGTTTTGAGATCAGCTGGGCAGAGACGCGAGCTGCTCAGCCAACACAACGGAGGTAACCGCACTGATCCTCTGTCCCTCGAACTCATCAAATACACAAAATCCAACAACTCCAAAACACTCTTGTGGTAATGTAACATTATGAGACAGAGTTGTTTTCGAGGCAAATGCATAGACTGAACTACATTCCAGATACGGAGTGATTTCAAAAGCTCAAATAGTTCAGAGTATTTGCTTTGTGTGTTTTAATGTTACATAAATATATATTCATAATAACACTCTCCACAAGAGCGTTTTGGAGTTGTTGGATTGTGTATTTGATTAGTTTGATGAGGAACAGGGGACCTGTACCATTCACCTCCAATGTGTTCACTAAGCAGCTCGCGTCTCTCAAAACAACATGCACCGATAATTAAAGGTAATGAACCTACTCCTATGACTATAGGGATTATGGCAATAGGGGAATATCCCAAAATGTTGAACTATCCCTTTAACATTACTGTTGCTTTCTACCGGGTGAATGAAAGAATAAAAGTTTGATGCTGGAGTGGCAGCATTTCTCAACTGTGGCTGTTAATGTTACATTAACAGCCATTTAATCTAACACTTGCTAAGTAGCCATAGCAAAACATACAAATGGCTCCTTCAAAGTAATTCAACTGTCAATAAAACTCCCAATATACAGACAAAAACGGTGTTGAGACTTTCTTCCCCACTTTGTATCTCACCACTTCTGTCATCTGTGTGTATTTTTATGAAGCTGCTCATTGTGATCATTCAAACACAGCCAGATTACAGGATTATTGTTTGTGAAAATACAAAATCGGGACATAAAATGATATTAACCCATTTTACTATCAACGTTTCCAGTCACACACTTGGCAGCACTATCAGAGATCCCTTTACTCACAGTCTGAGACAAAATAACGCTTTGAAAAGAAAAGAAAAGGACAAATTAAAAGCAGGTTTGTTCGACTGGTTGGACAAGCCAACGACACCAGAAATGATCTTCTATCTTGAGGAGGTCAACATGGCCAAGACTTTCTGTTTGAGATAACGCACAGCTGCACTGATGAATCTACTGAACAGAGTAAATACAGGATGCAGGTGTAGCCTAATGTTTACATTGTAGAATGTCCCACTGTATGAATGTAAACATTATATACGGTAATAAAGACTACTTCACACTAAATCATTATCCAGCCTTCGAAGGAGGAAGAAGGGAATGTTTACACCAAACTTATCCCTTCAATCAATCTGTCACTTCAAAGACGACAAAAGGTAGCAAATATGCAAAGCATCAGCCGTGACATCTGTTAGCACAGTGACATTCTGACATGATAAACATGACTGACATTAACAGATAATAGTACGTTATAACATACATACTCATAAATGTCAGACCACACCCATCTTTAAAATGGATCATACTTACACACCTGCAGAGTTATTTGACATTATCCCTGCGACTAAAATCCACCCAAACTTATGAACACCTGCCAAAGAACTTAAAAGGCCGGGATAACAAAGAACTACAAACACCAATGACTCAGTGATCTCAGGAGGAGGAACGGTGAAGAAGCAGGAGAGACGCTGGTCATTCAACTGAGTAGCTGTGATAATAAAAAAAAAAGTCAACCTCAATGTTCCGTCAAGGAGAACTGGCTCTGGATCAGACAAAAAAAAAACAACTGATTGCTGAAGTTAAATCTGGATACAGCCCTCTAATTAAGCCTTTTACAGGCACATTAAAATGACAAAACACTTAATGTTTCTCAGCATCAATCAGCGGGCACCAGCAGATTTGGCACTGCAGAGATTATAACAGCATCTGATTTTTTTTCACTACTTTTGGACAGAACACGCTGAAAATGAAAACCATTTCAAAGCCAGAGAGGCCATTGATTGAGCGGCGCTGTTACACAAACATCGCCGGCCGGGCCGACACGGTCCACCACTGCACTGCAGCAGAAACATCTGAAGTGATTACAAACTTTCTAAAGTACCAGAATTTGTCATCTGAAAACATTGGTTCTAATGCAAAGGAGCATAAACGACATTTCTAAGTTTAAAGCGCACATTGTCTTTTATTTTAAACAGTGCATCAGGACGCTCACAACATATCTGCATATTAATATAAATAGATACCATTTATATGATGCGGCTTAGAAATCCAGAATCAGAGAAATAGCTGTTAAATTTGTGGCTAGTTAGCAATAAAAAAAAAAAGGGAGCTGGTCAGTTCATTACAGAGAAAAAAAAAAGTTTTCCCCCATAAATGCAGACCTCATATGCAAGAGGAAGAGGGAGGCAAAGATTATAGTGATTTTAAAAAGCTCCACTAAACAAACTAGAGTTGAGCTCTTTCAGTACAAACCCCCATCCAGCGGGAAGAAAACATTATTTCCCAAACAAGAAAAACAAAGAACACTTCTCCAGCCTTCTAACAGCAAGTTAACATGGATTCACCTCACGCACCCTCTCTCCCTCTTATCTCAGCTGTCTCTTGTGCTACACTTCTGTTTTCTTTTCAAACTTGAGGCAGTGCTCGTGGTGGTGTGGGGTTTCAGGTTTATTTCTAGTTCAGCAGTTTGCCGTGAAAAGCTGCGTAGTTTGGAGCTGAAGTGAAGCTTTCTAGATTACTGGGGAAGGATTTACCTGTACTCGTGACTCTCCTGGAATCTCGCACTGCTGCTGGCGACACGCTGCGTTGCCGTCTCCATTAGCAGCTTCTGGGTAAGCCGGTTGCTCGGCGTGGGGTCGCACTCCGGCTGCTCCTCCGACTCGTGGTCGCATCTCCACTCCTCGTCTTCGTTTAAAGTCGGTAAGTAACCCGACAGTCCCTTTCCGTTCCCGGAGACAGAGCTCTGGTCGCTGTACGGCTTGGGGCTCTCTCCTCCTGTCCGCGTATATTCCAAATAAATGTCAGACTTTAGGAATAAAGGGTAGGTGTTTTCCTCCATCATCGTCTGTATCTCAGTCTGAGCCTGGTCAAACATTGCGGGATCGATGTGAAGCTTCATCACACAGTCTTTGATGAAGGACTTGGTAGCAGGTTTGATCTGTCTGGAAACAATCCCGTTGTTGTCCAGGATGTATTTCTTATAGATAGCTTTCGCGAGTTTAACCTTCTTCTCCTCGTTCCCCTCGTTGGCCTCCAGCTTGCGGAAACCGCTGCACGCAAACCAGAAGTCCAACATGTCGGCGCACTCCTCCTGCTTGAGGAACGTCCTGAACAGATGGATGCCATCCTGGTCATCCAGGAGGGAGTGGAGAGACTCCGCCCACTTTAGGTAGGGCGGCGTCGGAGAGGCGCTGCCCTCCGGCTCGTAGCCCAGGTCCAGGTCGGGTCGCCTGGGCGTGGCCACGGACGCCTCGCATTTGATGCTCTCGCTCTTGGAGGAGAAACCGAGGTTGGCGCATTGGCGTCCATCGCTGCACACCAGCTCGCCTTCCTCTCCTGGGACTGGAGGTCTGGGAGCATCCTCAGTGAAGCTGCCTCCCAGGTCTGCTAGGTAGCCCCTGTTGTCGCTTATGCTCATAGTCCCAGCATCCATAAACCACCACGTCCCCGTAGAGCCCGCTCTGCACAACTCTTAGATCCACTCCTCTACTTATGCCACTGCAAAAAAACTCCTGCAAGAAGGGAAAAACACATAATGAGACACTGCTTCATCACATCACTGGAAAGCAGCCTATCCACAGTCTTGACAGGGAAGTATTATTGTAAAGTACTTATTCTCTGAAATGAATGGCAAAAAGGTCTATGCAGCAGTTTACTGACACCAAGTGCATGCAAATCCAAATGAACATCTAGCGCTGGCAAAAAGTTGATCGATTATGTGCCGTAAGCTCGGTTTAGCAGAGGACTGGTACCTTGTGGGGGAATTTTAGAATTCTGCACATTTTGCATTTTTATCGGGTTTTCATGAAAAACTCATCATGTGGCCAATTTCCAGCTGAACATTAAAATTAATGCAAATTCTACAGGAATCCAGGGGATTGGAAAAAACACGAGACAAGCTACTGTAAGACTTTAAAATCTTCCGGTTCTGCCCCGTACAGAGGGGCCGATAATGTCATCTGTGTTATTACGTTTCCATAATAACACAACACAATCACTCAGGAAGCAGCGGCAAGAATGAAGTGGGGAAACATCCGTGCACTTTCTGGTGGCCACAGATTCTGCACAGCATCAGAAAACCTGTGCATAAAATTTAAAAACCGACATCATTAGGCCTTTTAATGTGGTTTGATTGAGTCTAGAGGCAGCTTTCTACAAGACGGCAGCGTGAATGTGGTGCAGTGTTAATGGAGTATCCAGTAATATCCTGCTGGTTTATATGCACAAGCATATCATTACCTCTACACGGCTACTCCAGTTACATCCAGATTAGCATTAGTGCTTTATCACAGTGATAAATTCCCTTGGGGTTTATAAACTCATCAAGAAAGCTGACTCCATGTCTCTACTATTAACTTATATGAGTGGCACTGTAAATGATACTTTATTGATCCTTCCCTCATATTCTCTCCTTATTTCCTTCCTCTGCTACCACAGTGAAAGGTCAGCAACAGAATAGCATATGCAATGATTTTAGGGAGTGAGTGTCTTGTTCAAGGACATGTCCATGTATTGTTCCTGTGCTGTCCCGCTGAACAAAAATCATAGTGGTCCACCTCAATGGACTGTATTTGTCGACTGTATGTTGTACGACTGTTTTTAGTCGATTTTAGTAGATTTGTGATCATTTCAGTGCCAAACAGTGAGCAGTAAAGGTTCTGACCAATCAAAACAGACGCTGTAAATGGCAAATTAAATGAAATTTGTGAATTTGAAATTAAACAAATTGCCCTGACTTCAATCTAAATTACATCTCAACTCACAGCTCTGTGCACAGTTGACTCTAATGGTTTAGGGATTAGAAATAAATCTTTGAAGAAGAAAAAAAAAAAGTAGGTTAATAATTTCAAAAAGGACCAGCTTTTTTACTGTGATTTCACAAGTAATATATATTTTAATGGTTGCCATCACATCATTCCCTTTAGGGCACACCCACTCTCTTGTCTTGTCCAATACACATAGCTACTAATCATTTTTACTGATTGCACAAAGACACCACAGACTAAATAATGCCAACAGTGTTATTATCTGCACAATCCATAAGTGTGAGCAGCACGTGCACCGTGCAGAAGGCCTGGAAATGATAACAATAATGCAAATGTTAACACAAACATAATAAATACTGAGGCGTTAATCATTGTGGTCAACCGAGCCCCTCGCTACCTGTAATGATGATGATGCTGATGCATCGGCACGAGAGATGTTCGGTTAGCGCATTCATATTTAGATGAGCCGTTCTGCGGTCACAGGTGTGTGTCTGTGTGTGTTTGTTATGTGTGTGGCGTGATTTTCGCCGGTCGCAGCCGAGTTCAGGTTCATTTTTTATGCCAGTTTCTTTTTGTATTCTTTTTTTTTAATCTGAAATATTAGAATCAGTTTGCTCCTTTTGAAGAGAGCCTCTCATCACATTCATGTCTTGGCCTCTCCAGAATGAGAAACAAGCAGCGGCGAGTGGGGGAGGGGAGCCAGAAACAAACTCCGTACACACACATTCACATACACACATAGGGAGAGAGAGAGAGGGAGAGAGAGTGGGAGAGCCAGGCCTCTCTGTAGCCGACCGACAAGTGCACAACTTTGTCACACTATTCACCTTTCCCCAGTGTGTGTGCGCGTTGTATCCGCTCAAGAGCCGCTAAACTAGACGCATAGACATGACGACCGCAAAGCTTCCTCCTCCTACCGTCAGCGGACACGCAGGGAATCCCGCATCAACCCCCGAACAGACTCTCAGATCCAAGCAAAGCGATGGCAACAACATATCTCTCCCGACTACCGCAATCCCAATCTGTGAGCAGAGCCTGAGCTGACGGGAGGAGGAGGAGAAGAAGAGGAGGAGGAGGAGGTGAAGAGGAGGAGGAGGAGGGAAAAAAAAGTGACATATACTTAACCGGTGGAAATCTTGTCGCTGCTTTCGGGTGCACCGGGCGGTAGAAGGACGCGGGTCACCGCCGGCAGTGTCATTGTGGCGAAGTGCAGGACTTTAAAAATAACAAAGAGGACAGTCCGCTCTCCACCTCCTCTCCATGGCTGTCTCTGTCTCTCACTCTCACTGTCCGTGCCGAGCTCGGGCTACACTGTTGGTTGGATTGGATGAGGCGGGGACAGCGCCTCGCCCGTTCACTACACAAACTACCGCTGTTTAGTTTTTGGTACATGTGGTACACTCATTTTTTCCCCCTCCTCCTCCTCCTTCACTACTCCCTGTCTCTGAAGTATTAAAAAGAATATCTTAATTTGGCCAGTCCCTGTCATGCTTTAGTGCATTTACAACCCACAAAAATATGGATAACATACAATAGCCTAATAATATATCCACCCACCTCCATCTCAATATATGAGCGATTAATATGGATTGATGGTATTGGAATTTCTTTATAAAAAAATGCTGTGTATAGATGATAAAAATGACCATGATAATGGAAATGAGATTATTGATCTGTAATGTACAGTTTTTGATACAAGTGTACAGTTTTTTATTTCTTATGTCTCTATTTAAAATGTATTAGCCTATCTATTGTTTTTTATCTTGCACTGTTTTTACATTAACATTGTCGTCTTTTATCCTGTGGTGCATGGTGGCTCTGTGGGAGCACCCTCAATATTGTTGGACCTTATGTAATGACAATAAAGGCTATCTACCGTATCTATCAATAGATTAAATGTGTAGTTCTGCCATTTAATATTGTATCTCCATTAATCTGATGCAGCTGTGCCCTCATGTTTTATTAAAATCCACACAGTGGATCAAGTCCCAGAGATGACATTTCCCATAATGCAACTGATTAATATATTTTATTAGACTTCACCCCTCTTGGGAATCATCATAATCTGCCAAAAGCTCATAACATATATTTTATGTAGTTTTATGCTCAACCAGGTTTTTTTTTTTTTTTTTAACTTCGTTAATAGTCATCATAATGGGGCGACTGAATGTCACAGAGACATTAGAATATCCTCTGTCACAGTACAGCCTTGATCACAGCTGACATTAACATTTCCAATGTAAACAGTGATGAAATGTGACCTATTCTATACTACTCCACTGTGTAAATTTGACAACTATAGTGCAACGTACTTCCCCTACCACTAAACTTTATATATGCAAAGCATATGGCCTATTCATTTGTTTTCATATACAGTATACTGGACTACTCAACAGGATGTTGGAATTAGTTAATTACTTAACCACATTGATGACGTCAATGAATCTACTGCTTTACACGCACCTGTCAGAGAATTGGTGATACGTTGTAATGAAACAAAACTTTTACCTGCAATGTTACTTTGAAAAAACATAAATATTGACAGCAAAATGTACTCACTTAGGTACAGTTTTAACTGCAGTAATTTGACTTGTAATGGAATATTGATTATTGTGTTATTTCTACTTTTATTAAAGTTAGCCCTTGATCCACCAGCATTACCCACATTCAATACTTCTATGATTTGGTCGTTGCAAGTGCACCACCGTTTGAAGATGAAAAGCGTTTATAGAGCAGGTTGGACAACAATGTGCTTTGGAGGCAGAAAGTCTGCATGTCTCATTCCAGACCACACTAGATGACTTCACTGATTACTTTACTGAGGGCGCTTTGATCAGTTAAATCAGCGTACCATGGCACAAGCTGTACTCGCCCTGTTAGACGGTGCATTCAGGCGGCCTTTGTCACAAATTTTACCACCAGGAAGTTTCATTGCAACAGCTGACAAGCAGTAAATACCTGCGACAAACTTCGGGAAACTCCACGATACCTGAGTTTATGAGTTATGATGTTATATTTCAGCACGTACTGGACAACCAGTCAGCGCCACACCAGCTTAACAGTGAATTCACACAACATGAATCACTTGAGCAAACAGTGGATTCAAATATATGCCTTCAATGTAAACATTTTTTGCACCTATTTGTAACATAAAACTATTTCAATGATGTGTTTCCTAGCTCCCAATTTTCAAACAGTCTTTGAGAAATATATTTGCTCATGTTTTGGTGTGTTTATACCAATTCATCTGTGGTGAAAGCTAAACGAAGCAGTGGCGTGCCTCCACTGTGTAAACACTACAGTGTTAGAAAAAGCCATAAACATGCCACTTTGTGAAGTTAGAAAAAAACCTAAATCTTATTTTGACAGTTCAGGCTGAGAATAAGTCACTAAATGGCTACATAAAAGTACATTAACACTTTTAAGCCGGGAATTTAAAGCCGCAATGTTTCAGGTCAACTGAACATTTCACCGGCACCATCACACACACGTTTGACTGTGTTATTACTTTATGACTTTACAGTACAAAGAGTACGGGGAAGACCAAACGTAGCCATACGTGCTTGTTGTCAGTGTCTGTGCTTTCATGGCAGGCAATCACTGAGCAGTCACGCGGCTGTACTGAGTCTGAGATGAAAGGCCAGTGGAACATCATAAAAACATAAACACATTTGATCACGTAATTACACCAAACCATTTAAGAGCACCAGAATGAACAGGAATATACATTTCACACTCTGTCTCATCATATCGCCTGAATTGCCTGCTCACATCTTGAAACCTGTTAAAGTGTGAAATGCACACACAGAGCTTACAATATTCATGCCAGTATCATTAAAGATGGAAAAGACCCAACACACTTCAGCTTCCTGAGGGCACAATTGATTTTGGGCAGCAACAATTTAAGCATCTTGATGCTGAAACACTCTTCTTTTTTTGGAGCATCAATCATTTTCTCTGCCCATCTACTGCCTTTCTATTATTCTTTAATATCGTTATTTCCAACAGCGTCTCAGAGTTCTCACAACACAGATGTCAAGTTCTCAGGATTTCATCCACCAGAAACTCTCGACAGTGTCTCAGAAACTCAAACCAAAGACGTGTCAGCCTACAAAACATATCACAGCATCATTCATGACTCACTGTTATGGCACTGATCTCTCTACAACCCCCTGTTGTGCCCCATTATACTCAAACAATATGCAAGTAGCTCAGTTAGTGTGTCAGTTGGTTAGTTATTTGACAGAAATTTAATTTGCAACTATTTTGATAACCGATTAACCATTTAAATTGTTGATAAGATGTTTTTTTCAAGTTTTCTTTATTAAAAAGAATGAAAAACATATCTGGTTCCAGCTTATAAATGGGACTGGTTCCTGGTTTTTGACTGTTAAAATTTTTTACCATCTACTGACATTTTATGGACAAAAAAATGATTATTTGAGAAAATGAGTATTGAAAATAATCACCAGATGCAGCCACACAAAAAATCATGAAAACTTTTGAGAAAAGTTTCTAACTATGAAAAAGGAGAACTAAGGATGAGACGCCTCCTCTCTGTCATCTTGATGCCAAACAGTTCACAGTTTGCAGATCAACTCAGTCTGTTGTTTTAGTATAAACACATCACCTCCTCCAATTTACTCCCATCCAACTATTCTGATGAAACACACCAGCCATCACACTGCTTCGGCTGAGCTTGGATAAAACTGTGCAAAGCTTCTCTATTCAATTTTCACGGCAGAGAACAATCAACATGTTTTGCTTCCACGCCGCATTCAAATTTCACTGATTCCAGCACATCAAGTGCATTAAGTGTCACCATCAAAAGGCAAATTGCATGGTTGCAGATGATGAAGTGAAGTGATGCAAAGGGAAGAATCGTAATTTAGTGGCTTTGTGAAAGAATAGCATCTGTATGCACATGTGCTCCATCTCTTTTCGTGCTTTTGTAAATGTTTTATATGAAGATGATGATGAACGTGCTGGTTTACATGCAAATGAACCAGTTTTACCTTGAGTCTGATTGTCTTCCTCACGCATCCTCCAGCACTGTGTCCATTTAAACCTATGGATCCCATTGCGCAGTCATCAAACACACTGGCCTGTAGTACTGGTAACATCCCTGTCTCCTCCAGGACATGGAAACGCCGGGCCAAAGCAAAACATTGCCATAATTGTTTGTCTTTGCCATCCATTTGCTCCTGAAAAGGAATAAGTATTTATTAACTTTTCCTTACACACATCAGAGAAAAAAGCTAATACACATAAAAAATAAAGTAGGTATATTCTGTATTAAAGGTTTTTTCATTACCAGTGCAGAAACGCAGGTCAAACTCCCAAACCTTTAATGCCATACGTTATGAAGCAGCATGGTGCCCTCTACTGAAACTAGGTTTTCCCAACAGTGGCTTCCTGAAAATAACCATTTGAAAGAGAGGAAATCTTTCCCTCTCACCATCTCCTGACAATGTTGCCGTTAGAAATACACACAAAGACTAGACACAATCAAACCTGGAGCAGCACCCAAGATGACCGACTTTCTGTTTTATAACTAGTACAAAAGACAAACTAGTGGAGACAATTACTACTTAACACCCGTGCTTTAGACTTTGTATCTGATTAGACATAAAACAGTAGTTTAGAGCCTGAGAGGAGAATTAATTCACTCATTACTTCAGGTGTCTGGGCCTATAGTGAATCATCAGCTGCCTAACTTAATATGATGAGGCTAATTAAAGAGCTGGAACGACCAAGTGAGAATTGTTGCAGTGTGAAGTGAATGAAAGCGTCTCCAGACCGGCAGCTACAAAACTATAACACAGAGCAGACGTGGCTTCAGAGGGCTGCACAACCACAAGTCATCAAAGTTTCATCAGTCAGAAGTGATGGAGACGACTCACACTCAAAGGTTCAAGGTTATACTATTTACACTTATATGCACTGTAATCTTTAAATAGCACTGGCGCAACACTATTATAGATGATCTACACCATGTAGGACAAGACATCCCTATCCCCAAGTATGATACATATGACTGTAAATAAACTAAATGTATTATAACATAGGTATAAATAGCAATAGGACAATCAATAGTTTACCAAAGAACATTACTCTACTCCCCGCAGCAATAAAAATCTGCATTTCAAAATTTTACGATAAACTTTTATAGACCTCTTTACCCAGTTTTGTAATATACAGGGATAATGGCCTCCTATTTAAATAAACTTCCTTCATTCACATATATTTTGAGGTTTCAGTGGAGTAAAGTTCCTGTAATACTAGGATCAAGACATCCTATGGCCAGAAGGGTGGTCATTTGAATCTTTTGAAGGGATAGAAACATCTGAGTGGGGAGAGCAAATGAAAAATACTCTCCCCTTGCTCAACAACTACAAAAAGGAGCCCTTAAGCAACTGGCCCAGTGGAGCAGCTCAGCAGACAGAGGAACAATGGAAGACGTGTCTCTGTTCAGCTCTGAGGTGTAACTGTATGAAGCAGAGATGGTTATTTGTAAAAATCAGCTAATGCCTATATGCAAAAGCTGCTTCCTGTGACAGAATAGTTTCAATTAAAGCCTTTAGTGAGCACTAGGGCGTTTTATTGCTAATTCCTCTACGTTTTCATTCATCATTCAAACAAATTTCTAGTTATGGAAAAATGCAAATTCACCATTTTGTGGCTCTCCCAGAGAGTAATTCTAATCATGGCTCCTGAAGAAGGAGGATGAACAAAAATATGTGGATGATTTCAAAGCTGCCTTTTAAACATTATTCTCAACTTTTAAAATACTTTCAAATTCTTGAACATCCTGCTGCAGTTTAAGTGTTAGCGGAGGACAACTTCATGTTTCCCGATTCAGCCCTTTCAGACGTCTTTTGTTCCACCTGTCAGTGTGGATTTAGATTCCCTTGTAGGCCTTGGCTGAAATAGGCTTATCTCTGCTGAGGACTCTCTGATGAACAAAAGCCCATTAAGACGTTTAAATGAATGCTCCCATTCTGAGCCCACACAATAGAGATTTCTATATTTTTTCCCAAATTGGCTGTCTTGAAAGAATTCACAGAAAGTTAAAAAAAAAAAAAAGAACAAAAGCAAAAACAATAAGAGCATTTTTCAGAACTAAAAAGGGAATACATATATATAGATATGTACATTATAGGACCTGTAGACAAAACCAGAACCATTGATTTGAGTTATATAGATATCAGGGTTTTAATAAAAGTGTGACAGGAATATAATAGCCATCCATTGTTTGTTTTAAGTTCTGAAATAGGATAGGAACTGGATAGTCATATCAAACGACTGTCAGAGAATGTATTCTGGAGTCCTGCTGATGTCCTTTGTCCTGGCTGAATATATCATGACTAACAAGCCTTGGACTGGATTAGGCACAGAGGATTGAGCAATTTTCAGACTTTAGTTTATTTTGCTGGATATTCTAGCTCCCACAGCGCCATATTCCCACAAGAAGGGGAAAAAAATCTTATTAAAAAAGGGCCTATATTTCCTACGGTGACATAATACCAAAGACATACATCCGTATCCACGTACCAAATGGCGAAAGTACATTGTCAGACATCTGCCGGCTTGAAGACATTCAAATTAATTTAAGCTCTCAGTCTATCGGGGTCTTCAGTAGTCTGGTCATGGGATGCACATTCAGTGGTCAAATCAAATGATGTGCTTTGGTTTTGATGAGAAGGAGGACACAACAAAACCAGTATGGCACTGACATGAAAACCGATCAGAGACATAATAGAACGATAAACAATACAAAGGAAAGTTACTGGTAACCGTAGTTTTCATCCTCAGAGATTGAAAAGCAGACGTACCTGCTGATGTACCTTACTGTGTGCTTCTTGGTTTTGTAGTGCTGAATCGCAGACTACTCCCACCGCTTTTCTATGGATCGAGTGTAGTCCTTCGTAGTCTGCAGTAAAGACTGCCGCCATCTTTAATCACAACAGAGTCCATCTGTCGATGGTTCTTCCCTTTCTACCCTCTCTTTCTCTGTTCCAGTCTCTCTGTTCCAGCCCTCTCTCTGTTTGTTGTGGGGGGTTCTTATTTTCCATCCAACATCAAACCACCATATCGACAGGCTCATGGGCCGCCCAGTAGGGGGGCAGCTTGAACATGCTGCATTGGCTGTTGTCCTTTTCCAAGCCGGAGATTAACTGACCACATTTATTTCTCCCAGAATGATATGGATAGCCCGCAAAAAAAAATATTTCAGCACCCAGGCCTTTGATTTCAACAAAACTGGCCTCAAAGCTCTTCCATGATTGTCCCTGAATGCATCTTTTCCTCAGATGTTCTGATTGATGGCATTTGAAGCTCTCTTTGATTGAGGCCACATCTGTATAACTACTTTCAACGACGTAAATTTGTCTACTAGAGATTTTGATAATTTAAACAAAAAAAAGACAGTCTTGACTATTTTTTTTCCCCATTTCCAGCTCTCCTGTTACATGTATCGTAAGAATAAAAACAAGTCCCTTTTATACAAAGCGGAGCTGCACTTCTTTGATCTCTTACCATTTCTAACTAAATGTGACCCGTGCAGCCTCACGATACATTTCTAAGTATGAGCAGACTCTGTCCGTCTGCTCTCATCTAACTAATGCATTTCATTTAACATGACACTTTCTTATTGTTCCCCCTGCTCCCTATTGACATCCAAAGCTTTAACGTAAAGGCGTATCTTGTTTACCGCCACTGTTTTGTTCCGCCAAACTCTTTCAACGGACAATAAGAGGAGTTGAATTTCAAAATGGTAGATGCTCTCACCTTCCTCTCCTGCTGTGCGGCTCGTCGTATCTTGTGTCTGTGGTCCGCCATGACTGGGCGCAGTCCCCTGTCTGCCACTCTGCAATACTTTTTCACACTCAAGAACCTGTTTCTGATTCTTAGTAGTCTGTTGCTGAAAGATGAGCATCTTTACTTTATATTGCAGCTTCAGCCGTGCGACCCTATTGGAGGAAACAAGGACCAGATGATTGCACAATCGTATTGTAGCTATGGTAACGTACCCAACAGGCATGAGTGATGTGCACCTAATTGCTCCGTACACATTAAGCAACAGAAGAAAAAAAATGGAAACATAAATTAAGCAGGGTTGCGCCAAATCAAATTAGATTCTTATACATTACACATTGCAGTTACCGATGCTTTCAGCGGTGCCACAAGATATTTTATTAAAACTTACATCTGCTCTATGAAGTTGTGAAAACAGCCCAGTGAATGAGACGAATTCAAAGAACGGGGGAGAAATTTTGGAGAAAGGGGGAGAGATGATATTGCTTTTGTTATGTAGCTTCATCAGCTGCTTACCTTTCAACTGGATTTCACACTTGCATGTCTTGTTGTGACCAGGGTCAGATCCAGCATACCCCTCTCACAATGACCAATTTTCCTTCTCACACTGCGCCACCAAAGACCCACAGCATTGGCCGACACCTGCATTTCTGCATTTGCCTAAATTGTGATGCATTAAAGCACATTTTATTTCCAGAATTGAACTTGTCAAAAGATCTGTACAAACATGCGTGTGTTTGTTTGTTTTTTAATGGACCTTGAGTCTAATAATAAAGTCTATCTATCTATCTATCTATCTAAACATGCAAGTATTTTACCATTATATTCAGACAAAGCCATAAAGTGGCAAAACACTATGAGAGATCATAAGATAAAGAGCAAGATACCAAAGAGATAATCTGATCAAATAATCAGAATGATATGAGGATGGCTGATAATGTTCTTCAGATGGACAGCATTAATATTGTTAACGATAACATTATTATTATTTAGCTGATAGCATTTGGTCTAGCTCAAGAATGATTTATATTTCATACAAGTGTATCACAACACACTGTATGGCTGTAGCAAAACTGCAATAACATTAAAATAAATTTAAAATATTAAACCGATAATGCTCCCTCAGTAGGTTTAAAATGCTGTTGTGTTGTTGTTCTCGAGCCTCTCTCTCAATTATTATTTCATTAAAGTTATTTGCTATGGGTAATTTTACACTAGTAGCCCTTTGCTAGCACAAAACAGTTAGCCTGGTTCTGTCTAAAAGTAAGATGGCCGCCTAATGATAGTACATAATATGAATCTGAATCAAAAGCAAGAAGTGATTGACTGTACCTGTGGAGGTGTAGAGATGCTCTGGTGAGATGTGTGGGGATGGTTGATAAAGTTTTGTAAAAAAAAAAAAAAAAAAAAAAAAACATAGCATCAATTTTCCTCATTATGCCATGAAATATTTGTGATAGTGTGAAAATGGCATTAGTATGACTTATATATTGAATAAAGTCCAAGTAGGCTACAGTCAATATGGCTGATCATTTATGACATTTGATACTATATCTCAAAGGAGGTTAAATCGAAAGCAACTGGACTAAGTTATTTGATTCATTACAGTAAACATCATCTCTATGTTTAATCTGAGCAAAGCTGACACTGTTGTTGTTTCAGTTTTCCAATGCAGACTTTTGAAATCATTGTGCTGCTTTACCATGGAAACTGAACTGAATTATGGATGTAAAATATATCAAGCACCTACTCTGCCTGATTATTAAAACTGACATTTTCAATTTTCGTGGCAGTAACTCACAGTACACAATCTAGACAATTACATTTAGATTGTTAGAAAACACAGCCTTCGGGATGTCTCACAGAAATAAATCTGATTATTTTAAGATTAAGTAAACATGCCTAATAATACAAAACCAACATGGCTACACTAAGATGCAACATAACAGAAATACACGTATAAAGCAGCAAAAAGAGGCATACTACATTTGTGCAGTGCATCATTTTGCTGGTCAGAAATCAGTATTCAGACAAAGCAAATCTACTACAGTCTCACTCTTGTTTACATAACAAAAGCCTGAGCTCTGTACAGACAAAGTCTGCTCAACAGAAAAAAAAAAATTCTCACAGCTTCAGGGGAGGCAGGAGTGAGCACAGCAAAATAAGATGATTTTTCAGAGCAATACACCAATAAATAATTAAATAGATGCTACAGTAATACCTATTATTCTCTCAGGGAGTGAGATGCTTGGTGTTCCCCACATGAACAAAAATGCCCCAGATCCATGTGACTGGAACATAGTGTATCTCTCAGGTTAAGATGTTGCAGGGGTTTATGATATAAAAAAAAAGCAGAGCTCCTAAAAAGAATCAATTATAAAAATGTGCCAGAAACTCCTCCAGCCAAGTCTGCAAGATTCACTCAAGGGTGCTTTTCCTATTTTATCATGGATGGTAACTTAAAGACATCAGAAGACCTACACTAGATGCATGGTTAGTATAAAAGCTAAATATCAAGAAGAACAAACATACATTCTCTATAGAAAATAGAGCTCAGATAGAGTCATTTGTCCTTTTGTTAATATTTCATATGACAATGACAAAGAAAATGCTGATTTACATATGCTTTACCTTGAGTCTCATTGTTTTCCTGCAACAATTGCCGTCATCAAAAGCAGGATGTTGCAATAATTGTGTCTTTTCCATGCATTTGCCCCTGAAAAGAAAGAAATAGTTTAAAAACATATACTCGACATTCCTTTACTTTATGTTGACAGCAGTAACACAGGTCAAAATCCCAAACCTTTAATGCCATAAGCTGATAAAAGCAGCACGGTATCCCCCCAACAGTGGCTTCTTGTAAATAAATTAGTGGAGTGATTTCTTGGAAAGACATGTGACACTGCTGCACAAATCTGCCTTGATGGAGGAATTAATTCACTCATTACTTCAAGTTGTGTGGGCCAGTGGTAAATCATCAGCAGGCAAACTTAAAGCAGAAGTAAGCGATCCGGTCGTTTTGGCTAATGCTGCGTTCCAGGCAGGCTTTTGAAACCGTAAATTACAGCTTCAAGTCACAACTTACGACTTTGTAGCGTTCCAGGCAACCCACTTGTGTTTTTCCTACCTGTTTTACCTGTGAAAGTCACTATAACGGCCACTCGTAACTTCCGACCCGTGAACTCGTACCAGATCGAACTGGTACAACTTCACAGGTCAGAAAAACAGGAGTTACGAGTTGCCTTGAACGCACCATAACAGTCCTCGTCCCTACACTCCATGTAAGTGATTGCTGTCGGAAGATATAACTATTTAAGACTTATATTAACACAAATATATCACTTACTTCTGCTTTAATATGATGAAGCTGAATGAAGAGCTCATGAATGAAAAAGCCACTAGACAAGAGGACAGCCATGAAAACTACAACGCAGGCTACACAGTGTCAGAAACAGATGTTTTGATGTCTGATGTGACTTCACAACACCAATGATTGCATGACCAGTCTGAAGCAGCATCTGATGCCTAGAAATGGCATCACTAATCAAATACAGTAGAAAAATATGTATATTCATGAATTTGTCTGGAACTACAATCAACCACAAGCCAGCAAAAAAAACGCACAACTGTCGGCTAATGTCTTCATGTATAAAGATGAGCTATTAACATCACCTCACCTATTGTTTTAAGTTGTGGATAGCTTCACTGAAGCGAGACTGGACTTGGAGCGAAATACTGTCACATTTCAAGGGGCTGCAAATTAAATCCGTCTATGTGCTTTATTCAGGAGGAGCTCCTGTCTTGGTCCATGTGCTGACAATGTGCTCTAAGCAGGTCAAGGTGAATACTCCACATCTGTGATTTTCACTGCTAACTCATTCCCAATGGAAATGAGTCTTATTCATTTTTCAAACAGCCTCTAGGATATCTGATCCAAAAAAAAGGGAGGGAAAAAAAGAAAAAATAAAGCCCCTCGGGCTGGTATTCATCTTTGATGTTTTGAAAAGAAAGACAGTGAAAAGCTGCAGTCTGGCTTCATGCATATTGTATTGCTGAGAAAAGAATTACAAGCAGCCTTACTGGTTCTCATAGTGATTAGCTATGCAAGTTCCCACTCAATCTGCTCAATTCTGATTTTTACAGCAAAACATTCAGAAGGCGCTTCATGCACAGATTGTCATTAAATTCATTTTAGTTTAGAGTATCCATGGTCCCCTGACGATCCCTGGTGATTTTAGTGACTTTCTCTGGCAGAATTATTAGACCATGATTTCTCCTGTAAACTTCAACTATATGCATTGTTTTGCATTTGGTATCCCACATCTTTTCCTCGTCCAGCTTTGTAGATTCCACTGGAACTATCATGCACCTGCACCACCCATAATCTCAGTAGGCTAAATTTTCATACATGGTAACCTTCCTGAATTATAGGACCCATTGAATTTCCTTTCATTGCCAACCATTTGCCTAGGATTGACATGGCTGAGGTTAGGCCTCTTTGTATAGACCCTTTCAGAGAGTATAAACAAAGACAGGTGTGGCTCATTAGAAAACGCTCTGGTACACTAAATTGAATGGAGTCTTAATTAGTATCCTTGGTAACACCTGTATTTGTTTATACTCTCTGAAAGGGTCTATAGCAGCACCACACACCATGGATGCTAGCAGCGCCCCCTCCCAAGTGATCACACAGGTGATTTAACACCTTTCCAACACAGTTTCGACAAAAGACTCAACATTAAGCTCCATGAGATTTATAGTGCACTGTGCAGATGCTGCTGTCTATCCCTATCACATCCCACTACAGTAGGGCTACTTTGCATTGTGAGTGTGTGTCATCATTACAGCGTGTAAGCAGCGCCACCTTTGGTTTCTGCAGAAAACTTGGCTGCAGAAACACCAACACTTCAAATCAAACAAAGTGAGGCGTGAGGAAGCTCAGTGGGACCTCACCTTCTTTGTGCTTCTTTGTTGCTAACAGCAGCAGCAGCAGGAGAGCTGCGACCTCCGCTCACTGCAACAACCCCCTTCAGACTGGAGGCCATTGTTCTCACGTTATGGGCAGCAGCGCCCCCGTGTGTCCTAGTGATATACTGCCGTTTATAAACTAAGCAGCTTCTCTGGCCTGTGTGCGCGTGGAGGAAGGACCGCGAGCCGTGGCGGTGTGCGCGAGACAACAATTCGTCACATGAAATCTTGCGCTGGTTGAATAGAAACAGTGGAAACATAACTAATCGGCCAATATAATGTATTGTGTCGAGTAGCAGGGCGCAGGCGCGGTGGCCAAGTGGTAAGGCGTCGGTCTCGTAAACCGAAGATCGCGGGTTCGAACCCCGTCCGTGCCTTTTACTGTCAGGCTCCCTATCCTCTCTCTCAGTTAAAAAAAAATACATCCAGTCTTCTACTCCACTGTTTCAGACACCAATCACAGCAACACGATTCATAAATCATGTCAAGATTATAAAGCTGCGGTTTCCTGCTGTCATTGATTCTGATGGGAAAGAAAACAATAGGCTACAGTTTAATTCTTGTAGCCTACCACTCCTATGTCATGGTCAAGACAAAGAAGTTAGCTGTGGTGCAGCAGGAGCTCCACAAGATGTCAATGTTTCACACAAAAGCCTGCATCTCAATGATCCACTCATTTAACACAATATAAGACACAGGCTTGATTTTAGTTTACTGCTCTTTCCTAACTCCACTCAGAGCAGATTTTCAGCCCAGGTGAGGGTTGTACAGCGTTGTAATTAAGTTTCAAATGGACAACACTGCTCCACAATAGCTAGCTACTTCATGATGTATTAAAAAGCAAATTTTGGCAAAGTTTCACAAACTAAAGGATGACTCGGGATGCTGCATACAAATACTTGCTTTAGTAGTTTTACATATGAACCTTTGATTTTGAAATATAGGCCTACTGTCTGAAAGAAATTATAGAGATACATTGATTCGAATCTAAGTTATTTTGGTTGTTTTGCATCATGGTGTGATTGAAAATTGCTGTTGCTCCATGCATGATTTTGAAAGTATATTTCCTTGAAACACAGCTGCTATGTTTTGAAAGAGCTGATTGCTGCAGTTCAGGATAAATGTACTCCCCTCTTTATTTATTTATTTCCTGTGAAAATATGTTTTCACATCACACCGTAATTATGCATACTTAGCTGACACCAATGTGGCGGACCAGTGCAGTTTCCTGGGTAACACTCCACGTCGCAGCATCAATGATTCATATCTGGTTCATGATGAAGCAGCGTATCATCATACTCCAACTGTCCGAGTGACCCCTTGTGAAACAGTTGGTTGATGGGCAAAATTGTCACAATGGCATAAAATTTGTATTATTATTTTTTAACTTTTTGACACAAGGAGCTGTGTAAACAAATCTAATGCATGAAGGTCTGATGTTGACTGTGCGAAAGATAATTTCATGTTGTCGGAAAGAATCAGGCAAAGCAGGTTGTTTACAAGAATATCCACTCAGAAAGATACACAATATTATTTTTCACATGAATACAAATGAATGGGTCATACAGGAGGCTATGTAACATGCAGCCAAGGCCATCACAATTGACTTCAGGAAGCTGCCACGGTAGTGACGTCATCTTATCTCCATGGCAACCTGAATGATTTCTTTTATGGACTGCATCAATGATAACAAAAAACACTGTTCTTATAATACAAGAAGCTTATATAAGTGAAAGTAGGCTACTTGCTGTTTGTGTGGAGTTTGCATGTTCCTTCCTGTGCCTGTGTGAGTTTTCTCAAGGTTCTCTGGGTTTCTTTTGTTTTGTTTTTTTACACAATTCAAAGACATGCACACTGTATGGAAAATTACCCATAAGTGTGAATATGAGTGTGTGAGATCTGTCTGTGTATGGTCCTGTGACAGACTGATGATATGTCCAGGGCGTAGCCTCTGTCCTCGCCCTGTATCTGCTGGAATAGGCTCCATCATCCCGAAAGTATATGTATAGCATAAGTATATACTGTGCCTACATGAGCACGATGATACCATCTCACATCAGTGAAAATGAGTGACACACAGAACATTTCCTCCAACAAGCATAGGAAAGCAATTGTCAGTTGCCTCCTAAATAGCTTTGACGTTCACACTTGCTCTTTAAATTCCATATATAGCAGCAGCAGAATAAGTGTCTGCATTCCTTATGTTTTAATAGTCGTACTTTTATTGCCTTTACCCCCACATTTCAGTAGCAGAAGGGGCCATGTGACGGAGGCCTGGGGAAACAGATTACTTCTCCTCCTAGATGGTTTAAAAAAACACAGCATATTTTTCAATTATGAAACAACATAATTTGAAATTTGCATATGCATTGAATATTAGACCTAATTGGCCAGATGGGGTTGCTCGAAGGAAAACTAAGATTCTTTCGTCTTCATTCTCAAATGCTTTTCGACCATATTATTCCCCACACGTCGCCATCCTGTCTCCAAGCACCTGAGGGCGTCCTCCGGCTGCTGCCTTTTCTTGAGCATCTCATAAAATAGTGTAAATTCAGCCCTCTGGTGGAATCATCAGGTAATGACAGATGATGCCCAAATCACACTGTATAAAAACACCTTTGTGTATCAGCCTGTAGCACTGGTCTAAAGGCTTAACTAGAGACAGATCACATTCTGCACAGCATATGTGTTGCTCTTTCCATTGGTATACTCATAATCTTCACTGATCATTACACATAACAAGCTCTAATATTGTGTCTTCTCCCTTTAAATATTTACTGGTGAGAGGTTAAAGGTTTTATCCACATAGATAGGCTATTTCTTCTGTGGTTGGACTTTCTTTGTTATTTCTCATTTAATTTAATACCACTTGAGAGCAGTATATAATAAAAAAAAAAAAGACTGGGAGGAGGAAGACAAAAGAGTCTGTAACATGCGGTGTATTAGCAGCAGGTCCAAGTTTGCTGTGGGCTGCACACACATTGATTTTCTCCTTTGTGTGGGCAGCAGTACTCTGAGCTCAAAGGAGATTTTTTTTTCAACAAATGCAGGGGAATGTGGTCCATTCATATCCTGCTTTGCTTGTTATTAATTAATTACCTAATGTACAATTTAAAGAACAAACAAACAAAGCGTATACATGTTATTCCCGGACTTCTATAGCTATAAAGGCATCCAAATCAAATATTGGTAATGTACATACTTCAGTCCACACATGATAGCTATGGTTTATGTTTGTTCTGTTAAAGCCAAGACTTCACTGTGTGCCATCTGGCTCTCGGCTGGGGAGCAAAACAGTTGATTAAAGGACGCAATTAGCGTGGAACCGGCTCTGTCAACTCACCCGGCAGGGATTAAAGAGTGGGCTCATTCACTGTGACAACCACGCTGTCATGCAGTAGGATGGACAACCTGCACTTCCTCTAACGCCAGACTTCTGCAGGAGCTCCACACTTCTCCAGAAATGATAATATGGGGGTCAGCAAGTCAGTTATGATCACTTGAGTATCATGTCAAAATCAAGATGAAATGCATTGACAATGTCCTACTAAAGTGTGTTGCAATGAAAGAAATATCAAGGTCACCACTGACACTGAAAAATAAAGTAACAAGACACAAGACATAATACCATCAAATAGCAGCTATTTGTAACTCCAAATACCCTACAACCATCCCTGAATAGGAGAAGAAATTGTTGTTTTACAACTGTGGCAGATTTGTATCTCATTTTGTGTTTTGCTGTGTGCCTTGTGGTTACGTTGTCTGTCTCTTTGTAGTAGATTGTATCATACTCTGGTTGATTTTTCTCTTCTTAGTCATGCTATGTCTCTTTGGAGCCGTTTTGTGTCGTCCTTTGTTTCCAGCATGTGTCTCTCTGAGGTCATTCTGTAATGTTGAGCTGCTATTTAATTGACTTTCCTGGACTGACCTCATACAGAGGTTCTGGTTCAGGCCTGTGCCACCGTCGGCCAACACTCTGACCCCACCCCTGGGCACCGTGTCTGGACAAAGTGAACTTTCCTAACCTTCAAGTCGGTAGAGGCAGAGAGAGGGTTTGGTCTCATGAAGGTTATGAAGGTGTTTTTAAGGTTGTATCAGACTCAAATAGACAGACTCTATGATGAAGGCAGTTGGGAATAGTACATTTGGGGCAACTGAGAGATTAACGGCAAAGTCAAGAGCTGGAACCACTGAAATGAGGCTTCAAGGCAGCAGGAACAGACGAGAGCAGTGTGCTCTCAGAAAACCACTCTGAGGGGAAAAGCCTCATCAACCTTCACAGGCAGCACCAGGATCCAGGCTGCTTTCAAAACAGTCTCAGAAGTTGCAGGAGTTCATGAGGCAGATAACTGGGCTGGACTTGAATGGAAAGTCCTGTGATTGTTATCAGGAATGGTGGATAGATGGTGGTAACTGTTAAGCAGGTTTTCAGTTTCTGGTCTCATGAACTCAGAGCTGCAGCACTGACTCACTCTGCACCACAGTCAAGGAACATTAAAAAAGTTATTTTCAATTTTAGCACAAGGAAAACATGCTGTGCATTTTCCTTTCTTCTTATCCAAGCACAAGATGTTTAAATATTTTTAAATGAAATAAACCACCTATGTAAATGGTGCACTTTCTCTGCTCTGTCTGCCAAGTGTTTGACTTCCATAACTTCAGAGCTCATACCCTGTTGAAGGCTGGACACAATCAGGCAAGTGTTTGTGGGCCATGACCCAGATACTTATTTCCAGTCCTGGGCTTTTGGACACTGCAGCAGCATCATCTCCCATTTCAGTCCGCGCTCATGATCCTGCGCCGGTTCAACAAAGAAACTGTGTTTTTACTCGGTGAACTCGTAGACGGGGCTCAGGAGGAGCGGAAAAGCTCAAGAAAGCAGCAACATCTGGGAGGGTTTTGATTACAGGCATGACGGTGATAGCCGTTTTACTGCGCGTCAGATCCAAACCAAACCCAAAGATCTGCTCCTGCATCTCAGACATTTAAAGCCATATAGTTACAGGCGCCTCATCTCAAGGCAGGTCAGTAAATAGAATCAGTTCTCTGATCAAAATAACATCAATGTCAGCAATGATTTCTAAGCATAGACTCTCACTGTGAGTGTGCATCCATAAATCCTATGGGCTCCTGTTTTATCACTGGGCTTCAAGATTGGTGATTGTGAATGTGGCACCATCTACAGGAAATATCAGGACATAATAGAGACCGGGCAATTTCCTGCTTCCCTCACAAAAAAGCAGCCAATAGGTTTCCTCACACCCTGGTCATAATCTTAGTATGAGTATATGAGGTCACGTTATAGCAATCCAGTGACTGTATCTTATTCTGTAGACTGTATGGGAAAGTTCTTTTTTTAAACACAACAATCTGTGACCATGATGTGATGCTTTCACAACCATAAAAGGAGCAAAAAAAAAACTTAATTTGTTTCTTTACATGCAACAATTTAAGGTCTGAATCGGTTTGCTGGCTTTCTAAGTAAACATTTGCTGGGTTACAGTGTCACGTAAATAAAAATGAATTTCATACTTTAAAAAAAACAAGGCTTTAAATAGAAAAGCAGAAAACCCTCAGTTTGTCTATTAGCTCAATAAATGTCCCAATGCTTTATTTTTAGAGTGCAGTTAAGTTTAGTCAGGGACATTTACCAGGGCACAAGGACTCAGCTTCAGGTGGGCGCTGCCCTTCAGTGTTTCAACAAATCCTCCTGCTGTGAGGAGCCTCTGTCCCTCACTGATTAACATTTGACCCTGGTCCGAGCCGCTGTAAGCAGCACCACTCTCCACACTGTCACGTTTGGCAAACATCAGGAGTTTATTTGCTGTAAAACCTTTGTAATTCAATAATAATAAAAAAAGAGCCTGAAAGTGATGTAAATTAAAACAGGTTTTTTTTACTTGTATTTACAGAAGGCACACAGGACATGTGGATGCATTTATTGCGTCAGTAAATATTACACGTTGGGTGTTCGTATCCACACATAAAGTCTGGCCATACGGCGTATTTTCGGATGAAGGGTGCTTTTCTCAAACACTTGGCCGCGTTTCTGTCGCACTTACACAGCATCTTCTCACACCTGTCGTTCAAATCCTCTGCAACGAAGAACACACATGTCTTTTTTTCAGTGACAAGCCGCAAAATTGATTTTTTTGACAAAACATACATGTTTTTTTGTGTGTTCCCCATTAACAATGTGAAATGTGTAGTTGTGATCCAATATTGTGACTCGTTAATGTTCATTTTGCTTCCTAATGGTCGATTTGGTGCAATTCCTTGGGAAATGAGAGAAACCTCCTGAGAACCGAGCAATTATGAATATTATACGCTGTTTTCACATTGATTTATTTAAAGAACAACCACAAACAACCCAGTATTCTTGGTACTTTATTGTGTAAAGCTCATTAAGCTTTCTGTTGATAAATCGCAGTGGTTTACAGGGTCTTAAAATACCATGAAATAAAAACACCCAGGTTCCCACCCAATGTGCTGACTGTTACTGCTCATAGTTTTCAAATTTAACCATTTCATTGTGTTATATAGCACAGATAAACATCACATTTCCATGTGCAACCACTAAAGAGAAGAACCAGTTTCATTTAGAGTCAAATGCATTAAATTAAAAAGGAAAAAGTAATACCACACTCAGGTGTCTTGTCCTCACACGTCCAACGATACTGGTCTGTTTTGGTGTAGCAGCCGTAACGTTCTGCATCTCCATAACAGCAGTCATGTCTGTGGCAACACCTATGTATAATAATAAAAAAAAAGTAAAAACATAATAACAGCACATGTGTGTCTTATTTTGAAGGCTGCACCAGTCAAAACACTAGCCTGGAGTAGACAAGGTCAAGAAAGCAGTAGGGGGGTACAGTCAGAGCGGTGTGGTTTGAGTCACACCACTGCTATTTTAAAGGCAGGGTAGGATCAACCACAGGAGTTTTCTTAACAGATAGTTAGCAGTTAACTGGTTTGCGGGGGTTCGGTGTCTTGCGGCGGAGGCGGAGGAAAAAGAAGGAGACGGCAATTAGGATTTGGGTGTGGAATTTTTTGGGCCTATTTTGAAGCAACCAATGGAGCGTGTGAGTCTGCAGAATTTGACCATTATTCCCACCCTTCCATCCCATCGCGCAGCATTTTGTGGTCGTTCGTCTCATTAACAGACGGAAACTGTGCGCACATATCAGGATGTAGGATGACTGGGAGGAACCAAAGGCATCCAGGAGGAGGGAATCACGTGCACACACCAGCCCCAGAGTGGAGGGCTAAAACACCACCAGAGGAGGCTGAATTATATCTTTGGCACCATATAATGTATAGGTGGTGCCATATATAGAGTGTTTACATTTTGACACACACTGTTATCAGGCATGCAGTATATATCTATTCTGTCAGGTTTGGGGAGGAGTGTGATTGTAATTGCTGCCTCACCAGTCGGCCCTGTCTCTGGGCCAGCCCTGACCACCCAGGCCACAGTAGCATCCATACATCATGTAAGCCAAAGCTGATCTCCCCGTGCTGCATTTGATGACCCCGGCCAGCTCGATTAACCCTCTCTTTGTGCGCTGGGAGCTGCGTGCTGCCACAGAGGCCACGGCCACTGCAAAGAGCAAAACACAACAAAAGAAGAGGAACAAACTCAGCTTTATCCACGGAAACAAACCTGAGTTTTCTTGTTTTTTTGAAATGCTTGGTGTTCTTCTAATCTGATATGTTTGATGTGCATTAAGTCAGGATTGTCACACAGCTTTCCATTAGATCCTGATTTGTATTTACATATGTGAGTCCTGGCTATTTTTAACAGGTTTCAGGATCTAAGAAATCCATAAAGGTGCATGCGTTTAAAGATCAAAGCTACACACTGTTTGAACCTCAAGCAGCTTCAGATTTGAAGCGATGAGACAGTGGATAATACTGCAGAGCACCATCATCAGTTCTGTGTATTTGCACTTGCTGCCTTAGAACAACACTCTCACTGAATCACCAGACATAAGTAAACACAAGAAGTTCCTGCTCAAGGCTGTTACCTGCTCTGCTCCGACTCTCCTCTGCCTCTTGAAATTACTTTTTAAGCCTGCGTGTCATCACAAGTTGGAGCTGCACTTGAGAGTAAATGAGCAAACTCACCAGATAACAGGAGAAGTATCCGGTAAAACCCAGTCATGGCATGCAACAGGCAGCTCAGCTTCACACCAAGTGTTGTTCACTTCCACTCTGTGAGTGTGAGTGGGGCATTGAGTGGAGAGCTTTTTTTAGATGCTGTTTGAATAATCTCCTAAGCATCACTATTGGCCAGAGGCTAATCCAGTGTTTGTAAAACTGAACGCCTCCTAGAGGAAGTCGTCTAACCTTTTTTTCTTTTTCTTTTTTTAACTACGTCTTCTCAGGTCTCAGTGTTTGCAACAATATGCTGCTACAGATAAATAAGAATATTTTTACTTTATCAAATAAAATATACACAGGCCCAATGAAATACTCTTCTCATGTATTCATAACTTATATCATTTTTGTATTAAGGCTTTACTTTAACTTTCTTTTTGACCTTGTCGTGGCCTCTGCCAGGATAAGTCCACATTAATTACACCACAATGTTCATAAAAGGAAGAAACAACAGTCAAATACATACATTTAACAGACAGAGTTTATATAAATATAATTTATTAAAAATCTATATCAGATACAGAATCGATAATATAAAATACACCTTTTATGGTTTAGTAAATTATAAAGGGTTCTTAGAGTTCAGAGGAATGTCAAAACAGGTGTAACTGTTGCTGACATGACACATTCCCAGTTGCTTAAACACAATATAGACTGACTATAGACTCAACACAATATAGACTGACTATAGACTCAACACAGCCATAACACAAGGTAATTGTCATGACTGATAGTGTATATCTTATTCAGAAGAACACATTTTGAATAATTCACAATTTGTTGGGAAACTTAATCTCTAATTTGACTTTTTTTTCCTCAGCTTCTTGTCTTGAAAAAAAAAAATCATGCATCTGCTTTAATGTCTCGTGTGATCAGTGCGTGGCTACAGCTCCACTAAGCAAAGGCAACCAGACCTTATAATTATGACAATCACACTCTAATAACACAGCTTTTTCCTCCATAATCATCAGGACATCTACTCATGCCGATGCCGCCCATCCGTCTTCTTCTCTTTTAAATAAACACATCAGAGGAGTAAACACATCAAACCCTCGCCCTATAAAACAAACACACGGGACACATTGTAGCTATCATTATTGTCAGTATGATTTACTGAGCAGCACTCCAAGTGCCGTAAGTTGTAAGTGTGTTAGGGTGCAAGTTTAACAGCTGAGGTTGTTTATAAGACAAATTGTAGACTTGAGCTGGAAATGGCATGAATTGTGTCATATCTTTGCTTTTCATCTTTTTATTATGGCTTCTCAGGGTGTATTTTCAGCTCTGTCACGCTGGACTCCATTGTCATCCATAACGTGCTAATGTCAGGGCAGCTAAATCACAAAAGACACACGCTCCGGGTTTTTGATAACAGGGGACATATTCACAGTCCTTTTTTTTCCTGTTTTCTTTTTGATTCAGTTCTTCAGCGATGCCGCTGCACAATGTGAGATAAGCGCCTCCTCCTGGCAGGCACTATGGCTGCCAGGATGCCTGCACTGCATGAGGAGACACATCCCTCGATCCCTGCATATCTGATTATTCCCAGCTCAGTCGACCCGCTGCCACAAAACATCAGGCCAACGTTAAGATCATATCGAGCTGAACACACCCCGTCTGAAAAGTTTAATGTCAACAATTTGAAGCCTGGATGAGCCACAGATGAGCATTGAACTGAGCAGAGAGACAAACCCCAGGTTTTACTGCTATCTGCGTCAACTCAGAAGGGTGGGGATGAGTAATATGTGAATGTGATTATGACTGTAAATTATGCCAAAATACATATTTCACACTAAATGGGAAAGACAAAAGGCAAAATGAGTTTCAGTCTGAGGAACAACCAGAGGATTATGTTGGTATCAAACTTTATTTCCTCCTCAGTGTTGATTTAAAAACAAAGCAAGTGTGCTCAGGGGGCAAAAAAAAAGAAGAAATATCTGAGTTACACAAAATAGATTATAAAACAGCCGTCTGTTCCAATGCTGCAGACTGGCTAAACTTTGTACTGTTGTTTTCACATCAGGATTATGGATTTAACAATTCACACAACACTGGCAAAAGGCAGAAAAAAGAAGGTGCTCCAATGTGTGCTAGTTTATTTTGATTACGTGTACATCCAGGGGGAGAAAAAAAAGAACAATTAGACATTAATGGTTTATGTCATCCAAAATCTGAAGCACATTATGTTCCAGATGTGTTGCTGAATATCAGCATCTGCACATACATAAACACTGACTATCTTCCCTGATGTTCTGCCAATGTTGATGATGCACACTCTCTGTCTTTGAGACTCTAAGGCCCCTTGTGTTAAATGTTAAATGTTCACATCTCCTTTCACTCACTATACCAGGCCTGCTGCGACCTTGGTTACTACGGCAACTGCGGATGGGATGGGAGCGGAGCGGCTGCAGTGCACACTCACAAGGTTGGAGATAAACAAAAGGTGATGATGACCCGGGGCCGACCTTGTATGTAGACACTAGGATGAAGGAGGGAGTAAAAGGCAGAAATTCCTCCACAGACGGTCCACCTGTAAATCTGTGGGTGGCTTCTATACCTGAAAAAGAAATCGGCGAATGATGAAAATAAGGAAGAAGAAGGGAAACAGCTGGCGCTCTGCCTCCTGACTCAGATCTGTATATATGTCTATGTCTGCCGCTCTAAAGTTCAGTGTTTATGCTTGTTTTGAAGACACTCATTGAACCATGCACCTAATCTGTAGCCTACATGACAAAATGAAAGTGAATTATGAAGAGCGAAAGAAAATAGAACGAATTTATTTCTGAATATATTATTGTTGTGTTTTGTTGCTGTGTTCTTGTCCTTTTGTGCAAATTGAAATAATGTCCTCACTTGACATGGAAGTATAAACTCTCTTTCTTTTTAAAAAAATATATAATTGTGTTCACTGCAGGTTAAGAGCAACTTTCACTATTGAATGAATGAATGAATGAATTTATTTATTTCAGTATATATCAAGCTTATATAACCGAAAGGGTGTAGGTTGAAGCCAAAGCTTATATATACCCCTACCCCTTTTACCTTACTTTTTTTTTTTTATTATTATACGCATTAATACAAAAGGATCAGATCACAGACATTTGAAATTAATCAGTACACTTAAATTTCTGATCATAACAAAATAGTACAAAATCATTTAACTTAATTTTCCATACTGTAACGAGAAATTATGTTGTTCTTATAAAGTCTTTTAAAGCTGACTAGAATACAGCATAATTTAATATTTTCAGGACAATTATTCCATTTGTTAACCCCTCTAACAGAAAGACAGTGATTTTTTTTTGATTTTTTGATTTTTTTTTTTACAGTTGTTCGAGTCTTTGGTTTCTCAAATAATAGTGGTCTTCTCAGGTTATAACTGGAATCCTTCATTTTAAACAGATTCTGGATATCTTGAGGAAGAAGTTTATTTTTTTGCTTTGTACATTCATTCATAGCCTACATTTGTAACTTCACAAATAGGTGCGCAAGGTTCCCTGAGCTCGGTACTTTTTTTTTTTTTTCATTTGATTCTTCTTATCACTTGTTTCTTAATCATGTAAAATGATTAACAACTGTTACAACTTTACAGCAGAGGAGTGGGTATCTATGAGACACTTAGCAGTGTTGATTAAATCGTAGGCTAAATGAAAGAACCAGAAAATGCTTTGCATCAATTTACAGGAAAGAGAGTTCAGGGTGAGAAGTTAAAGGTTACTTCAGGCTTAAAAAAACTGTGAGTAGCATGGATGTGATTGAATTGACGGAAACACACAATGTCTATGACAAACGGGTCAACAAGATAACAAGATAACATCCATTGTTCAAAGTTGCCCTAGTGCGATAGAAAAGGAAAAACCGCTGAAATGTCCAAACAAATTAATTCCTGGAAAGTAAAAGGCTAAATGAAAGGAGTAGGGAAGACACTTCTAAATGATGTGGTCACTTCTGACTTAATATTCTATAGACTATTATAGGCTATTATATGACTTTTGGTTTCATTAACTTGATTTGACAGTTTGGTATGACAGGTCATTGCTTACTGTTTCCTTTGTAAATAACAAAGCAAGTAGATAGGGTTTGGCACGAGCTGGGGCTGGATGTTGATGAAATGAAACTGAATTATCAGTATGCTCACGCAACTTTGAAAACCTTTTGTATTTCTGTATGTGGAGTGAAATTGTGGAACAGACTGACTGGGGAGCTCATAGGCAATGTCCAACCGGTACAAACACACGGTAAGGTTCTTACATTTTGTATAGGCCTACTTGTTATTTATTCTATTTATTTTGTATTGTCAACACAAGCAACTATGTTGTTGTTTGTGTTGAGAGTACTAAGTAATTAAAAAAAGAAACAGGACACACAGGAAGTGCAGGCTAAACAAGTAGCCTACTAAGTGGAGAAGCTGTAGGACTAAATAGTGTTTCTTCCTACTCCTTTTCAAACATGCAAAGTTGTATGTAAATGTACTTATTCTGTTATCTACTCCTCTGTCTTTATGGACTTTTTATGTTAATTGTTGTATTGTTTTGGGGACTACGGATGTAATTTAGCACCAGTGCTAAATCCGGTGTACCTACTCTTGCACTGCACTGTCCCGACTAAATTGCTGAAATGCTTTAAATATGATATTACTCACATGTTTGAAATAAAGCTTTCATTAATTGATTACATTTTATTCATTCATAAAAACAAGTCTATCCGGTTTTGGTCAGTATTTTAATCAAATGTATTTGCATGTATTTGTCTCTTCGTTTTCTTTATTCAAGTAGTTTATTTACAATTTGTAGGTGTGGTGCTTTACTTTACTGTATTGTGATTTCCTATGTGGTGTCATACCCCTCCGCTGCCTGTGGGGGGCAGCAGCGCGGTGGAGTCGGTGTTGGCTCTCCCTCCAATCACGGTAGAAGAAGAGCCAAAGGGCGGCCTTCGGCGATACAGCACATCTAGCTAAGTTATTTTAGCTAAAACGAAAAATCAATTTCCCTCCTTTTCGATAACCGACACAGGGTTTGTTGGGAATAAAGATCCATTCATGTAAGTATGCACAGCGTCCGCCGGCGCCTCTTGGACGCGTGGTGACTTCGGCGGCTCTCAGCCAGCAGCTATACAACATGTTAAAGCTCGCTATTGTTTGCGTTGGGGGAACTAGTTTAACTTGGACATGCCTTCGCTTTGTTAGGTTCAGGCTAACTTACTTCCCAGAAACTTGGTGGCGTAGCGTCGCGTAGCTGCTGAAGTCCGTGTGTTTTCCAGCACCGGAGAAAACATGTGAATATTATTTGTGTGTGTGAATGTGTGTGTGTAGTGTTAGCAGCGGTCAAACCGTGTGTGTGTGTGAGTGAGTGAATCGCTATCCTTTGCTAGCAGATGATGGTTTGTCTCCTCGGTGGTCCTCCACGGCCGCGGGTAACACACGTGCGCTAAATGACATGCGCCCATTTTCGGACACCCTCTTCTCTCGCCGCAAAACTTCACAAAAATTGTATATTTTTATATAGTTTGGTGCGTTGTCGCAACGTAAACGTGATTGCAAGCGTCTGGACACATGAGTGGTCATTGAATAAAGTTAATGGTGGCTTTGCTGACCGAAGCAGGACAGGCACACCCGCCTAAAAGCTAACATGAAGTTACCACCATCTTTATTACCTCAAAGAGTTTATCTTTGTAAGGTTGTGTAACTCAAATCGTCATCTGATGAAGAAGTAGATGTAAAGAAAGATGAAGTTAAATGGCCAGATTTGTTCTAGCCAGTAAACATTTGCTGTGACGAAGCATTGCAGGACAGCTGTAACTTGGCGGCTTTTACGCGCTGTGATTGCCAGTGTTTCATTGCAAAACACGATAAACAGCTGACAGGAATGTAATATGATCCAGCAGGAACAGTCTTGGCCTTTCGACATAAATGGCGTGTATTGGTTTCTTCCTGAAACACTTGGATTTGTTTGAGAGGAGTCTCTGATAACTAACGAGAGTTATCAGCCATCCAAATATGTCCGATAATGGACCTACCGCCTTCAGATGCTAAGTTTATACACTTCCCCTGGGCTATTACCCGCACTGATTCTTATCCACAGCTTTTCCGATATGTAGTTTTCAGTCCAACTTTTGACGCTAAGCAGTGGACACGTCTGTCTTCCCGTTGACACCATTAGCTCTCAGGCTAATAAAAAAAAAAAGGAGTTGATTTCCGGAACTACAGTGCAGTCGTCATAAGCAAATGCGGAAGTAATAAAAAAACAGAAGCCAAGCAGGATGAACCTCATGAAGAATTTGTAAAATAGTGACTCAACACAATGAGCGAGTGTGGTTGTGGTGTACTGCTGCTGCTGCTAGTCAACCAGTTGGACAACCTGTAGATGTCCATTAATGATAAGGCAGTGTGTGTGTGGAGGTGTGTTCATACTGGCACTGTGACTTTTGACCGGTAAATAAAACAATTTGTGTACTGTACCATCATTTCAGGTGCTGTCTGAGGAGGAGTGTATACTAAAACACGCAAACATGTCCGGAGCGTGTCAGGACAGAAGGAGTCGCTGGCAGGAGATCCAGAAAGGCTTGCAGTTCATCCAGTAAGTGACACAGTTGTTGTGACAGATCTGACCTAGTTTTGTCCCTTTTGCATATTGGCAAACATTTTAAACAACCTTGTGGGTTTTTCCTTAAACACTGTTGCTGGTTAACAACTACAACACTATGATGTGGTGTTAGCTAATATATATGAGAGGTACAAGTTGAGGGCGGCTGGGTTTGGTTTCGTTATGTAGGCCTATCTCCGTGTCAGAGGTTCCCACAGTAACCAGTATTCACATGTTTGACATCACATTTTTTATCAGCAATACTGATCAACTCATGGGGAAGTGAACAAGATGGGATACACTACACAGACGGCATACTGTGCTTCTCTCAGCAGCAGACATCAGAAAGGACAGATTTTAAGGCGATTGGTGAAAACAAACCATTCATTTAAACATACCAATCTAGGGATGCCACGATTATACTTGTTTTCACAATTAATCGCGGTATTAAACGCCACAATTAATTAATCGTAAAGATTCCTAAATACCGTCTCTTCCCAAAAAAGATTATGTCGGAACCGTATCGGCAGGTGTACACCAAAATAAAAGTAAACGCACAGATACAGGTCCATTTATTTAACGTAACATTGAATTGGTCCTATATTAATACTTTGTGTAAATACTTATTGATGTAATTATATTTTGACTATATTTGATTCACACATTCAGTGTTGTGAAATTAATTAATGTGAATACCGTGATTATTTCTCTGATAATAATTGTACCAAGAAAATCTATAATCGTGACATCCTTATGCCAATCACATATTTTTAATGATCAGTTGTGGCATACTTAAATTAAGTAAGGGGTGGTGTCATTATATTTACGTCAAATGACAGCTCTAGTCTTGTGTTTGATTTAATAGCAGAATAGTTTATTATGGAAGATAAGTAAAATATCAGCAGGGGGTTCTGAAGATGAAGAGTTTTGTTGGCTATATGAGTACATATGCTGCTGCCTGTGTGTGTGTGTGTGTGTGAGAGAGAGAGAGAGTCGTGTTATTGAAAAAGCTTAGTCACTTCAATGGACTGAACAGAGCAAGAATGATTGGTCATCCTTGCATCATGTATTGTTGTTCAGATCAGCTGCCGTGTCAGTGAGACAGCTGATTCCTGGCTTTACTCTAGTTTTGTTGTTAATGTGGCTCATTATGTTGTCATGCATCAGGTGGAGACTTATTGTCCACATATTGCTATTGAGCCGTGCCAGGCAGCGCAGTGTTGCATTTCATCTAATGTGACGAGGCCCTTTTTATTCTTAAAACAAAAGTAATACTTAAAATACTGCAATGCGTTAACTGTAGTGTGCAGTCAATGTGAAACTTGATGTCGTGGTGTGCAAAGTTTGAGATTTATGATGGATCCCACTTTAATGAGTCATATTTAGTAAATGTCTAAGTATCAATTCAAACGCTATCATACATCAACCTAAAGAGTGAGAACTAATGAGGCCGGAAAGATATTGGAAAGAGAAGGCAAAGTGCTTTAAGACAATTAAAAACATGAATCAAGTTTAGATACATTTAGCTGTTAGTGTAATGGGTTTGTGTACAGTCCTGCACGTTGCTGCTGCCGCTGTTATCTGTAAGATAAGGCTCTTATATCCAGACAGGCCTTTGTGCTCCGGCTGTTTTGTCCATTAACTGTAATAAGAGCCCAGCATGCCTCAGTGGAAGTGTGATGGTCTAAACTCAAACTTAGTTTCCCTCATAGTCCAATGCACAAAAGAGGAAAGACGACTGAAAATGCCAGACTGCTGCTGAACTAGAAACCTTCGTAACAAAACAACCTCGCTGCCTCTCTGTGACTAAAGCAGAATTTTCCATGATGACACTTAATGGCAAACCATTAGCAGTGCACTGAATGAGTAATAACTCTAGCATCTATTAATCCTAACAGTAGGTATGGTTCTGTGAGGCAGGAAGAGATGTGGCGTTATTATTTTAGTTGCCTGTTCAACCAGCGATCGATCGTAATGTAATTTGGCCTTTTTATATAAAAAAAAAAATACTTTAGTGACTTGAATAATTTAATAATTGGCTTCACATCAATAAATTTGCATCATACCTTAAGTTACTTTACATACCATGGTTATTTAATATAACCACCAGACACAACGATCAAACGGAGGATAAAATGGAACAATTTGAAATGTTCTGTTATTTTCTGTCTGTTTCTGTTAATTTGGGTTGATTTCTTTGGAGGATGATGTGGTTTGTTGACACAGAGTTGGGTTTGCTGACTTGGTTGCATTGAACAGTCAATGCAGTCAGCACCTCACACACTGCAAATGATCAAACCAATGACACGTATAGACACCCCTGCACCACTTTCACACACTCTCTTACACATCTTCCTGTTGTGATGCCTCTGTCAGGTCTGTGATATAATATATCAGCTGAAGTGCTATAGAATGAAACCAATATGGTAGTATCAACAATATTACTACTATAATGACATTTATTGTTGTGGTAATTAAAATAAATTGACGATTATAATATTTTCCTTTTTTTTCCTTCATATTTATCAAAGACTGACCAGAAATTGTTATTTACCTCACTTTTTATTGAAGTGAACTGACTGTCTCTTCTTGTAACTTGAACCTGTTTTTGTTTTTTTTCTTCGTCAGATCAACCCTTCCATTTCCTGGAAGTCAAGAGCAGTATGAGGTAAGCTATGCAAATTTGAATGTGCTTTTTTCCATTCTCCTATTTGAAACCCTTGCCCTGTACCGAGTTAAACTTCAGGTGCAACGACAGGGTTGAGAAAACCTGTAACTTTCCTTCTTTCAAATCAAAGACGGATAAGATGTTCTTTGTCGTTTACATCTGTTTCTTTCCCATCTCCAGGTTTTCATTAAGGAGCTCGTTTGGAATCTTTTTGGAGAAGGAAATGACGTTTTTAAAGAGGGCGAATGGACAAAGTCCATCGAGATGTACACTGAGGCCTTGAGCATAGCAGAGTACGCCGACTCTGAAGAAATCTGTGTTCCAACAGGTTTACTGGAAAAGCTGTATGCAAACCGGGCTGCAGCCTATCTAAATGTTGTTCCGGTAAGTAGGTGGCAACCGTCCCACTCTCATCTTTCAGTTTCACCCGTAACCACCTTAAATTCCCACTCTAGGGGGGAGGAAGGGGGCGGGTCTTCCACTTTGCGCATTAACACTGAATAGAAAATAAAACAATTAAAGGAAACAAGGAAAGTCCAAAATACAAAATGCGGTCTTGGGTTTTGTAGAATCATTTCTGAAAACCATTGTGTTTCCAGGGCCCAGGATGCCCCACCAGTTTTATTACCTCTTCTCTATCAAACAAACCGCCTGTATCAAAACACAATAAACTAAATGTCAAAATAAAACAGGAAGTGGGGACAAGTCCTTTTACTTATTTTGCCATGACCATACAACTGAGCAGGGTTCATTAATTCTTCTTGTCAGTCACTCTGCATCACTGTACCGTTCTCCTGCTCTCATCTCTGCTGTTGATGTTGTGTAAAAAACATTTAACCATCTTTAAAGTGCCAGTTTTTGTAGAAGAGCAGCAGATGTTTTCTCTTTTCCATAAAATCTTCATGATCATTATAGTTTATCAAGAATACTAAAAAAACTGTGATGGACCGTTCTCACAGTAGACATTTTTGCTTGAATTACACAGGCGCATCAGTCCGTATTAGTAATAATAGTTACGTCAATGATTGGATCATTTCCGTTAAAAACATACACTCTTGATTTATCCAACAGTTTCTTCAAAAAAAAGAATAGGCCCTGCTGCTTTCTGTCAGATATCACATCCAACGACACTGGAATCTCCCGTTGCATCACCCGTCACGACTCGCAGCCGTTTCAGCTTGTGTTTGCAGTTATTATTCTTCATTTTCAGCACCTGACATCATAGAGAGACCAAAAAGAGGATCTCTATCCCAGCTCTACTTTCAGAGCTGCCAAGTCTTCCCGTGAAACACAACACTGTAGCAGCATATTTGTGTCCACAACTGTCCACTTTGACACACCCCCGCGCTACCAGCTTAACGGTCTTATTGAGCCTTTACAGCAGGCAGACACAGCGGGGTAGAGCACGATACTCTATTGACCTCGTTTTTGTCACGAGATTCATTGGTTCTACTTTAAGCTACTCCTCATGTCGTGTCGTAACTCTTAATTGCCATTTGTATAAACCAGTTTAGTTGCTTTGCAGTCAGGAATCTCATTCTCTGACAGCATATTTGGCAACATGGGATGCTTTCTGATTTAATAGATGTCAAGCAAAAGTGACCAATGACAAATGCCTTGATATGGTAGAAACTAGAAAGTTGATAAATTGTTGGTGCTCTTTTGTGTTAATGAGAAAAATTAGAATTTAGCGTTTTTAGTTTGGTAAGATTTAATGTTATATGATACATGGTGAACAGCTTGCAAGCTTTGCTGGTCAGTTGGATCTCTATAAGTCTCCAAAATGACGTTTATACCAGGAGTATCTGACACATTTAATTTCTAAGAGTCAGTCTCGATGTTGTCAGGAGTCACAGTTGTATACTCTCCTTTCCTCCCAAGTGCTTTGTTGTGGTTAATTACTGAAACACTGTTAGTTTTTTTTTTTTTTCTCATGTCAAATTCTGAGACTGAGTTGAAAAACTTGTATCCAGTAAAAGAAAACTTTGATTTTGGGGAAGAAGTGCTGCTCTCAGAGGAACATCCAGTCTCGCCTCCCTGTCAGAGCCCGTCCGCATAGTCATGTTGCACGTCAGTGAAGAACACTAGGCTGCTGTCTTCAGGGAGGATACACACCACACCCATATGTGATGTAACTCGCTGAACACGCAAAGTCAATTTATGATCAAAGAGCAGCCTCTTTGTTATCTGTTCTCACTGCAGCTCTGTGGTCAAGTTCAGCTTTTCTAACTCTTGTGACAACTGTGTTTTTTTTCTTTCTCAGGGACTGTATGACCAAGCATTAGAAGACTGTGAAAAGGCTCTCCATCTGAACGAGGGGAACTACAAAGCACTGTACAGAAAAGCAAAATCCTTGAAGGAGATGGGGAGACATCAAGAGGCCTATGAGACTGTTGCCAAATGCTCTCTAGCAGTGCCTCAGGTAGGCTGCCACTGTTTAAATGGATTTATCCAGATGTGCAGGCACTTCCCTCTCTGTTTCATTTTAACAAATAGGACCAAAAAAAATGAAGCGAATTGAAATGTCATCCAGTCCACAGTCCATATTTTATATGTGCATTGGAACACACAAGTTAAAGCAACCTTTACCTTTCTGGAGCTTTTACACTTTTCTTTGTAAATTGCTAAAAAGAGGTGGGGAAGGAGCTGGAGTTGTTGATTTTCAAATTGTTGTGCTGTGCTGTGTGAAATGCCAGAAAGGTAAGGGTTGCTTTAATTAATTTTTAGTTGGTTAGTCATGAGTTTATTCCTTGTCAGCCACATTTAATTTGGATTACAAATGTTTGCATCAGGTTTGACGCTTGTTGCTATTGCAAAGGTCGATCCAATCCAACTCTATTTGTTTTTCTGTATTGAATACACACATTAGAATCACAAATACTGTTCGTTAGATAACTGTGTTGCTCTGTTGTGAGAAGTAATGGCCTCACAGTGCATACAATTATGTTTGCATGAAGATCCATACAGGTGTAACATAATGCATTTGCATAATTTTCTGACATCACAGCACAATAAAATGTACAAAGATTAAAGGCGATGTTTGTGTTTTTAATAATTTCTTTTCTGTGTGTGTGTTGTCTCCCCAGGATCCCAGCGTCACACAGCTGACTCAGGACCTTGCCAAAATTTTGGGATTAAAAATCCGTAAAGCTTATGTGAGGAGTAAGGTGTGTGATCTCAAACCCCCCATGACACTTGAAGCAAAATTGTTCCTCCTAAGAACCAGTTCCACACGTTTGTAGTTGTTATAGGTGTTATAACAGGATTGGGTTGATCCTGTCAGGTTCACGTGTGATATCTTACTATATAATGGACATAAAGTCATAATTTAACCAAATTGATTGGGTTTTTCTTTATATTTGAACAGCCTGCCTTGAATGTTTTGCGTGGATCTAATTACCAAGATGCATCATGTGAAAAGGTAAACAAAATAACCCCCCTCACAGTCCTGTCGATGTATCTGTTCTCTCCTCGCCTCTCATTGTTCAATTAATTTCTTTCATTTGCAGTTTTCCCATGGCTTGTCTTCAGTTGAAGATATAGAAATTGGTAAGTTAAATACTTAAATGCAGCTTTTTTATTCGATATTCAAGACGGAACAGAAGTCACTCATCCTGTTTACCCCCCGCCCTCCCCTCCACTGTGTTTCAGAAGTGCCTCAGTTGACCCAGGATAGCAGTGTTTTGGCTCCGGTCCCAGCCCCCATCCAAGCTCCAGTGGCAGTGCACCCGCCCCTGAGCGAAGCAGTGGTGGTGGATGAATTTCCTTCAAACAACAGTATCTCATCCGTGACGCCGTCTGAGCCTCCGGGCTTCGAGTCCATTTCCCTGCCCGTGTCCGTGCCCACGTCGGTCGCCCTTCCTGCGCTCACATTTGTAAACGGGTGCAGAACCGCGAAGCCTTGTCCCATGCTTGAAACCAGTCAAGATTTTGACGGCGACATCATGGACGGTGACCTAGATGATCTGCTGGACCAAGTCCGCGACGAATCGGGCCTGGTGAGTGAACGGATACGACGGCATGGGGCTCATTGATGAACATAATGTGACGTTTCTGAACAGAAGGGTGATTATTCCTATCTCTTTGTTTAGGTTATTCCCACAGTGAAGGGGCCTCTTCCCTTGCCTACCAGTATTTCCTCGGGCAGTTCCATGTCCAGTCCATTCCTGATGCCATCTCACATCAACCCATTTCTGCACAGTAGTGCTCAGCAGTGCACTGTGAATCTGCCCCCACTGTATCACAAGTCGGGGTCAAGTACGTATTTTGGTATGGACACTTTTGACCCCCTGCCCCCACCGCTGGACTCTCTGGACAGCCTCAGCATGACAGACTTTAAAACAGGTACAGCGCTGCGCTACCTTTCCTGGTTTAGTTATGTAATATTACTTCGGTTTGTTGGTTAATGTTGATGATATTCAGTCAGTAAGTTCTTTTTGTTTTTTCTCCCTTTTCAGATTATGCCAGTCCAGTTAGTCCATTCATTCCACAGGTAAATTACTTAAGATGTTATTAATTATTAAAACATTTCAGCCCAGACATTTTTAGAGGCTCATGTTGTCATATTTGTTCTTTTTTTTTTTTTAAACAGCTTAACAATAAAGAAACCCCAATGGGGATGGCTGTGGGTATGCCTGAGGTGAAGGGTCTACCTGCTGCTGTGGATTTAGCAAAAAACCCATTAGCTGAAACACATGAATTCAAACAAGCCTGTTCACTCTGCTACGTCAAAACTGGTGAGGAAAAGGGTTTTGGTTTTGTGTCTTTTCCAGTAAAGGGAAGTAGTGTTTGGTCTAATGTTTCTTTTTTTTTCAATTTCATATCCACAGGGCCTGGTGTGTTGGATTACACACTACATACTGAAGAGCATAAATGCAAAAAGGACGCTTTACTGGGCAGAATCAAACATTCACCAGACAAAACGTGGAAGCTCATTCGGCCCAGACCAACAAAAACTCAATATGTTGGACCATATTACATTTGCAAAGGTAACATTTAGAAAATGTGCAAATATTAAATACTTCAGTAATTCACACTTAGCTGAGAGAGAGAAAAAAAAATCATAAATGGCTGCCTTATTTTGTAAGAAGGATTAATAATAAAAGAAAAAAAATAACAGTGCAGTTCCTAAGGCATGTTTTTCTTTTTTACATTTTACCATCACTTCCTCTATGTGTGGCTATTTCTGCCTGGTGTGTATTTGTATTTGTTTCTGGGACTTTTTACTCTTCACTCGCTAGTCAAGGTCTGGCCGAGAGCTAAAACTAGAATGTGTCGTTTCAGAGGTGGCTGTAGGAAAAGAGTGCCTGTACCCTGGTCACTGCACATTTGCATACTGCCAGGAAGAGATTGATGTTTGGACTCTGGAGCGAAAAGGGTTCATCTCCAGAGAACTGCTCTTTGATCCTTTTGGACCCAACTCCAACATCAGGTTGACCGTCCCCAAGATCTTACAGGAGCATCATGGGATATTCATGTTTCTCTGTGGGGTGAGCATTTCACTGTAAACATCAAAGAGTTGTGCATGTTCCAGTGGTTAAAGTGCTGGTGAAAAACATTGTTTTTCATTTGCGTGTGAGGGGGGAAAATATATTTGTCTTAGTGTAAATTAATGTTTTCTTCCTCAGATTTTTTTTTCATAAGAAACAATCTTCCACTGTCAAGACAACAGATGATTGTTCCAAATGAGACGCATCATTTTTCAGCACATAAACAACAAAATATGAAAAATAAGGCAATTACGTGTGGTAAAAAAAAAAAAGAAAAGAAAAAAGTGATGAGGGGGGATGTGGGAAATGGTTTGTCTGTTTTGTTTTTAGGCTTTTTCTTTTCTCTTGTGTAATTCTTTTTTTCCCCCGCTGCTTATTAGAAGTTGGCAGGCTTTTTTTTTTTTAAGACGACACAAGAATAGAAGAATATAATACGAAATGATTCCTACTGCACGGCTGGTTTTAATCTGCTAGCCTCTCTGCTCATGTTAAAACAAAAAGCTACTATGGTGGCAGAACCTCTGTGGTGACTCATGCTGCAGCACAGGAGCCCAAGAGACCAATCCAGAGAGTTCCTATCAATGTCAGGCCCCGTCAGCCTTTTGTTGCTACCATAATAAAACTTGCAAAGGTTTAAATTGAATGTGATCTGCAGGTGTGCTTCGACCACAAACCCAGAATAATCAGCAAAACCAACAAAGATGAACCCTCGCTCTGCTCGCATCCAGTGACAAAGCATGACTTTGAGGATCATAAGTAAGTCATTTCACATCTCATCACCCTGAAACTGTCATTTGTTTGAGTAAAGCATTTAACTTAATGGTGTCTATGAAAGACAGACTTGAACTTCTAGTTGAAATAATGATAAGCTAAAAGCATACAAGGCCTTGTGGGGGAATACGATTGGGAAATAAGAGAAGGATAAGATTGCGTGTTTGTCTTTTTAGGTGCCTGGTCCACATTTTGAAGGAGAATACAGTTCGTTATTCCAAAATCAGACCCCTGAGAACTCAGTGCCAGCTGGATCTCTGTCGCCATGAAGTCCGCTACGGCTGCGTGAGAGAGGACGACTGCTTCTACGCCCACAGCCTCATCGAGCTCAAGGTCTGGATGATGCAGCACGAGCTTGGTAAGACTTCCTCTGCCAGTCTTTTCTTTTCCCACAGTTTGCAACAGTGAAAAAATAACTCACTTTTTTTTATTTTATCTGCTAGGTATCACACATGAAAGTATTGTCCAAGAGGCAAGGAAGTTTTGGAGTGCCACCGCTTCATTGCAGGGAGTCCAGGTAAAACTTCAGGAGTGTGGTCACTGATTTCTCATTTGTTTAGTGCTAGCATTTTCTACTATGCTGTTTTTCATGGTTATTCAAAATAGAAATAAGCTGATGTGTCTGTTATGTGTTTTATTAAATGTAGGAAATATTTGTTGGCTACAAAGATTTTTTTTTAAACGTCCCTTAAATCTCATCAGCAGCTTTCCAGCGTTCAGAGGAGGTTCGGGCCTCCAAACCTTAAGATGATGTTTGTCTGTGGCCAGTGCTGGAGAAATGGCCAACTCAGTGAAGCTGACAAAAACAAGAAGTATTGCTCGGCCAAGGCGAGACACACGTGAGTATTCAGCTCATCTAAAAATACCAAATCTCGCACTTCTAAGACGCAATTTACATCTTATTCAACAAATGTGTGTAAGTCTGTGTTAATGAGCATTCCTCCTTTTGCCAAGATTATCCGTCCACCTGACAGGTGTTGCATATTAAGATGCGGATTGTGAGCGTGATAAAATAAAACGGTGCGGTTTTATCACACAACACAAAGCTACAGATGCTGCGTGCTGCTGCAGAGAGCGTGTGGTTGGCGTGAGCTGTTGCCCATGAAGTCACATGACATCCATAGCTCAGCATGTCTTATGAAAAAAAAATTTCGAATGGCCTTTCACTGTGAGCAGCTCAAAGCACACGTGTGTGGAGTTATAAGCATCCTGATATCACCACACCTGTCAGGTGGAGGGACAATCTTGGCAAAGGAGGAGTGTTTGTTAAAACTGATTTAAATACATTTGAAAATGTTTTTTAAATAAATCTTTAATGTCATTGCTAAGCTGTTCTTTTTCTGTCTCAGGTGGGCAAAGGACAGGCGGGTGGTGCTTGTAAGTTCCCATGAAAGGAAAAAGTGGACGACAGTTAGACCGCTTCCAACCAAAAAGCCAATCCCATCTCAGTTTGAGGTTTGTCAAATGTTCCTCTATCTGGGCGTTGCCTAAAATCTTCTTGCATCTCTGAAGACAAATCCTTGCCAAGATCACCAAAGGTTTTTTTTTTTCCTTTATTAGATTTGCATGCATGTGACAGCTGGCAAGAAGTGTCAGTACATCGGGAATTGCACATTTGCTCACAGTGTAGAAGAACGGGACCTTTGGACCTACATGAAGGAAAACAACAGTGAGTTCTGTCAGAGTCTTATTGGTTGATTCTAATTAGCATGTGATGCACACTTCATCTTATTATTATTATTTTTTTAATCCCCTCATTTAGTTCCAGATATGGATCAGCTTTATGAGCAGTGGCTGCAGTCTCAGAAGCCTGGCTGGGGTGAGGAGACCTCCAGTAACTCAGTCAGGGAGAACGGCAAACAGATCCACATGCCAACAGACTACGCTGAGGAAGTGGTGAGTTTAAGAGCTCAGAAAATGACAGTTCTTTTGTCTGGCCGTGCATTCAGTGTGTGAACTGCTCTGTGGTGTTATGTCTAGAGCCTACAGCTCCGTTTTGGTTCCACATGGCACAATGCTGCAGTCTCTTGTTTTACCAGAACGGGATCTTCAGCCGTTACAGGAATCCAGCAGTGTTGCTTTGCTTTGGACTTGAATGTTGACGGATTAAAATCTGTTATTGCCTAGTGGTTAAATAATGATAGAACACATTTTAATAGAATCCTTTATTTATCTGTAAAGTGATTAAAATAAACGCTGATAAATTTGAGCGATTTAGAAAACAGATGGTAATTAGTCGTCTGTGTAAATGAGATCCTTTTTTTTGTTTTGTTTCACAGGCTGGCAATCACTGTTGGCTGTGTGGTAAAAACTGCAACAGCGAGAAGCAGTGGCAGCAGCATATCACTTCAGAAAAACACAAAGACAGAGTTTTCAACTCTGAGGATGATCAGAATTGCTGGCAGTATCGATTTCCCACAGGCACTTTCAAAGTTTGTGAGAGGTAAGATTATCTGCCACGGCATATGGCTCGTCTCTGGTTCCCAGTCTGATTCCAGTGCGTTTTTTGATGGTTGACATCTGATCTGGTGTTTTTGACAGGTTCCTCAAAGGCACGTGTACGGAGGACGAGTTGTGTAAGCTGGCGCACGGGGAGCAGGAGCTAAAAGAGTGGATGGAGCGCAGGGAATTCCTTTTGATGAAACTTGCCAAAGCCCGAAAAGATCATCTTATAGCACCAAATGACAATGACTTTGGAAAATACAGTTTTCTGCTTAAAGACATTAAATAATATGGTGACAATATTCATGCTTACTTGCAAATAATGCAGTATTCAAACAGTCTTGAGACAGGTGATCCTAAAGGGCCTCTGAGGTACACAGGAAATAGCCTGATCACAGCATGATTTTAAAGGGGGCGTTCAGGACCAGCCCTCTGATTGGTGGCTGGTTTACTCTGATCAGAACTACACGAGCGTTATCGTTAACAGCAAATACTGTGTGTAAGACACTTGAAGCTCTGCTATGCACCTTTTCAGTAGAATATCTGAAACCGGTGATGAAAATAGCATGTGTAAAGCTTGATCAGAGACGTGTTCAGATAAGTTGACCTAAAAAAAAAAACTAATTTCTTTTCATAAACAGTTTGTATATGTTAATGGCCTTTTACTTTTCAATAAGTTTTAGGTATGGAAAACTTAAATTGAGTTCAGTTGACATTCTCTTATTTTAATCCATCAACTCATTTTTCCATTTATCCATTAGTGTTACCAGTGTAATGGGCACCACACCAAATAAAGCTTCTTTTATAACCAGTGTTTGATCTGTTTTATTAATTACACATCTGGAACCAGCGGTGAAAGAAGTACTTAGATCTTTTCAAGTAGTAATACACTACTAAAAAAAGCTCAATTACAAGTGAAAGCACCACACTGAGTATCATCAAGTACAGTAGGCCATACTCACCACCTCCCTGTGACTGGAAGTTTAACTATTTAAGGGTAGTTAAATCACACATGGCACATATCAGTTTATGTTTTGTATGTAATGTGTCTATACAACAGTTGAAAAAAAATCCCTGTAAATATAGTTAAACTGAAATGTAAGACAAAGTTTTAGTTGGTAAACGTACATGAAAAGCACTGCTGAGCATGTCACAGGTGTAGAAACATTTCGTATTTGGCCCTTGAAGGTCATCTTTCATCTGCCAACACCGACCTCCTCAGAGCAGGGAAGGACATGCCTCCAAAAATGTTATTTCCGTGCCATGTTTCGGGATTAAAACGTGCACAAATACATGTCCGAGTCACTCTTCTTGAAGAATCCTCTCCCTCCGCCCCGCTGAGTTAAGTTTTTCACTTGTTAATAGCCACTTAATGTGCTGCACAGCCAGCTGGATGCACACCAACAGCAGCAGGTCATCCAGCCACCAGCAGCTGCTGCAGGTCCTCCACCTCCAGCCTCCACATCCGTCTGTGCAGCGCGGCGCGCTCAGAGAGGTCTGCCATCTTCACTGCACGGATAACTGGCTCCGGGGAGACGGCCTGGATGACACCCATCACCATGACATACTTGCCTGTAACAACAGCAGCAGGTGGCGGATTGTTCAGTGACAATGGATTCAAAGGAACAGGGATGGCGATGGGAGAGAAATACTGGGGGATGTGGGTGTTTTTCATTCATGTGCAGTCATTATTTTCAGGCCTAATGCGCCTGCTTTAGGGAAACAATTTGCAATTCTCAGGGCTGGCTGCTGTGAATTTTCATGTAAATAAGCCACGGATCATGCACTGACTGAGAAACAATATACTGCTGCCGTGTGTGGTCTCAGTGCTCAACAATAATATATACAAACAATGGGGAATTGGCAGAGGTGGAGTTTTGCCATAAGGTGAAAAGAAAAAAACAACCCTCCATGTATTTGTCAAAAATACACTTACACCAGAGTGTTAGAGCTGTAACAGCTTAACACATCCCACTGCAGATAATCTTGTCGACCACAGGTGCAAGTAATAACACTAATGATGGCTGCATGCCACCGAGTTGCTGTGGATACGGGCTCCATGCATGGCATGGCCACACTTAACATGGCCCAGAGCCATGGTTTGTGTTATTAGTTACACCTGTTGTAAATTCTTATATCTGCTGTATGAACAGTCTACAGTCTCATTTACTGATGAGGAATATTTACATATTTTGACGTCGTCATTAAAAATGAAGAGACACTGGGTATTATAAGGAGCAGCCTAGAGACAGGCTTCATACCAGCCTTTGAATTTAAAAATGTACATATTTCATTGCAAAGAGACAGGAAATTAGCAGTAAAAACTGCACTGTGATCTTGATGGATAATTTAATGAAATCAGTGAAATCACCCTTTATTTTCCCCTTAACTTAAAAAAAATAGAGATTTAACCAATACATCTATTTAACTAGTTTAACTGGTCACAAAACTACAGTTTTGACATGAAAATGTATAAAATAATATTAAAGCAAAGGTTTACACCAGTTTATGTCTAAATGTAAATTGAAATGATTAGTTCATCAAATGATTGACAGAGTATTAATGTATTTGATACACAGAAAATGAACACTTTGTCAAATATTTCTCTCAGTTGTCAGGAATGACCTCTTCTCATCTTTATCCAAACTTTCACACATGACCGTTTAAAAAAAAAAACTGACATCTTGCAGACAAATCAGTTTATGAGATAACTAAGAAATGTTTTGAGCATTTTATTCACTGACAGAGACAGTGCTTAGGTGCAGCCCTATGATACCTAACCTATGCTAGTCTTTGTAAAAAGCAAAGTTGGGTGGAAACCCCTTACAGTCTATGGTGGAAACATAACATTAACACTCATTTTGGTGCAGCAATATTTCACATTAGATATTGTCTTGGTTTTAACATTTGGTTAAGGGAAGAAAACAAACATAAATGTGCCTCATGATCATTGGCAAATTATTTAACTTAGTGGAAAATAAAAATGCAATTAAGCCTATTGAAAACAAATTGTAATAGTATCAGTTTACCCATAATAAAGACTTCATCAAAGTGTAATTACCTTGGGACAAACATGGCTTCCCTCTGGGGATGTTGTTGACGCCCTGAACCGCAAACGTCCCCGTTTCATCAAGGAGTAACACGGTGTTTCGGTCCTGCTGCACCTCCAGGACGGTGCCCTGCATCCACACCAGTGAGACCGTCAGAGAGCGACCCCTGCTCGGTCTGATAACGTAGCCCTCCCCGCTGCTAGCAGGGCCCTGGCTCTCTGCCGTCCTCAGCTGGCCGGACAGCACCTTCACGGGCGGAGGACGTTTCTTGTCGGCGAGTGTTTTCTCCAGGTTATTCATTGGGGACTGATAATGTCGTAACCCGGTGGTTCACTTCGCGGTGGTCTACGGCTGGAAATATTATTTGCATTACCCGCCTCTCTTCAAGCGTGATGTTTCACCGGAAGACGTGGCGGTGTTTTGCAGGAAGTGACAACTATCAATTCCCGCCTGTGACCCTTCAAAGTAAAAGCATGACCTCAAATTCGGAATATCCCATATACCAGAGGGTTTGAACGTTTTTCAGGCCAAAGACCCCCAAACTGATTGAGAGATGGAGCAGGGATCCCTACTATATTAAAATAAATTGTGTATTATATTAAACCGGGCCCAGTGCCATGTATAAACGTACCTTGTTATTGTGCATTCAATACTAAGCTATTCAAATAATACACTACTCTTTTAAACATGCAAGGTAGCCTACAGTGAGTAGGGCGGCCATGCCTCTGCCATTGTTAACTGATACCAATGCTGATATCATGCACACAAGCTATTCAGATTGACCTTTTTTATTCGAAGCACAAATGTGGAAACCGCCATAGACTGTATATAAAAAAGGAATATCCACATACTCCAGAGATACTATACATCTCCAACTGACCATCACTGATGATAGTTTAGTTATTTTACCGGCACACACCTAGAAACTAGCCAGTTGTCAGTAGGAAATAACTGGCAATGGGTAAATGTCCCAAAAATATACATACTTCTAGGACCTCAACAGATGTTATTTGAAAAATAATCTGATGTCTAATATTTTCACAATTTTCTATGATGAACACTCAGCTCTCTGAGTGTTTGACTGTCAGACAAACAAAGCAATTTGGATGTGTTAAGGCTCATTTTCAGTGGTTCAATATTTTATGCATTGAAAAGAATCACTCATTCCAGCACTCAGCCTTTTTTATTCAAGAACAAAATTATTGGATGCACTGATGATAATTGTGGGTTGCAGCATTACACTTCTCCTATGATGGAATAATACAGCCATGTCCGAGGTCTGGGTTCATTGTTGACAACAGTTGCCTGCTTAATAATCCACCCTTGGCAATTTGCAGTTCCTTTCTGAGAATAAAATACTAGTATATTTGGACAAAGTGTGCATTAAGAATTACATTAATTAGCAGCATAGCGTGACACAAGCTGGCCGAGAATATTTTTTTTTCGCTAATAGCAAGCTATGTTACAAGCTATGACTTTGGATTTTGACTTCAATACATTTGATAAAAGAAAATATATATAAGCCAAAAAGACTCCGCATCTGACACAGGAAAAGTTTTTTCATGTTAAGTATACATATCAGAAATAGTACCAGCTTAATGTACTGTCTTATTTGTCATCAGTACCAATGGTGTTGTGAACTGGATATAACAAGTATCACTTGAACTTGATGAAAAACATTAAGTACAATCCTGCTGGAAATAGAAAAAAAAAAAAAAAAAGATGGATAGGTTTGGCGTTGGTGTAATGTTCCCATTTTGAAATAGAGGGCTGTAAATCTTTCATGCTGTATTGAAATAATAGAATATGCTGTAGCCTGCAAGAAACCGTGGGAGACAACAACAACCCAAGACATAAAACCAAAACTACACAAGGATTGCTTTATAAAACTAGTGTTAAGATCGTGTGGTGGCCAAGTCCAGACTTCAATCTAATCCAGAATTTGTGCCAGGGCCAGAAAATTGCCGTCCACTCACAGTTGCTGTGCAATCAGACAGAGTTTGAGCAGTTTTGCAAACAGAAATAGTCTTGGACTGTTGAGAAGTACAACACTTGTGGTTCCACACAAGAAGGATCAAAAATAAATGTCTGGGTGGATTCAACACTGAACACAGAGACAAGAACAAACAACACTGTCCCAGTGGTTTTATTTCATTAAATAAGTTTTATTTCTTTAAGAATAACTGAGGAAAAGTGTTAGCAATTTCTGTACAATTGTTTCATTGTTTTCCCTTGCATTTGCTGCAAACTTTGAATGATCAACAGGGCTGAGAAATGTTATGCTGCCACATAGTGCACTTTTAACCTAAAAAGAATATGATTAGTCCACAGGCATCCGTCCGTTTCCTTCAAATATATTCCAAGAAGTTCTTTAAGCTTCACTATTGACTCCAGTTTCATTTGTCATTGGCTCCTCCACTCAATCCCAGTTCATCATTGTCAAAAAAAGAGGCACATTAGAAATACTGCCATTTTCCAAGGACTGTGTCTTTGATTGCATCAACAAACTGTGCAGGCACCCAGTAGACCCAATATTGAGAAGCTTCTGTCGGACCCAACTGAAAAGCCTATGAAAGCAAGAAACAATGGTAAGCACATCACACGGTGTCACATCTGTTCTAGTGCTAAAAACAAGTCTGTAAATATAAACAATAGGTTATAAAGTATGTCTCTAATAACAAGAGACCTTCCAATGAATAAATAAAAGAAATTCCTTCACACTAGCCAACTCAGACACTCAACAGCCATTCAGCAATCCATAATCTACTGACTTTCACTTCCACTCATGCTGCAGTTCCCTCAGGGCGAATCACTGATACCAATAGCTGGAATAAAAGCGTCCTGCCCACTGACATTTTAAACCGCCCTCATCTCCTCCTCTTACAGTCTCAACCCCATGGAGATGCAGCAATATGTTCTGACTGAGTACCTGACATCATGTCTCTTTGTTGAACCAAAACAATACATGGACTGATTTTAGGAGCTAATGTCTCTGCACTACAGGTGTTAACACTGCATCGATCCAGATCAGTAAAGCACTTAACTACTCACAAAATTGGGTTGGCTACTCGGTTCAGTTCAAAACTATCATGTGACAGTGATTAGCCTCAACGGCAAGGAAGCAGGAGCATGTGGAAACTCCCTCAAATGTACTGTATCTTCACAGCAGACAGAAGACGTTAGTCTGTAGTAAGCTGACATTAAATTCACACCATTTTACAGATATCGCTTTTTCATTTTCCTTTTTTCATTTATCGGATTACTTATACGTACAATATATAATATTCTGGTTAGAATATCAATATGGAAGAGATACATAAGATGATGTTGTATAATTATTACAGGTCCTCCTCCAGTGAAACAACCAGTTTAAAAAGAAGCCATTCAGGTGACAGAATATTTAACTGAGCTTTTCCTCTTTTGAAAAAGAGACATTTTGATCCTTTTGAAACTACCTGATAAAGCAACTGAAGCTACTTCTCTCATGACTTCTGTCTCTCTGACACTGACAAACAGAACTGCCTTTGGACATAAAGGTTAATCTAGAGAACGCACTGACATTTACCGCTCCACTGCACAACCCAAAACAGCGGATGATGACCTCATCACTCTAATGTACACACATCACAGTGACTTCAGCCACCAGCTCAACCTGCACCGTTTACCTTTGTATCAATTACAGCAATTTTGTGAATTATGATGTATTCAAACTTATGGTGATTTTAAGCTTGGTTCAGTGACATGACTCAAATCAAATGTACAAATATTTTGGTCTCTGAGCATTTGGCATCTTGATTCAAGCAGGCCCTATTTGCACTCAGGGTGGGTAACCAATATGGCTATAAGTCACATGGTTGAACGTCTGCTTTATGCTGTGAAAGAATCTATTTTAACCCAAAGACCTAACCAAGTAGTTTTGTTGCCTACACCCAACCAAACTGCAACTGAATAAAAAAAATAAGTCAATTCAGATGAGACTAAAATAACTAAGTATTAATTCTGATTTCTCATGGGGATTTAACCCTTGTCTACTGCAGGAGAGTCCTGTGTTTGACCCATTAATTCCTTTCAACCTCTCTAAAAAATGTTCTATTTATACCATCTCGCCTGACTTCATAAATCCTTGCTACTGTAGCTGTGTGTAATAAGCAACTAACAGCAGCAGACATTCAGAATGCATCATACACAGTGTATGATGCTTATTAAAAGGCAGTTGGCAACGATACAATTTGTGCCATCCTGTATAAAACTCACTTGTGACTATTTTCACCTGGGTGCAAATAGTCGCACTGTTTGATTTTTCATAAAACAAATATGTGAGACATGTGGGTAGTAGAATGAACAGTTACCATCATGTGATAGTCCTCATGGCCTTCAATGATCTCAGACACTACGTTTTTAATGGAGCCCATCGGGACTTTCTCTGTTCTCTCTGTAGAAAAATATAAACAAACAAAAAAAAACATCAGGAAATGTCATCATCATCAATGTCTGGAGGGGACCTAACAATCTGAGAGCAGCTGTAATCTCACCTTTCGTGCCAATCCACAACTGATCCTGCTCCAGTTTGAATGTGAGTCTAACTTTTCCTCCGGACTTGTTAAACATTCCGGATAAAGGCACTGTTGGTAATCGTTCCTGTTGACGGGACAAAGCAGTTGCTCACCATGTCTGGTTACATTTTCAACATGTATCAGTGGTGACCGCTTTGAAGTGCTGTGGCAGTCAATACAAGGCAAACAACAATGAGGATTGATCTTCCTCGATCTTCTCTCACCTTTGTTCCTTTAATAGCTGTCATTATGTCATCTGGTTTACCTTTGTCCAAAACCTTCCTGTGTTGCTGAAACATCAGTGCAGATTTAAAAATGAACATCCATACCTCCATAAACATTATACTGTTCTATAGAAATGTTATTTAAGTTACCTTTTGCCTGCATAAAGGCTCTTTCTTGTTTTCTTCAGCTTTAACTTCCTGCTGAATGACCTCTTTGGGTGTATTCACAGCTAAAACATCATTTATTGTTGATCCTACCACCATAATTTTTGCACCATTTGTAATCTTTATTTCGCGTAGCGTCTTGTCCTCTGGAAGTAATCCTTTGTACATCACTTTCTGCATTGCAGGTGGAAGACCTAAAATTGACACAAGGCAGACAGTCATTGAGCTCCAAGTCTTTGTGATTCACTGTTAGCAGATATCGTAACATTTAATCTAAGGTAAACTACTGGTGTGGTCTTACCAGTGATGGAATGGATCCTCTCTTTTAGTTTGGCTCCGGTGCTATCAACAGGAATTTTCAGATCATATTTATTCTTGTTCCAGATAATCTTCAAGTCCACCGTCTCCTGCTTATCATCAGCGTCGTCCCCATTGCTAATACTAGAGTCCTGAGTTGTGGCGTTTCCTGCATCTGTGTGAGACGTAGCTTCTGCGTCACCTTTTTCAGCGTCCTCTCCCGGTGGCTCGACTTCTTTTGGCTTTGCCTCAGTCTCCATTATGACTTCTTCACTTCCTGGTAGAGCATGAAAAACCTGAATTAGATCCACTACATTAAATGATGTGTAGCTGTTGGCTGAATGGATTTTTAGGTCTCGGAAAAGCATCTCTCATATTTTGTATTGATAGAATATTCAGGAGAGTTATTTTAAAAATCTTCAAAGTAAAAAAATACATTTAGAGTATCTGCTCTTGTGCTATAATCACCACTAATATATAGTATATAGCCCAGAGATATAACATTTTGGTTTCACTTTTTAAAGTGACAATGAAATATATCTCAATGTCTAACTTCTTACACAAACAATTAGTTAAAGCAATATAGTAAAATCCAACACAACAGCAAAACATCACAACATCATATACACTAATGTCAATATATTTTTGTGTTTACGAAATACTATTATACTATGGCTACAGTTTCAATGATCTTAGTCGTCTTTATTGGTGCAGTGTTTTATAGCAGAGGTGGACCACCTTGAGTAATAACACAACAGCTGAGTGTGTTTACTGTTTAAGCTGTAATATCCTAACTAAACTGATCATATATAAAGTTGTGTCAGGCTCTAAGGGGATTACCACCTCTACTGTTTTTCAGGGGAAAACCCAGCTCTTTCAAACATGCACCTTCCTATCAAGTTTTATTACCTCTCTATGAATTTCCCACTGATCAAGTATTTTTGCCATCATATTTTTTTTTTTACCATTTTAAAATATGCACATTTTATATACTGTATGTTAGAGCTATTAAACTAAACTAAACTACTAAAACAGTGGTTTCCTTATTTATGGGAGAGTAGTTGGGTTATAATAGGCTTTCTTTAGAAGAATGAAAATATCGAATTTCCCAGCAGTTCAGTTCACACAATGAACAGCATTAGTGCGTAGATATAAACTCAACTGCACCAAGTGTGTAGCTACTTAAGTCTAGTTTCGCTTTTCTGCTCACCCTCTCTCTCTCTCGTGGTCTTTCTAGTTCTTTCCATCGCTTACTTTTTCACACAGGGAGCATAACATTATTATTTGACCCGTGTATTGAACGGAGGGGCTAAACAAGAGCGGACTATGCCTCAACCAATACACGTTAAAAAAAATTTTTAATCAAAAATATGCACCTTTAAAAAAAACACTGGTTCTTGTCATACGGTTGGCCTTACTTGGTTACAAAACTGATAACGTTAACGTAACACAACATGTTGGTACTTCGTCGTTACCGTTCGTTAACTTGACTAAATTTATTTAGCATATGAGCAGCTAAAGTGAAAACAGCTAAGCCACAACATTGATTCAAGCTTCTCATGAACCGTAGCCTTCCTGCAACCTAGATACATTTGACTGATGTTAGCAAGCGTTAACGTTAGCTTGCGACAACACTGGTGAACACTTCAGGAATAACGCTGCGCACAGACGCCAATTTACATTACACTGTACTAATAGCATCGTATATTAACACATCGGTTAGAAGTAAGTGTTACTTCATTAACAGCGTTTACGCCAAATCTAAAAATATGAAGGAAAAACTGCTATATTCTACTCAATACCCACCATCCTGCGTCGCCATGATGATTGTGTACAATCTGTTGTAGGTTGTAGGCAAAGAGATTACAGAGAGCAGGATGAGACCAGCCCCGATACTCGGGAAGTCTAAAGTCCACAAGAGCCGCAGTAGCGCTCAAACGTAGGTTAATGTGTAAGAAAATACAAAACAAAGAAAAAACCTGTAGGTAAAATACAATGACACGGTGAGTGAAGCTTTACTTACCGATAAAACGTTAAAACGGTTGTAGTTGCAGTCAGCCGGTTAGCGGACAGACAGTACGGAAGTGCGCATGCGTCAACGACAAACAACTGCAGATAAAGTTGTTTCACGATAAAAGCGGTTGAATATGCGATAAATTGAATACGACGCAGACATAATCTAGTCAAATAAGACTGTCGTAAAAATAAATGTTTACACTGAAATTACTAATTTGGTGCCATAGCCACAAATGGGACTTTTAACAAACACGGAAGTGACTGGTGGTAGCTCCTCTTGATTCGCCATGGGCCTTTGTTTTTTGTGGCAGCAGAAGTAGGCACCGAGAGGTGGCACTTTTGTCAATGGCTATTGGCTATGTTTTTTTCTTCTTTTACATTGTATGGCGTTTTGGATTTGACGTGATTCATTACCGCCAACTATTGGATTCTGTGAAACATCTCCAACTGTCCTATGACGTGGATGAAATGAAGGACAGAGCACTATGCTGTAGGCTAATCTAGGCCTATTAAATTAATTTTTAAGGGCACTCACGGTTATTGCTGTAATTTGGTGAGATTAATTCACGTTCTCAGTTTCCATGTAGCCTAACAAGCTCACGGTAAAACCCTTTCTTAGGTTCACCACTAATAACTAAATCTGAAAAATGATGAATGACAGAACGTGCTTCCTATCTGCCATGGTCATTGTCCTACTCACCATTATTTTGTGATTCACTTGATGATAGCCTACCTACCTAATTATAGTTTTTGAATGACTCTTTTGAGATTGCAACTCATTATCAGTCAATCAGTGAGACTGCAATTAATATAATAATAGTCATGATGAACACAGAGAAACAGCAGCACTTCAGTGTCTGTGCATTTGAACATATACATAGATTAGGCTACAGTAGGCTATAATTCCTCATATTAGTCATATGTGTAATTTGTTTTTCAAAATTCCAGTTTATTTAGACTTATTTACTGTATTTACATATTTACAGTTTAGTGATGTTGAAGCACTGTATGAAGTAACAGCATTATATTTATTGACCCCAGTGTAGGCTACAACAAAATTAAAATGCCAAACCAGTCAGTGCATCAGTCAAGGTCACAGAAAAAACAACTATAAAGGGGCATAAAAAGTAGCTAAAATAAAAAATGTTAAAAAATAAATAAGACAAAGACCAAATACACAACCATGCATTATTTCTATTTCATTAATTACATCTGCCAATTGTACAATCCCTTATTGCACTCTAACTGTAACACTGTGTAATATCACTCTGTTACAAATGCCTGCATTGAAATATATATATACAGCAGGGAAAATAAGCACTGAACGCGTCAATGGACTTGCATGGTGAGCATGCATAGAGGCCATGGCAGTTGACTGCATTACTCATTGTTTTTTTGTTGTTGTTTTACAACTGTATCCTGTCAGAAATCTTACGAGGAGCACCTGGTCGTGGCCAGTTCATGGTGAAATTATGTTATTTTCAGTTCCCAATAATGGCACTAATGGATAAAACGGTGCATTCAGACACATCTACAGTATAACCGTCCGATGCCATCAGTATGTTCTGCAACATAAGTTTCTGAAGATCTTGAGAGGCTCTTTGCTTTTCCCCATCATGAGATGCCTCTTGTGTGACATCTTGGTGATGAGAAACCTTTTTATAGGCAACTGGACTAAACCAGCTGATATTACTTTGCACTGATAGGGGAGAGGATTACTTTCTAAATACTAACAGACTCCAGCTGCTTTCTTGGCTTTCCATACCTTTTCATGCATTATTATTCCCTGTGTCATTTCACTTTATTACACATTACTTAATTTATAGACATAAATGTTTGGATTTTTTTGTATGTGTCCATTTATTTTATGTCAATAGCTTGATTAGAAATAAATATTCTAAGAAAAATGTTGACGCGTTCAATACTTATTTTCCCAGCTGTATATTTTCATACAAAAATAGCCTAGTTAAAAGCAGAATATTGAAAGTAATAAGATCGCTCAATGCAGAGTAGCCTACTATTTTGCTCCTTTTTTTGCATAGAAAAATGATTTGATAAATCAAACTTATTTTCTGTTGACTCATCACAATGAAATCACAAAACAAATCACAAATTTGTAGTGCAATTTAAGCTGTTGAATCATTAGTGAAAGTGCAAAACATGCATGAGCATGCAATATATTATCCTTTGGGATGTGGAAAAAAGAAAATAAAGAAATCTGTGTGTTCCTCCTCTCGCCGCTGGGAGGCAGCAAAGATGAATGAGCGCAAATCACTGAAATCCACCGCATAAATAAAACGAGAAGAAGAAGATGAGCCAGGAGGAGGATGACGACAACCGTGACGGAGACGAAGGGAAAGGAAGACTGACCTTAAAAAAGTGTGATCATAATTAAAGTCACAAGTTGTCATGCGTACTTGGTATGATAGGAGGGAAGTCGTTTTTCTCCGTGTCCACTCCACTGCTCCTCCTCTCCTGCTGTTTGCGCTTTAACCTGTTACTGAACAGCCAGGAAAGTCAACTTTAGTGGCGCGACTTTGTTGAAGAAAAAACAAAAAACACACATGCATTGATCCGACAGTGCGTCCTACAGTTTGTAGCTCATGTTGAGTGGACAGCACAACAGAAATTTACAATGTATTAATAGGACGCCCCAGAGGAAACACCATGGCAGACAGAAGGACTTTCAACGTTGTGATTCTGGGTGTGGGATTTCTGTTCATTTTCACCGCCTTCACCACTTGTGGGAACATTGAAGTAAGTTAACAAAAAACAAAACAACAAAACACAGCACAACCACATGACTGAGCTGTAACAAATTCAAACCTGCTAACATCTGTTTGCTGTGTTTCCTCTATGGATTGTTTTGAACAGAGCACATAGCACAGTTAGTTCACAGTAGAAATGTGGTTTGTTTTAATGGATTGCACATATTTCCTGCCTCCCAGCTCTGTGAAACACACCAAGATAATCCCTTCCTGCTCTTATACATGTGTAACTAACTTTATCACGTGTGTATTTCTATATTTAGGTGACACACTTAGAACTTATAAACATCTTATGGATTTATTGCTTTTTTTATTTATTTATCCCATTTCCATGTTGTGTATGTTTTATAACCTCTCCTGGAGATTAGGATAACTTATTGTAAAAAACAAACAAACAAACAAACAAAAAACTAATGCTTTATTTATTTTATTTTGTTATTCATTTTGGACATGGTTATTATGATTTTAAAATTTAACAGCAGATGTCTAATGTGAAGGAGGAAACAGGGCAGCCAGAGCTGTGTCATGTGCATCTCGTGTTTCTAATTTTCCCCAATGGTCAGAAATGATCAAACCGGATGAATGACATGAGGACATAATTATGTCTCGTTTGTCTTGTCTAACCCATGTGCTTTCCAGTTTTATTTGGTTAATTATTATGTTTTATTTCAGCAAACTGTTGTGAAAAGCCTGGAGAATGGCACTTTTGCTGGAAGTGGGTACCACAGGTAAGCCAGGCAGGCTCACATCCTCAGCTCAGCAAAAGATCCATTTTGTTGTTCATCATCAGTATTTATGTGAAGTTGTGATATTGATTTTTTTTCTTTTGTTGCTTCCTTTACAGCCTTGGAATCATCTATGGCGTGTTTTCCTTCTCAAATTTGCTTGCACCGACAGTCGTTACAGTCGTTGGACCAAAGATTACCATGTTCTTAAGTGGCCTGCTTTACAGGTGAATATTTCTATAGTAATCATGAAGGTTTCTGCCAGATGATGAATGGATGTCTCTATTGACTGCTCCTCTTGTCTTGTGTCTAGTGGGTACATTGCTGTGTTCATCATACCTTCAACATGGTCCTTTTACTTCACCTCGGTGCTCATCGGCATAGGAGCAGCCAGTAAGTACCTCCTTCATACACTGTGCTGGAAACGAGAGGGAAAGAGTTGTGGACTGGAGTATTGTTATCCAAGTATTATTTAACCCCCATCTTCCTTTTCAACAGTAAACTCAAAATATGGGAACTTTAAAGGCCATGCACATTCCCAAGTTACAGACATAAAAGATTATTTGGCTCTGGAACTACTGTCTTCTACATTATGATACAAGGAGGAGAAACCAGGATTATAATTTCAACTAATATATTTTATTTGTAATATTAGTAGTTGCATTGATTCCAATTTATCAGGGTACCAGTAATTTAACTTTAAGAAATCTTATTTTTGCTCACAGAAGGGAGACAACCAATGATTATTTATTTTCATTGTCAATCAGCGTTGGTTGTTTTCTGGGTTCAATCATTCCTATTAACCAGGAAATCTGTAGCAAACAGTGGTTGATTATCAGAATAGTTGTTCATTTCCTTTTCTGATTTATTGAATATTTATTTAATTGCTTCTGGCAGTTTATCTACTTAACATTTTAGTCGTAATTGACAGGTTTATCTTTTGGTTCGGTTTATTCTGTTTTATTTACCGACTCGGCCATATCAACATTTGTGCAGGAGACAGTGTATTAACAATAGCTGAAGATACTGCGGCACAGCGCTTTGTTTGCCTCCTGTTGGTTATTTCAGCCTATATGCAAGCTCAGTTTCTGTGTTAAAATCCAAATTGTGTTTAATCATGCATACAGGGATTATCATGGCTGGGATGTGATGATGCATATAAACATTATATCCCAAATTAGACCTTAAACAGGCGAGGAGCTGTTTCTGTAAATACTGTGCAGCACCTTGAGCTGGTCCAAAGATGTTAGTGTGAATACAGAGAAAGCGGCTCTTTGCTGAACTTTTTACCGAGAGAAAAAAATAAAATGAAGAGAAATGATTCGGGGGCTGTTTTTTAATGCAGCCTGAAATCGCTGCAGTGCGATGAATTTTTATCACGTCCCTGTGTTCCGTGGGGTGGACGTATTAGTTACCAACATGGAAAGATAATTTTTCACTTCATGTGGGCAATTAACTGACTGGTTAATTTCATTTCCCCCCATCGGACTGACCCCCCTCCTCTCCTTTGCTTTCCCACAGTGCTGTGGACGGCTCAAGGACACTTTCTGGTGGAAAACTCCGAGGCCTCCACCATCAACAGGAACACTGGGATGTTCTGGGCTCTCTTACAGTGCAGGTACGCAGCACACTGGTGCTAACATTAAACTCCAGTTGTAATAGCGGTCTTGAAGATGATTTCGTAACATAAGATATGTTTAGACAAGGATCTTAGTTAGTCATATATAAGGAGAGGGGGTGGAGTTATACGTTTTACTTCTTCTCACTCCTTTTCGAATATGTTTTGTCTTATTCTCTTTTTTTATTATTTTATTTTCATATTCAAAATAAACACTTTAATCAATCAATCAATCAATGAAGTCTTGAAGGTACTGCAAGTGAGTTGATAAACTTATGAAAAACAGTGGATAATAAATCAAATAGACATAGGAAATTTTCGACATATTTTAAAGTGAAATAATCTCATTAAAAAACTCAAAGCCTGTCACTGTGATAAGCCAATGACAGGAGTTGTTATACTGATGCTGGCCTAACTACATGATATACATTCTGTAAGATTACAGCAAAAATGCATAGTATCTGGTTAGCAACAGGAAGAATTAAAAGAAATGTATCTTCCCATGGTTTCGGCTCATCCCTGAATGTTCAGTCGTTATCATTACAATAAAAAGTGCTCCGAGAACAGATTGTTAGGCCACTGTTGGAGGACTATAGCAATACTTCACTGAAAAGCTTCATTTAAACCACACTGAATTTAATACTTGGATTAGACTGAATATGATTCTCCGAAATGATTGGAGGCTCTAAAAATCTTTCATTAGCCGCTGATGAATTACCTGTGTCGTATCATTTCCTTCCCATTATTACATTCAGTGCATAAAACACAATCCATCACCGTGTGTTTTTCATGTTTTGTTTTCTCACTTTGTTTGATGCAACTATTCCAGTTGATCAAAGCCACAGCTTCACTGCAGCAGCCAAACTCTGGTCCTGTTTGTATTCTCAGCCTGACAGGGTATTATCATATGCTTTATTTTAAAATATATTTAATAAATTGTGTCCCAACTTATCGGATCTGCCTGGAAGTCATTAGTTCCTCTGCGAAATATAAAAACACACAGCCTATTAAACCGGAGCTTCTGCAGGTGGGAGTTTTAGCCTTTTCATCTCTTTTATTTGGCCCACATGCTCTTGCACACTGGCTTGGACAACTAATTTGTATTTGCTAAAATATGCAAATTGAATTAGTATAATAATTACATTGGCTGTCACCTGTGCCAAAGCTCACAATAGGGCAATGCTAATCTGACTCTGCAGTGGTTATCCCTGCCACAGTAAACTTATGAATCTTCACAGCCTGCAGACACACACTCACTCGCACGTACACAAACACACACAGACAGAACGCAGTCAGTGTTATCTTTTATGAATAACCCCTGTTATCCCTCGCCGAGGCTTTGGGACAGAATAATTGCACATCTACATTTTCTTAGTGTAGTTGATATGTCATTGAAGACAAATAGATCAGAGCATTTTACAGGAGTGCGCTGTTAAACACAAAAGGCAAATGAGCAGCTTCGGGAAATGAAAGCAGCTTCTCCTCAGAGGCACAAATGTAGATTACTGTGTTTATAAAGTCAGTGCTTGATCCAGCAAAGACAAAATAATAAAAATGAAATACAAAGGACCATCCGCAGTGTTTTCTGTCCGTCAAACATGTTTCCTCTGCCGACATCTCCGATAGCACTGTGTTCCCAGTGGTTTTTAATTACAATGATTGTCCTAACGGGGGCACTTTAATTAAAGGTCAAAATTTTAAGCTCTTAAAGGCCCCAAGAGGATTTATACACATAAATCCGGCTGTCCACAACAAATTGCGCTGCAGGTGTTGTAATTAAATGTTAAAAGAAAAAAGAAAAGTCACATAGTCTTAGAGGATGTTTTTTTTTTTCCTTTTCTCCCAGTCGGTCGACTCAGTGGGAGCAGAATCCAACTTAGTGTCAGAGGTAGTGGTGGGTGGGTCTCCAAAGTGTTCATGGTAGCAGGACATGCAGCATTGTGTTATCTAAAATATTCACCAAAGGCAAAGAGTTACAGAGTTCATTCTTAATGTTGGAAACAGCAGTTGACACAACAACTTCAACACAAGCTGCTGTGGACTATAGATCATCATATGTGAATAAAGATGGAAGGAGCTTTCCCATCATCCTCCATCCATTCAAACTTGCAGTATCTGGTTTTATTTTTGGCCTTTAGGGGGCAGCAGAAACAAATTATGAAGACCATTTTGAGTTAATATGGCAAGTTTCTGAGCAGACAGCTTCTTATTTACACATCTACCAGCTATACAGCAACATTCACCTGGCAAATGTAGGTCCAATATTTGGCCTTTTTAACACCTATTGTTTGTCTCTAAAAATGAGACTCCTGAGGGGAATATCTGGCTCTATAGCCGCTAAATGCTCTGCTCTGCTCACCAGCTCATTGCTAAAGTAGAGTGGTACAGTAGCAGAGCAGAAAGTGAACAGGTTTTCAGAGCTGCCTGTTGCTCACTGTGACAAAACGAGAGTAATGAGAGCAGAGAATAATGCTTTATTTATTTATTTAGAGAATAAAATGTTGCAGGATGGCCAGCCAAACAATGAGCTGGAACTTTCTATAAAGCAGAGATGAATGTAATCCCATGGCAGTGAGAGAATTCAGCCTTCTGATGAAGATCATGTATTATGACTTAAAGTAGCGAAACAGCTACTAAATTGACCTTGAAGCTAGAGTTTTGAAAGGGTTTTTTATTATGCAAAGGCAGCGTTCACAGTTTTGAAAATACAAGGATTTCATCTAGCAGCCATGAAATGCGATTTCATGTTTGTTATTTACACAATTAATTTACCAGTATTATCTCACCTACAGCATGTTCTTCGGCAATCTTTACATTTACCTGGACTGGAATGGAAGAGCAGAGATAACAGGTATAGGGTTAACTTTGAACGAGAGCACTCATGACTGTTCATTGAAAAACATAATGTGATGATGAAAGTAAAATATCAAGAGGATTATAAGAGCGATTGGCTATTCTGAATGTGCCCTTGCTTGGTGTTGTTAATATATCTGGTGTGTTTTAATTAAAGCGGTTTATTTTAATCTCCCTCTCTCAGACGGCAGCAGGAAAAACATCTTTCTCTCCCTGTTGGTCGCCTCCATACTCGGCACACTCAGCTTCCTGGTGTTGAGAAAGAGCCATCAAGAAGAGGAGATACTCTCTGAAGAGGAAGGGCGGTCGCTGCTCTCCACTCGCATGATGTAAATCCTTTAGATAATTACACCTTTTTCCCCGCAGTCTCGGAAATTACTCCGAATATATAAAAATGTCCGAACCACCACTCAAAGGACACAGAGGGTACAGGCCTAAAATGATTTTGAAAGAAGTGACTAGACTTTAATTGTAATGAACACATTTTTGTCAAGACCACAGAAATAGTTCATTTACCTTTTAGCTATAACTAAACCAGCAAAGTCATTATAACAAAATAGCTTCATGGCTTACATGGAAGTTTCAAGATGAGAGTTCTGCAGGAGTTTTTCAACCACTCTTGTCCTTCACAAAAATGACACCGAGCATTTTTCTATCCCAGATCACTGCAATTCTGTCATAGTCAAGCATAATCATAGCACTTCATACAAGTAGGATGCAATCAGGAAGATCTAGGACGGTTGGGACGGAGACTATCTCTTTGACAGTGACAGCGGTTAAAGACCTCAACCTCTCCAGACATGGCCCTTCACATTGTTTCAGACATATTTTAAATTTCTTCGACTTGAAGCTGGACAGAGGAGATGAAAATAAAAAACATGGCTGTTATCAACGACCGAATGACCATTAAAAAAAAAAGAAAAGAAGAACAGATGCAAAACGGTTGTATCAGACAGGAAATCTTCTCTGTGAAAAACATGATGAGATTAAAATAGAAATCCTGTTAGCGTCCTAATTTTGGACCAAACGTATTCTGTCAGCCCGTCTCATGGTAGCAGATTGTGTTTGGAAGGTGTGTGTTGTGTATCTGCTACTTGCAGGTATTTGATCCTTGCGTACTGGCTGAGTTTTACTTTGTGCATAACTCTGGCAGTGTAACAAGGATTCCTATAGGGAGCAATCATTTTCTGTGGAAGTGCTGGTTTTTTCACTCACTTGGGATTTGGCTGTTAAAGTCCTGTGATCTCTTTGCAGATAAAGTTTCTTAGATTTCACCGGTTCTTCACTCAAACGAGACTGTCATTGTTTATATGCACTGATTATTTCTACTGATTACACTTCAGCTTTGTAGGAGTTTAAATTGATTGTTTTTCTGTTGTTTAGGTATAAGCACAGAGCAAGCACAGCCGTGCAAGATGCCAAGTCGGAATTCAGTAAGTTTCATCCATGGTTTCCAAACATCACTCTTGTTTATCACCTTTTGAGGAAAAGACACTTTGTATTTGCCCATTTACATTTTGCATGGCAAATGAAATTAATCGTGTGCTCACAAGTGGAAGCTCCAGAAAACAAAACACAAAACAAAAAAGTAATTTATTAAATAGCGTTGATACACTTTAACAGGTACTGATGAGAGACAGTTTATAACTATCGCAAACTTTCAGCTCTTGACCCTAGATGCGTGTTAACATGCACAATGTAATTAAACCATTCTGTTGTCATTTACCTAAAACCACAATATACAGATGCGAAAGTAAAACAACATTATATTGATGATGTACAGTCCAAGACGACACAACCATAGCAAAAACTAAACAAAACAGATTTGCAGTTTAACCAAGATCTGATGTTGTACATTTTGCATCATGCCCGTATTAACTAACTTGGTTTAATGTGTCTACATGCTTACGTTTGCTAATGTAAGCAAAAATAATTTACAGCTGACAGGAAAGTAGATTTTCCCAGGACAATGGTGCCAGATCAATAGTGAGAGGATCGTCAGCATTATATTAATCATCAATAGCAATTCTAGTCGTGGTGACACTGCACCCAAAACCACAAATGTGAATTTCGTGGTGGAACAAGAGAAATCTCTCCGTATCACCAAATCCATTTAGATACATCATATAGGGATCATAAATGCCTGTAAATGAGACATATTATGCCCCCTTTCCACAAATTAAAATAGTTCCCAGGTGTCTTAAAGACATATCTGTGACATGATAAGGTCAAAATACCCCAAGGACCAAACATCACAGCTCTTTTCATCCTCTCAAAACAGCCCTGTTCAGAACGGCTGGTTTCAGTGCCTGTCCCCTTAAATGCAAATGAACCACTGCTTGCCCCGCCCCTTCTACCGGTCCCAGGTAGGGTTGGTATTATGCAAATTTTAATCCTAGTTACATCACTGGAAGACAACTGAGGGAACAGCTCGTAAAACCACATGGATTTCAACCTAGGGAGCCTGCACGTTACAGATTTTTTTCACATTTTGGGGGCCGGAAGGCAAGACAAACACCCATATATATGTTAAAGAGCCTTCAAAAAGTGATATTTCCATAATACGTCCCCTTTAATTGATATTCAAGGTGGAGTTGTGATTGACTAAGCAGCCGTCACTACCGCCCACTGAGCTGTGCTGCTAGCCTGGCTGTAAAAGCACATGCAGTGGAAGTGGAACTGCACTGTCTGTCTTGCAGTGTTTATGATCGGAGGTACAGATATTTCACAGGTGAGATAGGAACTAAAGACCTTCCAGAGGTGTTGCTTTGCTGTTCCTTTGGTTATTCGGCATACTGCAGGTAACCTCTATGGTCCACATTTCACAGCTGTTTGTCTTAAACTAGCGGGCGGTCACAGGCAGTTTTGTTTTTCCCTCAACCGAGAATTGCTTTCATGTGGATAAAAATCTTCCAGCGTAACAACTGAGTACACACAAACTGTCTGCGTGAGACTTTATTTCAGATTATATCTCTGTTTGTCAACTGGAAACTCTGCTGCACTTGCACCTGCCATCAGTGCAGCAAAGATGCATGCTGATTTATGTCAAGAAAGGGCAAACCCGCATATATAAACAAACCTACTGGGATTTCTTCACTTAAAATCTGAATTTCCCTCTTCGCCTTAGTAAAAGTGTCTCTTGGGTGTTTTTCCCACTTGCCTTTAAATGTACCCTTTTGGCTTATTGAGGCAGAATATTTTCTCACATTGTACCTGCATTGAACTTTAATTGTCAGAGGGAAATGCGGCTTTAACGTCTGCATTTTTATCTGAGCTCAATAGAAAGGAAGAGTATTGGCGCCATGAATATATTCTTTATTAGCAATTCATATCAGTGTTTTGGTCTCCTGTTCAGAAACTATCCTGCAACTTCTGAAGACTAAAACTATACTGCTGCTGAGTCCCTGCATGGCATACAGCGGTAAGTACGATGGAGAATGCATTCCCATATTAAGTATTTTACCCCCCAGTGAAGGCTTGCATCTACAGAACACCCTCTTTGCTTTCCAGGCCTGGAGCTATCTTTCTACAGTGGTGTGTATGGGACATGTATTGGAGCAACCACACAGTTTGGAGAGGCAGCTAAGGGCTTGATTGGGATCTCTGGGATCGTGGTAGGCATTGGAGAAATAGTGGGTAAGTTTACATCTCTCTATCAAAACTCGTTTATTGATTTGATTTGAAGTCACTGAATGTCTCTGGGTTAATGTCCTCTTTCACCAGGCGGAGGCTTGTTCGGGTTGTTGTGTAAGAACAACCGCTTCAGACGGACCTCTGTGGTGTTTCTTGGAATGGTCGTCCACTTCGTTGCTTTCTATTTGATCTTCCTGAACATCCCAGATGATGCTCCTGTTGTGTTCAAAACCACCTCCCAAAAGAAGCCATATCTAACTCCCAGGTACTTAATTTATGTGATAATTCAACAGAAAAATACAACACGAATATCAGGAAGGCCTCTCGCGGCTCTGTTTTGCTTTAATGAGAACTATATTTTCTCTGTCAGTGTATCCATTGCCCTGCTGTGCAGCTTCCTGCTTGGACTTGGGGACAGTTGTTTCAACACACAGCTCTACAGCATATTAGGCCGTGTTTATGCGGAACACAGCACGCCCGCATTTGCCATCTTCAAATTCATCCAGGTAATCCGGAGTTGCCAATTCTCAGACGTTGTTAGAAGAGCCGAGAAAAGATGGGTAAAATGTTGTCTTGTCAAGTGTGAAATAAATTCACCTGAAGCCCCATTAAAAAGGAAAAAAACAAGACCCACACATACCTCCTAATCTCCCCCTTTCTCTTTCCTGCAAAATTGGTCTCTAACCAGAAATAAACCCCAGAAACTCTGGTACTTTTCTGTTTTCATAAATATTAATGAGCGTGATAGAAATTCTGATGTAGTATTTCTAGTAAAAACAAATACTTGCATGTCGCTACTTGGGTCTGGTGAATGAATCAGAGTAATCGCACAGAACAATTAAAATTCAATGCTGGAATTTGTTCAATCTTCTTATCTCCAAAATCCCAGTTAGTAAGCTAATTCCAGCTAATTAACTCTAATAATCCACTATTACACAGCTTTACTCAATCTAAAATAACCTTTGGATGGTTTGGAAGTGAACATGTACTTTGTGAAGCAGCACAGTAGAAAGATTTCTGCTTTAATGTTTGTATTTTTAACAATATGCTCAATTTTTTACTAGAAAAAAGACTGAGGATGAGGAATAAACAATGAGCTTTGCAGATTTAACACAAGAAACTGAAGTAGCTTAACTTTTTTAAACCAAACATTCATGGTTAAACTATAATATTCTGGCATCTGAATCCCATTTTTGTAGTTATTGTTATTTTTCAAGCTTTGTGTTTCGGATTTTGTACAGGATATTTAAAGACATTGGTTGGATTGATTGTAGAATTAAGTAAACATCAGTTTAAAATGAAAAATCACATTAAATGATCTTATTAGATTGTTAATATATATTTATATTAGCTAGAGGAGCCAGTTTTAGTGTGAAATCAAATAGAGCATGGGAACTGCAACACTGATTAGAATACTCAATGTAATGTCCTACTTTCTATTAGTCTTAATTCAAAAAACAGATATTAAATCTTAATATATCTCCCACTTGATAATATTAGTCATTTTCTGGAGGCGTTGGCAGAGTTGTTTTGTCCATTACAATACTGAGTATTTCTCCTACTAGAGCCCAAAGAACAAAGCTTGACAGACCTGCCATGTCTAGTTAAAGTCGCTGAGCTGTGATTGACTGATTGCTGTTGGCTGAGGTTAAGTGAGTGGTCATCTGACAATAAAGACACAACTGGGATCTGTTAGTTTAAGGAAGCGTGAGTGTTATTTCCTACCATCCGGGGGTAGCTGCTGCAGGACCTCTTAGCTGTCCAGTCTTGTGAAAGTTACTCGTCTATTACACATCGGAGTAAAATCTGTTATCCCCTGTCAGTCTGTTTTTGCAGCAGTGGCGTTTTTCTACAGCGGCTACGTCCTGTTGATGTGGCAGCTCCTGCTGATGATCATCCTGGGCTTCGCTGGAACTCTCTGCTTCTTCGTGGTCGAGAGGATGCAGAATTTCTCTGTAGACTACCAGGAATATTAGAACAGAGACACTCTGATATCAGCGGCGATTGTTTCGTGGGACAGACACATGGTGTGTGGAACTGAGGCCACCGGAAAAACAATCCTGCATCTTTTACTTCATGAGGGTTTATTTTAATATCTCTTTTTATTACAATGCACTGAAGGTCACACCCATTTAGATAACATTCATACTTAAAATAGTCTGGATTTATGCCACAGCTGAAACCAAGATGCCTTTGAATAGTATTGCATGGTTATCAGGCGATCTGGATTGTACATTGCACATTTTATCTTTTCTCAACAGTAAACAGTATGATTGTTAATCATTTACACAATTTTTACACTGCACTTTTGTCTTTGTGTAGGATTGTAAAAATAACCACTCGCTTATCTTACAATTTATCTGCATTGCTTTTGAGCTCAGGTTTGTTACTAGTGCCATTGTCGAAGACATTTTTTTTTTTGCATCTTGTTATAACTTTTAAAAGCTGTTTATAGTTGACCAGAATATTGACATTTGGATGAAAATAGATGAAAATAATAATAGAGCCAAAAAAAAAAGTTAACTAATTAATGCCTGACAATCAATGTTTTTAACTTTTGTAAATTTTGCAAATCAATGTCAGTGCTTTTTCCTCTGTCGTTTGTCTTGGATGAATAAATATCTATGCATTTTGAATTTTCTGAAATTTAATTCAACTGAAAAAGCAAAGCAATGTGATACTTTGCATATCTACTCTGTGATAAACATGTAGTTTCAGGTTCAGGTGGTATTGGTGTAAACAAGGCCAGTCAAGGTCACCTATAGAGACTCCATATAGGTGGAATATTTTCTGCTCATCCATCAATCAGACAAATTGAGGGTAACTGGGAGATTCAGCCAATGATCCTGGCCCATGTTTCAGTTTTGTGATCCTTGACTGGACTGAGTAACAGAGCTGCTTAAATGCCTGCAGCCCCTGGCACCTAAACGTTCACATTGTGGCCCAAAAGGTTCGAGGGGAATTCTTGGGTTTGCGCCCCATATGTCAGCCAGTTTACAAGCAGCACTCACTATATTGTATTACAAGACAAGACAAATCTATTGGATTTAATCCTGATTTGCCAAAATCTATGGGGCCATTAATCAAAAGAGCAGCAGCAAGAGATGGGACTAGGTTGGGAGAGAGAGGGTTACAGGCCCAGAGGTCCCACATTACTTCACTGGTAATTGACTATTGATTACATTATAATGAGAGTAAGCAGTTTTGCGTGATCTTAAGTCAATTGTGCCACTTACTCGACAGCAACAACACACTGATGGGCTAAGTGAAGTATACAGCATTTACTCAGGATTAAATTCTGATGGGGTTCATATAATTGGTCTAGAGAGATACCCTTTAAGGCAAGTAACTAGGTTTGGATAGGATAGGGCTGTTACCTGTACACTGGCATGTGTAATGTGTCAGTTGTTTTGTTAGTCTTTCTCTGTTGGGAATTTTGATGTAAAAAACAAAACAACAGTTTCACTTATTATTGAACTCAGCAGCTGCACTTGACTGAAATCTGTCAAGGTGAATCTATCCACGATCCTTCATTTAATATTCATTTATCAGTAAATAGCTAAAATATTCCTAAGCACTGAGACAAAACTGTGATTTTAATTCCAGTCAGTGTCTGAAAGTGTCTCATAAAGTTACCGCCAATAGAAAACCAGTCGGCCTTGAGAAAGCAGAGCATTGACTGAAACAGTGAAATTGAGAGAGAGAGAGAAAAAATGTTTGTCACATATTTTCAAGGTGTCAAACTTTGGACCTTGCAAAGCTGATGATTGCAATTATATTATCACTCTAAAACCAAAAAGAGCTAAAAATGTCAATGCCACTACCAAGAAAACACACCTACAAGTAAAATGTGTCTGTTTCAGTTCAATTTGTACCAATTTGTAAGTTTAAATGAACCTAAATACATTTTAAGGACAGTTTCTCTGCGTGGCGGGGCTAACTGCTTTTAGCCTGACTTTGATTAACCGTGTTAAGTGCTTTTAATGATTAGATTTAGCTATTAATGGCCTTATGTGGTAAAACTTATTATTTTACTGTAACAATCAACATGGCATTGAAAACGGGAAATGGGAATATGTGGGAAATCACACGAGCTAGCTGGCTAACTAGCCGGTGTGCAGTCTTATAGCCTACGTGATGTTTTTTTCTTTGTATTTTCTTTTGTAGAATACACATTGTTCTTTAGCATAATGATTTTGATGTAAAATGTTCTTGTCAAAAATTCAGCTTTTAGAGACTCATTGCATTTTCAGCAATTGCAGTTTATTTAAACCACTGTCTCATGTTTCTTTTGAGAGTCAGTGTTTTTCTCTACACAAATCCTCACTCCTCGCTTAATCAGGAAAACCAGCACAAGAAATATTGTTTCCTTGCACTGATGTTTGAACACAAATATTCCCACAAAGCTCTTCAGCCTCCCCTCGGAAATACTGTATTCTCATGATTTCCCAAAACAGTACTTTAGCCGACTGTGAACTTGGCTGTGAAGCAGATCAGATGTGTACATCAGCGCTGATCTACTTTATTCTGTCACATCCCCACGCACTTCATGGATGTAATTAGCAGGCTTGATTGAAATGGACCTACGGGAAACACGACTGGGGCTTGTCAGAGGTCTGAAATTGGAAATGAAGTGTTGCTGTCTTAGTTTGCCGTTGTGTTTTTTGGCACTCGACAAGAGTTGTACTGTCAGGGTACTTAACCAACGAGACCATTTTAATTTCAAAGTCTGTCTGTGCCCAGGGGATTAATTCATTTAATTTATTAAATTTCATCTGTGACCTGCTTGATTGCCTCAACCAGAGAGCCGTGTTTATTACCACATTTTTGTACCTGTAGCTCACTCGGTTATTAAATTTGAGGACTTGCCTCATTTCCATGAATTATGGAAATCACACATCTGAGGATATTTGTAGGAATAAGGTTCAGAACACAATTAAATAAGCCAATTTGAAAAGAGAAACATATCCTATCAAATTAGATGACAACCCTCTGTAAATTATATGCAGGATGAAATTAGCACAAACAGTTTTAACTGCTCATTTGTTTTTTTTTTCCCCCTGCTGGTTGCTTTCTACACAATAGATGTTGTTGCAGTCATCAGCAGCACAATTAAACTAATCATTCAGCAGTGTGTGTTCATTGTTCATGGATCAAAGGTTTGTGTGATCAGCGGTTGTCCTAACATTTATGAGAATTAGCCTCGCATTAGTTAAGAACTCCAGACTGATTTCCACCCACAGCATCAGAAAACAAGCCGAACTGCAATTTTTCCACAAAAATAACATTTATTTTATTTTATTTTACATCTACAGGGAGTCATGACCACCAGAAACTGACAGAAAAGCTGAGCTCCAAGGATCGGACATAATGCCAGTGGCGGACCGGGATGAACAGCACGTCCCCAGGTTGTAACATACATTCAAGATATGGAGCCTTGGCAAACTCTGGGAATCTCTCTCCGTCTGGATTCTCCACCTCCACCTGCATAGAAGGAGTCAGCGATTGGAAAAAAAAAAAAAAAAAAAGGCATACATTTGCAAGCTCAACATGCACCACTATCTCTATGGACTGTCAATCCCACCTGACTGGTATTGTGAAGTAGCTGTGATTGATGAGGGTACAGCTTGTCTGTGTCCTCTGGGGAATATAGGCGAATGTATTTGCTTCCCACAACCTGACGTGTATACAGGGGAAAAAACGTGGTGGTAAACAAACTGATCATGTGACAGATCTTTGACACTAACTGCATCCATAAAACAGTTTTATCATCATCACCTGGGCCAAGAAGTTCTGTTGAGGGTCCTGGTGAAGAGGAGACACCGTACCGCCGGGCCCGAACCATGCATTTACAGTAATGTTATCTTCATCTTCCTCGCCCAGACAGCAATAATCAGGTAGGCGGATGTCTTCCTTCAGCTCGGGTATCTAAGGCAACATTAAACAATAAAGTTTAATTACATCAGGGGCTCTGACTAGATAATATCTTATTGTTTCTTACCAGAACATTTGTAGACATTTCCCAGCATAGTGATATTAAATAATGCTATTTTTCTTTTTACCCTGCTTTTCCTCATGGTATTTCAAGTATTTTTTCTGACAAAATTGGTCTGTGAATTTGTCCACCTCTTTGGTTCTGAGTGAATAATAGATGGATTGCGATGAAATTACCGGCAGATACACACTTTAGTATCCCCAACAGGATTAATTGTAATAACTTTTGTGATCTGCTTTTTCATCTAACACCTTCCTTTTGTTTTATGACCAAATCCATGCGAATCAGCTGCTCCTAACACTAAGATATAAAAATGCTATAAGCGTATATATAATATAGCATGTTCGTGTTTACAGACTCTAAGTCCTGTTAACATTTATTATTGGTTGTTTTTAATACCAGTGACTCTTACAGGCCTACATTCCTGCCAACACGAGTAATCTCCTGGTGCCCTTCAGTTCTGCTGTTTCTTTCAGTAGACTTGTGTATTTTGCATGGCCCTAAACCGTTACCAAAAATAATCCTTATACAAGTTGCCAGATTGTGTATAAAACACAAGCTAGGGACAAAATCCACACACATACATTAAATATTAACCCATCTGTTAATTAAAGAGCTGAACACAAGTTGTTAATTTTATGACCATCTAATGTTTATCTGATTTTAAATGTCAATATTAATGGATGTGTGATGGACTTTACATTTTTTAATGAATCTTCTTATGTATTTATTTATCTATTTACTTTAACCCGCCTCCCTGACAAATATCTTACATACAGCCTACATATTTGCAGGAATGGGTTTTCCTGAATTCATAAATTTGTGAATATCTCTGGGTAGAACACCATGGGATCATTTTTTGCGAGTGATGACAAAAGGCAAAATTGTCTATGCATATGATCCTTGAATCAGTTATTCTTTTAACACCAAGACATTTCAGATGAAAAAATCATAGTTGCAGTAAAGAAATCTAAAGGAAGATTTAGAGGAAATTATCTTTTTCATGTTAAAATAAAGGCTGTCCTTTTGTACACATGAATAAACAGGTTATTGCAGCTTATTCCTGAAAGATGAGGATACAGTGTGAAACATCTGGAAGTGTGATGATGACTCCTCGTTCGACCTTGATCAATCAAACGGCCCTGAACACACAACTTTTTGCCTTGACGAAGTGACCTTTTCACAAAGTTCACTCCAGACAATGTTATTGACTTGTAGGGTAAAAAAAAAAATGCACTAAAACATCAACAAGCAAAGCAACGTGTTGTGAGGATGACAGCTGGAAAGAAAATGAGATTTTCCATCTTTTGCAGTGCTGAAAATATCGGCTGAATAATCAATTAGACAACTGACATGATTAATAGATTATTATTGTCATAATCATCTTGATAGTTTCACAATAAAATACTGAACCATACCTGATCAAAGAGCTGGTGCTGAGCCAGATAACCCAAACTGTTCGCTCCAGCCTGGGTGAGTTTGAGCCACAAAGAAAAATCAATTAAAATACAACCTTTTATCCTTTTTTGTACTTGTACTGTACCGATGTAACAGCTGTAACACATGAGGATACACTCACTTTATTTAATATATATCGATCGATGAATTCGTTGACTGTGAGCAGCGTTTGTGACCACTCCTCATCCGTGTACCTGGACCCCACCTCCACAGGAACGGTCCGACAACCGGCCACAGACCTCAAGTATTCTAAGCTTTGCATGGGGAATGAGGGAAGATAATGAATTGAATTAAACATCATTGCTGTAAGACCACAGTATTATTCACCAAAAGTATCTGGCTATTCTCTATTCAAGAACTGCCTCCTGTCCTCCTCCGCCATCAAGAGTTGCGAGTCAGATGCCAGGAGTCGTGTGTCAGGTGTCAGAGTGAATAGTGAAGCAGTAAGGTGTCTGCAGTGAGAGGGAGGACAGTGAAGGATATTCTTCAATAGAGAAGGAGTTATATCAGATATTAGAGTCGGGAGTCAGGGATCTAGGGACAGTGAAAATAATGTGAACTCACTTAATGCTTTCTCTCACTTTCAGGCAGGCAATGATTAATGACTGAAACTAACACTATGCTATATATCTGAGTGCTTTACATCAAACTGATGGAAATTATATGTTACATACTGACGGTCCTTCAGCATCAGACTGTAGCAGCTGGATTAGCGAACCCATCTTCTGTCACAAGTGTAAATTAGTCTGATTACTCGGCTACACTGAACAAGCTGGGAGGGGGGACTGCTGGTGAATATGCTAATGCTAAAAGAGAGTGAAATCAAAGCGTACATAGACAGACTCTGAGATGTGGCAGAATTAGGTTCCTTCAGACAAGATGATGCAATCTGGACACAATATTGATCTGTTATTCCAACACAAAGTCATTCAAAGCGGAGAAATCAAACCTCCAGGGGTGTTCGTTTAGGGCGGGCCAGTGGTCAATGACCCCCTCTAAAACCACCGGTTTGAGGGGCAGCAGGTAGTTTGTGTTGAAGCTCTCCAGTGATGGACACTTAATCCTGGGAATTGCCAACTCCTCTTTGATCGCAGGAGCAAGTGGGCTCTCGATCTTTATTCTCTGTTAATGATGCCAAAACAACAAAGATCTGTCAGTGTGTTTTTAAAGGGATATAACAAGCAGGACAAACAACTGATCATAAGTCTTTCTATAAAGTCTGTTTATAAATCTTTTTTTCTTTTTTTTAACAAAAACGTATCTATGGATATTCTCATTCATCCAGGTCATCGTTCTTTTCTGGGCAAATTGAATCGTAGGCAACTGGACTTGTATTTGTCTGGGAAGACGTTTCGCCTCTTATCCAAGGGGCTTCATCAGTTCGTACGCAACAAGTCTCACTAGACCAGTTGCCTACGATTCAATTTGCCCAGAAAAGAACAAAAACTGATGCAACTTCTTTGATAATTGATTAATTGTTTAGATTAGATTAGATGAGTTTATTTGTCCTTTTCAAGGAAAATTGTTTTCACCATTTCGTACAAAGCGGCCTCGAGAAGTTTATAATTTCCTAACTGTAACAGATCTCCTGGTTTGCAAATGTTAGGATGTATTTATTATCTTTGTGTTATATGCTAGTAAAGTTAATATATTCCTTTCAGACATCTATTATAAGTGACCAAACAGCTGAGTCAGCTGACTGATTAATTACCTAATTAATCAAGAGGGTGATTGGGGGTTTAAAATATAACACAAGTAGCCATTAGTTAGTAACACCTGGATGCTTCACATATATAATTACAGTTGAGGATTTCTTTAGGTTTTTTTTCAAGAGAAGGACGATCCTGAAAATCCGACTCCAAACTCTCCATCTCAGTGTTGATGTTGGCTAAACAAAGCCATCTGGCATTTGAGTGTTTGCTGCAGTTTATCTCTGGTGATGGAGAGCAACACGGGAAGAAGTAAGACTCTAAAACCTGAGAAAGGCTTGTTTTGAAATGTTCTCATCAGTCACTGTTTGTTGCAGGAGAAGAATGTTTGATGGCTCCACGGTTTTAAAACTGCTGCCTAGAAATGACAGGAAGACTACCTGGTTTTAAAACCAGGACCAGCTAGAACTACTTTGAAGTGCGCTCAAGTGCTCAGCTCAATCAGAAAAGTTTCGTTTCGTTAACAAATAAAAATCTATTCTAATTACAGTTGAGCCTGAAGAACTAAAGCAAAGCTGTTTTAAAAAAGGTTGCACGATACGGTTAGTGAAGCATCACATCACTCTCCTCACATCAAATGCTTTCAATCCTCTTTTGATAGCTCCTCTGATGTTAATTATAACTCCTGATAAACTTCAGTGACTAACTCGTTCATAGAATAATGTGCGTTTTTAAACAAAGCGTTCACCAACCTTGATCACGGCACGTTCTGTTTCATCTTCTCTCTTTGAGGATTTCCTGACTTCACCCTGCAGGATCCCCACAATAACATGCAGTATATTCTCCATGATGGCTGCACCCATGAGTAAACCCATGTCACAGGTCCTGACGGCTTGCAGGATGTCTTCCTCCGAGGGGCCTTCGCGACACAGAGCGGCCACTTTGAAGAGGCAGCCGTAGGAGTAAACGCGTCTCCACTCTTTGTCCACATGGCGCCACGTCCCCGTGTTGAGCTTCTCCCACGAAAAGTCCAATATGATCTGAGCGTTCAGCGCTCGGCTGGTGGTCGTGGCTGCGTCGCTGTACAGCTGCTGCCTGGAGCGTTTCAGCACATCCACCACACTGGACTCCACTGTGTCGCTGAACTGGAGAGGAAACTCTTCTTCTTTCAGAGGAAGAACTGCAGAGATCTTCGACCACGGTGTAGCCATGATGAGGAGGTCTTTATCTACGCTGTGGGACAGACAGAGGTACAAAGTCAGACAGGTTGAAACCCTCTCATCTTCTCATATTTGTCTGATGATGTTAAAACTAACTGGTTTTACTTTGATCACTCCCCCTGTGTTCAGCTGGTCGTGATCCACTGTTGTAAACACAAAAAAACACAGGACACTTGGTTTTTTCCATCACTGAACACGCTCTTCGCAGCAGTGGAACAGATGTATACACCTAATTTCCAAATTGGCAACCGGAAAATACAGGTGAGGGCATCCTAAGCCAGAGTGACACATGCACAATGATGACACTCTGTCACATGGTGCCCGGAGCTGCCAACTCTGCCTCCATGTGACTCCATCCATGTCTGGATGCTCTGTGTAGCTGGAGGTGATGCCAAAGCATCAGGCGGCCAACTATAAGCACCTGATCTCTCTCTCTCTTTTTTTTCTTTTTCTTTTTTTTTTTGAGCACATAAACACAGCCTTGTGAACTCTGATGCAGACTGAGCGGAGTCAAACCGAGTGCTTGCAACACGCCTGAGGTAATCACCAGCGTTGGAGCAGCTGAAAGCGTTCAGTATTACAGCACAGCAGCTGAAACATGTGCAACCTTTGACTTTATGCACATTTAGCAACAAATAACAAAACAACAAGAGTCACTCAGGATGTCAAATGTTGTTAAGGAAACCATTCAAGCAGGTGGGCAGAGTCGAGCTTCACTACAAGTGCATCCTCTCCATTTAAATAAGCTCATGATATATTTATTGAAATACTTATTGTATTTTCTGAAATGAGATTTACTGTGGTACCTGAAGGCATCATAATCATATCACTTATCTGATATTTTAAAACACAAATGCAGGGTACCATAAGTTTGAAATGTGAAGACACAAAACTTTATCCTGCAAATTAAATCGACTTGAGAATAGCTACTATGGATTCTTGAGCAAATCTGAAATTATTGGGTGTAAAATTAATCTGACTATATTTAGATACAAATAGCCTACTGTATATTTCCTTATAAATGTATAGTAGCCTAGGCTATCCTTCTGTCAAACGTCAGAGGTCTCCAGTGTCTATAACCAGAGCTCCATTATATCAACACATGACAAAAAGACAGCAAATGTGTAAAAGTATTTCAAAAAAGCTGTGAATAACGTTACAATTGTAATATTTGGGCTGATTTGTGAGCTAATACTCACCCACACAGCGAGACCAGGAAACCGACACGTGCGAGGAAAACTTCATGTAATACGTTACATTTAAATACTACATTTATATATTGTTACGATATTAACACTGACATTACTACATTGTTTTAAATTGATCACAAATACTCCAACAAAGCTGCTACAACTACTGCAGCTACTCTGGTCTGCTGCCGGTGTCACAACATAAACACACCGAGCGGGAACAACGACACCGGAAAACATCAGTTCCGTGTTGCGGTGAAGATACACCACAACAAAGCAATAAGCTTTTTTTTTTTTTTTTTTAAAGGTTTTGAAAAATGTGTTGAGTCATCGGTATCACAGTTTCATTTTTTCCAACAGTGCCAGCTTTTTGTGATTAGTTTAGAAGAAACTTTGATTTTGCATTAACACTAAAGTCCAGTAGATGGTGGTAATCTCTGCTGGAGCTCGAACCTGTGAGGCTGTATAAAGTCAATTACTGGGTGACTCACCTGTTAGTCACGTGGTTCCAATTTCTTACACCCTCCACCCACCCACACTCTCCCCCTTACACTTCCACATCTGTCTGCATCCTCTGCAGCTGTGAAGCTGCACAGAAATCTTTTCTCAGCCTCTCTCATCTCATCTTCTTTTCCTTTCCTTTCCTGTCATACTGTAGGCTACCATCCATCTGCAGTGATGGTAAAATACCACAGTGCTCCTGTGACAGCAGCCTGATTAGAGACACATTACATAAATTACAAATCTGTCTCAACAGGTGAGCGCAGTCATTACGTGCCATTGACACAACAATTCTTCCATAAGGAATACAATTACACAAACATTTGTTTTACTCTCCCTTCATTGCTCTTCCTGCTCGGAAAGTTTTATGCTAATACCTATATTCCCAGAGGACTGACTGATATGTATCTGCTCATGTGGAGGCAAAAACTAATTGATTTTGATTTTGTCATTTTGATGTCACACATAGATATATGATTTTTTTCCTCCTACATATGTAACAGCTTTTTTTTTTTCTTCTTTCTTTTTTTTTTTAGGGTTGGTGGTGGTGATGACAGTTGGTGACAGGGGTCTGGGCCTGAACAAACATGATAGGAAACCTCTGGTAGGGAAAGTCTGGAATCTATAAACACACGGCACTATTATCAAATGTCAAACACTCTATGAAATTCAAATAATCTCGGTGCAAACTGCGGAGCTGTTCCTGTATGTAAAGCAGATGGAAACAAGAGAGACAAAGCCTGCCTTTCCAGGAATCACAGGGGATTTTAAAATGTTTCATGCATTTCTGTTCACTCTCACAGTGTAAACAACAGAATTCTCTTGGCTCAATCTATTGTTCACTTACTTGCACGGAGGTGAGAAATTACTGTAGAGCACAAAACTGCAATGTGTTGTTTTATTGTTTTTCCCTCTAAGCTTTTTCCTGCAGCAATTGAAATAAAGTGGCTCGAAGAAAATGTGATTTACAAATTTAAATGAAAGAATTAAGTACAAGAATGTGGATAAAGAGAGGAGGGAAGACGATGAAGAAAAAGGGACCTGTGGCCTCAGCTGGTCAAACACTGGGGGAGAAATCTTCACACCATGATGGGAGCGCTGTGTTTGTACACCTCTGCTTGTGTGAGCTGCGGAAAATGGTTGGTGGTGGTGGTGGTGGTGGTGGTGTGGTGGTCCCAGCAGGAGAGGCCGATGTTTTATTCAGACGTGCCCAATGCCGTTGGTTGTGAGACAGCGTGGGGCTACGCTGAAGGTCAAAGGCCAAGCAATGTTATTCCTCCCTGTACTGTCGGCGCTGACTTCATGCGCCGCCTGTCCTGCCAAATCTTCATCGGCAGGGGTCAGCGACCTTTCCCCGGTTTACACGGAGGGGGAGGAGGAGGAGGAGGGTGATCACTCTGTCTGTCCCTCCCAGGGATACATCAGATGGTGTCACTCAGAATATATCAAAAGATTTGATTCTAATATTTATTTATTTTTCAGGATTCTTAGATGAGAAATTATTCTTGACAATTCAAACATGTGTTTGAATTCCCATCAGTGAGAATATCTAGTAAATCAAAGGAGCTTGGTTTGACTAAATCAACTCAGGTTGGTGTTCTGGAGACTGGTCATATCCAGGGCCGTTTCTAGGTATTCTGGGCCCCCTGAAAAAATACTGAAGTGGGCCCCCACTCCCTGACTTTTCATCGCTACTTTTTTGATTGACTGTGTAAAAGGAATTTAGTTAAAAAAAAAAAAAATCTCTCCTGGGGGGATTTGTGGGCCGTACTGGGCTGTGGGCCCCAAGAATTGTCATCACCTTTCTCCCCTATGCAACGGCCCTGGTCATATCACGTGATATGAGATGACTTCTGAGTATGAGGTGCTGAAGATCGTGTCTGAAAGCTCAAGAGCTGCTTGTGGTGAAGAGCTGTTACATTCAGAAATGTTTAATACATCCTGATGATCTAAAAGTTTCAATGATTTATTGTGCTTGGTTTATTTTAGACCAAGAGTGAATAAAATGTGTTTCACGAAAAAAAATAAAACTTTCCTGCATGATTTTTTGTAAATTAATTTCACTTTGAAGTAAACAACTTTCATTTTATGCCTCCACAATATGTTGCTATGTTGTTTGGGATCTCAGCTGAGCCCGAGTTTGTGCAGTAAACAATTAATTTGGTTTTGTATTATCATAATTCCCTTTGAACCTGTGCTTGTCTCAGCAGCGTTGTAACAAAAAGTCTTTGCAGCAGCAGCAGCAGCAACATTAACAGCAGCAGTAACAGCGGCAGCAGCCCGGGGTTTGCCAGCAGCTGAACAGGGCAGCAGGGCAGCGTGGACCGTGACTGTCAGCAGCGTATTCCCAGAAGGCCTGCGAGGGCTGAACCATCGGGACACCGCAGGAAGGATGTAATCACCACCATTACGCTCCAGGTGCTGCTGAAATAAAAGAGGGAAACAAGCCTCCGGTGGTGTTGCCATGGATCAGAATCCAATTAAACACTGTTTAGCTCGACACAAACTGCCAGTCATAGCCTGTTGACTCATGAAATTAATGTATTGTCGTGGCACAAAGAAACTGTTGCAACAGAGAGTGCAGCATGACCCAAAGCGGGACCCATTCAAACTGCTGTAGCTTCATTCTTGGGGGATGTAAATTTCATTAGGCAATTGAAGTGTCAGAGAGATGACACAATATTGTAGCTATCCATAATACTAAACTCTGGGCATTTTATTCTTTTTTGCCAGTGCTCAGTTTTGAAGGTCGTCTGTTTGTTGTTTGCACACAAGTACACATCATGTCAATACCCCCCAAATGCAATGTCACATTTATCCCCGAGGTAATTTATGCATACATAAAAGCTAGTGGAGGTTAAAGGTTGCTGCATTCCTCGGAAACCTGGTAATGGATATTTGGAAATACCCCGAAGAGGTAACAAATGAGAGGTGTAAAGTTAAATGTCCTGTGAAATCATCAGGAGACCGAGAAACAAGCAGCCTTTACAGCCTGTGGGAGGTTTCCACAGACAATTATCCAGGGCACGACCACAGCCCTCAGCTCCGAGTGACTACAGGTCAGTGTCGCGGGCAGTGCCGCTCACTTACAGATGTTGCTGGTGAGTCGGGGGGCAGGGATTGACAGAAGCGGCCGTCCCCCCTGGGTCACAGACTGGTGTAGGAGAAGAAGAAGAGGAGACGAGAGGCGACGAGAGGCTTGGTTTGGCTTGGCGTACCTCCACCGAGCGGTGTTAGTGCCTGCTCGCTCCAAGCAGGTGCTCAGTTCCAGTGGCTTAATGTGGGACGCCAGAGTGCAGGCAGTCCGTCAAAACCACTTTGGATCAAATTAATGCAGCCAGGTGTGCCCCTGCAGTTGGGGCTCAGGTGACACCTGCTACTTCCCTTTAATTAGAGCTCAAACAGCTGTTTCAGGGTAGACAGAGAGGGAGAGGGTCCCCGGGTTAGTCTGCTGCCTCACTCACCACTTGATACTGGTCACATTTGATTATTGCTGCAAGCTTTGGGTGATGCTGATGCACTAATCGATATCTGGATATATGGTTTGGTTTCGCCCCTTAATAACCAATGAGAGCCACTGAGTTGAATGTGTTTGCCTGTTTGGGTAATCCCCTGTTTTCCAGTTTTCCCTCTGTGCATTTATGAGAGGAGTATGGCACTTCTGGCCAAAAAGACTCACTTCTGACAAATATGACTCACTTGCTAAGCAAGACGAAGATAAAAGTGAAGGCAGTCTTCACCTCGTTATTCTAGTACTGTGAAGAATCTTCAGGGGGCTGCAAGCTCTTAGGGTAGTTTAGGTAGCTTTGATCTTTCTTGGATGCAGTAATAAGCATAGTGCAGATGAAGAGAGAGTATCCATCTTGAAATATGATTTCCCTTTGGTTCTTTAACAAGGCTAAAAAGAGGTGGGTGGTCAGCTCCAGGGGCTCCGCAGGAAATTCCTTGCTCCTGACAAGGTGTGAGTGTGGAGCTCATGCAAACGACGGAAAGGATCTGCACAAAGTGATTACTCTAAATGTTTGGGTGCGCCTGCCTGCCGCCGTTACCAAACGCTGCACCCCCCACCACCCTACCCCAACCCCCCTACAGTCTGAGACTCTGCAAGCCAAAAGGTGGAGGGTCTGTTTCATAACGCTGCTTGAGGAGAAGACAGCTTGAGTCTTATCAGAGAATGCACTACAGGAAAAAAAAAAAAAAAAGACACGGGCTGGTGATTGATCTCCCTTCATACATATGTAAATAGACAGAGTATACATTTTTGATAATATGCTAACAGTGCATCCAGGGATTTGGATTTATAAAGATTTTTTTTTTTTTTGCAATTGAATTTTCTGCTACTCATTCTCTCCTTCGCCAAATGCAAACTATGACACTCACTCTCGCCACCTTTGTCCTGAGACTATGCAAAGGTCAGACCCACAGACAGAGTTCATTTACCAGCAGAGAGCAGTGTTGTGGCAGCAAAGTCCTCCCCCCATCACGGCTTAATAATTTAGTATGCAAAGAAGTAACTGGAGATAGTCAGGTATGTGTCTCGCAGTCTTTGTTGACACTGTTTTGACTCCAAAGGCTTTTTCATCAGGTCAGATTCATGAATGACATCTATTATATTACACCGAAAGGCTGTAAAACAGAGATTGAGACTTCAAAACCTCTGTCAAGGCACAGAAAACAATTGCAATGTGAACACTAAAGAAAAACTAGAAAAAAGAAAAGGGTTTTGCGTCCTTTTCAATTTACAGAACAATGTTCTTTTTGCGGATAAATAACCAGATGTACTAGAGCTGTAAACATAAAGTAGGCAAGGAGAAAACTCTTGTTTCTTTTTGCACTGTTCCCATATTTGTTGAATTTGAAGTTGAAGATGGAGGATTAGATAAGGAGCTGCTGTTTCCAAAAGAGATTTAACACTGATGTTTTTGAACCCATTACAGGCACAAAAAGTATCTTCCCCCTCTGTCTTTTCCATTGCACATGGTCTTCTGCAGAAGAAGACCAGGATGACATCCACAGTTGAAAAACGAACATGCACAAGACCCACACAACGGTGTGCACACCTGAGTCAAAAATGCCTTTTGGCGGTTTGTGAACAAAATAAAAAGCCATAGGAATCTGACCTTGGCACACGTTTCAAGCTTCAAACTGGGTCAGCACAGTCACTTCGACTTGTAGGAGAGGAGTCCATTCTTTATTTGTGTGCAAAGTTGGAAATCTAATGCTCCGGGTGAATGCATCCACAGAGCTGTATGTCAGTATATGCGAGGGTAAATGTTCGCACTTGTTTGCCGTGGAAGGAGGAAGATGGTTAATTTTCGTGGCACCTGTGACCTGCCGCTGTTTCTGTCACAAACAACTGCCTCTTTGAATAAGGAGGGAGAGAGGAAGATGTATCATGGCAGATTCAGAGGTGGGAGTTTGTTTTTGTTTGTTTTTTTTCCATCCCAACAGTATTGGACAGACGTATGCAGGGCTATGTCAAAGTGTCATCACATGGTATTGATTTAGGAAACCTGAGCAGCTGATTGATGATTTCCCCTTTGCTTTCCTTTCTCTCTGCATGTTCTGAGTGATACTCCGCATAAATAAGTCTTTGTATTTTCCATAGATTTTTACAGCAAATATTATCACACCAAACCTCCTTCCAAATGCACAAATATAACTTTCTTACCCTACGTACCCACCACCACCACCACCACCACCACATTCTTTAGAGAGGTTAAAGCCAAAACACAAATAAAGCAGAGTAAAATAACTCATTCCTTCAACCACCTGCCTCTCCGCTGAACAGATACACAGACACATCGGTGAACATGCCCAAGGGCTCTTATCACATCCAGCTGTCAAATGGGTGCTGATCCATCATCCAAGTTCTGTGTTCACATTTTGACACTTTTACTGCTCTGAATAAATCTTAAAACATGTTTAAATATTCACAGCTTTTTATAGTGGGATTTGAAGCAAGGATTCTCCATAATACAATAATATAAAATACAATAAAAACCATCCCTTGTCTTTATTCGTATAATGCATGTGTTAGCCTCATCACTGTCTTATTAACCTTTTTTTTAAATATCTTTTGCCTAATTAATTTGCCATTTCACACATATTCAGATTCAGCACAACGTCAGCTAATTATATATTTTTATCATTGAAGACTCTGTGCACTGTAACAGGGGATAGTAGTAACCCATAAATCCTATCCTATCCTATCCTATCCTATCCTATCCTATCCTATCCTATCCTATCCTATCCTATCCTATCCTATCCTATCCCATCCAAATTCAGTGAAATGAGTCTTGAGGTCATTATCAAAGGTGCTGGCTGAAAATCAATCAGTTGAACACACAGGCAGAAAGCAGCATTTCGTCGGACAAACAATCCGATTTTTTAGTAAGTGACTGACGCTGACAAATGTGCACAGACCTGACACTGGATCGTACTAAGAAATCACTGGTTTTCTAGTTTAAGGAGAACAAAAAACACGTCTCCAGCTCAAACGATCGCAGAGTAATGATGCCATAAAGACAACTTGATATTTTGGAGCATGTACACTCCCAGAGGATAATTCAACAAGGAGCAGATAAATTGTTGCCAGCTTTCCCGCTTTTATTATGTCTTTTCACCCACCACAGCAGACTTTAACAGATTTCCTATTACAAAATTGTCTTCTCCCTTTTGCTCCTCATCAAAAATAAATTGTGATATATTCCCAAGTCATGCTATCTAAAACATAAACCCAAACAAACAAAGCTGGTAACCTTGGAAACTGCAGCCTTGTAAGAAACGACTGTAGCACTGGCCCTTCAAATATTCAGATTATTCAGCCATCTTCAACTTTAATATTTTATAACGAGAGTCACTAAAGTTGGTAGAAAATGTACTGAAAGTGTGTTCACTCCTCATGAGAACCACAAACCATGAGCACCTTTAATAAAATGCTTATGGCAGAGTTTAAGATACATTATTCCATATAATATATTCTCTCAGATATCTGTTGAAAGCAGAGTTAATAAAACCTCTAGGACGTCACTTATAGGACACGCAGCTGAACCGGCTGAAGTACTGCTGTCCTCCCTAAGCTTCTTATATTTACTTTGAAATGAAAACCCGACCAGTTCATTAGCTTCCTCAGTCTAGATTTGCCTTGGGGGAAGGTTTGTCCTGCCTTGCCTGTGGGCCTTAAAGTTTGTTTTATGTCAACTTGATTGTATGTTTGACATTGACAATTGAAATAACAATATAAGAAGTTAACATACTCACCCCTCCTGCCCCCCTGTGGAATAACTTCTATCAGCATGATTCACAACTCACCTTCATTTGCAGCAAAGTAAAGAGGATTTAGCAGTTCTGCAGTAATCAATAATGTACTTTGTGGACTTAATCCATGCAAACAGTTAAAATGTGAGTGGGAAGACCCTTTGATTCTCTGTCTGGCCACAGAAAACATTTCCAGTTGCCACATTTTCTGCTGCTGAAACACTGCGATGAATCCTTTGCTTGTAGGATGTGAGAGATTTGGCAGATCACTGACTCCAGGCAAACCTGGCAAGCTTCACTAGTTTGTATTTTAGCTCGGTTTGACTGGGGAGTCTCAAACTCGAGTCTCTCTCTCCATGGTATGGGCTTCTAATCTTGATGCTAATGCTAAGTAAAACATAGACATACTGGGATTCAGTATTGTAGCTGAGAGTAGCCTGTGTGAAATCATGAAAACAATTCAAGCTGTTCACTCAAAGTCAGTTTTTTTCACTGCAGTCGCTGAGTCTTCTTCCAAAACAAGCAAGAAGAAAAAAGAAAGAATCAAATCCTACTTGTTTTTTGGGGTTTTTTGTTTTCATTTTAAAAAGATAGTGGCCAGAAAAACAGGGTGATGCAAACAGAGCTTATTTGGCCACCATCAAAGGTCATTTCATAATTATTCAGACATGATAGATTAACATGTACTATAATCATCATCGTCTCTGTCACTGTCTCTCTTCCACGGTCATTAAATGTAACTGTATAATCAAAATGTGAATGCATCACACACACAGACACACATCCAAACCACAAATACAACCACCCTGAACAAACAAACCAAATGAATAAATGCACACTTGCATATTTGCACATACACGGACCGTACATATGATAATGTGCATGTTCACACACTTCCTACTTGTGCTGTGCACACTGTAGCTATACTGTGGCTTCAGAGAGTCACCAAACGATTGTAGACACGTCTCAAGGATGATTAAAGCAAACAGGACTGCATCCCACCACATCACAGGGTCTGAATACTCCTGCAAATGAGAGAGCTCGGTTTTTGATTTGATGTTTTCACTTTCTTGATTGTGTAGATTGATGGGCAAAAATTGCAATAAAGTGTGCAGAAAAGTGGAGGGTTCTGAAATACTTTTTGGAACCACTGGCTTCATACTTGTACCTGCAAAATCAACACATACTGTATCCCAAACTACAAAAAAAAGAAAAAAGTATTCAGGTTTGACCTTAATTTTAGCACTAAATTAGGCTACTCTTAGGGATCATCTCTGGATTACCACTATGCTGTTTTTGTTGTTGTTTTTTTCAGCTCACTTCAGATGGTCTCTCAAAATTAAATATAGAGATACTCCAACCCCCTCAATTTGAGCAGGAAGTGAGGTGTTCACTTCTGGGAGAATATAAAAAGGATAGAAACTGTTCATAAAGCAAAAAAAGAATGATGCAGATATCAAGATGTTAGATAATGAGGACTCCTATCCTATAAATCCTGTATGGATGCTGTGCAAAACACACCAACCCAGCCCATTAAATAACTTGCACTGCAACTATGCAACTAAACAAACTATCATAACATAATGTTATTTTAACAAATCAGTCAGCACACCTTTCGCATTGACTGTTCTGTGGTAATCATGACATAGTGCTGTACACACCTTTGAACTGAGGCTGAGGAAATCGGTCTTGAGTACAGTATTGTTTCTCTATTTTCAAGAACAGTGGTGGTAAACAGTACCTTTGTTGGATACTATTTTCAGTGGCGGATTAATACGTAAAGGTCGACTGGTGAGTATTTAAGTGGGTGTATGTGGGATTGCCTCAAACTATAAAGGTTGCAGTTGTTGTAATGATGAAACCCAGTGCAACTGTGTGGGTCCTTAATGTGTTTGATATCTCTGTTTAATATCACACAAAAACACAGTGGAATAGAATTGAAACACATTACACTATACATGCATTAAATTATACATAACCATCAAATTTATGTTCATAATGTGACCTATCACATTCAATTATTCCATACCTCCTTATACCCACTGCATGCATGTGTTGAAAACTGAGGGTATTGTAATGTCACTATACTATACTTGCCATTTTTCTCCACCCATCTACCCTAAAACTACAACATCATCTTCTATTACCCCCACCAAGGTGACATTTACCCTTCATTACCACCCTGTCCATACCATTTACACATCCCACATGAATATTGTGACAGAAAGATATAAACCTCAGATACTGTTTACACCACAACACAGTGTACCACTCCGGTTCACAGGTCTGATCAGAGGTATTTCAGCCTCACCTTCGATTTATAAGCTTTGCATTGTTGCCACACTTTTCTCTTTTTTTTCCCAGAGTACAGTGCACAGGGGCATGATTACCTCTCTACCTGTGTGATGGAGACATTTCCTCTGTGACTTAGGTTCCCTTCATGCTTTCATTACAACACAACCATACATCTTCCCTGTATCCTGATGGTGTTCTGGGGCTGCAGCAGCCATCTGGGGAAGTATACAGACATACAACACTGTATCATTTGTGGCAACCTATCAACACCAGCCTCACCTTTTTAATTCTGATGTAGAGGGTGAAGCGAGTGGTTGGGCGGAGGTGCTGATGATACAGTCCCCTTCATGCTGAGCCTGCTGAACAAAAGAGACCACAGAGACCAACTCTCCTCCAAGAGACACATGAATCATCACTGACAAGGCTCCTCCCCCTGTGGCGTCGCCGCCATGAATTATCTACCTCTGTAAAGGCCTTGATCAATTAGTCAATCTCTCAAATGCGGCCCTCAATTAACAAGGTGATTCCCAATGCTGTTGGCTCCTAACATGTTGTGCATCACTTGACGCTGCCAATTAAAGCAGTGCTCTGCCACGGCACTCAGAGCCGATATGGGTAAGTATACTGAGGGATTCATCTATAACCACTCTGCCTGTGAAGCTGAAAATGAGGGGGTAGCAAGCATCTCTCTTAGATTGATGTGCTCGGGGATGCTGTTAGAGAATTGATTTTGTTATAAATTCAGAGAGAAGGTGCCAATCACCTGTGTTGGCAGCCAAAAACACCCAGTCTGAACAGAATTTGAAACGAAAGCAGGGCTAAAAGGAGATGTCTGTGGGTTCAAACAGAATACAGATTGGCAGTGGGATGTGTGGGCCCTCGGTGCTCCCGAGCAACATGCCACTACCCAAAGTCCACTCCAATAGACCGTTGCATGTGTCAAGGGGACTCTGGTGTGTGAGGCTTGCTGTAATTTTAGCAATCTGTTCCCTTGGCTTGGAGCTGCTCAGGCTGTTACATGTTTGAAGTCATAACCCTGGCAAGATGTCCTCCATTTCCCACCGCTGGTGAACTGTGCTGCTGCTTGTTCGAGAAGCTCCAACCTCTGCGTGCTCTTCACTGCACCTACTGCCCTCATATTTGCACCCCTGACTCTCCAGACTGCTGCCATCAATGTTTGAATGCTTGGTTTATCCCAACTCCCATTTCTGTGAGCGAATTAAAGTACAGGTTAATCATTGGATTGCACTAAACCATGAAAGATTTACTCATAGATCCTTTAAACCTGAAGGAATAGTTTAACATTTCGGGTTATATGCTTATTGACTTTCTTACTAAGAGCTACATGAGAAAATTGATACCGTTCTGTGACTTCATGGTCACTTAGAGGAGGCTGGAAACAACTAGCCTGGATCCCCCCGAAGCTGAAAAGAAAAATATCAGCATCTGAAAAACTCATAAATTAACATGTTACTTCTTGCTTAAAGCTGCTAGTTCTAAATTTACCCTTCATCTGGTTTCTTGCTGGAACACGTGGTTAGCAAGCTAACATTGATCAAAGAGAAAATATAATAGAGGGCTAACTTTCCTCTGGAGGCCACTCTTGGTGAGAAACAATGAAATTTGATGCTGAACCCGCAACAATTTTCCAAACCTGGTTGTAGGGCCGATAATGATAACACTTGCCAACAACTTACAAAAATCTTCATTTATTAAAAAAAAAAAAAAACTGAAAAAAACAAACAAACAAAAAAAAAACATAATTTCAAAATTCAAAATGACAAATAATATGAGGCTCTTTCGTCTTGGCTATGTAAGTTATTTCTCACTATTTCCAGTCTTGAGTAGACCCTTTCTCCAGCTAGATATATTCAGATATTCAGATATACTGTACATATGGATTGTACAATGTATGAACATTACTGTGTCTCTGCAGTGGTTGATTCCGATAAAGTGAAGCAGCTATGTATCGTTCCAATGTAGCGGGCTCTTTCATATGAGCGGTAGCTGACGTGTTTTGCATAATGTACAGTAGTATACGAGCCAGAAATGTGGCGACTGGGTCCACACAGAGGTGCTTCATGAAGTTTGATATTTAGTTGTTTATTTGAGTAGTGTTTGGGCTGTGTTTGGGTCATATAAACATGGTTTTTACACGTTGTGGGCAGCTTCTGCTGTTTAATTTGATGTAAAATATGACTATATTCTTTCATAATTAGTGCTATAGAGGCTCTGTGGCTTGATATTTGTCTTTTTACATAGATGAGCTGCATTCGCTTCTTTTTTATTGTCCTGCTATGAAGCAGCAAAAATATTTTCCTGTAAGATCAACCTGGGTGCTGTTACCATGTCCACAAATCAGTCTCCCATTCACCAGCTGTGAAAGAGCTCTATAATTTCTCTCCTGATGAATTCATGAAATCTCTTAAGTGAATCGGATACACTGGCCGTTTCCGGGCTTGTCTCATCTGCATATTGTAGGTGTTATTTGTTTGACTCCACTTCACTGAGCGCAGCAGTAACAATGTGGGAGAGGATATGGACAGAAAATGTCCGACAGGTCTCAGGTGATCTCTATAGAAGTGCTAACCCATGTAATAGAACAACTGTGTTCTCTCTGAGCCGGAGAGCACAACACGACACATGAATGGCCACGCAAATCCTCGCATTAATATTGGAGTTGATAGACTCCCATCAAAGCTGCTGGGCCAGATGCATTACATTTCCTGGCTCATTGAAATCGCCATATTTTCCCCCCTTCATTCTTTTTTCAAATTAGACATGCTTTGTTGGAGGAGTGTCTTCCTCAGAGGAGAGATGAGGGGCCAACAGCTACAACAGCTCTGCTTACAGAGTGATACATCTGCCTTTACATTAAGTGGCTCCGATTCTTTGAAAACATGAGGATGTAATTTGAGGTAATAGCTCTGGCACCTCGTTCTGCTCCTTCAAATAAATAAGCAAGAAAGCTTGTCTGCAGATACAGTATTTCCCATATCTGCGTCTCACTCCCAGTCGCAGTCATCCATGGGGGTGCTTGAGCAAATCAGTTTAACTTTCTAATTGCATCAAAATGCTCAGCTTTTAAACCTTAATTTCTGACAAAGCTGTCTGGTGTTGAGTGTATAGTCATACTGCCTCCTCCTACTTTCCTACATCCAGAGCAGTTGACATCCATAGGACTCCAGGTGAGGGCATCTCAATCATTTTTGTACATGTATCCCCACGTGGCCTGAATAGTAACTGACAGCCTGAATAATTGCAGGACTCCTGTGGGTCTCACAGGTCCTAATGAAGGTAAGTCAGGAGTTTTTCTCTCAGTAGCAGCACATACATTATTATTCTTTTTTTTTTTTTTTTGCCAAAAGAGAATATTATAGGTATGATGAGAATAATTAAATATAATTAGCACGGTGCTGCTTTGAGCTATGTACAGTTTTGCCTCAGGGTTCCTGCACAAGTAAATCAGGACACCACTGGTCCCCCCCCCCCCAGCCTTTCATCTCTGTGGTCTCAAACCTGCCAAGCACTAATGTCACATCATCATATACATCACCGCTGCTGCCATTTCGTTCGATTTGGGTGGTGACAGCACTTTGATTGTGTCATCAGAGACTTAAAAATCATAAAAGGAGTGAATTTGCGGTGACACAAATCACAAATGTAAAAGGTCTGACAATCAAATTTGCAGGACATGTTCTTTCCGTGTCTCCACTACACACACACAGACACACACACACACACACACACGTGTTTAAAGCTGCAGAGTTGTTCATGTTGAATCAAACGACTCCACCTCCTATCATGTATCCAACCCTGCAGCTAAATGAATAACTGGCAGCTCCCTGCACAATATTAGATAGTAAAAAGATACTTTTCTGTGCTGTTACAGTTCAGAAATAATAATACTGTCATTACCACCTCATTCATCCTTTCTTATCGTCTGCAATCGTGGACCACTACGTGTCTTTGTGTTCATTTTCTCACCTGAGGACACAGAAGAAGGAACGCTCTCTCATTCTTCTTTGAACCCTGGGTTTGGTCCTTTTCCATCAGTATTTATCTTTCCACTGATTTTTTTCTTCGAGAGCTCACGCTGGGTCGGGAGCTGTTGTGAGTCTGGAAGGCCCTTTGAGATGTTTTATGTGATATCGGGTTGTACAAGCAAAACTCGACTTGCGTTAACTTCACAAGGTTTCTCCTCTGGGTGCTCTGGTTTCCTCCCGCACATTTCAAAGACACGCAGGTCAGATTGACCTCGGCCTCGGACATCCCCACGTGTGAATGAGAGTGTGAAAGTGTGTTAGCCTGTAATAGACTGCTGACCTGCCCCGAGTGTTTCCCGGCCTTTTCCCCAGTGTATGCATGCAGGGATGCGCTCCAGTCTGGATAAAGAGGGCAGCAGGAGCTAAACAATAGATGGATGGATGAATAGAATGGATGGGTGAATTTTGGGGTACGACACTGATTGTTGGTGTTCTGAACCTGGAGAGATTGAAATCAGCCATATTCCTTGTAGCAGATGGTCAGGCATAATGAATGAAGAGTCTGTGAGCTGGAAAGCAAACGGATTCATTTGTGTCTCAATGAAATGACTGAACAAATTCAACTCACCAACTCACTGGTTTGGTTCAACAGACAAGCCTTAACGGGCTTTATAGTTTTGAACATATTTCAGTGTTGGTTTGCCTGTCAGACGGTTTACACAGGAGATTTGTCAGGCTACATCCAGCAGCCGGCCCCCAACTTCTGTTTGTAATAATACAACGACACTTGCAGCAGCAAATACACTAGATCCTCTCACAAAGATTCAATGATGCTGTGGCCACGCCAACACGGCTATGATTTGACAACTGTTTTATCTTTGTTTCAGAAAAAAAGGCGATACATACGTGTACTAATAATGAGCATATGCAAACAGGAAGCAGAGTCGACTCTGCAGCTGATTCACTGCATGCAGAAAATATTATGATAGATTCATTCATTTTGATTTATTCCATTCATGGTTTACATACTTCACATGGTTGCACATATTTACATAATGTACACATAGTCACCATAAATGAAAAGGAGCAGGATGAAGAAAAACTATAGTTAGAATTGCATTGGCTTAGTATCAACTCCAATATTATGAACAGCAAAGACAGTTGAAGAGTTAAAATGCAGGATCTAACTGCACAGCAGCTGCAGAAAAGACAACAAGGTCAACACTGCTCATTTTATCATTGTTGCATTCAGGACTATTATGAAAGATGACAGCAAACCAGGGATCAACCCTCAGTGTCCATTGTTTCCCAAGGTCTCTTTTTTTTTAACAAGAGATCAGATAATTTCATATATCTCTGATAAGCCATAAGAAAATTGTGCTGATGATTTTCCCTGTCCCATGAGTGCATTTAAACACCGTGGGTCAGTTTGACCTATGCAACAATAGATGTAATTATTTTTTCAACAGAACTGAATTGGCCTCTTTGTTAATATCATCCCATGCGACCTTCATCTTTATTGATAATTTCCCCTCGTGTGTGTGTGTGTGGGGGTTCATGTATTTATGTGTGCATAGAGAGAGATGAGACTTTTGGAAAATGTGCAAGACCGTTTGCAGAATCTTAAGCGAAAAGAAATAAATTATTTGCATTTTCCTTGGTTGTAGACTTCTTATAAACCAGACTTACCAGATTCAGCAGCCGTGTGCTCTCATGTATTTCAATCGTAAAGCCCCAAAATTTGTGTGAAACAATATGAACAACCAGTAAAAGTCAGATAAAACTGCAGTTATTTGAGGCTAAAGTAGAGAGGTTTGGCCTTTGCAGGATCTACTGTGGGTTTAAAGACAGTTAACGTGGATTTATATCTTCAAATATTGTCTTTTACATAAATGTATCTTATGAAAGGATGAATCATTGAGCTGGTAGCAGGGGCCTGCCCTGAGCACAGGATCAGTCAGAATCAGGAGTTCTCTTTCTGATTCCTGAGGTGTAAAGTCACTCTAATAGCCACCATAACTACACCTGCATACTAAAGAAGCCCTTTTATTCATCCAAATTACTGTGCAGAGGAATCCAAAAATATCACTTACACAGCTCATATTTGCAGTGAGTGATAAGCTAAATGTGCCACCCAAAACAGAACTGATTTATCCAACATCAGTAATCCATTTAACAGGCCAGACAAGATCCTAGGTGGTAGCGGATAGCATGACCAATGAGCCCCGATAAGAAATGAGTACTGACTCTCAACCTTTATCCTCCTCAGAAAAACCAAAACACACAGGCTTGGGTCTTTTTGAATTTTGCTGGCATTTAAAAACAGGAGAGTCTCATATTCAACCAATCCTACTTCTACTGAGCAAATAAAGCAAAGGCCAAACTGATGTTATTATAAGAAGAGAAAACAGTCTTGAATGTGGCTGTGTATGCTGCATAATGTGATTAACAATATTTTAGCCCCCTATTTTTCTGAACTAGGTGAGTTTGAAGGAAAATCATGTTGTTGGCGAAGCTTTTTTGTGTCTTGGTCGTGATCATCAATTTCATATGAAGCCTAAGACACTGACAATTACAATGCCTTGCATACCTCAATCATTTTGATTCTGCTGCAGCAACACTATACAGCTAAGAAACAATTACAATTTATAATTTATTGAAATGTTCAGCTATGCGTATGAATCAGCAGGTGGTATTTGACATGTTCATAGGAACACATTAATGTGTTCATATGATGTTTTCCGACAAGACATAGCCTATCATGAGCAAAATAAGAAGCTAATGTGCCGTGACTGAGTATTGCAAACTTAAAACTGCTGAGACACAATGACAGTCTCATAAAAATTCAGACAACCAGGGCTTCATATGTCACACACCTAGAGAAGGACCTCCAACAACCTGTCTGAGGAGCAAGAGTTCAAGCTAACCAAAAATATAATCAAACAAAATATGTTTAGTGTGCTAACCAGTCTGATTCTTACACGGGTTTATACTGGCAACCCTTTTATGGTCGGAAAACCAGTTGAAATAAAGCTATGCTATTTTTTTTAAAGATTGTTTAAAATATATTTTTGAGAAGGTCTCTCAGTATCAAGATATGTGAGATAGAGAATTATGTTGCCACAATCTTTTACTGTTGCTAGTCAAATTTTAATCATTCCTCTCTCACGGTTATTTGAGCTGTTATTCTTTCAGTTGCATTATTACCAGCTTACTTTATTAATGCAGCATGTTCCCTTTATTACGCTATGTGGGTTTCCACCGACGCACTTATGTTTATTAATGCATACATGCTCAGTTGTTTGCAGACTGTTGTTCTATGGGTGCAAATTTATGCCACAATCCAATGTGGAATCATCAAACACGTTTCATTTTATTGTGAGCAGCCTGATGATATATGAGGGTGTGTGTGAAACAGTTGACGCCATTTGTCCAAATAATGAAATAAAAAAGAAAAAGAAAAAAGTGTTTCTTTCTTCAGTAGTGTGATCGTGTTTTTAAAAGAGCCAGTAAATGACACTTGGAAATTCCACAAGCGAGGCTCCCATATGTACTTTCAGCTTTGAAAACAACACAGTTTAGAGTATTATTTACAGGTCATGAAGCCTGAACACTGAGCATGAATAATAACGACCAACACCATCTGGGGAACTTCAAAGTTTCACATTAGCCAGTAATGAACATTAGTGTTATGAAGAGGGTCACTGAGCAAATCTAACTCACACAGAGTGTTCCTTCATTTGATGCACCCTCCGAGAAAGCGGCAAATGCTGCCATGAACCAGTGAGTGAGTATCCGCTTTATAGCATGTGGATGAAACTGCATCCATAATAAACAGTGTGGCTGCGGCTCCCTGCCCTGATCTTAAACTGCTGTGACTAGAAATCCACACAAATGTTTAAAAGCTGTACTCACAACACAGCAGCCATACTTCTCTCTGGGAACCAAAACACAGTCTGACAAGGTACAGTGAGACTTTTGTTCTCATAATTGTGTCCCTAATTTCTGTGCCACTCTCATAATTGCATTGGGACTATATGTTGGGATGATGCACATGCTATTTAGGACACTGAATTTGCAGAGATAAATCTTGAGCAGCTCAATTTCTGCTAAGTCAGAGCAATGAAAAAGGGCCCAGTTAGTCCTGGTGGACCACATACAGTGAGTATAGTCTGCTCCCATCTATTTGCAGATACATCACATCTTTGTCCCTGCTACCATCGGTGTTTTGAATAGTCTCAGTAAGCCCTTGCTGAAATCAATGTATTCACGGCTGTGAAATGAATTGGGATAATAAAGATGACCTTGACCTTGACTTTTCCAATGGCAACTTAGATTCATAATAATTATAAATATTATACACAAATAAATACAAGCATTCACCTATTCTGTCTTGATGAAGACTTTTAAAATGGCATTGTTTGCTTAGACGTCGGAACTAGGAGTGCATTACGCTTAAACAAAAAAACAAAAAAAAACAACAATCTGAATTTAAACTCAATTTGTCTGACTTACACTTATCTCATATAATGCAGATATATGCTTTTGATGTGATATGCAGCCTGCCTGGCTCCATACAGCAGCCTGGCATCTGGCGTGACAGCTCAGTATGACGTAGGTTACGGCCGACGGCCTTTTTTTCTAAATCCCTCAGTTTATTTTTACACATTAGCGACCAAGCTCATCGTTCATTAGTTCGTCTTCATCTTCCTCTACTGTTGTCCTCGCTGCGCTGTTGGACCTGGGTCTCTGTCACCATTTCATTAGAAAACGCTGTAGTACCTCCTCCAGGCCTGTGTGGAGCGTGTGTGGCGCTGTAGCGCTGTCACACATAAACACCAACAACAGAGAATAAGACAGAAAGCTTCCCCGCCCGCAGTATTCAAACTCCTTCAAGTGGATTAAATGTTGACTGGGAATCGTGTCAGTGCAAATATGACGATCGATAATGATTTAACGGGCGAGATTCAGCTGCAGTGTCCGAGGGACCGAGTTAGTCAGACGCTGTTGTTAAGTTACGTCCATAGACTGTTGCTATTGGCTACATGGCGGTGTGTCTCGGTACAGGTAGAGCGGTGGGGGTATGACATCATCGTTTTAGAAAAGATCCGTTTTGGGTGTTTTCGGACCACAAATGTGCAATGCTTCATAAAAGAAAAGTCCAGGTGCTTCAGCTGGCCTTTGAGAGAGACTTCACCCTAAGATGTCCAACCCAGTGGAAAGACGCTGTTCTTTGAACGTAGGTTTAGTGGCCACACCGCTGCATACAACTCTTCTAAAGGTAAGCTAAGCCTTCTTTTAATGCATTTTGCCCGCCTTGGCATTGTTTATAACACTTAAAGCTGAGTGGGGTTCTGTCCTCCTGTCTGAATGTATGCTGCATCTGGCTGTGTGGTCTAGAAGCTTCAGTTGTTTCAGTGTTGCGTGCGTGCGTGCGTAAAAGAGAGATGGCACAGTGTGTGTGTGTGTGTGTGACAAAAATCCCGCTCCCCCCCCTCTCAGAAAATAGTTCCGACGTCCATGATTCTTTGTAGTCATTCTGCATCTCTTTCACTCTGTATTGTAGGCTATGTCTTACTCCTGTTGGGTAGCCTACCATTTATGTTCTCTTTCAACATTCGTTTCGGTATCTCACTATGGGACACGCCCCCTGCGCTTGTCCCCAGAAGCAATTTTCCACTACGCCAGTCCTGACTGGCAGAGAGACGTGACGTCACCTCCCTGGGAGGGTCTTCCTCCTCCCTATAAGACCGTGGCGTTACGTCGGTACTTCAGTCTAAAACCTCTTCTCGCTCCTGGAAGCACCTCTCAGACGGCAGGTTCAGCTAACATTAGCACACTGGCCAAAGAGCGAGCTAGCACCTCGGTCGCCGGCCGCTAACGCATTAGCTCCCTGCTCTAGCTGAAAAGCTACGAGAGCCAGCTAGTCTGTCCCTAACAGTAGCTGTTTTCCTGTGCAAAGCGAAGCTAGTCTGTACCCAAACAGTGGCCACCTAACTTAGCTAGTCTGTTCCCAAACAGTAGCCCCACGCTAGTCTGTTCCCAACCAGTAGCCCAAGCTAGTCTGTTCCCAACCAGTAGCCGCTCGCCTTTTAAGAGCTGAAAAAACCCCGTTTCCTCACCATGGACGGGTCCGTACCGGCAGCCAAGCCCTGCGCGTGCGGAAAGAAGATCTCCGGGGCGGATACCCACTCCACCTGCTCGGCGTGCCTCGGGCTGAAACATGCTCAGGATGCCATGGCAACCCCGGTGTCGTGTGAGCACTGCGCGCGGTTCTCAAACAAAACCCGCCGCCGCAGGCTGACACGGCTGGCCAGCTTGTCAGCGACCGACCCTATGATGGGGGTATCCAACCCCCCACCACAGGAGTCGGAGGCGGGGCCCTCCGGGGGAAACACCATCCCCACGGACGCAGATTGGGCGGATCAGCTCGACGCCATGGCCCCGCTGATAGACGGCGCCCCCGGTGAAGACCTGTTTGCGGAACAGGAGGACATCTTGGACGTCGTGTTTAATTCCGACTCTGGGGACGAGTCCATCAGCCTCGGCTCTGACGAGGACGACTCGGACCTGGACGACTCCTTCACTCCCTCGTCGGCTGCAAAGTCGACCACCGGGGAGCAGGCAAGTGGCGGCTCCCCAAACCCGCCCGCCGGCACCGACCTGCACGATGTCTGCAAGAGAGCAGCTGCAAAGCTGGGCATTGAGTGGCCAGAAGCCCCCGCCGAGACCTCCACGTCCCGGTACGAGGGTAGACGGCTCCCCAAGGCCAAACCCTCCACCAGACAGCTCCTGCCGGTGTTCCCGGAGTGCCTGGAGGAAGCGACCCGAACGTGGAGCAATCCACTGACGGCCAAGAACGCCGCACAGGGAGGCTCAGCACTGGACTGGGCGGGCATGGAGGAGAAAGGCTTCTCCCACCTCCCCCCGGTTGAACCCCTCCTGGCGTCGCACCTCCACCCCGGCCAGAAGCCCACCATGACGGCGGCGGGCCCCGCCCTGCCGTCCAAGGCGGAATGCTTCCAGTCCTCCCTGACTGAAAAAGGCTACAAGTCCGTAGCCATGTCTGTGAGGGCTCTCAACGCGTCATCGCTCCTGCTGGCCTACCAAGCCGACTTGCAAGATGAGATGACAACCTCACCCTCCGCTGCTGTGTGGGAAGAAGTTTGCGTGGTGACTGACCTCTGCTTACGCCTACACAGGTGCGCTGTCCAGGCCTCCGGCAGAGCCATGGCCCTGATGGTCGCACAGGAGAGAGCTAGGTGGCTCAATCTTTCCAGCCTGTCCCAGAAGGAAAAAGCCCACCTCCTCGACGTCCCGGTGGACCCGAGAGGCCTCTTTGGACCAGCTGTAGCCACCATGCAAAGAAAGTGTGAGGAGAAGAAGAAGGAGGGTGAAGCACTCAAACTCTGTCTACCCAGAAAGATGCCACCTCCTCCCCCAGCAGCTCCGCGGCAGACGTTCGCCCAGGTTGCAGCCCGGCCGGGTTACCGCATCCCGAGACGTCAGCCCCAAGCTCAGGCGGCCGCCCAGAGCAAACCACCGGAGCTGAAAGGCGCATGGGCCAAGAAGCCGTTCGCCGCAAATGTGACGCAGGGAGGCCAACCGGCCCCAGGAGTCACTCACGGGGGAAAGAAGAAGCGACGCGCCACCTAGGACGCTGTCCACGGAGGGGGATGCCGGGTCCAGCCAGACGCCCGTCTCCCCCCCCTTGAAGATGTTTCTGTTCCGGCCCAGTTCAGAGAGGCCGTGTTCCGGGTCCCTGAAGAGACACGCAGCAGCCGCCCCGGCACTCGTGGTCCACAGCCGCCCGAAGAGGAGGAAGGTCCGTCCTGCAGAGAGCCTTGCAGAGAGCCATGCAGAGACTTTGTGTTACACAAGCACACACCAGTGCAGAAAAACACACACACCCCCCTCATTGTTATTAATAAAGTTGTTATCAACTGTGCATCCAGGTCCAGAACCAAGGGCGCAGTCAAACTTATTAATGAAAACAAAAATAAAACAGAAACATATCATGGCTGTAAAGCCTCACATAACGCCACGAGGGGGAGCCATAACCCCACTCGTGACGCAGCGGGCCAGTCTCCCTGCTGTGCAGCAGCAGCACAGACTGAGCATCGCAGCGGCACCACCCGCTGTGCGGCCCAGCACGGCGGCGAGACCACCGTTAGGTCCGCTGTCGGAGCGAGCCCAGCAGTGGCGTGCATGCGTGACATCGGACTGGGTGCTGAAAACCGTAACCAGAGGTTACAGGCTCCAGTTCGCGTCCACTCCGCCCAGATTCAACAAAGTTTTGCAATCACAGGCGCTAGGGGACAAAGCTCGCATATTGCAGGAGGAAATCAACTCCCTGCTAAACAAAGGAGCTGTCCAGATAGTACCTTCAGAAGAGAGACAGAGCGGTTTCTATTCAAGGTATTTTCTGGTCCCCAAGAAAGACGGGGGTCTGCGGCCCATATTAGACCTGCGCGCCCTGAACAGATACATGAGACAGTACAAGTTCAGAATGTTAACGCACACGGCTCTGATACGATTTGTGCGTCCAGGCGATTGGTTCATATCCATAGACCTGAAGGACGCATACTTTCACATCCCTATTTACCCCCCGCACAGAAAATACCTCCGATTTGCTTTTCAAGGCATAACGTACGAGTATTTGGTGCTCCCATTCGGCCTTTCATTAAGTCCGAGGGTGTTTGTAAAATGTACCGAGGCAGCCATCGCACCTCTGAGAGAGGTGGGAATGCGCTTGGCAATGTACATAGACGACTGGCTTCTCGCAGCTCAGTCCCCACACCAAACCCAGGCTCACGCCACACTGCTCATGTCACATCTGGCCGCTTTGGGTTTCACGGTGAACCGGGAAAAGAGTGTTCTGATCCCGACTCAGAACATCAAATTCATCGGTCTATCTCTGGACTCGGTCGCGTTCAGAGCACGTCTGTCAGCGGAGAGAGTGGAGGCCTTTCAGGCCTGTCTGGCACTTTTTCGCAGGGGGACGAAGTTAAAGTTCAGAGTGTGTCTCAGGCTGTTGGGTCTTATGGCATCGGCCCTGGCGGTCATTCCGCTCGGTCGCCTGCACATGAGACCTTTTCAGCGGTGGGTGGCATCACTGAAGCTGAACCCGTCGCGCCACAGACACCGTCAGGTTTCAATCTCCGTGGCGTGCGTCATGGCGCTGCGCCCTTGGAGACGCACAACTTCTCTGACCACAGGGGTTACCATGGGAACCATCCTGGCCAGAAAAGTTATTACTACGGATGCTTCTCGTTCAGGCTGGGGAGCCACTTACGAGGGCAGGATAGTAAATGGCACGTGGAACTCACAAATGCAGTTACTTCACATAAACTGCCTGGAGCTTCAGGCTGTGTATCTGGCTTTGAAACACTTTCTGCCTCTTCTCAGAGGACAGCATGTTCTGGTCAGGACCGACAACACCACAGTTATAGCATATATCAACAGACAGGGCGGGCTGCGCTCGCGCCGTCTGCACATGCTGGCACACAGACTGATAACGTGGAGCTACTCCCACCTGTTATCGCTGAGGGCCACTCATGTGCCGGGCATACTGAACCTTGGAGCAGACCTACTCTCCAGGGGCGACCCTCGCTACAAGGATTGGAAACTCCACAGCGAGGTGATTGCCCAGGTTTGGAAGAGATACGGCAAGGCGAGAGTGGATCTCTTTGCATCAGAGGAGAACGCTCAGTGCCCCCTGTTCTACTCCCTCACCGGCCAGAGCGCTCCGATGGGGCTGGATGCTTTGGCGCACGAGTGGCCCCGTGTCCTCCTGTACGCTTTTCCCCCATTAGAGCTGATCACTCCTACTCTCGCCAGAGTGCGAGAGAGGAATCTGTCTCTAATCTTGATAGCCCCCCGCTGGCAAGGGAAGAACTGGCTAGCGGAGATATTTCAACTCCTGTGCGGTCAGCCGTGGCGTTTGCCACTGCGCAGAGACCTCTTGACGCAGGCGCGCGGGGAGATTTTTCATCCTTATCCGGAGCGCATGGCTCTATGGGCCTGGCCCGTGAAAGGCTGAATTTGTCCACCGCTGGGCTCCCGCAGAGCGTCATCGCCACTATTCAGGGTGCAAGGGCTCCTTCTACGCGCGCCGCATATGATGGCAAATGGAGCGCGTTTGAAGAGTGGTGCGTAAAAGCGGGGATTTTGGCTTTTCAGAGCCCCGTGCCGGTTATCCTGACGTTCCTACAGGAGCTGTTGGATAGGGGCTTGGCTTTCTCTACAGTCAAGGTGTATTTAGCCGCCATATCGGCATGTCACATTGGCTTTGGAGACAAAACAGCGGGTCAGCACCCCCTGGTTTGTCAGTTCATGAAAGGCGCACGGCGCCTTCGACCTGTGTCCAAGAACTTGGCCGCTCCGTGGGATCTGTCCATGGTTCTGGATGTGTTGTCGGGCCCGCCTTTTGAGCCGCTGCTTCAGGTGGAGCTCAGAGAGCTCTCCCTTAAGACGGCTCTGTTACTCGCGTTGGCCTCGGCCAAGCGCGTGAGTGACATCCATGCATTATCGGTGAACCCGGCTTGTATGCAGTTTTTAGCAGGGGATTCTAAGGTTCTACTGAAGCCTAACCCTGCGTTTGTGCCGAAGGTTTTTAACCCGGCAATACCATATCGCCCTATTGAGCTGACGGCGTTCTATCCTCCTCCTTTTTCATCGCAGGAGCATGGGCGCATGAATACGCTCTGCCCGGTGCGCGCGTTGCGCGCCTATGTGGACAGAACAGCTGGATTCAGGAAATCAGAACAGCTGTTTGTGTCATGGGCTGCACCAACCTTGGGGAAGCCTCTCACGAAGCAGAGGTTGTCACGCTGGATTGTGGAGGCTATTGCCTTGGCCTATGAGAGTAAGGGTCTAGGGCCCCCCTCAGGGCTGCGCGCTCATTCCACTCGTGGGATGGCTGCGTCATGGGCATTGTTTCAGGGCGTTTCTATGGAGGAGGTGTGTGCGGCTGCCAGTTGGACTACGCCTCATACCTTCTCCAGATTTTACAGATTGGATGTTACTGTACCCACGATGGCTCACACTGTGCTGCAAGTGGGTTCAGCGACAGATAGAGGGCTGTCTATGTGATTTATGTCACGTTAATATCTGGTCCTCGAGATATGCTTGTCTGAGGCAATACGGGAGTCTCTATATCCCATAGTGAGATACCGAAACGAATGTTGAAAGAGAACTTTAGGTTAAGAAATTAACCCCCGTTCTCTGAAACATGAGTGAGGTATCTCACCAGATCACCCTCCTTGCCTGGAGCGAGGAAGAGGTGTTTTTTGCTCAGACTGAAGTACCGACGTAACGCCACGGTCTTATAGGGAGGAGGAAGACCCTCCCAGGGAGGTGACGTCACGTCTCTCTGCCAGTCAGGACTGGCGTAGTGGAAAATTGCTTCTGGGGACAAGCGCAGGGGGCGTGTCCCATAGTGAGATACCTCACTCATGTTTCAGAGAACGGGGGTTAATTTCTTAACCTAAAGTTTTTGTTCCCGTCGTCTCTGTCTACAGCTGGAGATTTTTTGGAGCTACAAATAGTGGTTATCTGTATTATATCATATTAGATTATTATTTGCTTGCTCTTTTTTTTATTACACATCTAAACAATTAACATTTAGTAGATATATAGTTAATTTATTAATGTGAATGCTGCCAGATCGCCAAAATGTCTACACCCATCCCATCCCTAATAGTTAACTGGTCATAAACTACAAAGGTGAAGTGTCCTGTATTTGTCTGCCATGTGCAGTGAAGCCTTAAACAGGAGTAAAAAAAAAACAAGTAGTAAAAGGAGTAAACTGAGCTGCATATTTGGACATAATTTCTCCTACTGTATCTCACAATGGCTTAACTTGAACTTGTTTGGTATCATAACTCTGACAGAAGCCTCTTGTGCAGCAGCAGATGTGTGAAAATAGTCCCCGTGTTGTGAGAGGCGAGCAAAGAACAAGAACAAACTGGAGTCTTTCTAATATGTCGCGTTTGCTTTTCTCTCCTATCGCTGAGTGCTCTGCAACAACTCAAAACAATACATTATTTATGTACGTGTGATTCTCTCTCTCTCTCTCCCTCGATGAAGGAGGATGACTTTATGTACAAACGCTTGAGGGTAGTGCCATGTTTTTTAACACGTCTTCTTCGCACATGCAAACGGTGGAAAATGTAATTGAAAGTGCAGCTGCAGGTTTAGAAATATCATCACAAAAGGCGACATATGAAGCACAATTATGTATCTGTCTGATATTTAAAAATGAACGGCATCTGTGAGGAGCGAAAAACATTTTTATTTAGGATTGTTGCCTGAAGAAACTGGTGATCTAGGGCTTCAAGATTCACATCATCTGGGGCAAAGATAATCTTCAGCAAAACAAGCTCTCTGCTGTAGAAGATAAGAAGTGTTTTTTTTCTTGAATTAATCCATCATCCAATCCATCCTTTGACTGCAACCTGAAGGACGTATAGCATCCATCGTGATGATTGGTTTGGTGTTACACCCATATTTGGTGGCGGTGAGGAAAATCAAGGCCTTCGAGCGAGTTCAAGACCTGGATTTGTCAGCAAAATCCTGCTGTCTGCCGTTGAGGGCTCTCAGGGGAAGATCGAAACATGATGACAAGAACAAGACAAAGCTGCATTCGCTGTTCACTTTGTGGTTACTTGTGGAGTGGGATAAGGCCTCTAAATGCACAGAGTCCGGCCGTGGAGAGAGGAATCTGGACACATTTAGCTAAGCCCGTTGAACCAGAACCGTGCTGCTGCATTTGGATGGACAGAAAACAACAGCTGACAACGGCTCCCAGAGGAAGTGCCAGCAGCAGTGCAAGAGTTACACACCAATAAGACGGTGAGGTGCGCAGGCTGGATGGGAACAGGCGGTGGAGCATAGGATCGCTTGTTCTTTTTTCCACTGATAGGCCATGCAGGCCAGTATAGTATTCTGTCTTCCTCAGCCTCTCCAACTGCTTCTGCTGGGTGACTATTATGCTCCCCGTGCCTCAAAAAGAGAAAGACTGTAAGACATCTTAAGCTGTAAGCGCTGGGAGGAGAGAGTCATCACTGGTGGTGACAGCCAGGTGCTGAAGGCGAGATACTCCACCCAGCCTGGCACGGCTCCACTTTCATCAAAGCCACAGCCGAGAGGGTCAACCGAGCAGTTTAAGACAGGCAGTTCAAAGTGTACCAGTTCAGCTCTAATTCACATCACTGCTACTCTGCCTATAGTCTAAAACAATGTGCTGCTGCTGCCCGAAATATCAGCACAGGTGCTTAAAGTGAGGTTGACTTTGTCCCAGAAGAACCGGCCAGAGGAGACTCAATTATGAGGAGATGACAGAGTATCAGGGCTCGACGGCACAGCTTGGAGTGATGTACACAGCGTGCGCTCATCAACGAAGGTCACACAGTTGTCTTTCCACAAACCCCGCGGTCTGCTATAGCAGGCCTGGATTAACTGAGCAGGCCTGGCTCCCTGGGGAGTTGGACCACCAACAGGCAGCCAGGCGGGTGCACACGGGTCAGGTATAGCCCCGCCACCAGTAGCTGGATCATTTGTGAAAGTCTCCCGAGGCCGTTGCAGATGTGCACGTATACCGCGGTCGGCAGCATGGTTGAAACGAGCTCTGATGATGGTTGTGAATAAAGAGGAGTGATCTATAGATTATACATGTAGCCTGGACGCCGGCCAAGGCCTGATCAGCCCCTTCCTCGTAGTCGTGCATATCTGAGAGGAGGAGACTGATTTAAAAAGAGCTGATATATCCACTGATCCTGCAGATTACAGCTGATTATCAACCTAACCGGATGGGTGGATGATGAACTGCTTTGCGCTGAAATCCAGTTTAGCGACTAATATATGAGGTCGTACATAAAAACAAATCAATAAATAGCACATTTGGAATCTAATGCAACAGATTAATGAAATCGATTTTATGTTTGGATGAACTGTACTCAGGGACTTATTTGAGGTGCTTTATTTTTATATAGACATCATGGTTTATAAAATGTATGATTAAACAAAAAAAATTGGTGGTATATAAGATATTTTGAATGAACTCAACCTTACAGATACATTCATAGAAGAATAAATCTGTGACGACACTATTCTATTCTATTAGATAGATAGATAGATAGATAGATAGATAGATAGATAGATAGATTAATACTTTATTCCTAAATCCTAAATAAAATGTTTTTGGCTCCTCACAGATGCCGTTCATTTATATATATATATTTTATTCATTCATTATTGGTTAAATAAAATGCCATAAAACATTTGTAACTGGTATTATATATTAATTATCACATATGAAATCATGTACAATGTGAATGTTCCTGGTTTGAACCATCATTTCCCTCTGTAATAAAACAAGTCCTTACAAAATACTTCCTGTACATATTAAATGATATTGGCCATCAGTTCTAATATAATGCATGAGTAGACAGGGCCATATATCCAGTAGTGAATAAGAGTCCATCTCCTCCTCTCTTGGCTCTGCTGTTTCACGCTGACAAAGCTGCTGGCGCTCTCCAGCCTGAGTGAAGAAACCTCCACCGAGACCGCTGGTGCAATTAACTCCACTAATAAATACATGTTAGTATTTCATTGTGTTCTTAAGAGGAGGACTAATGACAGATGCTCCTGATGGAGGAGAACTTTTTCATCTGAACTGCCGCGGTCAGGTTTTCTTTTAGCACTTCTCTGGCCCTGTAGTTGTTAAGACATCCACAGAGAGAGAGAGAGAGAGAGAGGTAGAGAGAGAGAAAGCTCTGTGAGTATGCAGGCTGTGTAACTCCATGAGTTTTTTTTCTTTCGGCCTCATTCTCTTCGCACTTTGACTGTGAAATGAGACAATGACTGTGATGTTAAGAGTTCACGTTGTCAGCTTTGAGCGCTGGAGGGGATTTTCAACCATATCAAATGAACTGTTAAAGAGCCACAGACCCTTTTGTACTTCTGCCAGAAGTATTTGAAGAGATTAAGAGTTGATCCTGTTATCACTATCTGTCGCCCCTTTCTTATCAATTGCTGCTGCAAACTGTTGGGTCGTAAGAATGGAAAATTGCTAGAATAACAACGCGGTCGCACATCAGATGAATCTCAATACTTTTACCTTAGGAATAACACAGTCCAACCTTTACAGAAAACCCAGCAGACTCTTATTTCACTATTGGACATGACCAGTCTGAGAAAGAAGTTGGTAAAGTAGCTGGAGTTAAAGTGTTTTTGTCACTGAGGGATGGACCAAGACACTGTAGCCACAGATCAGTGACCTTAACAGGGCTGTGGGCTACAGATGACTCTCCACACACAAGAATCAGTCTGGAAAGACAACAGTGTGTGTTTTATTTGACTAATTTAGCCGAGTCACTCTGAGCCACAGAGGCGGCAAGTCGAGTGAGGTGGAGGCTGAGGTGAATGTCAAAAGGGATTTTAGCAGGAGAGGAAACAAAACAACCGGTTCACTAATCTCTCAGGATGCATGTGTGTTACGGCAGAGCTTTATGTGATGTTGATGCGTGTGCTTGTGTGTGTGCGCGCGTGTGTGTCACCAGTCTGGAAGTCAAATGCAGTGCGGCCTCGTAAACTGACCAAAACCTGGATGCGTGACATCTCTTGTTTTTGGACTTTGTTTCAGTGATGGACTGAACTGAACTCATATTTGAGATCTCAGCTGGCCATATTTTGATAGCGGAGGATTAATTTTAATATTCTGATAAATATGTATGCGTCTCACAGGGAGAACTATGACTTGAAGGAAAAGAAAAACTGACATTTAAAATCCCTGCAAGTACATTTTTATGTGATTATAGGATCTTTGAAATCATTGTGATGGAATGCGGTGGAATTTGGTTTGCGTCTATGGAGAAATGAGACCATTCATCACTGTGTGAAACGTCGCTGTGCAAAGTGTATTTTTCATGCGACCACAGGGGGGTGGCGTCAGAGGCAGAAAGTTTCAAACCCTGCACGCAGGAGCTCGAAAAGTTCATTTGAGATGATGCACTCTGACATCTCTTTGAAGTGTCTCCCAAACACATCGACATGAATTTTTCAAAACACATCCAAACATGCGTAATGCTTGTGAAAAAAAAGAAGCTTTTATTCTGAAAATGAAAACATTGTGGAGCGTCAGTCTATGAGCTGGAGAATTGTACTAGAAATGAGCCTAATGGACGTTTTTATGGAGGCTGAAGATAAACATTCTCAGAGCAAAGATCCAAGCACGTACACTGATTTTTGTTCTCTGATACTCATTGAGTTGCCTCACGGGGGGCCGTCATAACTTACTGGGAATCATATCTCTTAAATCATTGTGAAAGCATTAGATTTTTATCTGCAGAAAAACAAGTTGATCCTTTGGATTTTAATGCAGTATCTTAGAGGAAAGAAATGTTTAAACCCTGTAGATGGTTTAAAAGAAAAATAGACAAAAAAGACACAGTCCCATATTTGACACTTCCCCTGCATTTAAATTGAAACCATCTCTGTGTAGTTTATCCTCTCTCCTCAGGCACAGGCATCCCGTGGAGAGGCCCTGAGCCTCTCTTCTGATTGGCTGATTGATTTCTGAGTGATCTAATAAAGACATAACAGATTTCACACACTCAGAAACAAAATCCTGCAACCCTGTTTCGTTGTGACCAGGACCGTTATAGGGGAGAAAGGTGATGATAATTCTAGGGGCCCAGCGCCCAGTATATGGCCCACAAAAAACCCCAGTAGTTTAATCTTTGTATGACTGAGTTATTCTTCACAAGACCCTGACTAATTGTAATGCTGCATTAGCATCAAAACAAGGTAAATAAAAAATGATAATACGTAGTGTAAGAAAAGAAGTGGAAAAGTCAGCGGACAGGGGCCCACTTTAGTATTCTTTCAGGGGGCCCAGAATTCCTAGCAACGGCCCTGGTTGTGACATCACAAGGTTACCAAAATCATTTTAAAGCTCAGCTTCTGAACCCAGGCTCCTGCGCATACTGTATCTCTGTGGACTGAGCACTGAACACTGAAGCACAGAACCTAGACCTGCTTTCTAATAAAAAAAAACACAGATGCCTGACTACATGTGGACTACAACATGGAGCCTTTAACACTCAGATATTAATATGAAAGAGCTTAATCTTTTCAAAATAATAGAATATATTCAAATATTTTTTGTAATATAAAAACACTCTGAAAGTCGAACTGCACAAACATACTTCTGTGTGACAAGACAATAACAGAAAAGGACAAAACTACAATTATCATGCTACACATTTAACCTCCATAAGCCATAAGATTTGCTGAGCTCTTTCCCCGTGCTTCCTCAATGCACAAACACGGTCTCACCTGGAAGCCTCCCAGTGCAACCACTGTCTGCGTCTTGGCCGCTGAGCCAGATTAAGTTTCTTGCTCAAGGGCACGGCAAAGATGGGTAATGAGCGAGGAGGCAACTTAGCGCTCGCTCACTTCCCCAGGTGCCAAACCTCTGGGCCGTGTTAAGTCCCTGCTCATTAAAGCACATCTTATAAGCTCATGCTGAGTCAAGTAGATATACAGTAGGTTACACAGTGTGTCCACATAAAGGAGAGCAAAGCACCACATATGCAAAAACTATCCACGGCTCTTTGGCGTTGGCTGCCATCTTGTTTCAGCAGCTCAGATTCCTTCTGTAGATTTTTTAAAATAGCAAAAACAGGGAGTGAGAGTGTCACTAACACGGCATCAGGTGGATTGAAGGCTTGTGCCGATGTTGATGGGCTCAAAGTGATGGATATGGCGGACAGTTTCATTTTGTTTCACCTGCATTAATGTGAAAGGTATGACAGTATGCAGTTCATAAACGGACTCAGACTCCAATCCATTAGAGGTAAATCACGATGCATTAGACCCTTCGATGAAATGTGGTGTGCAACACTTACTTTTCATGCAACATGCAGTTCTCCATGATAGAAATTCAGGGACACATCTGACATGCAGCAGTTAAAAATAAGTGGAAGTCACTGTTAAGGAGGTGGTGGGGGAAAAAAAGCAACGCGAGGCTGCATTGTTTCAGTCATCAGCGTATTGAGGTCCAGTTGCAACTGCTTTTAATTTATTTATTCTCTGAGACGCACTGACAGCGTCGATGCAGTAAAGGCCGCTGAATTAATAAAGGGCCTATGAGCTTTTACCAGAGTTGTGAGAAGACAAGGCCGTGTTTATTTTAGCTGCCTTCTCACATGCTGCACTGACAGAACAAGTAGAGCCTGTACCACCGTCCACATACTGTAGTCCCACCGCGGCGCCGCTGCATTTTACAGTACATATGTTCCTGAGCCGGGGCTTGTTTGTTTTTGCGAGACATATGCGTTTTATACCATTGTCGCTGTCAGAAAATGGAGTTTGCAGTTGTGAGAGTGATGCAATGAATTATAGAAGATTTCCAATACGTGGAGGCTCTGATAGTATATTGTTTTATCGTATTTTCTGACAATGACAACATGCCTCAAGGTGCTTGGGTGGAGACTGGAGGATAAATAATAATGAGAATGTTAAATCAGGGTTTGGTTTAGGGGTTGATTGGACAATATTTTGTTGGGATGCTATAAACAATTTTTTTTTTGGAAATAACATACATATAGCTTATTATTTATCTATTTCTCACTCAAAAAGTGGAGGCCAGTTAGCCAAGGTTGCTCAAATGAAGTTTAATATTAGAAGCATAACTTATTATTTCAATACCTGCTGTAAGTAACTGGCACAAGCTGTGTCTACATTAAGTCATTTGATTTTTGAAACAGAGTTTGGCAGATAAGGAGTGTGACAGACAAGCTGCGTCGGCCAAATCATTATTTTATGATAAAATGTGTGATTACAGGGAAAGTTAGAGATGATGACAGAAATCTATCTTGTTCCATCCATCGTCTATACGCACACACACACACACACACACACACACACACACACACACAGCCGGATTGTCTGCCAAGTGACAGCCCGTTACACTCTGTTGTAATGCAGCCAAATTCACAGTACAGTTGTTCACATTGACATATTTTTCTGTTTTGAACTGAACGAGCATGAAGCTGAGATTTAATCGCTGCCTATAAAGGCTAGATGCTCACCAGCAGTCACTCTCAAGCTGCTGCTTATTTTTTATTATTGTGACACTGACAAAATCAAAATGCCCAGGTTAATGACTTGTGTATTTGGCCATAATGTACAGTGTTGCATTGACAGCTCATTGCACTGCTATACTACTAAAGGAAACACATCGGAGTAGACTGACTGAACACAAACAACTCATGCTGCAAATAATCATAACACAACTAATTATAATACATCCATGCATGCGCTTCCCAGATGGGTTCATCACTTTTTGGTGTCCCCTGGAAACACATCCCCTGAGTTATAAGTATTTGAGAAGATATTTTCTGGAGCTGTTTGTGTTTTGTCTGTTTGCATTTATTTTCTTAATTTGCATTGTGCTGAGCTCTCAGGGCCAAAATAATAAAGGCATTCAATAACTGAATGAAAGTTAGACGTGACTAAAGCCTGTCTGCACTTTACTGCACCGGGCTGCCTTTGGTCATCATTTTAGAAAAGCTCCGTTTATCCCCATGTACACTGAAACACCAAATTGTACTTTTCAGAGCTGCACACTCTGGAGGCTGTTTTTTGGGAAAGTGCACACATTAAGCTGTCTTTGTGTGGACTGTGCAAGTGTGTGTCCTACACTGGAGAGGTGTGGTGGCTGTGTTTGCTGCTTCTTCATCATGTTTCCCATTGTGGGAACTGCGAGTGGTCCTGTAACCTCAGCGCTCCGGCACAGAGACGCAGAGTGACATATAAAAGCACTAAAATCAAAATCATAGACAGTAGCTGCTGGCTACTACTGGCCCTGTGGCTCGTGAAATGCACATCTATCCATTGGAATTGAAGTAATATAACATAGACCGGGGCTTTTAGGGCAAACAAATACATGAATGATCAAATTCAATATGGCTATATAGTAAATCTCACACCCTGGAGAGACTGTAACAGCCACTAGACAAATAAAACTGAAATGACTTCTTTTTGGTTATATATATAAAAAAAAGAATCTGTTGTCAAAAGAAACCAATATAATATATTATGTTTTTTATACTAAGTCACCAATCCCTTTTCTATTTCTATAATAAAGAAGAAACCATACATACAGGTCTAACATAATACTGTAGTTAGTTAGAGTAGTACTCGCCATAAACACATTTCTATTCTTGTACTGAACTCCTCTGACAGTGGTTCAATCCCGGTCCAAATCCCTGAGACGCTGGCAGACCTTTGAAGTTATCAATGAGGGTTTCACTTTGCTGAGGACAGCCTCTGTCTCTGTGTCATCCCCTCCCCTCCCCCACGGCTCTGTGTCTTCATACCCTCACAGGGTCGGCTCACGGGTATCTACGCGGGTCAGAGCAGCGAGCGCCCTTGCCCACAATGCCAAGAGAACTGCAAAGAATCGTCTTCTTTTTTTTTGATGTTGGAGGGGAGAATAATGCCAACGTAATTACCGTGAGCTAATAACTTCAAGCAATCGAGCCAAACCCAGCTCAGTGTCTCCTTCTAATTGTGAGGATGGCTAAAACCTTTTTCTCTTTCATTTAGGGTGACGCTCAGCACAAGTCCCGGTTCAGCAGCTCGAGCTGGTTTGAATGGGGTGATAAGGGGGCGCCTTCGATGGCGGCGGCATGTAGGCTTAATTTCCTGGTTTGTCTCTTCAATGTGAATAATTACACTGAAATTTGGGCAGACCAAAGATAAAGTGTGTATGGATAATCCGATCATTTCCAGCCGAGTGTAGAAATGATGGTTCTCAGACGACACTAAAACAAAATGTGGAGTGCAGCGAGAGCAGAGCGTGTGAAGGGAAGCGGCTCCCAGAAATCTCCCTGTTCTCTCTGTTACTATGATGTTAACCTTGACTGAAATAATTGTGGGTGTTGTGCATGTGTTTGGACCAATCATTCTGATCAAACAACTGGAGCACTTTATTGTTTTCTACTGAGAGAGAAACGTCTGTGGATGCTATCAAAAGGCCAGGATATTTACTGGACTCTGTTGTTGATTAGGAGGATCACATCTCAAAGGCGGCAAATCAGTCCCTTTGTTTTGCTTTTCAAAGAGACTAAAAGAAGGAGGATTAAAGTCATTTCTAGACCCTCGGGCAAAATCTTAAACAAGGTTCAGAGAATTAATCAGTGTTTTGCCAAGACAGGGAAAAAGTCTTTGGAAAAAGAGACTATTTTATCAAGACAAACTGCATTGTTCATTAAATTATATATATTTGTCTCTAATGCTAATGTTTTGCTTGCCTTTGTTGAGCCCTCATTACTGCCTCAGCTAACTGTACAGAGAGGGCAGACCGGGATACAGCACTAACTACACTCTGCTGTGTCGCAGTGAAGACACAACGGGATAATTCAAATGAGGATTTCAAACTTTCTATCATCAATATAAACAATAGGAGCAGGATCACTAGATAAATATTCTACTTTATCTGATATCTGACTGCCCATGTGCACAGCTCAGGAATGTGACAGTTTGACATGGCAGCGCTGACAAAAGCCAACCTCAGTGGTAGAATATCAAAGATGTTAAACCAAAGAAAGCCAGTGGCCCGAAGTCATCAGCAGCACTGTTAGAAGTCTGTGTTAACAGACCTGATGTAAGAATAATCTGAATATTTCAACTGGCCAAATCATTTCTTCTTCTTCTTTCTATCGATGCTTCAATAACTGAGGATCTGTTGTGTATGTGCCAGACCATCGTCATGTTCTTCAAAACTGTAGTGGGTGACATTCGGATGCTTGTTATAGTGTGATCAAAAAGTGCTTTGTCTGTACACTCTGTAATGTCCTTGCAACGTCTCCGACTAAAGCATTGTGCTCGCCTCAATAGGACTTCTCTCCTTCCACCCATCTTCCTCGGAAACACCTTCAAGATTTGTCATTCACACCCATTAACTGGCTTACATACCACATCTGAGGCTGCTCTGTTTAGCTTTCCCCCTTTAAATAGACTGCTTGTGTACAATGGAAAGAGTGTGTGTTTTCGCCTCCATCACTGACATAGCCTACTGTAATGACATCTGCTGCTGGGTGTGATCAAATGTGTCACTGCTCCACAAACTGATAAAAATGTCGTTGTCTTTTAGCACATGCTGCCACTGCAAGGGCTGAACCCACTGTATACAGTACTCCAGTGGCTGTTTATTTGCCCTTCATTTCATAGGATTTTTCAACTCTTTAAAAAACAAAAAACAATCTTTGGAATCTTCTCCTCTTGAAAAGCCCCCCCCCCCCCCCCCCCGCCACGACTTTGACCTATGACCTCTGCTGTGAAGATCTTGTCTAAATTTTACACTTCTACAGTGTTTTATTAGACATGTTGATCCATGAGAAGATATGTTTGTGGTTTCAAGGACCAAAAACCAAGAAAAGACCAAAGTGTGGTACCTCCACTTGCTGACAGTTTTCTGAATGGTCGATTTCAGGGAAACACTCAACAAGAAAAACTAAATCTTACAAGGCCTTGGGCATAGGTAAGGCTGCTGACTGCTTTGTTGTGACATCATAAAGATACAGAGGATCAGCTGGCTCATTTTAAAGCTCATTTTCTGAAAACAGGCTGTATGTATTTCTTGGTTGACTGAGGCTTTGATACTTTTCTCAGTATTAATACTGAACCTAGACCTGCTTTATAATCACAGAAGACATGGGCACCTATGTTTTTTTTTTTATACTATAGGGGACCTTTAAAATCATTGTTTGTTTTTTTCTGTTACAATTAAACGCTCCGTGTTTATTTGCATTCACAATAGGGAAGTGGTTCAGAAGTAATGTAGTAATGATGTCACTGTGCACACTATAATTGACATGCACAGAATAGAATAGAATGTAATGGTGCAGTTGACACAGAATGCAAAAAAACAACAAAAAACAACAATGCATTGTAAAAAACCACAATAAGACAAAAGGCAGTAGAAAAAAAAACAGGGCCAAGATTTTAATTATGGCTTTTTGTGGAGCAGTGCTGGTCACTCCTGTGCAGATGGACACTTGGACGTGCCACTGGAATCTGGAGTAGTGGGCAGTTACATGGATGGATTCACAGAAAGAGAAAATCATGCAGAATTTAAGGGTTTCAGAGACGAGCTGAACAGCCGCTGTTCGCAGGAAAAAAAAAACATGAATTACGTTATGACTGTTCAGCCTCTTCAGTCGCGTTGCCACAAATCAGATACGGGGTTCAGGAAGGATCACACATGAAAGTGTCTGATATCATTATTGAGAATGTCAGATTTCTTGCCATGATTGTCCTATTTTAAACTGCCATTGAAATATATGAGAAAAAATATTATGGCAACTTTGTCTCTTTTATAGAAATGTGTGTTTGGGCTGTCACACTGAGATATAATAATGTCAGTGTTAAATATGGAAATCAATAAAGTAAATTAATGGGAATTAACTTTGCCTGCATATGTAATGACATATAATAATATTGATATCTACTCTCACTCAAATGTAATGAAGTGTAGTTTTAATGTTTCCAACGTTGAATTATCAGACCCTGCCATGTGTGGATGCCTCGCTCAAAACCAGGCTGCTTATTTTCTGCTGCTCTGCTAATGCACAAACATTTCCCTTTCTTATCTACAGCATCTTTAGTACCTGTTGCCCAAACCTCCACCACTAACACCTCCAGATTATGTGCCAGAGCAGACGAATAAAAAACAAAGGATGATTCACTGTGGCAGTTTGGCAGCACAGAACAGGAACAGAGTCTGGCGGGTGGGCCGGGACAAACAGTATTTAAATTTTTACAGAATGTACTGTAACACAATGACTGTATTGACACAGATTCACAGAGTCAGCTTCTAGAGGATAATAAATTGTACACTCCCTGCAGGAATTTCTATAGATTCAAATTGCTTGTTCAATAACATTGTGAGAGTGTTTTCAGATTTTACCGTTGTGTATTGACTGAACAAACTGACCCAAATGAATCCAACAGATGTTATTCAAAGGGCCGCCCCCGCATCTTTTGTCACCGACTGCAACACAGACATTTATGTCTCTGAAGTATGTGAAATGCACACATGCTCCTATGGTGACAAAATAAACATAAATAACATCAATGCAGTGGTGTATACTTTCACAGCGCTGCATCAATACCAATTTGGAATAACTAGATTTTGCTGTTGGCAACAAACTGTGAGTGTATAGTAAATCTGCATCCCTATTCATGATCATCAGCTTGATTAATGACATGCTGCACATTCAATTCTTAGTAATTTAAGGTTGCTGGTAATTATCTCCTAACATCATTTTACACACACTGCAAAAAGAGTAAATGAATCAATAATGAAATAAATCTCAAATTAACAGAATCCTATTAACAAGATTCTGTTAATTTACAATTAAGTGAATCCCATTATCAATTCCACCCCTCCATTCACTTAACTCTATGTCCAGGGCAGAAAACGATTTCACCTCTTTGATGGCGAGCCCTTACACTCAGTGATATTGCACTCAGGAGGACTTGCACAGCAAGGGGAAAAAATATATAGTGCAGCCATTAATTTGCCATCTCCAGAAAAGGGCATCAGTGATCTGTGAAATCACTTTGTTCGTTTGAGATGGTTGCACTTTCTGTTCATTTACGTCTGATAATGACTTAGATTATGTGAATCTCCCCATCTGCCTGTCTCTTTTTTGGCATCTGCAGTACGTCAGACTGGAACATTCCCATGGCCTCGCTGTCAGTCTAATTCGGCTCCTGACGAAAGCTTAAACAGCCTCAGCTTTAAAGTAATCAAAAGAACATATTGGAGAATGGGAGCTGAGACACTCCCTCTGTTGACTGAGCCACAGTTTTGTTTGCTGTGACCCATGAAATAATCTGTCAATGGGATAGGAAACGTGAAGCACTCCCATCGATTCTATTTTTTATTGTCAGTGTTCTGTTCTGCACATGTGGTTTTTATTGCACCATGGGAAGTCTCTGGCTCCGCTCCGCCATCTATTGTTTCTCAACTTCTGTTCTGTGTGGGAAGCTGTAGATCCCTCTACAGTAACTTCTCTTTTCCTGCAGGAATCTAGTTTAAGAGGCTCAACATTTTTTTTTTTTATTTGGCAAACCTTTCCGTTCTCCACAGATGCTACCTGTGCTTGAAATTATAATTAGTGAAATGTAATTGCACTTTTACATCTTCCAACCCACCAGTGCTGAGAAAACGATGCCAATATACTGCATGAAACCACCAGGAAGGTATAATGCTAAAAATTATATAATCAGCTTGTTAACAAGCTGATTGCCGCGCTAATCTGTATTTCAAAGTCGAATAACATTCAACATCACCTTCTCTTTTTGTAAAGTGCCTTAACATGAATGTGTTGTGCTACATGAACAAATCTGAGTTGGCTGGACTAACATTGTACAATGTTAGAGGTGTCACTAATGTTGTAGAGTAGAAAGCAGTTTCTCTCAAGTTTTGATAGTACTAGTGTTTTGATTCAGGCACAATACTGCCTGCAACCTATTCAACAAATACAAAAAAAGAAAATAATGGTAGTAGAATAGTATTATAAAAACCCAACCAGTGAACATAATGGATAGTTAGCTGCTGTAACATTATGCATTTTCAGATGGTGGAGACCAAAACCAGAGCTAATGGTAAAGTCAGTATTTTATGTGCAGCAGTCTCTAGGAATATAAAAATAATGATAAATAATTTTTAATTTGTCCTTATCAGTATATCATTACGTATTTGTGTAACATTTATGTATTTTACATCTTACCTTATCACAACTTTTCTATGTAAGCTACTAATTAAACTATTTAAATGAAGTGGAAGATATTTCTTATCTCATTATTAATTTGAGGTCATATGTAATATGTCAGTGATGCATGTTCACAGCTTGTTTGCAGTCATGAAGCTGCAAAAACAGACAAACAGAAAATTAATAAACAAAAGCCCCAAATAAATAAATAACATAGCATTATTATATGATAATGACTTAGTTAGTAGTTAGTAAGAATTTGAGATGTTTTTGGTATAATGCAGACTGAACTGGTGTAAAAGACTGGAGGCTGGTTGCACTGTTTTCTGAAGAAGCAAGGGAAGGAAGACGTACAGTAAGCCCCTAAGGATCCTTTAGAGGGGATTTAAAGTCAGAGCAGTAACATAATATCTACTTTTAATTAAGTGAAAGATTTGTACTGCCTCCATTAGCGCTGCAGCCTTAATGTCACCACCAGTAGAGTTCCACTTCACTTCAGATTGAGCCAAACACTTTTAATCTTATTTCATCGTATTCAAAGGAAATTAAAACCATTAAATTCTGTTGATTCATATTAGTGAGGTCCTGTGGGACTAAGGCTGAGCCCGAAATAGTCAGAAAGCACTGTTTCAATTCCCATCATATCCACTTTACCAACATTTTATTTTTTATTTTCTAGCAGACATGATTTAGCAGAAGTGTTTCTCTCTTTCATGTTCAAGTTGCACCAGAAAAGGTCACACCTGTAACACAGCACTTTTCTAGCCTTGTCCCTCCGTCTGCCATTAGGTGGATTTTTTTCTCCCTCTTTTGCTCGACAAGAAATATGATGAGTGATAGAGGAGAGGGGGAGACGAGGGAAAATAGGGGCCATTTGGGACAGTTTATTTGCTACTCAATCATGAAAAATGGACGTGTGCTATTGACGAAGACACCCTACCATAACTGAGCCAATGGCGTGTTCATTTCCCACTTTGACTGCCATCGGCAGGACTGTGAGGTCTGATAATTAACACAGGCAGTTGGCAGTTTTATGCACACTTACATGGATTTATCATTTTCTCATCTTACTCTGATGACAACTTTTTTTCCCCCTCACTATTCTTGATTGACCAACTTTAAATTAGTATGGGATTAATTGTAAATTTTTATATTTACAGTTATCGTCTTATTTATCTTCATTTTAAATGTGTAAACTTAATTTACCTTAGTTTTAGTTAATTTTGATAACTAAACCTTACCACTTTATTTTTTAATCTGTTTATAATTACATTCACAACATACTACAGCATAAATATTTTTCAATGTTATTTTACTTATCATTAAAGCAGAAGTAAGTGATATATTTGTGTTAATATAAGTCTTAAATAGTTATATCTTCCGACAGCAATCACTTACATAGAGTGTTTGGACTGAAACACGGGTCTGTCAGTCACTCTGCTCTGCTCTGAGCCGAAGAGAAAACATTTATCGTATCCTACAGTTTTTATCCAATGAGGAGAGAGAACGGCATGCAGGGCTGTGTGTGCAGCCAAGGGACGCCGTGAATGTGGTGACGTAGCGACGAGGACTGTTATGGTGCGTTCAAGGAAACTCGTATTTTTCCGACCGTGAAGTCGTACCAGTTCGATCTGGTACGAGTTCACCGGTCAGAAGTTACGAGTGGCCGTTATAGTGACTTTCACCGGTAAAACAGGTCGGAAAAACACGAGTGGGTTGCCTGGAACGCTACAAAGTCGTAAGTTGTGACTTGAAGCTGTAATTTACGATTTCAAAAGCCTGCCTGGAACGCAGCATTAGCGAAAACGACCGGACCACTTACTTCTGCTTTAAGTCTAATGCTATAAGGATCTTCAATTGTCATTTAACACCCTGTACTGAAATTCAGAGAGATTGTTTTTAAAATGACATTTAAAATGAAATTTCTATAAAACAAGTTGGAATTAAGAAATCAATTTGTTATCATCAGGGTTTGATATTATCAAATGTGTGCAAGTGCTGCAGCTGCAACCTAATATCTACCTTAGCTATTACAACCATGACTGGTTTGTTTTGGATCATGTCTTGTATAATATAGAAAACACCAACATGGATATGTTTACAAGGTTAGAAAGCTTTTCACTCGGAGAATCAAACATTGACAACATGAAATTGATTATGTCTTGCATTAAATAAATTATAGTTTCAGTCGATCCACAGTTTCTGTTCACGACTGGATTATCAGACACCAGCAGTGCAACTTTAACAAACAGAGACAAAGGTGTACTTTGAGAGTCAGTGTAAAGTCTGCAGGAGTCATTTGAATGCATGGGCGATAACTTTTAAAAAACATCAATGGTAAACAAAGCTTGAGGCTCTTCCTGAATGTGGATCAGGAAATAAAAAACATCAAAATGTACACTTGGCTAATATTCACAGCTCAGAGTGAAAGACATCTTCCTTTTTTTTTCTCTAGTGGACTGTTGTTGGCTGAAGTTGAAAGCTGAAAGAAACCCAATTAACCCGAGTTAGAGACAGAGCAACACTTCCAGCAGTACCCGTCTCCAGCACTCAGGAGATCACTCTGCACCATTAAAGTGAATACACTCAGATGCACCACACTTTTCTAATTGAAACCTTTGGGACTGACTTTGGAGCTTCAGAAAAAAAGCATATAAATGTTAAGGAAGAGACAAAGAGCTCAAAGGATCAGGGCCCTCCGTGGTGGAAAACAATATGTACGGGGAGGGAGAGGGATTGAAGAAGCACCACCATGTCTCTGACTAACAAACATGTGTTTCCACACTTGACAGAGCTTTGGGGAGATTGGAGTTAGATTAGACTCAAACTAATATTACTGTTTTCCCTTCAGTGAAAATGTCCATCCAAAATATTGAGGTGTGTCTGCTCCTGCTCCTAACTTAGCTGCAACTTTTTTTCAGATGACTCAATTTAGTCACTTCAGACTAACCCGAACATCACTCATGCTGACACACACTCACACGCACACACGCACACACACTCTCATTCTTGCACACACAGCATCAAGGGATAAAGCAAAAGAACATTTGTCAAATTAAGTGAAACCTGCTGTATTGATTTCTTCTAACCAAGGTAAATGAAAGAGAATTAATTAAAGAGGATTAATGGATAAATGAGAACTAGGCAGATACATTTCCTAGGGAGCTATTAATGACCCACGGGGGCAGATGGAGGCCCTAGCTCGTTTTGTCACCGTGGCAATATGATGAGCAAACACCGTCCTCAGCTCTGGGAGCAACTTAAGTATATAACTCAAGGTTGGTGCCAATAGAGTAGTTTCAAACCTCAAACCTCAAACTACATCTAAGCGACCATACAGTATGTAAAAACCAGTGGAGTGAAGAAACATACTCACAACATTTGAAAATCTCCATGTAAAATCTTAAAAGTTGATATTTTTTATCAGCAAAATGTTCCAAAAGAGCAAAATTCCACAATATTTTAATTCATTCAAATCATTTTACCTTTTATAAATGAGAAGCAATATGAGAAGGTTATCATTATACTGTATTATACCTTGTGTTTTTGTCTAACATATGGAAAAACTCCACCCCTGAAAGTGACAGAGTCTGTACCCTCTTAAATAATACAAAAAAACAACAACAACCACAACAACAACAAAAAATATATGAATGTATTGCACTTTTATGTCGTCAAATCAAATTAGAGATTCAGTGAAACATCCGCTGTGAATGATGTAACGGTATTACAGACACAAGGGCAGGAAACTGTAATTATGTAGTACAGTGTGAAAAGACACAGAGTGTTAATAACGTGTAATCTCGGCTCTCCAAATTCACAGTTCATCCTCCTAAGGTGCTGACTTGTCTTTTGTCTATTTGGATTAATGCCACAAAAACCTTTTACTCTTTTCAAAGTGAAAGAGAAACCTCAACCTTATGTGAACTGCTTAAAGAAATGTTACTGTATAAGACTGGATTGGACGATAGCCTACTGCAAAAATTTGACATTTGAATTCGCCCTTATATCTTTATCAAACTTAGAAACTATCAACTTACTCTTCAGTGGATTCAAACATCTTAATAGGGGAGTTTTTACAGTATGAAACCTTGTTAGAGTCAAACATCCAGGATACAAGAGCCTCTGATTGGCCTTGGTTAGTGTTCACATCCAGTGCACAGATCAATGTTTATTACAGCAGCAGCTGCAGCTTTAAAGCAATATGTATGTCCAAACAAGCAGGAGAGAACATTTAATAAAGCTGTCCAAGTTCAAAAAAGTTTTAAAACTCTTACTGTAAAATATTGGAAAAGAAAAGAAAAGAAAATCTTACATCTACTAAAACTCTTGGAACAAGTGCAGCCGCAGTTTTAATATATTTCAGATAGATCAGTGAATTCTTCACGATATTATAAAAATATTATGTTTAGAGAAAGTTCAGTTTTCTCACACTCTCCTCAAACAGGAAACTGGTGCTCCTGTGATTAATCTTTCATTGATGAAACAACATACAATCTGCGTCAGAATCTGGATTTACATTTCACACGTTACAGTGTCAAGTTAAACTCCCAGCTGTCTGAGAAGTTGTACATTTTGTGTTCCCAGTTTACACAGATATTATTTCTCCATGGTGAGCTGTGCTATAAGTCAGGAGGAAAGGAAGAAAAACAAAAATCAATGGAGACTTCAACAAATTGAGTTTGCTGCTCTGGGTTGAAAGTGTTCAAGCTCTCGATCCATCGCTTCAGCACAACAGGATCAAGTTGTCAGTTGTAGTCAAAGCGGCAGATGTGGGGACCTTGAAATTTGGGTGGAAGTGGTTCTGCACACCATGAATAAAAGAAGAACAGTGTTGGTGAGACAATATCCGTTTGTGCATTTTGTAATCAAAGCGATATCCCATATTTACAGCACACACACATCAATTATCTAAATGCAAATGAGCAGTAAGTGTTGGACTCTTTCTTAAACACTTGGGAGGTTTTATGTTACACAACATGTGACGTGGAAGTTTGTCCTTTAACACAAAGGTCATGACTGTTGGCTGGTTGATGTTACATTTAGCAAAACTGAAGTTCAACCTCAGTCTTTAAAGAGGAACTAAGCAGGATTTCTCCCGTGGCTATGCTACATTTTTACCTTAATTAAAAAGCTCCTGAGTAATTGTGATAGTTACTACATGACTTGTGACTTATTGTTACGAGTGAGAACGGAGGTTCTCTGTCTTTACCTGGCGTCTCACGGCTGAAAACCAACCTTGCAACATCAGTGTAGTACCTGGCTGCTGCCCCGATGTCCCAGCTCTCGTCTCTGCACACCGTGACACAAATGTGCTCCGTAACCCGTAATCTTTTGTTCAGAAACACACGCGCCATAACATCGTATATGTTATGTAACGTTTTCCACCGCTCCATTTATTGATTTTTTGCGGCTTCATTGTAAACAGATGCACATGGGTGAGAGGAGCGTAACCAAAACAGCGGAAAAGCAAGCAGCCTTTAAAGGGGAACTTTGCAAGTCCAGTCCTTTTTTGCTGTTTTGGGCGCTTTTTTTCCACGGGGCTCCCCCTACAGTTTCGGCATCATGCATATTTTCACTGTCTTTAAAACTCACGTCATCGTTGCACAGGGTTCCTCTGCTCCTGCCACAATTAACACGCCTGTTTTATATTGGCAATACATACCACATACATAATTAACAATAAATCATATTTATCTCCTTGCTTAGATCGTTTACTATCTTTGTTTTCCACAGGAGTGTCTCCTAACTTTGGCTAAAATTGAAAGGCTTTAGTCTGTCCATGAACTAAAAAAATAAATTAATTAATGAATTAGCACAAGAAATGAATTAAAGAAAAGTTCCCGGGGTGATGCTGTAATATACGTCCTATCAGTTCTTTAACTTGTCATTACCAGATTCTTCTGCTCCGGCTACAGCACTGTCCTTTTTAATATTCCTCTCATTGTCTGAAATGTTGAGGTTATTAGCCCACTGTGGAATAGCTCCTGTCAATAGCCCTGTCAAATCCCCCCATTGTCAGTGCACGTAAAATTACAGTGATAAGGGAGGAAGAACATGCGGGGTAGGAAGGAGAGGGGAGAGTGTGCGCCACATTTTCCCCGGGAATTAAGTGGCCCGGGACAGTGCAGAGATTAACTGTCTTACTTTGCACTCGGTCGCAGACAGTTCTCGGGTGTTCGCCTGCTTTCAATTTGTCACCCAAAATGCAAGACGCTCCTCTCACGCTTGTTGCATTTCCATAAATTTACAATTCATTTGTGGATGCCGATTTTGACGGGAAGCGCCAGGACAGCACTGCTTTAACCCGGTCATTATTTATTTGTTCTCATTCGTGTGATTTAAAGGTCGGTCCAGAGGGTAATTAGGCTGAGTCAGCTCCCAGTCGTGCCAATGGTGAGGAGGCCTATTGATTTACAGTAGATAACCATCTTTAAGAGCAAAGCGAAGGCAGCTGAGTGGTTTGTGTCCTCTAATCCTCCCCCTACACCCAACTTATCAGTGTGTTAACTGCCAAACACGGTCGTAATTACACACTTATCCTTATCAAATCTTTGCACTTCTATAACTCAGATTTAACATTGTGGAAAATCATTTTTCTTAACTCTTAACGGACCAACAAGGGAATATTATGACGTCATTTATGTTACAAGCAGTGTGTTTACATGGACTTGAGTATCCCAGTTATGAGCAGATTTTTGAAGATCCCATTTGTGCATGTCAACATCATACAGTATGCAGATTTCAGAAACCAGGATATGACACTATCCCGGTTCTGCTACCTGGAAGACTGCGAAAGAAAACGGGATACTAGCCAGTTTCCGCTGCGGGAGTTCCTGGTAAAGAGCGGGGAGAAACTTTCCAGGAACTGTCCTCTCACTTGGCCTTCTTGGCCACTGTGTCTCAACTGCAGAGCAGGACCTCCGAACTCTTGAAGCAACTTGATCCAGCAACGTGTGCAACAGTTTCGATCATCGCACAATCATTGTGCGGCAGTATTTTTTTTTTTTTATTGTTGTTTTTCCAGCAGTATAGCCTTTTCGACTCTCACATAATCGCGTAGTTGTCTATCCACTTATCATACATACATGTATTTTACACCTATCATATGCCTACTAGGCGTAGGCAATCAAAAAGTCAAAAAGATACATGTCATGTCATATTGTCATATGTCATTGTCACACTGTCGACTAAAGATGCCCTGAAAGTTTTCCCTCCACTCCGAAATCCATAAACACAATCCTGTTTCACCAATTACGGCTGCATATTTTCATCCACCTCTTCCTCGCCCTACGTGGTGGCAGTGACATACGTTGTCGCTCTTTTCTTCAGTTGCTAAATATAAGATACATGAGCTAACATGATCAGTGTTTAACAGCGCCAAACCCACAAGAATAGATTTCCAAATAGCCAGTAGCCACGCCTTTTGTTGTAAAAACTAAACATCACAGACGCCTGCACTAATAAGATGCAATAATCAGAAACCGGGATTCTGGTATTGATCATGTAGACAGGATATGAATACTACCAGATTCCTCTGTGTGCATGTAAATGCAGTATCCCAAATGTGATCCTAACGGGATATTGATACTCAAGTCCATGTAAACACAGTCACTGAAAGCAACATTTCTCAGAGTGGTCCAATTATTGTTCTTTTCCTGAGTATTACACATGCATTAGTCAAAAGACGACTTCTTTAATTAAATTTCACTGCTAAATTTAATAGTGTACAGTGTGTTAAATCATGTATAAGTATAATCTTCACTTAGAGAGGAACTCTACACAAAATTATTATTGCTATTTAAATGCTGAACAGATATTCACAGAATGGGTCAAACAATATATTGTGTATGTAACAAAAAAATAAAGAAAAAGGTCTTGCTCAATTTTTTCATGTCTGCTCCGATTTGAAAGCTCCGACTGTGACTGCACAGCCCGGATCGTCCCAAACGCTGTGACTCCAAGTGGAACTGGTGCAACAGACCTCTCATATAACTGCAGGTACCTTTAGCAAACCTTAACAAGTTTCGAATGAACGAGAGATTTATTCCTCTTCTGTGCCAATAAACGCAACATATGGTCCAGCCAATAACTGTGATTCACAGCTTAACAAGATATTCTGGACTGACGGACAGTAATGTTACCTTAACTGTGATAAACAGCAGGGCTACAGCTACTATCACTCCTCAATAACACACACACACACACACACACACACTGGGAGAACCTCTTGCACTACGCCCACTGTAAAGGGAATAAATGTACTAGTCATGCTCAGAGCTTATGGTCATGCTCAACTGTGTGGCGGCCATTTCCATTTTGTCTGACAATTTGAGGACTTCATATGCATAGTGGTTTAAGGCCGGGCTTCAGAGTGGGACTTGAGATTATATTGTCATGTTAACAGCCATTTCCAAGGTCAAGAATGGACTTTAAACTTAGCTTTTGAGTCAACGTGGACCAGGTTGTGCCGATACGGTGGTATTGGTGATCAACAATCATCAGACTGATAATGCCTTTGCAAATGTCAGGTGAATATGTTGCTTGTTTATTCATTAATGTTGTAACTTATTGTTATTGTAGCAATAAATCAATATTAAAATTCCATTTACCAACATGCCAACCCGATTTTAATGAAAGCTGTTATGGTTGTAAATCAAACTTTGGGACAGTCAGTGAGAGAGTTAAATACTTGAGCAAAACAGGGCATGCCATGCACACATATTGGCTGTCTGTAATATTTACAAGATGGTGATCAGACTGGTTAAGATAATTTTTCTTCACTTCACTTCACTTCACTCATTCACTCTTTCTCTTTTCTCTTCTCTCTAATTCATGAGCACATGTGATGTGGCCAGTTGTTCAGAGATCGTGGAAAACAGGCAACAAAAAGTCCTTTTAGAAAAACTAAGAGATAAGAGTAAAATCCATCTGCTGATGAAGATAATGTGATCTGTGAAAGCTCTGGAACAGTAAGTGCACCATGCAGCGAGCATGTTTCCACATTTGCTGTTTTCAAAAATGAGCCTGCGATTCCACACAACAATTTCAGACTGAACAATCTTTCAACACATGGTCAATTGTTGGGTATTACATGTAATTTTGACTAAAGCTGCTGAATATATAACACACTCCAGGTCACCCTTTATCCGTGACTGTTCCTCCGTTCCTCAATATTAACTCCTTACCGTTCGCTTTTCCAGGACTTTGATGATTTTACTGTTGGCGCTCCACTCCATGAACCCGTGAACACTTTATCTGCTCTGTGGGATCCATCCAAAAAACACTTATTCCCACTCACTGACTCTTGGATTTAAAAGAGCTACTGGAAGAGAAGATACAATAGGGAATGGGGCTAAAAATATGTGTAGTTGTGTGATAGTTGTTTTATAGACTGTGTCTATTTCTGTGTCCGTGTGTGTTTGTGGCAATTCATCACTTAATGTTGCTTGCTCTCATGCAACACAGTGTTGCTGCCACAATAGGGAACATAATTGTTAAATTTGAAGTACATTTTAAGCTTGTTGAAGCTTGATTTAAAGTGACGTGAAAAAACAAACAAACCAAAAAACTGTTTATCCATTGTTACTGGAGGATTTCCTGTCAGTGACCATTAATAAGTTTCCCAGCAACTGCACTTTTTTCAGCCGTTGCTGCTGCAGATGGGGCAGAAAACGATCAGGGAAGTTAAAGAGGGGTCGTAATGCACTAAACTGTAGTGTGATATAAAATGTTCAGTATCCCGAGAGGGAGCAACCCTCTCAGAGCGAAGTTCATAATGATGTGCATCTGGTGAATTATAAGCACACAGGGTCTGCGGTCTTCAAATAGGTGTGTAAATTTGACACTTGGACTATCATGTGTACATTTGCAAGCAGGGAAATTAAATCCGGCCTCCAGCTGTGTGTTTTTTTTTTCCTTTTTAGATAAATATACCATCAGTCTGTTTGACTCCTGCTGAGACACTCCAAAGCAGGAATCATGTTGGATGGTGCAGCTTACGCCAACTCCTGCACCCTAATTAGCTACTCTTCTTTTTCTACTCCAGTGGTTTCCAGAGCAAACTCTGACCAGTCACAAAGCCAGTTCTCCAAACTGGGGCGTATGAATATTTGAGGTATAGGTCAGATGCTGTGAACACTGTAAGTGAGAACATGCTACGGCACAGTGGAGCAGTGGGTAGCGCTGCCGTCTCACAGAGGGTTCTGGTTTGCATGCTCTCTCTGTATGTGTTCTCCACCTGTGTGGGTTCTTCTTATGTCCAAAGACATGAATAATAGGTTGATTGGTGACTCTAAATTGCCCATGGGTGTGAGTGGAAGAGGGTGTTTCTTATTTATCTGCACGGGTCGGCCCTGTGATAGACTGGCTACCTGTCCAGGTGCTAGTACCCCACCCTCGTCCCATGTCAGCAGGGATTGACTCCATCCCCTGTGACCCTGCAAAAGTGATACACTGTAGAGTAGACAATGGATAGATGGATGGATGAGTGTTCATTGGTGCAACATTTGTACCTGCATATTGCTAGTACTATATATTGTGGTATTTAGTATAGTAGTATTGTAGTATTTCACTTGGGATCTGTAAAAACATACTAATTGTCAGTTCAAAAGCTAGACACAGCTTAAAGGGATGGTTCACCCAAAATTCAAATTGCACTCATTATCTACTCAGCCTCATGTCAACTAAGGGCTGGGAGAAGTTTCAGAGTTATCCGTGGCTTCTCTGAGTTGGACGAACCAGGAAGAAGAGCTTCCGCTATACAAACAAGCTTGAAATATAGACTTATTTAATTTTTTTCGGAACAATTTCGCATTTCGGGGCTTCAATACAAGACGGACATTACATACGAGCAGCATGGAGGTATTTGGATGTTTTTTGGTGTGTCTTTTTGTTACGAAGAAAAGTGGAATCCATTTTCAACCGTTATGGACATGCACTGCTACGCCGAGACCCCCTGTACTGTAACTCAGAGAAGCCACGGATAACTCTGAAACTTCTCCCAGCCCTTAGTCGACATGAGGGTGAGTAGATAATGAGGGCAATTTTGTGTGAACCATCCCTTTAATATGAAGGTAATATGTGGTTTAGGTTTGGAGGTTTGGATTGAAACCCATGCTCAATGCAATTATACCAACTTTTCAGAATAAAGAGAAAATAGACTAAACAATATATTGATATTCACCATACTTTAGTAGTGATCTAATTAACTATTGATAGGAAACATGGAAATATGAACCTAACGTGTCTAAAATAAATGGCATGATCTTTTACACAATATAATAGGTTATCTATTCTTTTTAACCAGTGTGAAACAGAGGAAGTTCCCCACTGTGGAGAAACGTGACTTATCTTGGACTCCATCTTTTCCATATACAAATTGCATGTACAGTTAACACCACAACAAGAGCCCAAATATTTAACTCGCAGCCCCTGTCGGCTCAGGAGTGTCCCAGCTGCTTGTTTTATAAACGTGGTGGATAATTTAGCTGAGAAAGGAAGTGAGGAAAAACACAGCTGGTGTAAGGGATGCTAGGACAGCTCATTGTGTTACTGTCGGTGTGAGCAACAGTTGGTGAAGCTCTGTGATCAGAGCTGATCAGTAAGTGTAATATCAAAGTGTGAGGAGTTTCAGTGTGCGGTTTGGTGACAGCTGCCACTTAGTAGTAAATCAGATTTGATGGGAGTGACAGGCTGCTGGTTCTGGACAGAGAATGCATCATTTTTGTTATGATTTTTCTAAGGGGTGGGGGGATTAAAAAAAAAACCAAAACAGATGTGATACTGTCATTGATTTATGTGTGTACAGAGTCTGTTCCCCTGTAGCTGAATTGTGCACCAAACATTCAGCAGCGTCTGGTGCAGTTTGGTAGCAAATGGTGGGATCTTAATTCTGATTCCCAAATTTGATGATGGGGGGGATCCTGTGTTCTTAATCCACCCCACCGATTCTGGTCTTAAACACTGTCAGAGCTGCCATTTCATGCTGGTATTTACTGTGCCATGTCAGTGGGAGCTGTGAGTCGTCGATCAACATCTGCCATGAACAGTTGTACAAAAGCAAACGAGTACGAGTTCCAACAAGTTTTTTTTTTTTTTTTCAAATTTCACATAAAATATTTGGGAATTTAACCTTGGGCAGTGAAACCGTACAGCTGGAGGCTAAAATAACACAGCTATGCACACTATGCCTACAAAAGGTACACTGTTGTATGACATTCAGTGAATGCAATATGTCAAACTATAGCTACACAAAACAGTGTGGAATAAGATGATGGTAATGTCACTGTATTATTAAGATTGATGATCATACATTTCTTCAAGATTTATTTCATATAATCATGTCACGTGAACCTTTATATGCTGATTTTCATAACTGAACGATAATTAAATATTCAATCAACTAAAATGTTTCCTTTGCTTATTGGAGCTACAGGAGCTGATCTGGATGACACTGTCAAAGTAGCTACACGTAGGCCTATCTGTATCCACCTTCTTCCGAACATCAAAAACGTAAGCCGGTTTTGCTCTTCCGATGGAATTTTATGCTTAGGTTTCCATGGTTTTGGTAGTCGCGGTAAATGCATGGATTTTTTTTTTTCAATGAAAATCTGTAAAACGCATGGATCATCACACCAGCTTTTAACAATGAATGGATATCACACAAATTGACATTGTGTTAAAAGCCAGTGTTAATAGATCCATGTGTTTACCGCAACTATGACAACGACTGAAAACCACTGAAACGTAACATACAGTACAATTCCAACAAAACGGGCAAAACCGGCTTCCGGTTTTGACCATAGATGACGTTCGGAAACTTGTGGATATGTCTGAACATTTTCCATTGCTACGTAGCCAATGTTAGCATAACAGCTGTTTACTTACAAGTTACCACAACAGAGTGAAAAAAGACGTAGTGAGCGGCAAAGTACTGTAGGGTCACATGACCACTGCTGTGAAAGACCTGCAGTCCAAATACGTGACCTTATTTGTTTCTGGCTGCTAGCAGTAGCATTAGCAACATTAGCCTGGCTACGATTACATGCTGTCATTCCGACATCCCACCATTCCGACATACCACGATTTAGACATACCACCATTCCACCATTCCGATATGTGATAGAAAATTAAGTGTTGCCATTTAGACAATTAGAGGCCTATGTCGGACTGGTGGGATGTCGGAATGGCGGTTGCCCCCTTCTGGCTACTGCAAAACTGTAAGTTTCGCAGTCTGAATGACAAACCCCGCTGTCCGTGCTATAAAGGTGAAGTAAATTACCGGCTGGATGTACTTTTTAGTAGGTAGGCTAGGTGTTGTTATCCAATGATCTGGTTGTAATGAAGAAACTGAATCTGGTCGGTCTGGAGCTCTCCGTAGTGGACTGGCCAGTTGGACTACCGGGACTAATTCCGGGAGGTCGTGGTCCATGAAAATCCATTACAAAAAAAAATCTATAAAGTTTTCACCAGTCCTGTCAGTTTCTTTACTGGACCCTGGTTTGGTCCCTGTGGAAAACACCAAGGCTGAATTTTCCAGCCATCCATGGCTTTCTCTACGAAGAGATGTTTGGTACGCCACTCTCTATTACTTGCTTTGCCTCCTCCAAGACCATGGCTCCTATTGTTTTGGTAGAGTTTTCAATTCTGCTGCCTGGAAACACTGATAAAGAAAAATCTGCAAAATTTCAGTGGCAGACAGAGTCAAATGGAGAAAGCAAGACTTATAGGGAACCAGCCTAAATGCAAATGGTGCTTTTATTCTATAGACACGTTTCACAATGATAAATAAGAAAACACTCATCTATTTCCACTTAAACCAAATTAATCTGCCATGATGTTTTAATGTGTCATCCATATCTTATTGTTATTTACTTTTTTCACGAGACAGCGTCATGCATGGGGAAAAAACATTTTGACAAGATAAAGTATGCCTTTTCATTAGAAACGTGTCATATCAACAGCTGTATGAAAAGCTTTTCATCAAACCAAGACCAGGAAACTTCATACCAAGCCTAAAATGTTGCAGTGTCCTATCATTATTTTGACATAGCAGAGGTAGTGTTGCCAGCGTCCCACTGTGCGAGCGGAGCAGAGTGCCAAAACACAGCGATGACTGACGAGCTTACAATGGAAGCTTGATTTGTGTCCCCTGAAGAATGCAATATGCCAGGACACCATCCTGCAGTAAACACGGGTACAATGTCATCACACAGCCCATGAATACATCCATCACACGCTCTCATCAGTCCGGCAGACTAACAACAACTGTTAAACAAATACTTCTTCAAGATGAGGACAGAAATGTAAAATAAAAGAACATAATTTTGAATAATCTCCACCACACTTTTCAGATACGGCCAATCAAAGAACATCATCACTGTTGACGTTCTCTTCAGTTTACTTTGTGTTTACTCATCTATCTACTTTCCATCCTTTTCAAGGTTGACATTTGTAGACGAATTTCTACAAAAGCTCTTTTTTTCTTTTTTACTACCCCATGTCATATTTAATCATAAATTCGTTCATTATGATTCTCTTTCAAACTCTGTAGAAGTCACAAGAGAAGAGCCTTGAAATTTTGTTTTCAACATCATGCTAATTCTGAAGAGAACCAGAGAGATGCTTTGAATTTTTTTTCTTCTTCCCCCACTTAATTAATTCATGACATTGTTGGTGAAGACCTTCACTCTTTCTGCTCCGGCCTTTGATATAATGACAGAGATATTCCACATGTAGCGTGCATGTGCAGAGTTTAGATCTCAAAAGCATTTCATGATAAACTGTTTACAATTTGGATAGCTCATTAGATGTAGATTGTGTCAGGGAGTGATTAATTATGCCAGACTGTAAGACTTCTGTTTGTGTCAAGTTGATGTATATTCTGTTTTTTTTTTTAATTTTAATTTATTTATTATTTTAATGAACAGAAGAATTGCAAGCTCTGCACCCGCATCAACAACTGTGATTATGCCTCATCTCAAAGCTGGCACTGTTTCCGGAGAGTGCAGATCATTTCTCCAGAAGTCTGTGTGCCCTCAAATGAGGGACTCATCCTTAATTTTTCTCTGGGATGGAAAATAGTATCTTTATAATGGACATCTGTATGGACCACCCAGAAACTCCTTTGCAAGCATGAGCAGGCTGAGGTATATATATATTGTATCATTCTTTATCTTAGTCTTTTGATCTGGACTCTGGAGGCACCTGCGGTTACTGTGGCAACGGCCAGCGTGGTTTGATATAGGCTACAGCAGCTACTTTGTCAGAGACACAACAGAAGAGCAGCTGCTCACAGTTCAACCCAAACAAATGTGCGTTGCTGTATCTAGGAAGTCATTTGGTAATAATTGCAATCATGATGTAATTTCATGTTGCACTCTGAAAAATTAGATTTCCTGACAATAACAGAAGTTGGTGAATTGTCATTGTCTTTGTCTATGAATGTTTAGCAAAAGTCATGCTGTGTTTCACCATATGAGCCCTTTTAATGTAAAGCTGTGGCAGTGGGATCTTCAGTTTCCTTTAACAGCAGCTCAATACAAGCTTTTTCGTGGTGCAAAGAGGAAACAGTAAACAGCGAGGCTGATATCGATGAGATAAAATTACACTGAAGTGCACGTATGCATCATTTTCCTGTGAATCCCTGGAGCCTCTGTAGGCAATCTGAATCCAGTCAGTGGTTGACTCTGCCACTGACAATCAAAACTCCTCCACAGAGAGACAATTACCCACTGTAAATGCATTGGATGGCTATTGCAGAAGAGGATGCCGAGCACTGATGTCATGATAATCAAAAGGATTTTAACTTTATTCTAAACATGAAAGAAGAGCTCAGTTACAGAGCTGATGATGAAATAAATAATAAAAACATATTTCTACATTAATCATTCTGTCATTTTATTGATTTATTTCAAATAATACAATTGGATAAATATATAGGTTCACATACTGTATCACTAACGTGCTTGATAGATAGTTTTGCCAGGTAATCTTCTGTCTGAAGTCTGAAGTGTGATAAAGTCTAGCGGTGGTAATAGACGGGGTTGGGCTTGGCACATCCGAATGATCGTCGTGTCCTTGCTTCAGCCAATAGAAAAATAGCACAAAACCAGAATGGCTTCTAACTTGTGATTGGTGTGGGCAGCCTTCATCCCGCCTCCAAAGTCGACCATTGCCCTCTCACTTTTCTCGGTGTGTTCAAGCACAGCTATACAGAGCTCTGAATCAGTCCCGTCCACTGCACAGTGTCTCTGGGAGCATGCCGAGGGTGAGAGGTGTTGCTATGACAACTATGAACTCTGATGGCTCGGATTGCACACACGCACACACACACACGCACACACACACACACACACACACACAGGGCAGGGCAAAGCATGTAAAGGCACACACACATGGTCCCACTGCAAAAAAAATAAAAAAAACAGCCCTAAACTTGTGTGAACCAGATTAAATGTCTGTTTTAAACTTTAGACTTGAGTTTATTGAGCTTATTTTGTCAGGCACCCAGGTATTTAAAGGGATGGTTCAATATTTTGACAAATTGGCCCATTGCCATAATCCCTAAAGTCATAGCAGTAGGTTTGTTACCTCTAATTGTCAGCGAGTGGAGCCGCGAGCTCCTCAGAGCTACTGCTATGACTATAGGGATTATGGCAATGGGCCAATTTGCCAAAATGTTGAACTATTCCTTTAACAGAGAGGGGAGACCCCTGGTATTGTGTCTGGACTGCCTTTCCTTCACCTCACAATTCACCCTCCCAGATAATATTATACACTCAGCCACAGTCATGAGTCGGTAACACACAACCTGAAATGAACCAAGATCATTGGTGTAGTTAAGTTTCTGTGTGTGAATGAGTTAGGGGCTCCATGGAAAAACAGAAACCTTAAATTGCTTTTGAAGTATACCTCGGTGAATAATAAGACGCTAGCTGAGATTGCTAAAGACATACATAAAAATGCTAAGCAAAATTAAAATGGGATAATTGAAACACTGGCAAACATGGAGAAGTCAGAATGAGCGGCATAAAAGGCTGTATGCAAGCACTGCTTCAAATGAGGCTCACCAGATTCACCCTATATTCACGTTTATAACCATCACTTGCACTTCATTGTTGCATGACCATGCAAAAAAGTTTGTCAAGCTCTCTAGGTCCCTGTGTTACTTAAAGTGATGTTCCTTGTCTCTTGATATTCACTGGAGAAACCATTCTGATGGTCCAGTGTGAGTTGTTGTGAATGAAAACCATCTTTGCACCATCCTATCAGAGAACCGACAACGCCACTGTTGATTTGTGCACTGAGCCACCGGGCCCCGTTAATTCAAATTAACAGCATCATTTCTTTGAGATTGGTTTGGTGTCTTGAAACCAGCAAATGCAATTCTGGTCTCAGCCCGTGTGTATCAACAACCTCCCTGCCTGAGCGGCTGTTGGTGCGTCACTGGAATCGTTAAAAGACATTCACAACGAAGGCTGTTGGACAGGGCTTTCTCAGGGCCTAGTTAAGGATGATTCATATCCTCCTGGTACAGTTGTTCTTCTCTCAACTGCTGGTCAAACAGATTATAATGATCATACCGTCGCCCCCTGTCCGTCACATCCTGCACTACGTCCTATGTTAGATTGGTTTTTCCACTCCCTTTCTTATTTTCTTCCTTCTCCTACTGTATTTCTGTGGTCACCTGCTCCTCACATGGTCCTGTTTGAAATTAATTTCGCAAAACCAGTGCTGTTGAAGGAATGTCTCAATGACACAGACCTGACACCAGCAAGGTAGCTCTAGATAGATAGATAGATAGATAGATAGATAGATAGATAGATAGATAGATAGATGATAGATAGATAGATGTGCTGTTAGTGCATTACACAGCAGCAGTGTGCTGAGGAATGATATGCCATAACTTCCATAAATTATAGAAATTTAATTGGCCAATATAGTTTAGATTTGCTAATATAAGAGATGTGAAACACTACACTGACTTTGCACGGTCATTAGCGATAGGTTTTGCTCATTAAAAATTTAATTTGTTGCTGTTGTGTTTTCTAGTCAGTGAGCAGACTCTGCCAGTATAAGCCAAGTTATTGATGAGGCTGTGCCAGGAGGATCCCCAAAGACAGACAGGTAGAGCTGTGCCCACTGTTATTAGAGGAACAATGCAGTATGCAAACATCGAAAAGTCTAGTTTTAATACTGCTCTTATTGCTGTGCCTATAACTAGAAAGTAGCCAGGTGTCTATGTTATGAATATATTTAAAAGTACATAAAAAGGTCCATTACAAGATATTCAACAGTCGTAATTTTGTCTCAAATACCTCCAGTGAGGAATCATTTTTAGTACCAAAGAGTAAGGTTATAATAACAGTTAAAGTAAGGGATAAATATTATTGTAGAGAGAGGGTGAACTGATCATTTTGACATGAGATGAGAAAATTCATGGAATCGACTGTTTGTTGCGAAAGGATTTGGCAGAAAATATTCTGCTCATGAAGGAACCTGTGGAAGAAGGAATGAGGATTGTACTGCTTAATATTTTATGACAGGAGGCAGGTTAGACACCCAAAACAACACTGCTATTGCAATCCTGTATCCTTTGTGAACCTCGGCGATACAGCAGACATGTTAAAATTTTCCCTTTTAACGCCTCTCTTGTTTGACATGTAGAGCAGGAGGTATTTGCTCCTCTCAGGTAAACACACTTCAAGATATTACAAAGCGTGTTGATCCATGGGATATATCTATGATGACACAAGCATGCTATAGCTAGGTTCTCTTGACTCTGTGGAAAGCCCTTTTCATGATACTTCATGTTACTCAGTATGCATGGCGATTACTATGAGATGAACATGTGCAGAAACAACACAAATATTTGCATACAAGCAATTGTGGTAGCCAAATTAGCAGCATGGTTATAGAAAATGGCAATAAACGATATATCGTCAATCATAATGATTGACCAAATATAAATTATGTAGGGAAATTGTGAATGCTCTTACTTCAGATCATAAATGCAAACTTTAATATTTATATTATACTACTTGAGACATCAATTGCACATAACAATGATGTATGTGCAAAACAATGCAACACTCCACCAGAAAACAATAGCAATGAAAGTTAATTATCGACACAGCAGCACAATAAGAAACTCAATGGAGGGACAGAAACAAACAGTAGTATATTGTATTGTTAATGTAGCATCAAGTGAACACAACACAAATTATTTCATTAATGTGTTAATGTTTTCACAGGATGGAGAATTATGTTCTTTTTTTTAGATAAGGCTAAAATATCTCAGTGTAATATAGTGATGTATGATGCGAGGAGAATCCAGAGTGCGACACGTAATATGGCAATAAAAGCAGATTGTGTGACAGCCTGAGGTTGTCAGGCAGATCATTTAAAACCCTGTGTGTCATGGTGGCAAGGGCCGCCTATAGTTCTCGACTCTGACCTTGGACCAGAGTAGTGCTCTCCCTGTGGCGCGATGTCAACACAAGGTCAGCGATGTTGGCCCAGGATAAACACAACAGGGATTCAGGGGTCAGGAAAAAGTCGTTTTATTACATTTTCTTTGTAATTAAAATTTACCGGTAAGCTGCATTTCTAGTCCCAGGTGCAAATGTCAAGTATGAATTTGTATATAGTTTATTAGTACAACCTATACAAACTGCATGGATTCATTCTGAATGAACAAAAAACATTCATTGTTTTTCTACATGATTTATTCACACTGGATTCTTACACTCAGGGTTCAGAGGTGAGACAACATTTCAAAAGTCCAGTATTTCCCAGTATTTTACTTGAGGTTTTGCACTCTATAAACAGGTAAATGCTCAGAGAAGCAAAATCCTACAAGGTTGGGCAGGGCTTTGAACAGGGCTGGGGTGGGTTAACTGCTCTGTTGTGGAATCACAAAGTTACAGAAGTCCTGACAGCGTGTTAGAAGGTTTGGTTTCTGAAAACAGACTGTATGTTTTACTTTGGACTGAGCACTTTGACACTTTCACAGTGTTAAAGTACAATTCTGGGCAATTTCAACTCAGGCTGTATTTTCCTAACATTTTAGGTCTAAAAAAGAAGGAATCTGAAGATTTTCAGTTTAATTGCTCCTGTTTTGCGGTAGTTGTGTCTGTCCCCGCACCGCCACGACAGCGATGATTGGGAGCGGATGCAAGTTCCGCTGCCAAGTCTTGCGCGAGACCCAAGTCGGCGCGTTCGGTGTGCTCACGTACAGTCGGAAGCTACCGTTTGTGTGAACAAACTTCTCGGCGCATGTTCAGATTTCTTCTTTTAGACCCTAAAATGTTAGGAAAATACAGCCCCGAGTTGAATTTGCCCGGAATTGGCCTTTAATATAGAACCAAGACCTTATCATGAAAAAATATTTAGACAATTATGCTGTGCAGCCTTTAAAATCAGTAGATTTGACAAAGATATGTGGAGGAAATATTTAGCCAGTTAGAACTACAGAGATGGCTGTGTCAGTGGCTGGTCTCTGATTAACTCTGTCCTAATTTGAGTCAGTGAAGATGCTGAACAGTCTAGAGACCAAGAGAAGGGGCAAAAGGGTTGAAGGATTGTTGAAAGAAGAGTGTTCCCATACAACCTTTTCCATTTTCTGTTGACAGTTTAAAGAATTGTATTCTAAGTCCGTCTGACAATGAAAGGAGTCAAGGGAACAAGAGTCATAACAGATGTTTGAAAGTCCTTGAAAACAATTCTGCCAACCTGCAAATCACAGAAATGAATCAGAAAAGGTCACAGTGAGGGATCCTAGTGAAACCGTGTCTTCTTTAAAAAAAATAATAAAAAAAACTGAGCAATGAATTAGTATGAGTATTCACTACACTAACGTGGTGTCAGCATAAGATGATTTATGCAATACCTTAAAGCAGAAGTGAGTGATCCGGTCGTTTTCGCTAATGCTGCGTTCCAGGCAGGCTTTTGAAATCATAAATTACAGCTTCAAGTCACAACTTACGACTTTGTAGCGTTCCAGGCAACCCACTCGTGTTTTTCCGACCTGTTTTACCGGTGAAAGTCACTATAACGGCCACTCGTAACTTCCGACCCGTGAAATCGTACCAGTACGTCTTTTTGTACAGTTCGAACTGGTACGACTTCACAGGTCGGAAAAAAACGAGTTTCCTTGAACGCACCATAACTCCTCGTCCCTACGTCACCACATTCACGGCGTCCCTTGGCTGCACACACAGCCCTGCATGCCGTTCTCTCTCCTCATTGGATAAAAACTGTAGGATACGATAAATGTTTTCTCCTCGACTCAGAGCAGAGCAGAGTGACTGACAGACCCGTGATTCAGACCAAACACTCTATGTAAGTGATTGCTGTCGGAAGATATAACTATTTAAGACTTATATTAACACAAATATATCACTCACTTCTGCTTTAATGCACCTGACATTAAGAACACATTATACCATGTACATTAAGAAGTACATCATCCTCCAGGAATTACACAGGTCATTGAATGAACTGGATTTGAGCTTCTTTTTTTCTCTTTTTTTAATTTAAGTGCCACTGGGTTCTAATAAAATTCCTTTAAATAGACAAATCTGACATGATGATGACTGGCGTTTGTGTCAGGGAAAGAAGCTTTCAACACGCAGATCTGTAAAGTGATGCGTGTGTCAAAACATACAATGTATAGGCAGTTAAATATGTATTTCATTATTTTTCTGGGAACATTTTGTTTAAAACATTAATGCAATTTGTAATCAGGACTATATTTTGATGTATTTCACTCATCTCTGCTACCGAGACTTGTATTGACAAGGAGAGAAATGAGGGTGTGACTGTGGACGAGGAGCATCATTTAACAGAGCCTCGGGCACAGTTTTCTCTTCTCTTCCAGTAAGATGCCTCTTCTGCAACTCTGACTGCTTGCTGTTTCATTATGATGGGGCTATGGGCTAAACGTAGCCAAGCATATCAAATATCCTGGAAGCACATACTAAATAAATCATTTTATTCATTCCATTAGTGGTGGATGTGCTTCCCTTGTAAACCATCTTGTGACCGTACTGGCAAACAAAAAGCTGTTGTGCCTCTGCCTACCATCTCAGCTGTCGAGGTCTTTTCTGTAAATCACAACTGTTCCATCCATTTCGTTTTCATGCCTTTCTTGGCATGCTATGCCCGACCGTGGTCAGTATATGTTCACTGTGTGTCTCTCTGATTTGTCACACTCATCTGACTTTGCCGGTGCCAACATTGGGAGCGGAAATGCTGCAAATGATCAATGTGCTAAACACAGGGGATAGGGATCAGAGTCACAATCTAAACACAAGGCTGTGCAGATGCGCTCCCTTTTTGTTTTAACTGCATGAAAATTCAACAAAATGTCCCTTGGTGTTACTCTTGGTAGCAAAGTCAGAAAAGTGAGGCTAAGGTCATGACTGCTTTGGTTCAATAAGAGGGTCAGAGAGCTGAGCTGAGGCCTAATCCTCAAGCAGGTTGAGGTGACTCAGCCACAGTTTCCTGCTACCTTATGTTGAGGAAGGTCCTTGCAGTCGGGTCCAGCGCGACGGGGGGACGTGGTCAAGCAGAGGTGACACCCTCTTTAGCTGAGGGTCACCCATAAAGAGGTCCAGCAGCAGATGTTACAGGTGATACGCCAAGTCTGGCAGCAGATGGTAAGCACCGCTGTGGTTGGCGGGGACTACAGACACTGAAGGCGTTGGCTGTCTTGTTCTGGAGACTGTGAGAGCCATGGCTTCAAGAGGCAGGTAGGGGGGGGGGGAGCGCCGGCAGGGCCATTGCTGGGAATTCTGGGCCCCCTGACTTTTCATTGCCACTTTTTTCATAGATTATCATTTTTATTTATTTCAACAGTGACCGTGAGTGACAGTAACAGACAAACTTGCCTGTCATTCTGATGTAATACTTCTCTTTGTCTCATGAAAGTTTTATTTTTCTTATTTCTAATGTCATACATGGCATATGAAAACGTAGTGCAGCATTAGAGTCCTGTATTGATTCAGTAAGGGACAGTGCATTTTATTTTTCAATATGGGAAGATCCAGTAGTAGTTTATTCATCATGTTAAATCATGTTTAGGCAATGCCTGTGCAATAACAAATGTGTAAGATGCATTGTTCTATACTTCTTCTTGATTCCATATGGGATTGGAAGCCCAGCCCAAAGCCAATGACATTACTGAAAGAGCTACCCAGCTGGTTGTATCAAGCTCTTAGCTCCACCATCCAATTATCTCACATCACACTTTCTGATAATACTTACTATTAATGACACAAACTGTAATTCATTGTGATTACAGCAAATACTTTTTTACATCTATTCATCACTCAAGGAAAACAAGCTTGTCTTCTGTCAGTCTTATTGATAAAACCGTAACACACAATGGCCCCAAGCCCCCCAATCCAAAGTCACTGGCATGAGCCAATGAGCTATCCAGCTGGCTGTGTTCAGCCCTCAGGTCCACCACACTAATCTCACATTACACCTCCTGATTATAATTACTTATGTCAGTCATATAATATATAATGAAATGTTCTGCTGTTGATTACAGAAAATTATTTTCACATCTATTCATTATGAGAAAGCAAACTCTTCTTCTGCAACTCTTGTTGACCCAGGCAAACATTAGCTATGACTGGGATTCAAACCTCCAGCTTCCCAATCCAAAGTCAGTGTCATTACCCACTGAGCTATCCAGCTGAACGTGCCGATTAGGGACTCTGCAACCTCCATTGACAGGTTGACAGCTCCTTCATGTCAGTGGTCAGAGAGAGTGAGATGATTGTGTCTGTTTAACTCTGTATATGAGTGACTGCTGATTTTAAGGCCATGGGTTCAATTCCCATGTCAACAGAGACCATACCTCGGCAATGCCCCCAATGGCACTTTGGATTTATATTTTGGCATCCTCTGTTCTTTCAGCTAGCACTAGTAACCTGTCTGTGCTACTTTAGCCAATAACTGTTTTAAAGGGATAGTTCACTAAAAATTGAAATTTCACTCATTATCTACTCACCCTGTCGACTAAGGGTTGGGAGAAGTTTCAGAGTCCTCCGTGCCTTCTCTGAGTTACAGCGGGGCTCGGCGCAGCACTGCATGTCCATATGACGGTAGCAAACGGGGCTTACTTTTCTTTGTCCAAAAAGACACACCAAAAAACATCAAAATACCTCCATAGTGCTCGACTGTAATGTCCCTCTTGTATTGAAGCCCCAACATGAGAAACTGTTCTGAAAAAAATTAAATGAGTCTATGTTTTAAGCTTGTTTGGAGCGGAAGCTCCCAGTGTCTCAGTTCACTGCTTTGCCTGTGTCAGTGCAAATCTCACGCTATTTGCATTGACACCCAGTTCACGGCGCCGCAAATCGCGCGAGATTCCGGCAGAGCAACACTGGGAGCTTCCGCTACAAACAAGCTTAAAATATAGACTTATTTAATTTTTTTCGGAATAATTTCTCATGTTGGGGCTTCAATACAAGAGGGACATTACAGACGAGCACTATGGAGGTATTTGGATGTTTTTTGGTGTGTCTTTTTGGACAAAGAAAAGTGAGCTCCATTCGCAACCGTCATATGGACATGCAGTGCTGCACGGAGCCCCGCTGTAACTCAGAGAAGGCACAGAGGACTCTGAAACTTCTCCCAACCCTTAGTCGACATGAGGGTGAGTAGATAATGAGTGAAATTTCAATTTTATCCCTTTAAGAGTTTGCGGGAGCTACTGTTGCTCCAGCATGGACTAAACCATTTTGTTTTTTAAAAAAAGGCAGGGGTTATTGCTTGGAAAATAAATCGTATTTCATGAATATTGCATGTTGTGACTTTGTTTTGATGCTGATGCAGCATTAGTATGAGTATTAGCCAGGGTTATATGCAGAATAATTTACTCATAGAAAGATTAGGATACTGGGGTTTTTTGTGGGCCCTACTGGGCTGTCGGCCCCTAGAATTATCACCACCTTTCTCCACTATGCAAACGGCCTTGAACGCTTGTGAGTCTATTTCTGTTAAAGCTCTGCAATTTAGTGAACAACATTAATTCTGATCTAATGTAATCTGTGGTTTTTTAATCACAGCAGTGGGCAAATTACTGTACTTGAAAAATGAAGCCAATTAATAATCACACATTTAGATTGAAACAAAAACTACAGTTTATCAGTTTAAGTTGTTAACATTACTTTAGTTACAGAGCACAACAAATCCGCCTTTGGACAACTTCAAAGCCTCTACCACACACAGTGGTGAACCGTGAGCTGGGTGCTGAAAATCAAACACAAACCAGCCTTTGGGCAGTGGATTTTGGTCCCACCCACAATTAATCAAAATGTGATTGGTTGATTCAATTACAATGTTCTAAACAAACACACGCAGCTGTGGGGGCTTCAAACCTTCTGTCCGGGTTTTGAAATCCTAACCAATGCCAGCTAATGTTGAGAAAAAAGAAAAATCTGATTAGTTAGCTGATAGTTTTAGGGTAATAACCCTTTCATTTCTGAAGCATGCTTAAGGCTGAAAATGAAATCAAAAGAGAAAAAAAACCCCATCAAACATAAAGATTAAGTATTAAATTTAATAACACTGATGTTGTGTGTGGCTTCTCTCAGTAAGAAGACAACAAGACCCCACTGCATTTCTCTGGCAGTTTATTAGCAAACAGTATCCAGGCTGCTGTTGGCTGTAGCCAGTATCACAGGAAGAACAAACATCCCTCAAACTCATTATCTCATAGAAATCACATAAGTAGCTGGAGTTACTGGCAGAGCTGCTAAGCTTCTATACTAAAAACATGTCCACTTGATACCCTGGAAATGTTAGTTATTGAAAATAAGTGTCTCTTTATTTATTTATTTTTATCCTAATCGAACAACTTTTACTCCAAAATCTCATTGATCTGTGTAACAACACTGGTAAGGATAAAGTTTTAAGTTACAGTATATAAAGTATATATTATTGAATTCTTGAGGAAAACGAAAAAAACAAAACCTTACATGATGGCAAAGATACAGTAGAAATCCCTAGATGAGATGAGAAACAGCTTTGCCATGTATAGACTCGCACACTACATCTACATGGGAAAACATCATACAGGGCACAAGACATCATACAGAGCGCTGAGAGCTTTGGTCGCATTACGCAGATCAGGGAATACACACAGCTAATACACAACAGTGAAGTACCAAGGAGAGAGCATTAGATATTCATGGAGGCACTGGGAAGATGCCAGTCCACAATGCAATGCCTCCTGCCTAGCAGGTCTGCTGTGCAATTAGGGGGTAGTTTAAAGGCACACTGTAGCTTATCAAAAACCCTCTCATTCCTTTGCCACGACTGAGCTCAAAAGCTCCATCAGCAAAACTTTAAAGACTTTCCTATACCATTGCTTAACAGTAGGAGGTCTGAGCTTAATCCATTGACATTGGAAGCATGTTCTTGCTTGGGAGAAGGTTGCTCCAAGGTTTCCAGGCAGACGCTTGTCAGAGAGTCAATGATCGAATATTGACGAGTGTTTAATTTTCCTTTTAAATGCCCTAGACCTTGAAGGACTAAGTGTCATGGCTCGATAAAACAGGCGGCTGCACCTGTGAACACCACACGTTTGCAGTAACAACAAGTGTCAAGTGCCTGCTCTGCCACACTGTCAATTTTCCCTGATGCTCATGAGGTGATGGTGTAACTTTCTCAAAATGACAAAAAGTTGAGGTTTCTATTTATTCACTGCTGTATTTATTAACTGCTGAAAGGAGAACAATTTCTTTTCATTTCTATCAATGAAATGGTGAATAAGAGATGGCAATACATTGGCACAGCAGAGGCTTCTCAGTGACAAAGTCATGCTGCTACACGGCTTTCAGGATAAACGTGCGTGTATCGTCAAGGCCTTTTGCTGAAATGACTGAAACTTGTCATGGTTTTGGTTAGAGTTGGTTTTTGTGTTGGCTTGTTGAGGTATGTGGTGTCAGGAGGCGGAGCTGACCCACTTTCAGGTTGCACACCTGCATCTCATTCCACCTCCATCAAGCTCCTCCAGAAAGACCCCTCCACCAGTGCACCAGGCTGCCTTATTAATATGTTCCATGCGGTAGTGCACCAAGGCCGGTCGTCAATAAGTTTCTTGCCAGTTTTTGCCAGCAAATTTTAGTAATTCCTCCCTTTTTTGTTTGCTTGTTTGCAGAGAGCAATGCTTTGTACTTACACCCTCCCCCCACACCCCACCCACCCTTCACCTATATGAGATAATAACGGAACGCTACCAGACAGCGTTGCAAATGCAGCGACTGCTCGCCGAAAAACTGCCCCCAACAGGAACCCGCATCAGCAGTTTTGCATGAATTTTCCTCGAAAACAACTCAGTCTCATAACGTTCCGTTATTATCTCATAGTGTGGTGAATGTGCAGGTCACAACTTGTCCACCAGAGCGTTTTGGAGTTGTTGGATTGTGTATTTGATGAGTTTGAGGAGGGAAACCGAGAAATTCCCTGAGCCTCCGTAGCGTAGCTCTGAGCAGCTCGCGGCTCTGCTCTGCCATTCTAAAGATAGCTTGCACCAACAATTAAAAGTAACTAACCTACTGCTATGACTATAGGGATTATAGCAATGGGTCAATTTGCCAAAAATGTTGAACTATCCCTTTAAGGGTAACAGTCTCTCTGTTGAGCTCTTAATTTTCATTGTGCAGATTTATCCACATTTGAAACACCTTTTCACATGAGCTCCATTTACAAAATATGAACTGAAATGTGGAATATATAAAATCGTGACCTTCACGTGGTCTCTCTAGGAGGATGAATCAGAGCTCCGGTGACAATATTAATCAGACTTATACACTCTTGCTGCTGTATTCCAGACAGCCTTCATATCAGTTATGAACTCTTTTTAGATTTTTGCTATTTCATTAGTGGATGAATTGCTTGCTTGTCATTGGTTTCCTTATCATCGCAATGTTAAGGTCAAAGTTAGGTTGATTCAGTCACTGTGCAGAAACTTTCAAGCCTGTCTTGTAAAAAAAACTGCCCATGTGTCGATGTGTCGGCTGCGCAGGGAGATTATCACAACCCTTAATTATGTTTTATTGTTGGCTGACCTCTGGCTAATTATAACGGAAGCAAAGCTGTGGTATGGAGGTGATGTCATACTGTATGTATAGTGTCAAAATCCGCATTAGGAGGAAGTTCGGGTGGATGGATGGGTCGACAGCACACAAGAGTTTGACACGGGAGACTGTTGTTTGTTTCCCATGTCGAACCATTAGTGGATGATTTCACATCAGGATACAGTCCAGCACTCCTGACCCTGGTAGGGTGGGGGTGAGCAACCTTGGGGGCTGGTTGGAGGAGGTTGTTGAGAGTGTCTGGTTATTTAACAATGTTCTAGTCACAAGGCTGATGTGAATGCTTGTTAGAGAACAAAATGAAGCAAAGAGACATGCGAAGCAGCTGTTTTTGTATTGAGCTGCTTTAAAATTCAAATTATGGCACCCCAGCTCCAAATTGTGGGTTCTTTTGTTATGACACACATCTTCCATGCCTGGATGGAGAAGCGGCTTGGTGGGGTCACTGTGACACTGTTAAGGGTTATGTAAGACAATCTCACCTCTTTTTTTCCCCCCAATTTGAATTTTAATTAGATTTTGTTAACAGCACCATTTTGCAGTAATTATTTATCACAAATGTAATTACACAGTCTGTCACATTACCCACAACCCATCTTAAAATAATGGACAATGAAAAAAAAGTTCAAGGACATCAACTGAAGACCGGAATTAAGAAGCAGCCTTTTTTCTCCTTTCTTTGATATTACAATGAGTTTCAGGTTCACTGATCACAGCACAATATTAAAGATAAATGTGGCTGGATAAAACAGTTAAATTATCAGCTTCTCTCTTCTTTATAAGAGAACCAATTAAAAAATATTAATCTAATTAATATTTCACTTCGCGTGTTTTGTAGAATGCCCCTTAAAATAAATCTTTTACTAAACCTCACAAATTGTAACAACCTAAGCTCCACTACCGACATCAACATGTTTTTACTGCCTTTTTCACATTTTTCCAGTGTTTCTCTCTGTGTGTATGAAGTTGGATGAAAAGGTACACCTCCATTGAACTGCTGCAGCTTTCTTTTTTTTCTTTTTTTTTTTTTTTTACTGTGAGCCATTTTATTTATATAAAAAAGGAACATGTAATATAAAAAACTATAAAAGAAGCACACTGTTCTTGGAAAATACAGTAACACACCTTAAAAGAGCCATTGGGATTGATAGAAACCAGTATTACACATTGAGTTTTACCTGTGGCAGTTTTTCTGAGGTAAAATTATCATGAAAGACAAACAGAAAAGAGAAAAACAATAGTAAATGAAGGAGCGGATTTTGAAATGCAAACTGATTTATTTGTGGAAACACTAAAAGTCTTTTAAATAAATATAGCTCTACTAGGTGCAAAAGAGAAAAAAAAAGAACAAAAAAGCCCGTTAACAGCTGGAGTCCCTTGCATACCTGAGTGCTATCTTATAACATTTGATTGGAGGGGGTGAAAAACATCAACTGTCCCTACAGTGTAAATGATTTACGAGAAGAATTAAAGAGACAGGGGATGGAAACAATAGCCAGGCCTGTTTGTCTGTGGTGGTGTGTGATATGGAGATACTGTAGAAAAACAACGGTCCATCAGAACTGTTCCTCCCTGGTGTATTTTCATATCGTGCAGACTGGGAAGGTTTTCTTTTATGCAGGTGTTGAATAGGCCGAGGCTTGCGCAGGTATTTGTCTACTCTCTGGCAGGGCCAAGGGATTAGAGAGGCAAGCACTGTGTTGCCATGGTTTCCAGTGCAGCTCTGTCTGCCTCCAACACCAAGGATAGTTGCTCTTTGTTGGCCTTCAGTATCACACCTATCGTAAGTGGGAGAGCTGAAGATAAACAAAAAGATCCCTACACAAAAGAAAGACAGGTTGTGAGTCATTATATACAGGGTATATGGCTATTATGGCTGTCTGAATACAAATATATTTTATCGCAAATAAACCTCAATGTGCGACAAGAACATTTGGGCCATTTTCTAACATGCCATCTGTCTTGTTCACTGTGACTTAGAGTAAGAATAATAGGTATGAATACCTTGACTGGACTTAAAAGGCTTGGGGCGAAGATGTAAAGCACCTTCTTTTCAAACAACATCTCTCAAAGCTCGTCTGGAAAATTTGAACTATTTGTACCAATGCAGCATGCAGATCTGAAACCAAGCATAAACCTTCTTTTTTAATTTCCATCTCACTCATTTAACAAAAAAAGGAACATTTCTTCACATATCTTCTCTCAAAGGTAAAGTGTTGCATTTCTTCTTGCTATTGTCTGTTTAACTTTTAGCAGCATATTAGCCAAATAAGAAATACTGTATGTTAACTTTCACCATGATATAACCAACTGCAATGAATGAAAGGAGACATTCTAGATACCTGGTCTTAACTACACAAAGATCTCCTGGTTTCTGTTTGCTGTTGAATTTGAAGGATTAGCCACGGATCGTAAGTGTAGTGAGATAGCATCAGCTATATGTAGAAATACGTGGGAAATAATTATCTATGAACTTCAAGAGCCTGATTTTCATGAGCCACTGGTGCATGTCATGAAGTCAACAGCACAAAGCACACAGAGAGCGGCGAGTGTCTTTGTTATTTTCACACCTGTGCAGTGGGTTAAGGCGATGGATTAGGAGAGATGCATTACAAGTGGGTGTGTTGGGGGCATTCGTCTCTGTGAACTACCCACTGATTGGAAAGGTCACTGTTTCTTCCAAATGGAAAGTCATACACTTGTCTAGAGGACAGGGAGTCTCATGGACCAAATAAGCTGCCAAGAGCAGATTGGATTCCTTTTCAAGCTGATTTCACATTTCTAGAAACACCGAGCAGTCTGCCACAATGTTTTCTATTCATAATGAGGAACATCTTGCAACTTTGTGCTGAAAGTTGTTGATTCACTAAATAACAAATATGCTTTCAGCACCAGTCCCCATAACGCTCTGTTATACATTCATTCCACACCAAGGTTTAATTATCTCTCCTCTCAATCCATTTTGGTTTTTTCCAGTGGGGCAGAGGGCTTCCCCTTTCCTGCTCAGCTCCTCAAGTAGATCCTAAAGACAAAGCCTGAGGCCTGTGCCACCTCCTGCCTCCAGAGACCCACACAGGAAGTCTGTCACCTCCCCTGCAGAAGAAACACTTGATAAAACTAAATGTTCTGGGTATAAATGAAGGCACAAACTCTGTCACATTTTTGTTGGCTCTACATTTTGAAGCAAATTGATGACAAAATGATTCAACAAGCATAAGGGGTTCCAATATACATATTCTGTAGGTATGGCTATGTTGTTAGTATTCTAATGGGATTTCTGGCTTTGACTTCCTTGATTAATGTATGAGCCCCTCTTATTTTATAGCTACCTGAATTATCTGGCTGCTTAACCCTGTTTGATGCATGAGCAAAGTTCAGTTATTTTGCTACCCAGCCTTGGCACAGGTCGTCACACCTGCAGTGAGCCTGGCTGAACTCATTACAAAGCAGACAAACCTGGAGGAGACGGCACGGACTGAGGTGAAACTGAGACTGAGATGCTGTCGAGGTTTAAATCTGCTGTGTGGCAGAAGTTTGGATTTCTGACAGATAAAGAAAAAGGCAACAAGACAACTGACAAGAAAATTGCATGGATAGTGAGAGAGCCCTTTCCTGAGGGATAGAGTAGAAACACCTCTTTGAATCCAGTGGAAAAAATGTAGTTAGCCTACTAGTTACCAGTACACTTTAATGTTGAAGTTTGACATCCTCAATTCACTGGTGGCTCAATATCTTTGTACAACCAACTTGGTGAGAAAAGCCAATTAATATATTTATTTGTGTTAGAAACCAGCCGTTTCTAAGCTAAACTAAGAAAACTGACATCTGACTGTAGCTTTATACCTATTTACTTATTAATTTGTGCATACATAAGTAACTCTGGGCCAGACATGTGGATGAAAAATAAATTACTATGAAATTTTCCATTAAAAGCAACTTTAAGGCATTGTAAGTTTTGGTATTGCTACGCCGCCAACGCTAGCAATAACAGCTGTTTACTTAGCCGTCCTTAACTCGCCAAGAGATGTCGCAATATCACAACTTACATCCTTAAAAGATAATTGTCCTATTCAGGATTGTAAACTACTTGTCACACAATACCCTGACAGGATGTAGGCCTATTTAATAATCTTTATTATTCCTTTTTAGGTTATACCATTTCTTTCAAGCTATTCAACTGAATATAAGCATTTATAAAAAAACAAAACAAAAAATACAAAATTACAATAATTGACAGAAATAAAGAGGCTCTGGATAATAAGGAAGGGTTAATGTTTTAATGGTGAATGAAAGAGAGGAATAATCTTAGCTAATCTGTCAAAAGAAATGCCTCAGGTACAGTTAAGAATGAACTGATGTCGTGCCAAGTGAAGTTCTGCATGGCTGCATCTGCATCACATGGACCCTGCAGCCACTGGAGCTCTGCTGAACTTTAAAAATAACAACAACTGCGGTAGTGGACAGGGAGGCTGCTGGGTTTGAACGTCCATCAACTGTGCAGAGATCAGCTTCACTTTCACATTCACTATCATCTTAAAAGTGAAAATACTGTACAGTAAAGCCTGGAGAAAACTTGTGATGGATGTGATGACACAACAGAGGCACTTATCTGGGGAGGATTTGTCTCTCTGGGTGAAGGTAAATACTTGTAAAAGGTGCAAAGGATGTCTGAGTTGTAGTCACTCTTATCAGGATTAATGTTAGGAGCTCACCACACTGTCAGGATTGTTCCAAAACTTATGAAATAGAATTATAAGATGTGAGAGTGAAGAAATGCTGTGTTTCCATTCAGAGGCTACAGTATATAATTTTTCCTGACAGGGAGAACAAAACAAACAGAAAAAGACATTTTGGTAAGAAAAAAAATCAAAAAGAAAATGTCCTCGTTGAGAGTGCCACATGTGGGGGTGGGGCAGGGTGGGGGGATCTCTGTCAACATGGGAATCAAACCCACAACCTTAAGATAAGGACTCTCACATTGCACAGAGAGGGCTAATCAGGCAGACACATGGTCATCTCTCTCTCTGAACACTGTGTGTATATGTGTACTGTTAACCCTTTGTTGACCATAATCATTGACTAAACACTACTGACCACTATTGATAGGGACTACACATAGGTTGGGATGTGTCCCTGGTATCCCTACCCAATTCTACACCCCTGGGATCAGGTGAAATGTACCTCTCAAATTCAGGCTCACAACTTAAATATCCTAACTGTTATCAAATAAGTTATGTTTGTGTGTGTGTGTGCAAGCCTGCTTATGTGTGCGTCTGGTTGTTGTTGTTTTTTTCACACTTAATATAAATGTATGGGAAAAGGGGTCAGAAGTTGATGAACTGCACTGCAGAGATATTAGCACGTTGATATGTTTTTGAGGCAGCTAGATGGGACTGGCCTCATACTAATTAACAATGATGCTACACCTCGGATATGCTCCTCCCAGTCCCTGCATCAATTTACATTTATCATCGAAAATTCAAACTGTGAGGTATAGTGAGATCTATGGTCAGTAAAGCTGCTGTTTCGGTAGCAATACAATTATTTAACTACCAGGCAGGAAGGAAAAGAAAAAGAAATATTATTCTTATTCCATATTTTTTAAATCCATTTAGCAAAATCTGTTTCACATCACTCAGCCATGCTGCTGTTGCCGCACTGAGAGCGTCTCTGTATTCATAAGATGTGGTACTGTAGAAGCTCACGATGCTAGTGCTGCTGTCAAGGAAATACACTTAATTCTATATGAGCCTGACATGATATGAAAAGAAAACAAAATAATAAAAAAAAAGATCTCAACTACCCTGTCAAGGACATATTTTAATTTACAGTTGGCAGCAAAAGGAATCCAAAGGGCACAGGATTCACTGACGAGCACTGTGCCAAGTAAACATAATGGTAAATAAATAGAAGGCTTCTGGGAAATATGAATAGGTTTGGTTTGTATAAAAAATGTTGCAGCTATAAAACAAGACAAAAGGTCTGATATTCATGCTGTTTTACTGTCAGCCTACTCACACTGTACCTCTATCAGAAGTTTTACTTGTTTCCTCCCACATTCAACATGCTGACAGCAGTAATGTATAGGAACGACTGGCTACTCCACAGGGTCTCCCCAATGTCTGATGTCCTGATGAGTTCATTCTGCACAGGGTTCAAATGTTAATGTCCACATTAAGACACTTTCACAAAACCAAGCACCGTGCTCAAATTATGTGTCACAGGAGCTGTAATTTCTCAGCAGACTTGTGGAAAGATATATTTGAATTAGGTTTTTATTTTTTATTTAACAACTTTGTTGCTTGATTTATCTTCATTAGACACTCAGACAAAAAGATGCCTAAGGAGAAAATGATAAAGCCAAGCTATACTGTATATAAGTGGGATTTATGAGTCATGCAGGGTCACAGGAACTAACTGAGTGAATTTAAAAAGAGCAAAGTTCATGGTGGTAAACAAGTCTAGAAAGTTAAACCACGCACACTTGTTGTTCTTTTTATTATTTAAAGACAATCACCACATCAAAAGCTCACCATTATACACAGAGATTCATAAATCCAATAGACTCTGCCACATGTTGCTCCACCAAGCACCAAGGTTTAGGTGGACCTAGTTGCAGAGGTGGGACAAGTGTCAGTGCTGTCCTGCATAAATTGTTTATAAATAGATACTGTATAGGCTACTGTAATATATACTGTGACATACAATGGTTTGTGTCCTACATCTGAGATCTAAATCCTGCTCCACATCTTGATCCACACCACAATTCTTCATATGTCAGTCAGTGTGTAATTAGGTTTTACACCCCATATTTCCTTATTCAGTAGATAAGATTCACTTCATAATGAATGCATATTTATATTGAACCAAATCTGTGGAGAAAAAAAAACTAAAAGAAACCATTAGCAGTTGATCCCACAAAAATGTAAACTATATTTGGTGTGTAAATCAGTGTCGGCTTTCTGTTAGTCTGACAGGGTGACGATATCGGGGGAAAAAAGAAAAAGTTCAGGACAGCAACTTAATTAATTCAATGAAATTTATTGTGCTGCTGCAGGTTGGAGCAGTCTCCTCCCTCAGGCCACTCAGAACATGAATGACAGTCCAGGCTCACAACAAATACTGTGGGGAGGCAGCCTCAATCAGACAAATGGTTTCACCTGTGTCTCCCTTTCTTTCTGTGTGTGTGTGTGTGAGTGTGTGTGTGTGGGTGGAGAAAGAGAGAAGCAATTCCTCTTTATAGCCTATACATCTGTAAAGTTCAAGACCAATGTTCAGCGTAAGGTAAATGCGTGTTAATATAATGCAAATACAACAACTTGGTTAAGTTGAGAATTGTTGTCAAGGTTACATTAAAAAAAATAAAAAATAAAATAAATGTAGCAGTGGGTCGGTGCAGTAGCTCATTAGTGGTGAAGCTGCTTATGTGAGCTGACACACAAAACGCCTGGTTCAATTTTATGTTGGAAAGAAGCTCAGAGGATCAATAAACCTGTGCCTAATGGACACAAGAAATAAATAAACTCTACAGATATATTCCACGAACAGCAAACCAGGGCAGCAAATGGTGAAGTGGAACTTCAACTTCAATTCAGACCTTCTCTCAAACACGGTGCATTTATAAAACCTGACAGAGTAGATTCTTTGATTTAAGACAGATTCGCAGACATTTCCACCATCCTGCTCTACACCGCGGTGCAGACGAGAGAAAATGAAATTATCATGCACATTCATCCTAATAGTTTAATGCTCTGCTGATTCTGATAATTCTGTGACTTTTATTGAATCTCATTTTGGATTGTATCAACACATCGGTGACAGCTGTACCTAACTGAAGTGTCTGGGAGCTGCTCATGTCTTATACTGTATCACTGGTTGAGTTTATTTTATGTCAAAACTGATCTCTACACCAAATCAGATGAATAACCCAATTTTCTGTGTAATATGTCATCAATTATCAATATCCTAAAGATCACATTATATACTAAAACATCACATCAGACCTCTCATCAGTGTCAGAACTGACATACACAATGATTCAGTCAGGCCTGAATACACTGACTATTACGCTTAAGAGTTTAATGACCCCAACTGTGCAGGACAAAGAGAACCAGGAGAATGTAAGATGGTGCAAACAACCGTCCTTTATTGTGTATGGTGCAAAGGGTTACCATGATAACTACAAGATTCACTTTGAGAAGGCTCCTAATTGTTTCATGTGGGACTCAATCCTTACACAAACCCACCAATCCCGCTGTCCTCCTTGTGTGCGTGGCACTCTTAACACTACACCCTCTAGATGTCGCCTAACAACAAAACATATATGGGTCATAATGGGCACAATCATCTTCTTACAGGAGGACAGTATTGGTTTGTACGTACTCTGAACCTGGGCTGCTCCAAGAAGGTGGACATGGTGGTTTTTGAGCCACATGGTCAGTGGCGTGCACAGACTTTTTGAAGGGCAGGGGCGAAAAGGAAAAAAAAAGGGCACATATAGCGTGTCCTCGCCACTGAAGAGGGCACTTTAGCACACGTTTTGGCTCTAGAGGGCACTTTAGCACGCGTTTTGGCTCCTAGAGGGCACTTTAGCACACGTTTTGGCTCTAGAGGGCACTTTAGCACATGTTTTGGCTGCCATGAGGGCACTTTAGCACATGTGCACGCCACTGCACATGGTACATGAAGGAGCGTTCTGTAGACTTTTCTCTCCCCAGAGAGCAGTCTGATACTCTTGCACTTGCTATTATTCAAGTTATTTAATTCAACTAATTTATTTTTCATTTTTAGACGAGAAATTGGTGTGCTCTGACAGAGGGACTCATCTGTGGTTTATGAAACATTTTTTTCAGGGCAATCAGAAATCGGTAATGATAAAACTGAAGATATGGTCTTTTATTCCTCATAAGAACAAAACATGCTCCCATTAATGGTACATTCATTATTTTCCATTTACAGTGGAGTAAACAGGAATATAATTGGAAAACTGACAATTACTCAAACTGAAGAGTTCCCTTTGTTTGAACCTGTAGCTGTTTTTAATGATCAAGCTTTTTTGAGCCTTGGGAAGGATTTTGCCTTCACATCCTCACCACAAATTATTTATCCAGTATTATTATTTAACCAAAAAGAGAAAATAAAAAAATAGGGTATGTGACTTTAAAACATCTCCTGTCTCAATCTGATTTTTTCTGTTTTGGTCTTAACTAATCTTTTTATAGCTATGTGTTGTGTTCTTCTTCATTTATCACAAAGTAAGGTTTTGATTCTTTACCTTTACATGTTTCATCAGAATTGTCTGGAGATAAACATGGAGGAACATCTGAAAGCTGTTCAGGAGAAGGAATCAATCGAAACAAAAAGACGCCACATTGACAAACTGCACAGACCTACAAAAAAAAAAAAAAAAAATCAAATATTTTCTTTTCTTAAATAGAAATCAATGCATTAAAAAATGTGGACCACCAGAAACAGATAATCTGCTCTGTTGTTATGTCTTCCAGCCAGAAGGGTTTCGGAAAATCATTGTTGAGCAGAGCTGAGTCTGTACTGTAGGTGATACGTGTAACTGAATTGGATCTCTATCAGGTTGATGCTTTTAACCCTAACCCTTCGCGAGAGGTCAGTCATGTGGCTCCATGCTGCATTACCATCATCAGCATCCTTCCCTTCTTCATCCCCAGACTTGATGCAACCTTGCAACCACATGCCGTCTGAATAAATAATGAAAAAAGCTCCGTTGGTTGGAGCCTCCATGAAATGGGCTGAGCTGTTGTTCACCTGTTCACCCCTCTAAGTGTTTACCTACATGGATACAGCCATAATTTCATTGTGACTCAGTGTTTACATGCAATGAATATCTAATACTTGAGGTACTGTACCTGCAGTGAGAGTGATGGATATTACTGTAAATCTTTTTTCAACCAGAAAAAAAACCCATTTCATTATATTGGAAGTAACCAATTTGTATCAGTAAACAACAGCTGTGTCTGAAGCCATATAATTACAATATACAACACCTCTCAAAAACTGATTTGAAACATTGCATTTATCAACCTGGGAGGGTAACATTTATCTCTCTTTTTTTTAATGGGTGTGCCATAACTGTGTGTGCGCTAACAAGCAGCAAGTCACAAGAGTAAATGAAACTGAAACTGCTTTTCTTTGATCTTGTTTGAGGGACAATATTTGCAAAGAATTAAATGAGCCTTTTTTGGCACAATGAGTTCCACATGACTTACCACTGAGAGTGAATTGGCTTATAAATTCAATTCTTAAACACATGTAAAAAGCATTCGTATTGCAGCATGTATCGGATGTGTTCAATTCTGGAGATTTACACAATTATAAGCAAGAAAATCTCTACTGACATAAAAAAAACATTGTAATGAAGGAAACAATTCCCATAACAAAAACATTAAATGCTAATTTCTATATAAATTAAGCAGAAGGAAAATGAAATGCCCTGTTGTGGCACCATAGCTGGGATTTTCTGGCTCAGGACCTTTGTCTCATGTCACCAGGGTGTTATAATATTTCTGTTGCTCAATGATTCTTTAAATTTGTTTTCTAATCTAACATCCAATAAAAATGAAACTTATTATTCCCAAGTAGTTCTGAGTGATTAATCAACTACTGAACACATCAACACCACAGTCAAGTTTGCCGGTCATCCTGAAGGCGACGTACTGTATGTGAACAGCAGCAATCAATCACTGTGGCGTGCAGAAACACCTTGGTTGCGATGTTTAATTTCCATGTGCCACAGGGTCTGCTGTTTTTATGAAACAATTACTGAACTGTTTTTGAGGCAGACTTGTCATTATTTTCATCTTGAATAATTAAATTAAAAGCACAGGACACACGAAGGTCTCAGTTAACTGTATGGCTGCGTTCTAAACCACTCACTTATAAAGTCCACTATAGAGTGAGAAGAGAGAGAGGTGAATGAGTGACACAACCTTTATACAAATAAAAACCCCTTGAAAGAATAAAAGAAAACAGTCTCTGCTTTATAAGTTGTAGCTATTCAGGCTGCTCTATAGTGGAGTAGCTGCATTATAACAAACATCTCATCTTCAGAAACCAAGGGATTTCAGTCAGCCATTTTCCTGTTATTGCACCATGTGGCTACATGGAATTGATTAAGCAAATATGACATAGTCTTGTTTCCTGAAAATCCCTCCAACTCACAGCATGTAGCTCGACCAACAGGAGGATATGGATGAATTTGTGGTGCAAATCATAACAACCCAACTGTCTGAGCGTATGAAACACACTTCCAAATTAAATTAGGGTTTGACTAATCGCACAGTCTAAACACAGATTTTATTTGCATGTGTAGGTCTATGGGAAACTGTCAGAGTTGAGTTTTCATGCTGTTGAATAATATCTTGACATAAATAGGGGAAGCTGTGAAAAGCAGATAACATTATCTGTCAAAACAAACTCTTGAGACAAGACAGCAATCTGACATGTGATCTGACTGTGTAGCAGTCATCTAATTGACATTACAGAATGATTCTTGACAAAACGTGTTCACAGAATCACGTAAGCCTACATATTGTCTTCATTTCTGTATCCTTGCAGATACAAGCAATGGCACAGGCAGTATATTCATAACAAAACTAAACGTCTGTTTTGCCAGTTTGTATTTTACAGCTAATTTCCTCTTCAGGCAGCTGTGGACAAGAACAGGATTCTCACTTCTAGAAAGTGAGTATAGGTTTTGGCGGCAGATGTTATTAGCTAGCTACCTAATTGGCTACACTGTTTTCTTTCTAAATTAGCATCTCTGTTCAGACGAGCAATTTTGCTCTGTATCATGAGCAGTCTCCATCTGTGCAAACACACCTGAAATAGCAAACATACGTTGTAAGTAGGAAGAAGATGATCTACTGTACTCTTAAATTGGTTAGCTCGCTGTAACAAAACGTGGGCATAGACCACTGGTAGTTTTATGAAAAGCAGAATAAGTCTTTGGAACAAAAATGTATTAGCCCTGATATAGACTAATGTTAGCTTCATGAAATGGTTTCCTATTTTGTTCCTTACTCTAGAATGCTTCATGCCGACTCCTAGTAAAGCTGTATTATAAGAGCTAAACCACATAAAAACCGTCTTCTCAAGTGTGAATCCACAATGAATGTGGTACTGTAGTTTATTTTTATAACCAATTTTTAGAAAAAGTTTGTCTCAAAGGGCTTTACACAACATCATACTGTAACAACAGATCCTCACGTCGACTGAGGAAATCCTTAACAGAGAGAAAAAAAAAACACGAGAAACCTCAGGATGAGCAACAGAGGAGGGATCTCTCACCCAGGACGGGCAGAAATGCAATCGCTCACTAGAGCTCACTAAAACTCATAGCTTGGCATAGCTGGCCTGGCCAACAATTGCAACTTTGGTTAGAATACATAAACAAGTGTTTAATTACTGGTAATATAAGTTTTAGAGTAGGAAGAGGAAACTTCATTTACGAAGTATCACTTTTACTCTGGGACTGGGACGATCAGTTTTGACTCCAGTTCTGTGAGACTATTTGTCATGTTGTAGTTGTGACAGTATAGGCTATGTCTGAGTGTAACTATTCTTGAACATTATGGCCAGTATCCAGATCTTACGGTGAACACATCATACTGTGACTGCACCTGTGATTAATTTAATGCAGTTTTTCCACATGGCTCTCTCCAGCTTAGATTCCTTCCTCTGCACATCCGATCCTCTCACCTTCTGACCCTGCTTTTCCTGAGACACTGCTTTAGCACACCTGGCTGCCTCTTCCTGTGGATGTGTTAGATCTGCCACCATTTTTCTTCTCCCAGATGATGACACTATACCTTTACTCGATGTTGCCCTATTTACAGGTTGAAGCCCCCTCACCCTTGTCCCACCTGCCCTGCAATGTACATGCCTTTGTGCTGACGGTGCCAAAGTCTCCTTCCTGCTTCCTCACCTTTTTTTCCGTTGCAAGAAAACAAATTAATCATGACTAGTAAACCCCTTCCCACTTCTCTACAGCGTTATCTGCCTCCTTAGTTACACTTACTGCATGTTAAGCTCCTCTTAATGAGTGGTAAAATTCAGGTAGACCGAGGTTAATGGTGGTAAATTAACAGAACGTAAATTGAAACAATATCGTGCCTGGTGTATAAAGTGAGGGTAATGCAACCTGCTGACATCATGAGTGGGTTTCTCTAACCATCCAGTCAGGGCAGGGCAGGTCCAGTCCAAATTAAGCACTGCATGATAAGTGGACAGGGTTGCAATAGATGGCAACTGCACCGACGCCACGGAAACCATCTGGTCTCAAGATAACAATAACTGGGGGAAAAAAAGCACTTATTATCAAGATAATGAACCAATACATTAGCTAATTGAGCATTCATAAACAGAAAACCCTGTCTCTTTGCGTGTGTGTGCAAAAAAAAAAAAAAAGAACAGAAAAAGACAAAAAATAAAAGTAACCTGACAGATCTTTGCAGTGAAAGGTAGAAAAAGGAGGAGGATCGGCTCGGGGAAAATGATGAACGCTCATTGTTTTTCATCTTTTGCTATGCTTCTAGTCATCTAATACTAAATTAGATTAAAATTTAATGATAATAAATAACAATAATAATATCTGATATAGAACAAGAAGTCTCCTCCTCTTGGCTTTTCTCCAGATCAGATCAGACCACGAGACAAACATATGTTCGACCGCTGTTTGGCTGTTTGTGGTGAGCCATCTGGTCCCTTCTTGTCAAGGTCATGCACTACATCAACCACGTCATGCAACTTCACCCTGTGCCAGTTCCTTGGCATGCTATAGGTGTTTCACTTTTGTCATTACGGACAAAGTTCCTGGGGATATGCAGTGTATTTTCGGTTTTGGTCGTGAGTAGAAAGGAGAAGGTGCTCAGCGGGAGAAATGATGATATTGGTCATCTGTTAAAGTGCTTAAAATGACTGTGATTTTCCAAACGAGCAACCTCTTGCAGTTGTGCAAAGAAGGGCAGCTCTCACTCAGTATTAAGGGTAAAAGTACATTTGCGTGACATCTACTGCCCCAAGAGGTCCTGCAGAAGAGGTTGAAGTTTGGTATTTTAATGTTTTTAGTTAGACGTTGATAATTGGCTCAGAAAAATTGGTATGAATTTGACACTTTCTACCAGTTTCCAGTTTCCCGTACAGTATTATCTTTTGCTTTATATACTCTGAAACACTCAGCCTCTTTAGCACTCTTACTTACTTGTTATGCACATTCTCAACTGTTAGGATAAATATTTCATCGCCGAAAGTATCAGCTCAGACAAGTTAACCAGAAAAAAAAAATCTTCAAAAGAATCCCGAACACGAAGCGAAAACATTCCTACTCATCGCATCACTGTCACGTAAAGCTTTACTAAGTGGGCTGAAAAAATGTCTACAAAGACGGCAAAGTGGGTGAAGCAAAGTGTCACGTGGTCCCCCTCTAATGACAGCTGTGAACATTAAGGTGCATTTTTAACATCTAGCCTCTGTAAATGTTTGAGACCCAAAAATGAACATGCACATTGAAGATCTAGTTTTCACTCTTCATGGTTCCTACGTAGCACAATCTACCTACCTCATTTCATACAGATATTCCATGTAATATATACACAAGGTAACACACTTGTAGGTTAATGCGCTCAACTGATGTGAGGTCTGTCTGTACGGGGCTTATGTATTCTCCTTGCATGGTGTAGGTATAAAAAAAAAAAAAAGACTTAGAGTCGTTTACAATGATGCCACGAGGGAGTTATTTTGTGTGCCAAGACTTTATGGTGTTAGTCATGTGTTTGTCAGCCTAAATGTACCCACATGTGAGGCAGTGATAAGCAACCTTATGTATAAATGTATGTGTAGATTGAATAAGGTAGAGAACTGTATAATTGATGTACTGCTAAACCCTGCCAAAAGCTGCACATGTTGTGCATCAGACGGTCTCTGGTGGTAGAGGCTGCTTGTGCGATTTGATGTTGAAGTTTTTAATTGCAACGCTTTAATTTGGAATCCTGGTTCAGAATGAATCTAAATTACTATTTGATTGATTGAAACATAGAGCTGTGGACACTGGGTAATACTGGCCTATACAAATAAACCTGACTTGGCTCATTGATTACCTTGTTTCAATGACCAATACACATCAGAGTGTGTACAAAGCATACACTTCTATTCATGTCTACACTCATTAGCATTGCACATCTTCTACCCTCATGAAAACATTATGACAAGCTTAACATAACCTAAAAAATAGGACATTTTAAAGGTCCCGACTTCATTGTTTTTGTTGGTCATGAAGCATGCCTAGGTATAATAATAGTGTGAAGGTGTGCACATATTCCTACAACAAGCTGTCTGGGCATTTGTACCTTTGTGATGTCACAACAAAAACCATACCCCAAGCCCCGCCCACCTCAAACCACCATTCAACCCTGCAGGATTTGGTTTCTGTCTGTGTTTACCTGAAATTTGTCAGATTGTATTTAATATATATTGGATCTATCAGAAAAAAACTGTCAGCCAATCAGTGGAGGGGCTCAGAGTCTCTTTTCTGATTGGCTGACTGAGTTGTTGTTGTTAGAGCTCCAAAGAGAAGCCTGAGACAGGTGATGTAAACCTACATCAATGTATTTTGGTCCATGAAACCACATATATATGTTTGTATGGATTAACACTTCAAACAAAACACCAGGAAAGTGTCAAATATGGGCATTACGTGTATGTTGTAATAAAACAGTGTTTCTGTTGTAGCATGCATGCAATGCGTAATTCATATTTAGTTTGAAAAAGCAACTAGGGCTTAAGCTTGTTTGAGATATTGCACCATATGTTAAAGGTGCTCTATAAATACAGGAGGAGATATTAAAAATGTGATGTGATCACTCAATGTTGCGGTGGAATGCAGTTGCCAGAGCCACTGACATTTTACATCAGACTCATCATATGCCTGCAATGAACCATGGAAGCATCAAATGAGGAGTGTTAAATGATGCACGTCAATTACTAGCCTCCAGTTATTAACTGACTCAAAATATTTACTCTAAGAATTGCGCTTTAAGTAAACAAAGGGGAATTGTGAGAGCAAATGGGATAGCTTGGGAAACATTCTACGTGAAGTAATCTGCAGAAACACCCAGGTGCATATCCACAATGTCCCTGAAAACCATTTGGGAGCAGTAAAGTAAATATGACTGATACCACCATAAGCCAATACATTTTTCATATAGATTCACACTGTTTCTCTGTTATGGTTAACAGATGCCCGCTTTTGGGCCCCAGAGTCATTACCTATGTTCTTTGCCATTAGATTTAGCTCATCTGTTTTGATTTCCAAGTGCATCGCCGTTTAAATAATGCTTCTCTCAATGTGGTTGTTACAACCTTGACATTATAGATTTGATGATAATGAGATGATGAAACATTTATGCTAGGCATGTATAAATTGGAGAGCTGCAGCAGTAATTGGGAATATGATGCATCAACAAAAATAAACTATGTTGAGTTCAGCCCCTGTATCAGCATGTGAAATACTTTCTTACAGTAAAAAGTTGAAGGTACTTAAAAAAGTAAACTGCTAATACATGATATATTAAAGAAATGGTGAGTAAAAAAAGACCATCACATGGGAGAAAAAATCATAACATCAGCAAAAAAAGACACTTGTGTGTTCACATTATCTCATTATCATTGTCATGATCAGCTCTGTATTAAGGCGTCTAACAGTGTGTTTATAAATGCACTTTCCTGATAAACTTGCATCATTTTACACACAGCGATACCATGTCCAGAAACCAATTTATATGGCGAAACCACACATTTGCTGAATGTGATGGTACATTTAACAATCACAGACGTATACACAGTGAAGACGTATGACTCATGTAAGCGGCGCTGTATAGAGTCGCCCGGAGCATAAAGAGTCGATGATAGTCAGCATGTGCAGGCATCTTTTGCTGGCTGAGGCCGGGGGGCTGGTGGGCTGGTGGGCAGGAAGCTCTGTACAGTCTCAAGTCTGATGGCTGACGCCTGAAGTGCTCTGTGCAGCAGCCGCGAAGAAGGTGCTTTTGTAGCTTGATCAGCACACGCTGTAGGGGGTGGCAGGTTTGTTATATGGTGTGAAACAAGTGGTTCTGGATTCAGCGGTGATGATGACACACACTCCCCTCTGTGCACCTCTTGGCAGACTTTAAATAACACACACAAAAACCCCTGGCATATCTGACATCAACATATTGGCCTGACCAGGCGTGGAGCAGGGGTCTTACTGTAGGAGTGACACATGATTTGGAAGGGACTCTATGTCAAACTGTTTTTTTTTTGTTTTGTTTTTTTAAAGCAAAATATGCTCAGTCACTCTCTTTTGCTTCAGCTCACAAACATGGACTGGGTGTTTTGGTTTTCAGTTGGCCTTAGTGTTAAAATACATGCTGTGTTCCAGGGCTTGCGAACTTGGCAGCTTTACCTTGTAGAGACATTAGTTACAGACTGGCAGTGCAATGTACAGTACTAAAGGATGAGGCCGGATGCTGACACACATAATTTCTCTTATTGTGAACTAAATCCTACAAAAAGCCCAATAAAGCAAAGTCTGTTTATATTGCTTATTCCTCTCTCATATAGATCCCCATTGTTGTTTGAAGAATGATTAAAAGCACAATACTGAGTGAGTCACATTGTTTAAGTGACGTTTATTTTGTATTTTAAATTAATCCCACATACACGGCCTTGCTGCTGCACTGCTTAGCATTTATTTTATGTGAAACTATGTAACTACTATAGATACAGTAGTTATAACTAACCCTAACCCTAACTTATATTTGTGACCTGTTTTTATTGATTTTTGTATCTAGTAGTAAACAACAGGCTGTGACTCAACATATTTGTAAACACTGTTTGTACTTTAATGTAATCTACTGACACTTGTCATATACTGTAGAGAAAACATCTAATCATTACCAAATCATGGCAATCAAGGAATTAATGCACACACAGCCTAAAGGGAGCAGGTTATCAAAATCAATTTACAACCCATCAACACATTTTCTATATTATAGCTGTCATTAGATGCTGGGTGCCGATGATAGCCATGGGTCCCGGATAAATTATTTTCATTTAGCATAAGTGAAAATTATTTACCAATGAGTAATGTGAGAATTAAAGTGTTTTCACATGCAGAAAAAAAAAAAAATAGAAAAAAAAAATCAATTATTTAGTGTATGTAATATTCAGTGAGTCCTCTCTCATTCTGTTGAAGGTGTTATTAAAGTAATATTGCTGAATGCAGTGGATAAGTGCATCTGCATGTATGAAAAGAGGCCTATGTCCCCTCGCCTCTTTGAAAGTGCTGAGATGGTACAATGCAACAGCTGCATTCAAATGACACTGCCTTTCAGGTGGAGCTCTAAATATAAAAAACTCATTACAGTGTCATTTTATGCCAAAGTTTTTGTTTATTTCATATCAGCGCAAAGTGTGACCTCTTAATCCTGCACTAATGATACCAATCATTATAGTGTATAGTATACCACTGGCCCAGATACTGAAAATTACAAACTATTATCTAATCTAGTGAAGAGTTGTATTGTTTATAAAGGACATAATAATAGCCTAATATAGAGAGTATTTACAGTAAAGACAGTACAAATGAGGATGATGCAATAGTATGATATGTAATGACTTCTTACAGTGTTGAAATTGTGTAACAATAGACACAGACGACAGGATACATCTAAGTGTATAATTTAATAAACACAAGTGATGATAATAGTGACACTTTCTGGGCAATAGCTGTACAACATTAATGCTTTTGGAATTCAGTTCGACAAACTTTGCTTGCACTGGTGCAGCTGCAGAGAAGCTTTAATGATCTAATTATCCATCGTTTTCCACTGAGGCCTACTCACCACTCACACATCCCGGGTGCAGCAGAAAAGTCCCAGCTCACGGCAGCCTGATTCAGTCTGTGGAGATGTGAAATCTGTGTTCTAACCAAAACACCATACAGTAGGCTACATATTGTGTGTTGTGTAGAGTGTTTATTTTTGTCTCTTGCATAAATCTATAGCAGTTATAGGATTACATAAAGCCCAATAGTTACACTATTCAAGTGTTTTATCTTAAGTTTTGATGTTCACAAGAAGATATCTGTGGTTTTAAGAACCAAAAACTATCTCAGAGTGGTTTTACATCTCCTCTCTCACGCTCCTCTCTGGAGCTCTAGCACGAACAGGGAATTTTGAGTCTGTCTCATTAATATTAATCAGCTACTTTTACAACTGGCTGACTGCTCTGAGTGACACACAGCCAGACCAACTACAGGTAACAAATTGTAGAGTGCTACTTATAGCTCAGTGAAACATTTGTAGTAAATGCAATAGTTGATGATCACGATCATGCTTGGGAGTTGTGAGTGGCGATCATGGAATCATTGTGACATCACAAAATGACATAAGTCGTGAGGGCTCATTTTAAGGTTCAGTCTCCAAATGCAGGCCATTTCTCCATTTATTGAGTATAATGATATTTTCACAGTATTCATATCTCACTTAGACCTGCTTTATAGTTATCAACATGAAAAATGGAATATTAACTGTAAAGAATATGGCAGATTTACATTAAATCATTCTCTGAAATGTGTGGACAAGAGATTATGACATCTCTGAGTTTATAAAATTGACATGAATATCGTTAGGGATAGTTCAGTATTCACTGTGTTCCCACATGCTGGTATACTCAAGTTCAACCACTGTTGGAGCACGGGTGAAACGCTGTGGTTGGTGATGATTTTTTAATTTAGATTTTAACAATTCAGGAGCTACTTTAACATTCAGTGTTGAGTATTTGGCAGCAATAAGTCAATAAAATATTAGATTTTTATTCAGTAAGGAACCAGGTGCATCTCTTGTGGTCAGATAGATTTTCAAATATTCCTCAGAATCAAACTGTTGTTTCCTTTTCTCACACGCTTTACACTGCATCAGGCTTGTTTCCACAAATGCATATGTTGCCGTGTCCTCTTAATGATCATATTATTATTTCTAATTTCTAGGCAAGGGGGTGGTTGGTGAAACCAGCTACCATGTTTAAGGTTGTCTTCACCCATATAACCTCTCTGAAGGTGAGAGCAGTAAAAAGCACTTTCAGTTATTTCATAATTAACTTTCAGTGTATCATATAGTATATCATCTTCGGGGAAATTAAGACTAAAACGTTTTAATTACCCTATCATTCTCATTTATTCTTACAGGGAACCAATTAATACATGTAATTGTACTTGTAAAGCTTCTCATTAAAAAAGCTTTTAAATGACATCCTTTTGTGAAGTGTGTTCATCATATCAGCTGTAATTATGGTTATGTGTGTGTGTGTGTGTGTGTGTGTGTGTGTGTGTGTGTGTGTGTGTGTGTGTGTGTGTGTGTGTGTGTGTGTGTGTGTGTGTGTGTGTGTGTGTGTGTGTGTGTGTGTGTGATTTTTTGTTTTTTTTTCCAGAATACAGGATTGCTCCTAAGAAACGCACTGACGTCAATATAATATTCATAAGACCCAAAATAAGGATAAAACAAATATTGTCGACTTCCCAGTCTGAAGTCAGGGAAGTTTTTTTTTCTAGTTATTTTTCACAAGCTTGAGGCATTTTAAAATAATGTGTGAGAAAAACAGAACTTTTATTCTTGATAATGACCTCCACATTTAATAGAGCAAAATTGTATGATGAGCGGAAATTTTCTCACAATGTTCTCTTTTCAACAATTCAGTGATCCTAACTAATTCGTGTGGTGCAGATTTAAACAGTGCTGGCCAGACCAATGTGTGAAAATTAGTTTTCTCCATTTCCAATTCATCCCTGTGTATTTCTCTCACATGCCCACCTGCCTCCATGCTGTCTGCATTATTAATTTAGCTATCATATTATGACACATTATTTTTCCCCTGACATAATGACATAAATGGAAAAATAATTTTCACTAGATTGATGAGATGATGTGTCCGTTCATGTACTTGATGAAATTTAGTTTATTTTCCATGTACCATCCAAGGGCCCGGGGTACCTTTTGCTTCCAGTCCTATACCTGCTCTGTTGATTAGGTGCTCAGAGACAAAAACCAGCAGTCCTGATAACCAGGGATGGATCCTACAGCTCCGTTACTCCTCCTCCAGGAAGTAATTTGGAGCAGAGAAAGGGGAGGGATGAAGCAGCAAAGAGAAGAGAAAAAGGGAAAGTCAAGGCAATTTGGCACAGTGTGCTTTCTCCTCCATCATGGACGTCAGTTATTTATGAAGCAGCCCTATTGCCATGAATGCCAAAACCAAAATACACCACATTGCCTATCAACTTTTTGAATTTTGCACAATATGTCCATTTTTTTCCACACACTTTCATGGATTAATCCTTTTCCACATTCATACTGAGCACAGAATGACTTGCTTTGCTCACATTGGCTCTTCTCTTTGATGCTGAGTTACAGTGCAATCTCACAACCTGCTGTATAACCTATTAGTCGGCTATGTAGGTACCATGTGAAGCCCTAATAAGCTTAATAAAAGTAGACATTTGTGTCTATGCTCACAGCAGCAGCAGCCTCTCTTGAGCTGATCCATAATTACAGTGTTTATGCTCTTGCTAAGAGGAACAAACTGGCTAAACTCAGTTGTTGTGCAGCTTCGTTGGCCAGAGGCAGGGGGCATGTGAATGTCTGTGTAAATTAATGAAAGGAAGAGACAAAAATAAATAAATAAACTCCATAATGAAATTAAAATAATATTGTGAAAATAAGAATGATTCAATTATATATTGAAATAACAAATTCAATTTTATTTCATTTAACATTTAATTATTATGTGATTATTCATTAGTTAATTATTCAGTTATATACAGACTGGAGCTCCATACTCAACTTTTTAACACAACATGAAAACAGTTGTGGCAGTAGAAGCTGAGCTCCATGCTGCTGACTTAGTCATGTGAAAGAATCATTTACGTACAGTAAGTGAAGCTGATATTTACAAACTACGAAAAGGACCATATTGCATTTTAAACCTTTTTCAGCCTCCATAACTCTTTTTTTCTACCCTCAAATTAACTCAAATGTGGGGATCTGAGTAGAAAAAGTGAACACAAGCAGCGGTGCCCTAACAAAAATGTCCTTGTGAAAGTATGTGCACTAAAGGTAAGGAACACTGACATCCATTAAGTGCAGGGAAAATACAAAACATAAAAAGTCCTGCCAACTCTTTCAAAAAATAATGGAGCTATCAGCTGTAATGACATGGCCTCTGGAGCGGGAGACTCAGGGAATATTCAATCTGAAGGCTATAAAAGAGCATTGTCAACCCTGTTAACAGCCGACCCCTAAAAGCAATGTCTGGTTACATGTTAGGACTTAACCGGTGGAAGCACTTCCTCTGTGCACTCCATCTACCCCAAGGAGATTGAGTGTGAAGATAATGCACCAAGAAAGATGTCATAGTCACAGCTTAGGCCTCCCCTCCCATACCAATGTAGTCATACTCTGGAGGCATCAACAAGGTGTAGGGACAAGAAAGTGATAAATCTAATACACGCTGACTGAAAGCTCACAAAGTCAGATGCTGTTAAGGGACTTTTTCCCCCCCTTTTTGTTCATTTTTTAAAACATTGCTTGAATAAGAGGTGCATGTTCACTCAATCTCAAGCAGAACAGATTTCTATATTCCACCCATTCCACCTTGAAAAATCGCACTCACCGTCAATGATCGTAGATGTCATTAAAATTGCACCACAGGCTCGTCGCCGTATGAGCATGTCTGCAGCCTCACCCTTGCAGCCTTTGACCTTGTGTGACTGAAGAGAGCAAAACGTCATAAGTATGGATTGTAATATATTTTTGACAGGGTTATTTCTCGTGGTCACATGGGAAATGGAGATGTCAGCACACTGTTGTCAAGCTATAATGTAAACAGATATTTTACATGCCTGTCAGACCGGGCCTGACGTCAGGAGACTGCGAGGGTGCAGCAGTTGCCCGCAGGATCACATATTCGCTTTAAAACAAATAGATGAGAGTGTTTTATGTGAAAGAAAATAATGTTTGCACAAAATGCATTAGTCTTGGAAAACAAATGCAGTCACTTATGGGTTTAAATGAAGACAAAATCATGAGTTATGAATTATATGAACAAAACACCATTGTTTACTGCAGACGGGGCTGTCGCAGAATTTTTGCCCGACTCTGTTGGCCTGCATGGTGATTGTGTCCTCACATTAGCAATCAGGGCTATGTACTTTAAGGGTGACAGTAATGAATTACTTGCTCTTTATGGACAGCAGGGCACCCAGATAAGTGATGGCTTTCCATACATATTATTCTGTTTTAAGATGTGCACTTATCAGTCTCCTGCTGATTAACAACGGCTGTCGGTTATAACTAGCACTTCTCTGATTGTGACTAAAGATAATTACTGGTTGAATGTTTTTCTTTACTTCCTCCTGGTAAAACACTTGATGGGCTTTGTTGTGAGAAAATGTTCTGTGACAACTGCTTGAAATATTGTCAAAAATGGACACTATTCATTCATTCTCTTTAAACATGACCTTCTTTCACTTTACATAAACTATTAAAATACTAAGCGTATTAACGCTTATGGTATCAATTATCAATGAAAAAATATTGCTGAAGCAGTTATCACATTACTGGCACTTTATATCATTTATAGCAGGGTTTATTGTGTTTCTTTTCCACGTAGGGGCAGTGGATCAGGCTGTAAAAGCCCTAATAAACCCCATAAAGTTGTTATAGCCAATCTCTGTTTACACATGCAGCAGACATGGAGCAATGTTACCCTTCATTTGAAACCTTTTTTTTTTTTGGCATCTCCATGAATGCAAGTCCAATAGGCTATTTATTCTCCAATATTTCACCTCCTTTTTTCTTTTTTTCCTATCAACTCTTGGGGGAAATATCTGGCTCCTAAGCTGTTAAATGCTCCACCTATATTAACTAATTAGTTGCTAATTTTGTCTGTCAGCTGTTTGTTATACTGGGCAGGTACCATACGGCCAAAAAACAGCTGCCTGCTGCTGCTGGTGCAAATGAGGGTGAACTCAGTTCTCAGGCCCAAAAAAAACAAAGGAGTGCCTGGAAAGATGTTAAAATGGTTTGGTAGAATGAAGATGAACACATTGTTTCATCAACTGTTTGTGGATTCAACAAATTAAGTCACATCGGTGACGTTCTACCAAGATATTCAATTAACAAAAATACTGAGCATCCCAGCTTCAAGTTCTACATAGGCCTACTGCATGACAGCAGAATGGCGTGAAGGTTGCTAATTTTAGCCTATAGCTGCAGTTTGGCTATCACTGATCAGCAAGTCTATAACTTTAGCCTGATGTTAAAGGGGGAATGCAAGTCTGGTCGCTCTTCCTCTGTTTTGCTAACCCTCCACCCGGCCATGTGCATTAAAGGAAGCCGGTGAGAAAGCAATCAGTGGAGAGGCGGATAACGTTCTATATCATGCAATGTGTGTATTTGTGTAGTCTTATCGGGCATGAACAAGAGATTGTGGGTTACGGGCATAGACTGTAAAAAGAATGGACGTAGCGTCCGTGATGTCACCCATTGGTTTTGGTGAGTCTGTTTTGTGCCGCTACTACGGGGGTTTGAACCGCGCCATGTTGGATTTGACTTGCCATATTTGGAGCGGTGCGGCCGTTAGCCGGCCGAGAACCCGCCCACTGGCCTCGAAGCAGCGGTCTCCGGACCTGTCACTCAACGTTTCCGCGCCCTAATTGGCCAGAATTTTAACCTAATAACAGTAAAACGGTAGAGTTTTAAAAAGATTCACCCCCCTCAGAGTGTGTGCGGGGGTAGAAACTATCGGTTGAGACCAAAAAACGTAATGGTACCAGGCTTTTAACATGTTTATTGAGGACGTAAAGTCGGCTATTTTAACATGGGGGTCTATGGAGAATGCTCCCTTCCGGTACCAGCCCCCAGAGGAAGCCGGGGGGATTGCAGTTTTTTGAACGCGGAAGTGAGCTTCACTTCTCAGACCGACAACTGCCCCCTTGGTTACGGGCTGCATTTACAGTAGCTGTGTTGTGGTGCCACCATGATGAGAGATGGGACACCAGGTCGACAACGCTGATATTGCAAGGTTGGTTGACCAAGAGACGTCATGTGGAAGGCAGACAGCCTCCATTCTCCCTCATAACAAGTTACAGGTAATTTACTTACTCCAAAGCTGTTTAATTAAGGTAAAAATGTTGCATTGTTAAGGTCAAAATCCTTCCTATTTAATGTGTAGTCAGCTAATGAGTTAGCTACACTATTAAGCTAGCTGATTTTTCTAATGTTAGCTTGGCACTTGATTAATATTAATGTTAGCAAACACTGTTGCTCAATCATGAGCAGTGAGACAATTCAGATTAGTTGTTGTAGCCTAGAACTGACATTGACACCTATAGATTTTTTTTTTTAAATCTCATGTTATGGTTGTAACACTCTTACCACATTAATTTGTGTAACAGCTTTTTACTGAGCAATTCATTTTTATTATTTAGCTATTTATTGATTGGGTCATTGAACATGTGTCCAATGCCCCCATTCACTGGAGCACGACTGCACTATACTGGCTTCCCTTTAACCCTGGAGAATTCCCCCGACTGTTATTGTATAATTCACACATGTTTTTTTCTTTATTTTTTTTATCAGAAAATGTTTCCTTTTAAAACAGCAGTTTCAAACACAGCAGATGAAAAATATAAAGTACAGCAGATTTCATTTCAACAGTCCTGAACAAGTGGAAGCTATAAAGCTTTTATGCCCAACAGTAACTATAACAACACCCTCAACACTTCCACCACCTCTGGAGCTACACTTGAGAGCCACTCAGAGTGCACACCCCACTGCGCTGGTTCCAACCTTGGAGCCTCACATGAGAATATGCAGCTTCCTGCAAGATACACACTGGAGGTCATGAATATGGAAATTAATGCCACATTCAAGTTTTAATATGTGGACCCAGACTTATACTACTTGGATCATTTTATGCTCTTTTTATGTGCACCCCAAAACTCTGCAACATCTGATTTCCCCAGATGTTGTTTATAATTATTAAAGTGAAATATGCATGCTGATAAATACTGTGGACAGCCTATACAGTCAATGTTTTTGTGTTCAAAAAAAATCTTTCATCCTTCATTGAGTTTTTGGAAGATGTTTTTATTAAACTAATGTCTTTCATTTCCAATCTTGCATTCACAATAGAATTGGCTTTACAATTTTGTATGCATCCACACACAGCTTTGTCTGTCACTCACAGAGGTTGGTTGAATTTTAAAACATCAACAGAATAAGCAAGTAAACACCATCAAGGCTCGAGAAGGAAGCAAACGTGATTTTAATGTGCTGAATTTAACATTCAGTGCATCCATAGTGCATGGATATGACTCGGATCACTGAGGTGTGCTGCCATGCCTCTTCTAAGCCGGTGGTGTCCAGTGCTGTGCCCTGCAAGATATGCAGTTTGAAACTCCAGCCAAATTCAACACCAGCTGATTTGTTCCTCTCTGTCTGGTTGAAAGCATGCCAGTTATTAAAATTAGTGGGTGAGGTTTGATTGGATTGAAAACCAGCACATTCCACCACTGCCAGGGAACAGTTCTGTGAATGGTGTCCTGCAGTGCCAGATTGAACAGCAGACACCCTCCCATCAGCCAAACAGGGTGTCCAGGAATGTTGTAACATTAAACTCATGTCCATAATTTTTTAAGCACAACGAACACATGCAACACACATTTTAGACATTTCAGTCTATGTCAGGAATTCATTTTGTGTTTTGCATGTGATAATTATTCCCAGTTAAATGCCTTAACTGCTTACATCGTAGCAAATTGCATCTTTCTGCACTTTAGTTTTAAATCAAACCAAATTTCACACACTCTGCACCATACTTGACTTACACATGGTAGAACTGTACAGAACTCATTCCATGTGATGTGCAAGATGAATAATTTAGAGAGGTTTTTTTTTTTTTTTTTTTGGACTGAAGACCTTTTTCCTTCTGAAATCGTCTGAGCCTCTGAAGTAATACCATTTAAGGACTGACAGAATATGATGGATGCTATCTCTCTAATTGAGACTTTATCTGTTTCCTCGTTGGTTTGGCAAAATGACCCAGAAATGACAACCTCTTTCACTTTAATCGGCCCGCTAGAGTCCCAGAAAACGTCCTACAGAAACATTTTCTTTAAAAATGACTTTGGTTGAGTTCCCTTCACGGGGCACTTTTCAGAAAGTTCCCTCTCTGATACCTGTTTCAAGAGATGAAATGTTGTTTTTACTCTGGGAAAGTCTCAATCATCATCCTAACCCTTTTTTTTAATAATTCAAATTAACATATATATTGTAAAAGTTCTCAATGAAAAGTGATAGCATTTGTAACTCGTACCTGCTTCATAAAAGGAACAGCTTTTATTCTGAAGTTGTATCATTAAATCTTTCAACAGTAAACACTTGAATAAAAGCCCTAAATAACCAGGCTCCATGGTGGCAGTGTAATCTCTGGGTTTCTGGCTCAGTAACTTGGTGTGTCCATGGGGGACTTTGGATGCCCTTTTGCAAATCCTTGTTTGGACAGATGTCTCTGACAATCCAGGAGATCAATGTGTTTACCCACAGATTTCAAAATGGATCATGACTGAAATAATTCTGAACTCAAGTTGAAACATTTTTTTTAAGAGGGGCCAGTGGTGTAATAATAAATGATTACATTGCATTGCATTACAATGTTGCAGAGACTATAGAGTGAATACTGCGGTATCAGATCCAGGTCCATACAGAAACTGGTGTAGTACATAAACTTGGGCCATAAACATATGCCACAAAATCAACAACTACAGCAGGCATCCGTAGTGATTATGAGAGTTTATCAGACATGTGAGAAAGACTGTCTCCTATTGTGTCTCAACATGCTGCGATTACTGGGTGAAGACTTATGATGACTGATGATTTAGAACAAAATTCCCAGTTGTTATAGTTGAACATGAACCGAGGACAAAGGTGGAAAATCATCTGACTCTTGAATAAACACTTGAATAAATCTGAATTTTCAGTGGATTCATGTTCTCTTTGTTTCCTGGGCTGATGCACAAAGAACCGTAATCACATACTCCAAAAATATCTTCAATTAGGTATTCGAAATAAAAACACAGGGCTAAAACCAGCTACTGATGGTGGTGATCGGTGCACTAATTGCAGATCGAAGCTAACTTTCAGTAGCGGGTTTTGTGAGGCCGTCTCCACTGTTCCCCTCAGGGTTAGGATTTCCCCTCTGTGCACAGCAGACAAATGACTACTCTCATTTTGCAGATTAGATTTTGAACAATCACATGGGGCAGGGTTAGTTTATCGGCATACACGCAAACAAACTAATGAACCTCTGAATAGTCAAAACATGAATCTAAAGTATTATCTTGTTTTATATCAGATGCTGAATATTTGCATGGGGTGCTGCATTGGTAAACCTCCTTATCCTGCAGTATCTGTGTAATATAGACATAGTGTGCAAAAAAACGTGTACATGATAAAAGATTAAGACTTGTGTAAATAATACTCACAGTAAAACAGAGAATACTACTTTTCCAGTTATGAATCACCCTGAAAGATGTTATTGACTTGGAAATTACATGATTTATCCCCAAGGTTGTACCCGACTGTATTTATATTTTACACACCTGAAAGAGTTGTACTCCTGGTTTTATAAACTACATTAAATATGTTCTCAGAAATACACACAAGATCTCGGGGCATATCGGCTTGTTGAAATATTAAATGGTTTGCTCAGCGTTGTTTAAAGACATCCTCATAGAATATAAGCACACAATTCAGTAATAAAAAATAAGCTTTTGTTGGAACATTTAATACACACTTTTGCAGGAGATAATTTTCAAACTGGCTACACTATAAAAACCTTGTCTTATTAATTGTGGTGGAGGTCGTTTGAATTCACAGGGTATTGTTGCTGTGATGCTAACAGTCAAAGATAATGAAAAACCTAATGTGTAGCTCTGCCCACCTCCTCGGAGTTATGATTTCAATTGCTATGCACAACTTGATTTTCAAGGTCTGGAGTCTTTCTTGAATGAATGCTTGGAATCTGGCTCTGGGGGTTAACAAGGAGGCTCCATCTACTGTTTAACAATTCAGTCCATGCTCACCCCACGTGACTGTGCATGCAATAGGGCCTGCACTTGTTTATATCTCTGGATAAAGCATCCCACTGGCCGCAAATTAAGCATTCAGGCTCGGCAGCCTTGTTGTGCTCCAGTATGACGTGTTTGGAGTACCAAATCTGACTCTGTGCCCTAGGTACACCACAGTCTTGTTTGGGAGCTTCGTACGTCCTGAAGATGTCATATCCTTTGAAATGACTTCAATACACATGTTTCACACTTGATTTAGAAATGAATTCATCCATTGCTTTTAAATGGAAATTCTTTAGTGCAGTTTATTGCTGGGGAGCAATAACAAATTAGAGGCATAGGTTTGTCACACAATAAAATGAGATTTAGTAAATCCACTGAAAAAAATACCCATTCTGCTGGATTATGAATGGTATAAAAGGTCAAATTAATCAGACAGCAGAAGAAAAAATGACTTTGTTTGCATCGTCTGATGTCGAAAACACCCTATCAGAAGACAAAAATAAATATTAAATGAAATGTCACTGACATTTGTAATCCTGCTTTACCCTATTTCTATTAAAATCCCTTAAAAATAACCAACCTGACACAGTTCGCAAGGGCAGAAATGTCAGTGGAGGAATGCAGATCAATGAAATGAGGAAAATACATATCTGTGATATTTCCCTCAGTCATTCTGAAATCTGGCCTGAATAGAACCATCAGCCATCAATCAAGAGCAAAACTTGACACCCATTGAGTCATTTTTAAATTCCCCAGCATCCTCTACTCTTTGTTTTGTTGAGACACGTTTTTCCCCCACATACTAAAATGTCATATGAAAAGTGCTCTCTGTGTAAATACAGTATTCCCATCAGCCACAGCACTAGAAATTCACTGTGTTTGAACTCAGTCCACTGGATGCACCAGTTCAACTCAGCCGTGTATTAGACCGCAAAGTTCTCCACGTACGTCAGAAATCCAACAGAAAGAGTTCTTATTAGAGCAATTCAAATCTTATCTGGCACTGACGACAGGGGAAAAGCCGGATCACACACTTTGGCGACAATTCCTCTGACAACATATTACATGCATAATTAACCACGAGATCTCGGTTAAGCACGAGAGGTGAGTCTCTGAGGATGATACAAGAGGAGACACATGTCCTCATATCATATTTTCAGCACTTACTGTGGCCCCTGTCTCAAGTGGTCTGCATCTGACACTGTGGCACAATGTGGACAGAGACAAACCATGGTGTGAACTGCCTTTCTTTTTTATTATGTCTCCTCTCTTCAATTAAACTCCCCGCATTTTGCAAAAATCAATACAGTGAAGTCTATAGAAATGTCAATACCTTAAGCATAGACTGTAGCTCCACAGAAACTGGAGATAATACAGCATCCCCCATGTGTGTTTGCCTAACAAGTTTCCCTCTTTGAACTTAATGCAGGCTTCTTTTGTGAAATACCAAAGCATTGATTAATCCATCTGTACTGATCTGAATTTTCTCGAAGTTGTGTTGCATCTCTTTGAAATATTCAAAGCAGAGCTCTTGGAATAACCATTATATGGACCTCTGCTCTCCTAGGGGCAAGCAATGAAAGTGGCTGCATACAAATTAAGCATCAGCAAAGCAAAGGGAGCACGGAGTGACTGAAACCACACTTGCATAATCATTTTGGATAAAAAAATAGCAAGTCATTCATTGCAGAGAAGTTGTACACAGAGCTGATTGCTTAAAGAACTGCAGAAGTTTTGTGCGTGTGTTGCGGAAAGGTTAAATATGTGCATTGCTCAAATTTGAGTATTTTTAATATTTAATATAAACTGAAGTATTAAACATTTCTGCATGGGATGAGAACATTTCCTTTTGTGTTATGTTACATAAACCATTTAAACCCCACTGGACTTTTTCAAAAATTCATTGTCACAAAGCTGAAAACAGGACCCTTTCTTTTTTTCTTTTTTTTTTAAAGTTGATGATTTGAATGTGGCTTTGACAGCTCTTGTACTACACAAAGCGAGAGTGATGATAATACATTTGTTAACTTAACAGAGTGCATTTTGTCCTTGAGAGGAAACATTTAGATGATTTAATCCATGGTTGGTGTTGGTGGAATGAATCTCATAACCCAGAGTTTGTGATCATAAATTCAACTGAGTAACAAGAAAAAGTCTGTTGACATGGATTGATGGGTCAATAAACCATTGTAACTGTACAGTAATTATTAACAAGATAATCCGAAGTTAATCAAAGTCATTAATTTATTTACTCATGTATATCAATATACTTAGATGTACTCAATAGCTGTAAGGAGCAAGTATCACAGTGTTTGTGGCTGATGCTAATTAGCGACACCCATCTCCAAAAGGGCTTTTATAAATATGAGAAATTAAAACAAGGCATACAGCTATGAATACAATTAAGCGCAGATTTAAATGTATCACATTCAAAAATCAAACATGAGCCCTTAAAGGGATAGTTCAACATTTTGGCAAATTGGCCCATTGCCATAATCGCTATAGTCATAGCAGTAGGTTCGTTACCTTTATTTGTCGGTGTAAGCTATTTTTAGAACGGAGGAGCGGAGCGGCAGGCTGTTCAGAGCTACACTATGGAGGCTAATGGAATTTCTTGGTTTCCCTCATCAAACTCATCAAATACAAAATCCCAAAACTCCAAAACGCTTTCGTGGACAAGTTGTGAGCTGCACAATCACCACGCTATGAGATAATAATGGAACGTTACGAAACGGAGCCGTTTTCGAGGTAAATACAGAGTCTGCTTGCTGAAAAACTGTCCCTGAACGCAACGCGCATCAGCGGTTTTGCATGAATTTACCTCTAAAACAACTCTGTCTCGTAACGTTCTATTATTATCTCATAGCGTGGTGATTGTGCAGCTCACAACTTGTCCACGAAAGCGTTTTGGAGTTTTGGGATTTTGTATTTGATGAGTTTGATGAGGGAAACCAAGAAATTCCATTAGCCTCCATAGTGTAGCTCTGAACAGCCTGCCGCTCCGCTCCTCCGTTCTAAAAATAGCTTACACCGACAATTAAAGGTAACGAACCTACTGCTATGACTATAGCGATTATGGCAATGGGCCAATTTGCCAAAATGTTGAACTATCCCTTTAAACCCAAATCCTGTCAGGGTTTGAGAGGGGATGGACTCAAATGCACACATGAAGAAACACACAGGTGAATGATTCCCAGGAATTTACTGAGGGAACCAAAATGGTGCAAACTCAAAGAGCCTCTGAACAAAAGAAAATCAAGTACTAAAAGGCCTACAGGTCTAAGTCCCGGACGTCATGAAACAGAAACACACACACACAAAAAAATCTGCAACCAAAACTACAAAACAACTCAGAAAACCAAAAAAACCCTAAGGAAACACAACTGTCTCACTGGGAAGGCAACACACTAGTGCACACGACACAAGGCAGAACAACAAGAAAGACACAGGCTGTATTCGAAACCACATATGCCTACTCTGTTAGTATGTACTGTATACTGCATACTGAATGTGGGATTCAGTATGCTATTTCAGCAGACCGATGCTGTTCACACGGCAGTATTGTATACAAGTTTCCCAGAATGCATTTTGCAAAAGTGGAGCTTCCTGTGTGTGTATTGGACAGTAGAGTAGTGCTGCCTTGGGGCTCTGTAGAGAAATCATCACATTTACATCAATAAATAAATGTCTTACAATGAACTGATCAGTCTGCTTTAAATTTTATTTTATTTTATTAAGTTATATAGCCTAACATGGTTACGGTAGGCCTACACGGCAAAGATACTTCACTACTCTAAACCGTCTTTGGTTACGGTTAGAGGTCAGGGGCGCATTGCATTGTGGGATACAGTACACAATGTAGACTGGTCAGATGCATACTGGAGATATTCCGGGAATCCTTTGCATTCTTTCCAAATCAGTACGTACTAGCAGTATAGAGTAGTATGTGGTTTGGAATACAGCCTCAGTGAGAAGATGAAGTGCAGTGGGACAAGGAGGCACAGGTGAAACACATTAGGGCGGGGCATGTAATCACATAGGCGGGGGAACTTGACAGGAAGACAGCAGTAAGAGATTTATAAAATGAAACAGGAAGTGACAAGACAAAGACCGAAAACTGAACTAAAAACTTGACAGACAATATTTACTGCCTGGTCCTGACAAATCCCATTTTTTTTCCATGTAGTTTTTGTTCCTGAACCTCATAAATCCATAAACACCATGGTAATGAAGCTAGGTACAGAACTCTTCTTCATTAATGTATTGCTGTAACCATGACAACCGTGGTCCGGTAAGCCTCGTTATTTCAGGAGACGTTCCTATGGGTCATATCAGGGGGCTCAAAAACAGGATGTATATATTTGTTCAGACCTGTCGGTTTAAACACTCACACCCTTTGTTTTTCTACGTTTGTCCGCACATTAGTGCTTCATTCCCCTCATGTGGTTAGCTCTATCATCTTCTCAACATCTAATTGGCATAATCAGACACTATTGTGTTGTTAAGTTACACACAACAATGCGTTGTTTATATTCACATAACAATATCATTCCAGGTTATGTATTCTGACTAGATTGAATAATTATGCTAATAGTTTTGTAGCTTGTGTGCAAATTAATTACATCTGAAAATAGATTCATTTTGGATGTATGGTACAAATTTAATGAGTAAATAAATCTTTTCCTTTTGCTGTCACATTGGGAAGCATGATAATATTTAAAAGTAAAACTGAAATTAATTGAAATATTCAGGATTAAGGTTGGTGTGATTACGCTATAAAGCATTACATAAGCCCGCAGGGTATATAATGACTAAGATGTTTTAGAGGCAACAGTGAGTAATGCGTGACAAGAAAGTTGTGCTGAACATGTTAGGAGACACGTGCCTTACCCCTAAAGGCTGAATTAAATATTATCACATAGCCTACTTTTGCTGTCAACCTGCACCATGACTCAGGATTTTGTTGAAACTGAGCTGTCACATTTGTGTTTGGTTGGTTAGGTCAGTTAATTTGATTCAGCCTGTTTAAGACCTCAATTAAATCCCATTAAAACATGACAAAAGATTACAGATATTAAGTATTTCTATATCTACGATGAGCTATCAGCGAGACACTTCCAGTCTCGGTGGGTGAAGGTCTTTAAAGTTTGAACTTGCCCACTGGTGATAGAATAACATAGGAGAAAGCTGGCCCCTTCGGTGCAGGAGGCCAACCTAGAGTCCTCATTAAACAAACAGGTAATGTCTGTTCTCCCGGTTCCTGTCATGTTTATGATCTTCGGTTTTTGAAAAACAACGCCGCAGGGTCAGACTCACCTCATCAATGTGGTCCATGTTGGCACAAATCAACAAGTCATACACCTAGCTGGGTCATCTGTAACCCTCAGGGCGAAGCTACCTGGGCCTTGACAGACCACTGGCAGGCCCTGCCCCGACACCTCAGGCGTCTCACAGCCTCGGCTGCTTTATTCTCTAATTTAGCCTTAAAATATGCAGCAGTGTTTAACTCTCAGCTGTTATCAGCACGGCTGGCTGTCTCCGTGCAGAAATGCAGGGTGTGTTTGACTTTTCTTAAGAGATTCTGCAACAGGGGTAAGCGTCTCAGCTGGCCTCAGTGTGTTATCTCTGGCACACTGCCAGTGTGATACAGTGTTCTGCACTCGGCTGGTTTCATCACATTAGAGGCTGACACACTCGTGGCACGATAGGGGAAATTAGTGGTTACAGCCAGCCACCGACTGTCTCACAGGAGACTGAATTCATGTTAGCAGTGGACACAATGCTGCTTAGCGTGACTTTTGGTTAACGTCTTCCACTTTCACTACAAATTCTAACACTGAAATCCATAGATTAGTTTATTCCCTTCAATAAACCCCAGCAGTGGACCAGTCAGTGGACCGTTGGTGCTAGGGTAAGGACAGTAAAGGGCTTGGGCATGCTGACCATGCTGATATGCCTCACTACTTATCCATGGTAGCTATTATCCCTCTGTATACTTTCATACGGGGATTACAGTGAGTTATTTTGGCAAACCTACACTCATGTTGGCCTTGAACAGAAATACCCCAGAAATACAAGAGAAATGCACATAAGTTATCATTTCAGATTCTAGTAATAGAATGCTGCAGCAATCAGTCCTAAAACCCCACTGTAAGTTAAGCATTGTAAAATTGTACTTCCCTCATGCAGAAGTCATTGGGTTTTGTGTTTTGACGCGAACAGTTGGCTAAATGAAATTACATAGGTTGTCTCAGGAAAGTTAAGTATCATAGAGATGGCATTGACTTAAAAACCAACACCAACCAAAGTACAGTACAAGCTGGTTATAGCAAAGTGATGTGAGTGACTGACAAACATTAGCTTTTTACTTATAGCGATTGTAGCTATTAATGCTTCAACAATACAATACAAAAGTAGTGTTCATTAGTAAAGATTGTTCTACTAAGCAGAACATGTAAGTATCATGAACTTTTTTGTTTGTCTCTGAGCTTTTCTTCTATTTGCAGTAATCCAAAAGCCCACAAAGATACATGCAACCCTCTAAAATCTTAATTCTTTATTCAAACCACAGATACCCGATGCAGCGATGAATCAAAACTGCATGGGCATCACGAAAAAGGCTTAAAGCAGAAGTAAGCGATCCGGTCGTTTTGGCTAATGCTGCGTTCCAGGCAGGTTTTTGAAACCGTAAATTACAGCTTCAAGTCACAACTTACGATATTGTAGCGTACCAGGCAACCCACTCGTGTTTTTCCGACCTGTTTTACCGGTGAGAGTCACTATAACGGCCACTCGTAACTTCCGACCCGTGAACTCGTACCAGATCGAACTGGTACAACTTCACAGGTCGGAAAAACACGAGTTACGGGCTGCCTTGTACGCACCATAACAGTCCTCGTCCCTACGTCACCACATTCACGGCGTCCCTTGGCTGCACACACAGCCCTGCATGCCGTTCTCTCTCCTCATTGGATAAAAACTGTAGGATACGAGAAATGTTTTCTCCTCGGCTCAGAGCAGAGCAGAGTGACTGACAGACCCGTGTTTCGGTCCAAACACTCTATGTAAGTGATTGCTGTCGGAAGATATAACTATTTAAGACTTATATTAACACAAATATATCACTTACTTCTGCTTTAAATGTAGATTCCAGCATTTGAAGTTTGTGCAAGGAAGTTTGGATGAGTTGTTGCTGCTGCAGTGGTGCTTCAGTGTGCCCAGTGCAATGGTCAAGTGTTGGTATTTCGGTCATTTTCTATGACTGCAACCACTTCCACACTTATAAAACAGTGGTTGTATACTGCAATGACTATATTTTGTAATACAACCAAACGTTTTTCTGCAATTTACATGAAAAAGTTATGTCGGATGAGTGTTTATGTGTATCAGATTTTAAACAGTGTCACTCTGACGATTAGTTTACACTGAGGATTATAAATGGATGTGATTATTTCATCGATAATATAAAAGTATAATCCAAGGATTCTAATTAAAATCTGTAATTAGTTTTTTTTTTTTTTTTTTTTTTTTTTTTTTTAATAAAGTCTCAGTTGACAAGGAGCAAATAATATGAGTCTGTGTACTGCACCACCTTAAGAGCCTCCAGGGGCAGCACTGGTTTGCAGTATGAAATGCTAATGTACAGACTCATTCAAAGAAATTTGCTTGAGAGAAAGGATGAAAAAAACATTAAAGCTGAGTTCTTTTAAGAGATTGTGGACCAATGCTAAAAATAAAACAGTACAGTATCAGCCACACTCCTACAGAGTAAACTCATTTTTTAAAACAGAAACTCTGTGCTATAGACAAACAGAAGTGAAATCAATACTTCTATTTAGTGCAGCAGTTATTGCAGCAGTATTAGATGCTGGTGCCAAGAACTCAGTGTTTTATTGTGTAATCTATTTAATAGTGTAATTTTCATTTGGACTGACCCCCCACATCCCTATAAAATAATCTAAACCATAAAATCTGACAATTTCCCCCAAATCTGTTTCTTTTCTCTGCCCTAAATAGCATATTAAAGTTGAGCTGTACTCCTCCACACTCCCTCAATTTGTCCTCATTATATTGTGGCCATTACTCTCTAAGCTGACACCGGGATGTCTTATATGAGAAATGGGAGCATATTTTACTTTACGCAGCTGGAAGTTACCTCTTTGATTTTCTTGAGAAGAAAAAAGAGAAAAAGTTTGTGTTGTCTTCAAAAATGAAAGGAGATTGTACAAATAAAATCTGACATGTTTGTCCATTATAAATGTCTACAGATACATACAAATACCCCAAAGCTTATATAACACCATAAAACTGTGAGTGTAACACTGTACGTCGTGGGATTTGTGAACACTTGGCAAGTTCGCATCATGGACATCAGGCTGCCTATTAAATCCCAAATACTGAAGACATGAAATTGGAGGTCTTGGAAAATGAACACATATGTAGGCGGCAACACAATCATGTATGAAAGCACAGAAGGCAATACTGTGTCTGAAATCACCCTCCTTTTCCACCTGCACTACATTTTCTGTTATTTATTTTAGGGCCAGAACTGAGGTAAAGCCTGTGCAATCAAAGTAGAGGGAAAGTGTAATGAAAAATATAGTGCCCATGGCCTGTTTACTTCTTCTTCTTTTTTTTCTTTTTTTACCAAACAATCCCACAATACACTGCTTCCCCTTCTGATTGTGAACTTGAAAACAAAGGAGTACTGCAGTAGCTTCCTGCTGAAAGAAAAGTATAAACACGGAGGAAAGGTAATGTTAAAAAAAAGCTTTTTCATCAAACAATTTATTTTTTTTATTTCCTGTTTTATTTTGAAGAAACTTCCTAAACAATTTATGAGCTTGGTTATTTGCATTTCCTGTTTTATTTTGAAGAAACTTCCTTGTATGACTTGTTTTTACTTCCTGTCTTCCTGTTTGTCCTGTTTCCCTCCAATTTGATTTGTCTCCCCCACCTGTTGTCCTTGCCTCCCTGTTGTAACAGTAGTTTCTCTCTTCCACGTGTTTGTCTGCCATCCTGTATTTTTAACAAGTGACTTTTTATTATTTAAAAAAACAAAACAAAACAAAACAAAACAAAAAACATTTGTTTTCCACTTAACTTGGCTTGGCTGCATGTGGATGTGGGTCCTGTTTGAAGAATCCTTAGCAGCAGCCTTTGGAGCAGGTGGGCTATTTAAGCTGTCAATGCTTTGCTTTCTCTTTTGATCTGACCTTAACCCTACTTGTGTAGCATTGACAAAGAAGCTCATCTTTCTATAGGATGGCTTCAAGGTGACAATGGAGTTTTCTTTGGCGCTGATGGGAACCTTTTGGCCTACTGAGATGTCGTAGTAACTTCTTCAACCAAAGGTAAGAATTTACATGGTCTTGGTTCTGCACAATCTTTGTGTACTTAACAATACGACAACATCAAGCTGCAGGCTGATTATTTTCTGAAGGTTGCTTCATTTCTTTACTGTCGAACTGCTCGCAGGCAAATTGTGGTTGCAAACTTCTGCTCTCATGCTGGTACTAGACTATCTGTCTGAGTCTCTTTGCATTGGTTGAATCTCTTTACTGCACTAACTGCTCATTGTCTTTGTGGCTGTTGTTTGGCATTGTTGCTTTGATGCTCTCGTGTTGCTTGTTGTGATATCAGTGAAAACTAATGCCCATGTTACTGTGTCATGTTTTGGGCCTAGTTAGCTGTGCAACATATTTTCCCCTTGGCTGTAGCTGCTGTTTTATTGGGTTTCTTCCTGTTGAGAGAGGCAGGTCTCCAGTGATATTGTATGTTGTTTGTAGTCACTGTAGTCCTATACACATCCCAGAGTCATAAAAATTCAGTGCTTTTAATTAACTCTCACAGGTAATTGTAGTAACCATTTTGCTTCCTCATCTGTTTCTCAACCCGAACAGTCTTTTTTTGGGGGAGGACTCGGCTTGACACAACTGGTGCTTTGTTTATGTGAGATCACACAATGGCCACCATTTTTATTTCCTACACAAAGAAAATGATTTTACTGTGCAAAACAACACAGCCAACCAACATTTTGGTTTAAGTACAAGAGTCCGAACGGCATAATTTATGGATGCAAATGCACGAACTGTGGTACAGCATTAGCATCATCTTTGTAACATCTGATTACAAGCATCATGTATGGGATGGTAGAATCTGTAGACTGCACATAAGAGGTGCATTCTGCTCCCGGTGTGCAGGCATGCCTTTAAAATCATCAATCATTCAGAGGCTGCTCTATAGGTTTTAATATTGCTGTCATGTAGGACTGAGGCATTAAAAGATGTTAAGCCATCTGGCAACATATTTGCATTACAAAGTGTTATTCTTAATGGTATTCAAGTGGTACAGTGATTACTGACAGTGCAGGGTTTTGCATCTGCAAGTATGCATTGTATCCAAAAACACTGGGTTATAGCCGCTAATACTTGACTTGTTTGCTAAATCATCTTTCAGCCATGATGTTATTGTTTTATTTTCCAAGTACAAAGTCCCAAGTCTGAAGTCATACTAAATAACTCACTTGTGTTAGAACAAGAAGTAAGACAGTCCATTCAGCTCTCGTGTGAAGTGTAATGACAATAAGGGAACCATTAACTTCTTTCCTCTCATTATAAAATCTTCTCCTGTGGAAGCATGTGGTGGATGACGACCTACAGCCCTGGGACTACATTTCAGAGATACAAGTTAAAGTAAAATATTTAATTGAACACACACTCCTGCTTCACTGATCACTGCAACAAATCAGATTTAACTTATCCTGATGGTGCCTCTCCTGCCACACAGAACAATTTTACACCTCATGAGATTGGGGATTTAAAAGCCTTCTCTTTCATGCCCATTCAAACTTTTATCTGTGGTTACGTGGGAATTCATTGTGAGTTGTCTTGCAATGAATGGACACTTCATCCGCTGTGTAGCTTAATATCGCTGCTGCTCTTTACTTTCACAATTGAATTTTCATTCAATTCATGGCAATAAATGGCAGAAATCCCATATCAGAGTTATGGGTTGAACTTTGATTAAATGTAAAGCATCTCAAATCTCATAATATAGAGAGGACATCAGTTAGTTTTTTTCACTGAACACTTGGAAGAGTTGCTTTTTAATGTTTATTTCCTTAGTTGCAGTCATCAAGGGTATTTGAAAGCACTTTGATATTAATGCTGTCGTATTTACCTGCAGGTAAAATCAGCTCTAGATTGAAACCCATGCAAATTTACTTTAATTAATGCTGAGACTTTAAATGAACAAATGATATTTTAATCTTAATTAAATCTTGCATTTGAGTTGGGAGGTGTTTATTGCGTAAACAGGATAAAATAATCTCTTTCATTATGTAGTAAACTGCACCCAAAGTGAAACTATTGTTTCACAGAGAACAGGTAGAGCATAAAAAGCGTTAACCCTCCCTATAAACAAATCTGTATTTTACTGTATGTGCAAACTGAAATAAATTTGGAGGAAATTGTTGCTTTGAAAAAAGTTGAAATGTCAAATTGAATTTGCCATTGAAAGGTATTATCGAGCATAATACTCAACCATTTTATTTATAGCCTGCTGAAAGGTTGTTATACACCACAGCCAGTCATTCTGTGAGGCAGCTATATTATATATATTTTACATGTCTGAATCTGTCAGTTAAATTTTTCCTCTAAAAGGATATTTTATAACATAAATCCATGATGAGATTCTGCCTAACACACTATTTTCAGTCATAGCCCAAAAGACAAAAGCAATATGCATTTTTTTCCTATTACCATTATTATAGTTGTGGACAAAAAGAGGTGATTCATCATATTTTCCCAGCCAGTGGTGGAGTGTGTGAGCGTCAGAGTGAGCTGTTAGCCTGCTAAAATGGATCAATCGTGTCTTGGAGAAAGTAGTTCCAACAGTTTGTTTCTGGTTTAACAGTATTTGCTAAGCCAGATGTTAGAAGATGTGTTTTTTGTCCAGTGTGAAAGGGGCTTACATGTCCAATATACTAACTTTTTACAGGGCTAGATGAAAATTCAGCCCTGGATAGTAAATGTGTTTAAACCCTTGAATTATATAAAACCTAGAGTACATCTTATGATTAGGTTCCCCGAAATTTTGTGAGGCTGTGGGGAGAAAAAAAAAAAAAGTAGTAAGACGCACCAAACTGTCAGATGTCCCCATCCCTCTACCAGGGAATCTGCTGCCCTTAGGCAATTAGAGGAGCTATCAATGCAACAAACGGAACAGCTGATAACATTTATTTGGAGAGAGCTAAAAAGGGAGAGAGGAAGCGAGAGAGAAAACAGAGACGGATACAGATCCTCACTAACTTGCCATGACACGTACTGATACCGTGTTTACTGCCAGTAATGCCTTAATTATGTGTCAACTTTTGGCTACCTGACAGAAACAGAACACCTTGGTTGATAACTGCCGTTAAAACAAAACTGTTGCCAGCAACCCTTTTGTAAATGCATTAAAATCCTAATTAAAATAAAGCTGTTACTTAGCTGTTTTGATACTTTTTTCCTTTTTTTTAACTTTCTGTGTCAAGTCATTACTGTGTCTTTCACTTATAAAATGTCGCTAAAGTCAGAGATGCAGTGTTTCTCCGCTTCCACTGTCACACCTGGTCACTGTGACTTGGGCTAAATTAAGCATTACAGGGATGCATTTATGTGGAAGTTCCAGCCTGTTTTTCTGAATTTCTCTCCATCTGTAAAAAAAAAAACTTGAAATCTCTTAGGTCCTCTCACCAGGGTCAGATTGTCCCGAGGACAAGGTTATAATTCAAAGGGGGCTGCACGTTTGCCATCTGTGCTCAGAAACGTAGGAACAGTCTATCCCTTGATATTAGACTGATTAAACAAGAACTGCAATTTATATTCTATGCTTTAACTAGCTACTCATATATATATATATATATATATATATATATATATATATATATATATATATATATATATATATATATATCTCAACTCTTGCTTTCATGCATTTGGTTTGCAGCCTTAACTAGGAAAACTGTTCTATAGAGAGACTTATTTACAAAAGGAAGATTTCATGAAGGTTAACGCTTGCTGAAAAGGACCAAAGTACTGTAATTGTGGTGCGATGAGAGCAGATATGATGATGGATGATTGCAAGGACTCAGTCATATGGCTGTACCAAGTGAAGTTCAGGTCTGTGGCTGCGGTGAGAGTCTGACAAGAGATCCCTACACTGTGCTAACCCTCCCAGAAGTTTTAATTTCTTCCAGAGATCTTCATCAGATTCTGTCAAATCACCATCTCAAAGCAGAACAAGCAAGCTGTGCTCCCATTTGAGGAGCCGTCGCAGCCTTTGGACAATGAAGGTGTGGCCCTTGAGACGGTCGGTGCCAGCCATTACCCTGTAGCTCCTGTCACTCAGCAACCCTTGACAACATGTCATTTTTCTTTCACTAAAAGTGGAGGTTTAAAGGCCCTTGATTTTAACAGTTGTGTTTTTAGCTGTTGAACTGAGCTGAAACACAATACTTAGAGTATCTCAGTGATCAGTGATATTTGGTTTCATGACTGGTGCACAGTCAATCTGGGAAAAGGTTGAGACATGAAGGATCCACTAGTTAGACGCAACCAGTCTTCAGCTTTGGAAGGATACGGTGCCTGAATTGGGACACAAATATAGACACAAATGCGCCCTCCACATGGTGATCTGCATGATCTCAGGCTGGACTAATCACAGCAGAGCTGTGCAACACTGTCTAATCCTCCCACATGCAAAAGGCCTGTCCCTATGGAGGGCACACAGTTCACTTTAAACATAAGTCAGTCTGTATATGGCCTGCTGTGCTTTGTGATGGTTATTTGACTGTGCCTGGTCTCTGCTAGATAGAAATGTTGCTTTAGTAAAATAGTTGGCAATAGCTTTTACAGTGTAAGATTCTTTTTTAGTGATCTAGCACCTGTGAAAGTTGTTTTTGATGTGGGTGCTTTACACTGTATGTCCAAACTATTCGAAGGTGTCACTGCTGCAGCGCTCTGTGACAACAATCAGATAGTGCAGGAATTAGATTGAAGTCATTGTGCCAGCCACTGGCAGAGGGTTGAGGTTGGTCAAAGTGGACAGCAACACCAGTATGAATGTGGCAAAAAAATAGAGCAGGCTCCAACCAAACGGTTCATTTGCTCCACTTACTGTATGTGTCGAAGAAACTGGGAGACTCTTATCAAACAGTCTTATTTTCAAGGTCTTGAGCAGAGGCTCTCATGTTGTTTGCTAACTTGCTGTGACTCTGGTTGGCTCAACACTTTCAGTTATATAAATACACAGCATTTAATGCTTTCTTTGCTGGCGAAGATAATATTCCACCTTCCAAATTTACTTCAAAAGGTGAAAATAACGTGGAAATGATGGCTGGCTTCCTGCCAGAGTGTGTCTGGCAGAGTTGACAGGCTTTCCTGTCACTGCCAAAGATTCAGCAGCATTTGATCTGCCTGGTGGCTAGTGTTAATTTGCCACCCGCTAACATGAAATAGTGCTCTTCAAGTCAGGCAAAGAAACTAATTGCAAAGGACTTACTCTTTCTTTTACAAGCAGCAACCAAGGCCAGCCTCATTTGTGTTGATTGACAGACAACCATGCTCATGAACAGTGTCATAATGAAAACAGAAATTAGGAAAATGTGTCATTTCATAAAGACAATTAATAAAGAATACAAGAACCAAAAAATAATATTGCAGAATGTGGGATTGATTATTATTCCCTTAACGGCAAGTTTTGATTACAATGACCATTTAGAAGATTATTGGTGATGCCATTTTTCTACCAGGTATACAGTATAGTATACCAGAAAGCTGAGATTTGACAGTTGGTTAATAAAAAAGTGAAGAACCACAATAACAGCTGCCCTTTGGAAAATCAATAATGGTAGTCAAACATATTTAATGTTGCTCTTCATGTTTGAGTTCATACAGGGAGTTAAAGAAAGAGTTTATTACAAATTCCATCCCATATAAAGACTTGAAGGTTACCCACAGTAATCCTCATTCTGTATCAAAAAGAATATGTCTCTATTGGATTTACTGCACATAATAGATCATAATGTGATTCATCTTATAATGAATAACTTTAATGTATTGCTGTTTTTATATATTCCTAGTCTGCTTTGGAATTACAAACCACTCACAATCTCAATATCTGGACAGAGTTTCTACCTATTTACTTCTCAGGTGAGAGGAATAGATGCATCGGCCTTCTCTTTATTTTGGACAGATGTCACAAAATATATTCATCAATAACAATGCAGGTCTCAGACTGGTTCAGTACCATCAATACCTTCTTTTAAAATTTTGTCTCATCACAAATAACTCCGGACAAGACGTCTCCTTTGTGCATTTTAATTGGACTCATGGATTTACTGTGGATTTTTGCATTAGGGCCTCTGCAGCACAAACTATAAACTTAGTATTGACGCAGGCAGCTGTGTGTGTGTGTGTATGTATGTGTGTGTGTACAGTATATGCCTGAGGCTTCATTAACTTAAGATGTGACCATGACTGGCATACTTCATAAAAAATAACTCACGGTCAGCCTTCTAAGACTGTCAAGATATTGAAATACATCTGCTGCAATTAATGCATATATTTGCCTATGAATATTTTAAGATACTGCGGCTACATTAGAGGAACAGGTGTTTTACACATCTTCACACTCAAGCGTTCCTCCATACATTTACCTTTTTTCTCCCTTTCATACTGCACCACTCTTGATAAGTGCTGTAAAAAAAAAAAAAAAAAAAATCAGGTTTATTGAACTTGTTGTGGATATGAACCAAATTAAAGCTTTTACATATTGATGCTGTGGAAAAAAAAAATCTATTTGATTGTTGAACACAGCAAACACACAAGTGTAAATGGTTTGTTGCTCAATGTTAGGGTAATAGTTAGGATTTAATTTTCTATGCAAAGCAACCTGGTTTTTAAAAAATGTGCACATGCAGGTGAGAGAAATGGTTAACTGAGTGGACAACGCAGTCACTTCGGGGGGGGGGGGGGTCTGTGCATGGTTTGAATATGAAAATCAAATGTGATATTATTTTTTCTCCTGTCACTTGTAATGGGATTACTATCATTGGCCTACTTCATGGTGTTCTTTAAGAGAAGAAGAGCACTACTCTAACTAACCCATCACTGCCAGCTCTTTTAGATCGCATTCATCTGCTGACTTTCTAACAGTGAGCAGTGTTCATCGTCCCCGGCCTCCTCGGATAATTTTCTGCTTTTTGTTGTGGCTCTTGTCAATCTCCCAGCAAACAGCTCAGTAAACGAAGATCTTCTTTGTGTGTAATTTCTCCTAATCACAGGGTAACAGCAAATGTCTGTGTCACTATCACTTGAGAAGTAAACTCATTGTCCACAGGAAGAAAATATATTGCCAGACTGTATGTGCACAAATAGCCTGCCTACTGCACTGATCCACATTACTATTATTATTATTATTATTAACTACTTCAAGCTGTGAAGTGTACATCAAATGTAGTGACACAATAATGCAAGAGATAAAAACAAGTGTTTTATTTTGCACTTAAGTTACTTTAACAACACTCTTTAGTTCTTGTGTTTTTATTTACATATTCTAGGTTAAACTACTAAAAATTTAAATCCTCCTTATCCTCCCTAGGAGAAGCTTTTTTCTTATCTCCAGTCCTGTGTCTTCAAGTTGTAATAAAGATCAGTAGTGCGGAGCAATGTGGAGGAACAACATCCCTGCTGTACTGCAGTGGCAGGACAGAAGAGTCTTCACCCTCTCCCATCAGCAGGGCAGTGGAGCAGACCAGCAGGAGGAACTGGTCTGGCCTCAGTGATACTAAATTAGTGATCTAAATAGTAGAATATTCAACACAAAAGTATACGAGCAAGAAACTCTCCCTTTTATCCCTTTTCTTCCCAATGCAGCACAGTCGGTACAGCAGGGAGAAACAAACAGTTCCGCTTTGTTTCTGTGACGAACATGTTTCTTCCACAATCATAATTAAACCTCGAAATATCAAGTTGGAAATATGAAATGTATCTACACATTATTCATGCTTTGCCCCGACACTGCTGAGACACATTCATTTGTTTTATTTTCCTCACTCACATTCATTTGGTTATTTTCCTCACTCACTTTCTTACATACTGTATTATATCACTTCTGCCAATCTAAATACAACTGTTAAGAATGACATGCAACATCTTCCACATTGTATTATTATTATTCTGTTGCTAAGGTTTAATCTTGATGATACAATATACAAATACTTTTATACAGTTCCTACAATTATAGCTCTGTATGTACTCCAAAAGAATAGAATCTGGAAAATAAACTAAAATGTATTCAAGTAGGGACATGACAGCCCCATAGAGCATTACAGATCCTATATCTGACACTCTTCCTGGTCCTTGATGCATAAGAACATTATACTTGTGGTTTTAAGGACCAAAAATCATCTCAGTGTAGTTTTGGAACTCCTCTCTCAGGGCTTTCTCTGACTGGCCGACTGTTCTTTGAGTGTTCCAGTGAAAGTATAGCACATTCGAGGTAAAAACTCACAGAAACTAAATTGGACAGTAGGTCCAGGTGAATGTGGGCTTTAGGGCATGACTGAGGGCAGCTTCACTGTGACATCACAAAGTTATAGAAATTCAGACAGCTGGTGTGCATTTCTGTATTGAGTGCTTTGAGACTTTCATAGTATTTATAGAAAACCTGCAGCTTTGTTATTGTAATCAAAAAATAAGGGAATCACCTGTATGGGACCTCATTATAAAAAGCTGTGTTATAATTTGCTCAAAGGGAGTAGTGAGAATTTTGGTGATGGGTGATTACAGTTAAGATATGGATTAAACATAATTAAAAGCTGACAACTGGCCCTTAATATAATTTTCAATTTCTCATTTAACACCACATGCTAGAATACAGAGCCAACATGCAATAACACAAACAATAGAGTTTGTCACTGTGAGACAGTTATATTCACTGCATGTACTGTATGTCCAGGTCCTGGCTGAGATTTCCTTTGTTTGTTTGTTTATGAGAAAACTAATATTTCCCGAGCTTATTTTCTTATACTGTATGCTTCCTTATAGCGCCCGTCTTCCCCTCGGTGTGGCTGGTTGGTTCCACATCCTGTAGGATCCTCTCTGAATTATTATCATCTTACAGCAGGACAGAAAGAATCCAAGCACAGAAATACATGTGTTTTTTCTGTCTTCATTTACAGTAGATTAGACAAGATTCAAGAAGTTTCATTCTGGGAGTGTCTTCACAAACTGCTTTAACTAATCCTAAAACTAAAAATAACCAGTAGTGCAACTTTAAGCCATGCAGCATGATGAGTGAGGGGGAGGAGGAGGAGGGTAGTCATGTACTGCAAAGGTGCTGTAGCTATGGCTCTATGCAGTTATTTTTATTTGTCATTATGATGCACCAAAAAAGTTGAGAAGGCACAGCACAGATTTCTTCCCCTTGCCTGCACCCACTTGCAGATGCCATGCTGCTGTTGGCACCCCCCGATTTCAAATAAGGAAATTTAGCTCTGCAGTGCTAAACACAAGGAGCTTCAAAGGCCAACAAACTGCCAGCTGATGACAAGCTCTGTGTCCTGGGGTAAACTCTGCAATCACCAATCCAATAAATGTGACATGAGCAATACGGCGGTTTGTTGTCTCTTTGGTGACAATGTGGAATACAAGATTTATTTCTGGTGTAGAGACTTAATATAAAACTGGAATAAGTCTAAATTTTAATCTTCACACAGTAGAGGACTCATAAACATTGAAATAATCCACTGGTGGGTGCTCTCATACACCTCCACCCACCCCCAGCTCTTCCCGGCTGCCCCGTATCCCTCCCCACTTCTCGGGATCTCCGCCCAGGCCGCGGCGAGAATGAGCTCATGCTTTTCAACGAGGTCAATATGAAGACAATTTTAGCCAATGATATATCCTCACCGGTGTAGCCCGGCATTTCTCAACTGTCATCACCACCCCGGCTCAATAACTTTGAAAGATTGTCCAGGACAAGGTCAGTCCTCAGTCACCGTGTCCCAGTAGTTTCCAGCCGATCTTAGAGCAATCACAGGCAGCCAGAAGGAGCTGAGATGAAATGATCTAACACATGCTCAGCATATTGTTATAGCTTGCAAAGTTGATTTGGACAAACAGAGCAGTTCCCTGCAGCCTGTGTAGTGACACAGACAATATAAAGAGGGGGAGAACAAGCAGAATATAGCTGGAAGACTGTCATTATACGAATAACTGATAAATGTGGAGGCAAACCCTGTCTTTCTTTTAAGTAATAAACATTGTATTATGAGATGTTCTTTGTGGGAAAATATAAAACTATACACTAATGACCTTCGCACACTGTATTTCATTTCCCTCTCCCAAAGAAATATTATTATCTTTTGAAGGCTTTGTTTGTCTGACCTGACAGGAAACTGGCATCAAAGCTCCTCAAATGGGATGTGGCCTTGAATAAATGCCCTGATAAATTCAAGCTAGAAGGAATGATTCACACTGGGTATGAGTTTTTGCTCAGACACTACTGTATTTGTTTGCCGCACATGCTGCAGTCTGTTTTAATAAACATTCCACTCTGTCTCCCTTTTTGTGCTATAGGGAAGAAAGGCACTGACACAATTGTCAGATGTCTCCGACAAAACAGTGGAAATCTAAGTGACTATAGCAAACATTACCCGACTGCAGCTGTGTCACTTACTGAATGTGCTCACTGCCACAGAGGTCACTGATGTGAAAGGAGTACAACACAACTCAACACTATCTATTAGCAACCTTACTTTTTTTTGCCACCACTAGTTGGATATTTATTTCAAACAGGACAGACTAAAGCCAGGAACACACCGCCACGACGCTTCCCGACGCGTCCCGACGCCGACGGCTTTGGCCGACGAGTCTGTCGCCTCTCGTCGGGAGAAAGGAAAAAGTGAAACACACTGCCCCGACTGCCGACCAGAGCGACTGAGTGGCGAGTACTCCCCCATAGAAATACAGACCAATACAGACCAGGGGCAGCTCTGCTCACTGTTCATTCAAACAAACTAATGCCACTGCCACAGTAAATTTCATCAATGAGACCAACATTTATCTCCCCAAAACAATTTAACCAGCCACGTTTTAACAGCGCTAAAGCCGAAATTAAAACAGTTTTTAGCAGCTTACTGCTGTGGCTCGGTTGCCGCGAATTGGCGATAGCCGATTAATTTCTGTTAGCCCGTCTATGGTGTTTTACATTACACGTTAGCATTAAGCTAACAGGCTTTATATGCTTAGTTGTGAGCTGTGTGTGTTTTGAACGTTGTTTCAAACTATGTGGGTTTGATTGAACATCTTTGATGTTTAAATATATATATATTGCCGCTTAATATATTGCTTTACTCCTCTTTTTATTTTGTATACCATTTTTACTGTAGGACAGGCTAGGACACCGTTTGTTTACTGTGGTCACTTCCGTCCCTCCCACACACCGCGCTGATTCGCTTAGGGCACCGCCAATCAGAATCGCCATAGCTAGCACACAGCCAATCAGAGTACCCGACGAGTCTACTCTCCCGACGGCCGACGAGTCCCGACTGAGCATGTTCAATCCGCCCCGACGAGATCCGACAAGACCCGAGGCTCCCCGACGGAGAGGAACACACCAAACAGACGAGCTGCCGACGCCGTCCGACGAGGCCAGACGCCCGACGGTCGGCTCGGTGTGTCCCTGGCTTAATAAGGAAGAAGAGAGTCAGACTGAAAAGTGAAATGACATTTATTGTGCATAAAAAATAGACTTTGGCGCTTACTGTACACGCTGGGGAGTAGATCAGCGTGATGTACTGATCTATGGGTGAGAGCTTGCATCTGAAGAAGATAACCCCCCGGGCCTAGACACTGGTGGTGGTAGAGAGCATGGGGCCGCCCGTCGAGGAGACTTCTGGTTGAAGATCCCGATGAAGATGGTCGGCGTCTAGATGGAGGTGATGAAGGGGTGGAGGTGGGCTGAGAGTTGACAGCAGAGAAGGAGAACCCTTTTAAATTTGACGCTAGTGACTGATTGGTAGGAGAGAGAGGAGATGGCAGGCTGTGATTGGATGAATTAGGTGAAGAGGGCGGAGTGAGAAGATGGTGGGAGAACTATAGGGAGAGGCTTGTGCTTAAGAGATAGTCTTCCTGTCTGAACTTTCGCTTAGCTTCATTTATTGAATTAGTGTTCTGTCTTTAGATCACAGTGCTAAAAGCTAAACGCTAGCACCACTTCCATTTTTTTTGTAGGCATATACCGAATGGTGACCTGACACAAAGTAAAAATAACACCACATGTGTCGTGTTTAGCTTTTAGCTAATCTAGCATTTGACTGTTTTCTTAGTGCATCCCAGCATGGTGTGTCACTTTTTGTTGTTGTTGTTTGCATTACACCTGTCGCCAAATTGATGAAGTTGTTCTCTGAACTTGTAGCACATTTTTCACTTTGCATATGTTTTCTTTTAGTTTCAGTGAAATGAGCTCTCAGGGCTACTGCAGGGTCGCCTTTTAAAGAAAAATATTGGACAAAATGACATTTCATCTAGTGCCGTCATCAGGTCAGACGTTTAGAGGCTACTCAGTTATTACAATCGATCCAGAGTGGGACAATACTGTTTGTGTGATGGCAAGCCACATAGTGTATATAACTGCTGGTATGTTGGATTTAAATCCGCAAATATCAACCTCATGTTTGTACAGGCAAAGTCAGAAAATCACTGCAGATAAAGGGATATATTATGTGTGCACCTTTTTGTTGAGATATTTCAGTTCATAGGCAGCGCAGTGACACTGACTTTTTCCATCCGTTGAGTCAGGCTGCTGCTCAGTTAAAGAGTCATTTGTATTTTGCCGATCTTATTATCATTTTGTGTTTTTCGGAAAACATGTTCTAAAAAATCTAATAACTTTCTGATTTTGGATTGCATTGTGACAAAAACGGATAATGAAAATATCCTTCACACAGCTGAAAAAAACTATTTCCAACACTGTTGCCACACAAACACCTTGTGTACGATACATGCCCTTGGTCACAGCGTTTTGGTTTCGCTTGGCAGCAATTTTATATATTTACTTTAAAAGTCAACCATATTAAAGTCATTTGTATTGTGAAACTTCATTGTGACATGGTAGAATAGAAATACCAGGGTACAGCATGAACGAATGGGAAGGTTATGAGCAATTATGATTCCATTATCCAGATTTTTTTTTTCATCCAACAGTGAAAAACAAAACAGGCCTGTCAGTCCACTGTGATTTTAACAAACATGGATTAGTTGCACTATATCAGGAAATAAGAGAGGGCAAAGTGGGAACTGCTGGCATTGAGAGAGGGGGGGAGAGAAAAATGAAAAAAATAAATGAAATAACACTTAAGTGACAGGGATTAAATCAATGGGACTTTAAACATGAATAGCGCACTATGCCTCCAGTACAAAGCAAAACACTCAATTTCTCAGCAGTGGCTTGATGTGGCCAGTGTGCAGCAGTGACTGTTCTCAGGGGTAATGATGCTGCATTTCACTCTATTAGACAGGTCCATAGGAACATTGGTTGCATATGGCGATTGTCTTCATGATCCATGCGTATGCAGCAAATTGTGCTGCAAAATGGGCACAGTATAGGCCACGAAAAGTCCATATCTCACATCCCACAATGATGACCATTGCCTCTGCACTGCCTGCACTAAAAGGAAATATGCATTGATTTAAAAAGCCACAGTGATTTAGTCGTTTCTTCTAGCTATATGATGGTGGTTGAATAATTGCTATTGAATCATTAACAGTTTTCATGCTGCGACCACAACAGTAGTGTAGATGGTAATTCTAAAGATTGTGTTGTTGTACAACATTAGAAATCGTATTCTTTTCTAGGATAAAAATCTATCGTAAAGAGACAAACAAGACATTAAACCACACACACATTCACTGCATCCGGACATCTTACTGTGGCATGTCTGAGCAGTATTTTGATTTATTATAAATACTGACTACAGACTACAGAGTATATTAAATAATATATTTTTTGAGATTTTTAAAATTATTTATTTTGTACGTTTCCCTGTTGCTACATCAGCATTAGTCTTGACAGCTGTTTACTCACCAGCTTGTTGATACTGTACATTCAACCAGTGTTGTGTTTACAAGACAAGGGGTTAGCCTGAACGCTCCTGTGACTCGCTATCGGAAAGTGGTGAAACAGACTGGAGCTAGCTGGTTAGCATGCTGGAATCACAGCTCTTGTCAGAAGGTTGAAGCTGAACTCAACTTTTCTTCTACTCTCATTATGCTTATGTACAGTAGCAAAAGAAAAACTTGCAAACGCTTCAGTATTTGTTCTGTGGTTATGATTTAATTTCCTTTCCGTGCGGTGACTTGCCGTTTGCTTTTCATATCTTTATTGCAGTCTTACACATAAAACATACAGAAACATTGTTACATAAAAATATATTCACAAACATTGGATTTTTCTGTAGGCATATTCTATTTCAAAAATGTATTAGCTGTGCTAGTGTTTGCCTGAAAACATTGGTTAATTTATTAAGTAATTTATGAAACAAACCAAAGTAGATGTTTATGTGAGGTCGTTATGAAAGGATTAAAATGTTTTGTTGTCGCATATTTGATTAGTAAAGCCTGGAAGTGTGCTTATTTCAGACATTTATTAGACAAGTAGTAAGTTGAAGCGAATGCATTTGGGAAATCTATTAAGTCAGTGACCTGGATACCCAGAAGACGCCATACTTAAATCAAACAAAATATCTTTGTCAATATAATTGTATTGCATTGGACTGCCTAATATTGTTCTGGGGCCCAGTGCATGGGGTTCTGGTCACCCTTTGACAATCTATTCATCAATACTTAAATGCAGCAAGACACAAATGGATTTTTTTTTTTGGAGCTGACAAAAAATGTTCTCTTTACTAATACATCATTACAAATAACAGTGGAGGGGCAGCGCAGTGACAAATGCTGTTTTGACAGACAACTGCCCAGCTGAATCTATTAAAACACAAGCTGGTTGGTTCTCCATAAAGCACATGCCTCACTGTTTGAGTTTCCAATATGTGCGATTGAGTGCACTCCTGGGATGAGCAGCGGTGATTTCCAGCATATTGCAAGTCGTTTTTTTTTTTTTCTGACATTGTGGGCAAAATGCAGGTGCATTCATTATCCTGTAATTACCCTGCTGTTAGTCCTCTGGTATATTATTCATTACATGCGTTCTCCACACGGTGTTGTGACAGGAAAGGTAAAATGAATGAACGCCATAGATAGGATCAACTACACCAACCAGCACTCACATCATTAATACTGTGTTACAGCCCAGGAAGTAACTCGCTCTCAAGGCCACCGCTAAGTGACCGCTCACACACACATATACACACACACACACACACACACACGTTCACTAAACCTCTCATCTAGTACTGAAAGCGTGTGAGAGCCAGTCCAATATTGGCCTGTGATAGAAACAAATCTCCAAAATCTTTTGTTCACATCACTCTATGAAGGTAAAATTCCAGTCCATTACTCTGGGTGCAGGTGGCACTTCATTCTTGGAAGTTTTTCATTTTGGTGCAGGAAAACGACAACAGCTGGAAAATGTAATGCTTCCATAAATGATGCTTTGCACCTGATGGTGGAGCACGATGCTTGCTGACTAATAATGTTTCAGGGGGGGGGGTGTTGAAAACGAGCCAACATAGAGGGATTTGTAGAGATGGGGCAGTGAATCACTCTGTAGGGATCACTGTGCAGGTGGGGTAGGAAAGCCGGGAGGTGGGGAGTGGGGGGTAGATACCTGTGAAAAAGGTAAGGATACGTTGCCATTGTATTGATTTAGGTGAACACAGTGCAAAAAGTCTCATGGACATCAGACACATTATCAAGATTTGTTATGCCGCCCAATAGATTGCATGTAACTGTACAGTTTTCATCCAACATCCACCTCCTGTAACGTCAAGAGAACAGACAAAACTGTTTCTATGAATTCAAACCTCTTTATTTGAATGACATGAAATGCCTAACTCCAGCTTTCAAATGAATGCAAGCAAGAATACACTGTAACAAGAATTTGAAAGCCACAGCTTGTTTTAAGAATTAAATAATTCACCACACTTCCAATTCAAACCAGATATTGAATTTCATTCCAATGAAAAATAAAGGCACGTGCCCTACTTTGCATTTTTATGAGGAAACTTGTTTGTTCATATAATACTAGACAAATACATCTTCACATTTGCACTGAGCAAATCATATTAAGTACCATTGTTAGTGCTTATTCACTGAAGCTTTAAAGTTGTAACTCAACAGCTACATTTCCAATTTTCATTTTCAGTATTTCACACAACTGTAATGCAAAAATCAACTTAAAAACTGCTAGGGTATATTTTTATGTTTTGTTTTTATGTTTTATTTTTTCTATTGTCAAGATGAGGTTTTTTAAAATCTACAGTATATCTTGATTGACAGGTTGGTGCCTCCTCCTGTACATGAGACTGCAGTTCACAAATTCTATAGGTTGAATAATAGAAACACATGCCAGTAATGCAGTCCACTTCAACACCACTGCTAACTACACTCTTCATTTTAAACATATGTGGCAGTGTCAGTCAAAACTGAATCTGTATGGCTGTAATATTGGCTTGCTTTACCTAATAAGGTGTCCCCTGGGTGTATTGTAGGGAGAGATCGTTTGCACCTGAAGGTTAAAATACATTGTTATTGATCATAATCCAGGCTTTTTGTAGAACATCTTAGCCGAGCAATACATGTGTCAGTAGCTTCAATATCGGCCCTTTAATTGTGGTACCCTCCACCAGCAGAGACGTCTCCCTCTTAAGTCGGAGTGAAATTGTGATCAATGTTTTGCTTTTTCCTGGAGTTTAGTATTTTGACATTGTCTCTGCTAAGGTCAGACACTCACGTTGTTCATGGACAGACTACAGATTTTACAATATTTAGCACGCTGCTTCTTTGTCTGGGGAAAATAATTACAATTCTCTGAAACCCCATCAGTAATAATTATCTTAAAATAAAAAAAGAACAGACAAATCCTGTCCAGACCACATGTGTTCAGACTGCGCTTCATCAATGAGAAAACACAATATATGGCTGTGACACATTTCACCGAGCTGCTCTGAGTATAATATGTCCACGATACATGGCGTCATACTTGAGACCTTTTTGCAACACATATTCCGACCGAGAATGTGTTTCTCATCATGGCCAATTAAACGGACACCTTTGTTTATGTGCTACCCGTGTGTCTCAGGACAACATTCAAAATTGATTTTTGCTACAAGCGGTCCAGAAGTGTCCAAAGCAAAGCAGTCCTCGCCCGTACGTTTTGCCTTGAACCTGAAGTCCCACTTGGGGTTTGATTCCGGCCCTCATCTTGTGCCTCGAGTTTCTGCAACACAGCAACATTTATATTTCAACGGCTGAATATGAATTATGCACAATAAGCAGTGAGAAAGAATTTAATGATGCCTCTCTGGTACAGTCTGCCTCAACAAAGGAAGAGTGATTCCCCCTGTCTTAGCTGCGGGGATGGAGGTGCTGATTTGAACAAATCTTTGACCTCATCCTTCTCATTTCTTAAGGTTTGCAGTCAACACGCAGGTTTGGGGCGAGAGACGGGAATGAGGGTACCACACCCTGTCAGAATATTGATCCGTCCTGACATCTAATGTAATGATTCTTTGTCAGTAAAGAAATGAGCGGGCAGAGTGAATTTAGGTCGTATGACCAGCGACTTTTAATTAAGACTTTTCTGCCATCTCCCTTTGACCCCGTCATCCTCGTGCACTGAGAGCAGATTTTCTTCTTTTTTTTCTTGTCGTCCGAGAAGCCGACGCTTCTCCTGCTGAAATTGGCTGAGTTATCCTCTGTCGCTCGGTATAACCTTGATTTGTGAGGCAGATAAAATCTCCTCCTTGAGATCAAATAATATGTTGTAACAGTAGCAGCGTCAACACACTCTTGTATGCACAGGGCGCTTCACTCTCTGTGTCTCACATCCCTAAGCCTCATAAACAACAGAAGGACAGTTTGGGCTTCCTTTACAAACATCGAATGTGAGCTCTAGGACAAACAGATTAAATGGTCATTATCTTCTAAAACTATTAAAATATATAATATCTGATTACTGAACAATATGCAATTCTTCTCTAAATACCAACCTTATTTTAGAATCTAATAACAGCAGCTGCCCCATGTGTTGAGGCTACAGTCCTGGTTCGAATCCCGCATAGAGTGGCCCTTTCCTTCATGTCATTGCCCCCTCTCTGCCTCCCAATTTCCTGTCTCTCTCTCGACTGTGCTTTCAATTAAAGGCGAAAAAGCCCAACAAATATACTTAAAAAACAAAACAAAACAATTAATTCAATAGAGTATTATTGCAATCGAAGCTCATTGTTATTTGGAGTAGTGGGCAATTAATTAAGCATTTTGTAACAGTGATGATACCAATGGACTATTGGTTGCTCACAATATCAACACCCACTCATCGCTCTGATAGAAGCTCCTTTAATCTTGATTTTCTATAAAATGCACATGTTAATATTTATTCTCCAGCTATTAACATTTTCACCCCAATTAACCTGGTGCACCCCTCCTTCCACACACCCAACTGAGTACGCACACATTAACACTGCATTGACAAGTTTCTTAATCAGTTACATTCATGTCTCAGGGGGCAATTGGGGATAAGTAAGTCTGCAAACATTCAAGTGCACAATTTAACAAAATTATGTGCAGTGCTGAAACACACAAAGGCTGTGTAATCTGTAGCTGGGAAACAATATCCAAATCCACACAGTCGCATTATACCATACATGCCCTTACAGTGCAAGGGTAATTTATCTGTATATATACACATAAACAGAACATTCCTTGCGTTGTGCGGTTCACAAGTTTAATGGCTTCTTCTTTTTCTTCTTCTTGTTCTACGTGCCGCCTGATATCTGCAAGATTTTATCCTCATGATAATCCAACTGTTCCTCCTTCAGCTTAATACGAAGTCAAGTATTTCCTGCTGTGATGGGGGAGCATAATATTATATTGTACATTATATAATATATTAATATGTTTTACCCTTGGACTACTTGAAATCCTCCTGTTTCATCCCAACCATCCCTGGGGGTTAACGAGGGCGGTTGTTACATGCCAGGGTGTTAACATGAGATCACTCTGGATGTTGACATTTAATATTAACTATGACAAAAATAGGAAGAGAACTGTTGGATGTGGATGTGTGCACTTGCCTTCATGGGGTTTGATTCTGAGCCAAATCAAACACTTTTAAAATTAGACACTCCTGTCGAGGCGTCAGTGTTAAAATAGAGGGGCAAAAGGCTGTGTGTTGGCCTGGTGTTTGTCTACCTGCTACCACATACAGTAGTATGGAAGTACGTACATGCATAAATGTGTCATACATTTTGTCCTTCTTGCCTGCATGGTAGCTGTAGCCATCATATTGTGTTGTTTTACTCTTTCCAGAAATGGGCCAAAAAGGAAAAAACACACACACACAAACATTGGAAGGTGTTGGGTTGAAGGGTTCTTTATTTTTTAGGAGCTGAAATGGTTTTCAAAATGTTTTAGTTTGTCCGTGCATGGCCTCGGGCTTCCATTTGAATCAAGTCACAACACAGTAAATGCCTTTGGACATTCACTCTTAGCTGTGAGCTATATTCAGTTCACTACAGACTTTCTCGAAATGAATTTGGTCTCAATTCATGTGCAGATTATTTCTCTCTCTCTCTTTCTCTGTCTTGTTTGCATATCACAGAGACACCAAAGAGTGTTTATGCTCAGAACGAGGCGTTTTAGCCCCCGCTAGCCTATGCATAGCAGATCTCCTCCTCCTGAAACAGATCAATGACTCTGACACTGCATCTAAATTATAATTGGGTGGTACACATACTGTAGTAATACCGTGAAGACCCTTTGGCCGGCCAGCCATCCACACATTTCTGTAATGAATCTGCCTCAGCGGAGTTTCTGCCAGCTATGGATCACAAAACCTCGGCTTCATTCCTCCAGAGTGAATCCCCACCTGCTCTGTCTTTCCATTAGGGCCTTATGGGATGCAGTTATTTTTTGTCTTCAGCACAGCATGCCTCATCTTACTATCTACTGTGATTTCTGCTGCTGTCAATTTCCCATTCAATTAAATGATAAGCCTTTTCCCCCCCCACTATTCAAATGAAGGCAATGTCCAAACAATTTTCAGGAACAAAGGTTATTCCTCTAGAATTTAAGATTTAAAGCTCTTAAACAGTCTCAGTTCCTGTTTATGCTTAATTCTTTCAACAGTATTTGTATTTATTCAGTTTGTTTGCACAATCTGTTTGCATCTCTGGTAATGTAAAGCTTCTTCTTGTTCCTTGATTGTAAACACAATCTTTGGGAGCAGGTTTGTGCTGTATAATACACAAATTGTCGTTTCCAGCAGACGGGAGATGGTCTTATTTGCTGAAGACTTTAACATATTGCTTGTTGTTTGACAACATGGACAGCAAACTGGGAATACCTGCATGCTGCTGTGTAATCCCAAGAAGGTTCATTACACTAAAGCTGCAGAAACCTTATTCCCAACAGAATGCATCGAGGCGCAGACTGTTCAATGTTTTGAAGTTGTTGTCTTCATATGTCCTGCATTTATACAAGTTTTTTTTCCCTTCATCATTTGTTCTTCCTTTATTGTTGCTCATTGTCACTCACTTAACATGTTGTTCTGCGCTGCAGTGGACTGCTTGTTGCTAAGAATGTTGCCAAGCCCTAATTATCTGTAAGAGATGTTATCTGTAAGAGATGTTTCCATGCACTATCTGTATTTTTCACTTTAGCACTGGTCTGCACTGGTTTTTGCTTAGGAGTTGGATTGCTTGAGGCAAAAACCTGCCACGACTTTGAGTCCTACATCATTTATGCATTGTCAGCATCAGGATGCAGTGGTTGCAGCAGACTCAGTCCAGTGAACAAACATATTGACATGTTGCCACCCAATAAAAGATTAAATCAGCACCATTCCTTGCTCCATATCATTCAAATGAAAAACAAATCAAATTTTTATTTAAAGTGCATTTCACACAGCAGAGGCTCCAGAAAAACAAAGAAATTAGGCAAAGGAGGGCTGCTGTTTAAAGAGCTGATGGAGGTAGAATATACGAACAAAAAGAGGTAAACGCCAGCAGCAAAAATATCCTCCAGACACTAAAATAACTGTGGTCGGGTAACGTTGCGTACATCACTGTAGGCAGTAGAGGTTTTTCCTGTGTGTGTTCTTGTGCTTTTGTGTTTGCAGGAGCCAATTTGAGCCTCAGACTTTCAAACTCATATTTTTCTTCAGTAAAAGGGTCTTCTTGACAGGTACTTAGGACTACAAGGGACTTTTCTTAAGGTTTGAAGCAGGTGTTATGGATGAGGGTTAGGGGAAAGTTTGGGAAAAGTTAAAGTTAGAGAACCAGTGTATAGGAATTAGAGGGGGAGACTATTAGCAGAAATTGAATTAAGTATTAATGATAATTATGCTTACATAAGTCTATAATAATCACCTGACATTGTGAGTCATTGTGTTTTCAATAGCTTAGAATGAGCCCTTCATACTGCATCTGCCCAGGGACTGTCTGTTTTTGCTACAGGAGCCCAGACAGGACAAACAAAACACCAACCTGGTGTGTATTGCAGTTTCAAGCAACATAGAACATCTAGTAGAGAAGTCATGGTGCTATGAGATGTGTGAAACTATGATCAGACTATGGATATGTTATTACTTTTTTTTTCTTTAGCCTTGCCATTTAAGGTCATGTCAGGTGATTTGGATGACCTCTGCTTAACTTCATTTTCAACCAGAGTGTGGAATAATAAATCTTAATTGAACAAAAGCGCTAACACTTTAAATTATGCAGGGTGTAACAAGTCTTAAGTTAAAAGTGGGAATAAATTTAGCTTGAGGTCATCACTGCAACTTCTGGTTTGAGAAATACTGCATGTCAGACGGGCCAAAAAAAAAAAAAAAAAAATCACGATTCTGGACTTATTTGCATTCAGCCCCGTGATGCTTTTCGTCGTCCTAAGATTTATGCCTGCCACATGTCGGGTCAAGTGTACTTGCTCAAACTTTATCTCCAGGCTGACAGAGGTAGAACTGGTGCGGGAGTGGGTAGTATATCATTTAGTAACATTTTAGCAGCAAAATTTATGCTGATAGGAAATGTAAACCGTTGTCGTGAACAGATGGAAGAATGGAGAATCAAGCATGATGAAAAGATGCAGCTGTCGGCTTCTCTTGTCCATTGCTGGCTGAGGTTAGATTGAAAGTTGAACCTACCACCATTGTCTCACTCGATCTATCCATCTGCTTTAGTATTTATGGAATGTATTTTGAATATTATACACTAAATAAACATATCATGATCCATACATTTGCTTAACTTTTATACATTATTATATGGCACAATGATGGTGTATTTACATGAACCCAAACTCAACATTTTTTCTGATGTACCGTTTCTGCTCTTAATTTTCAGTAATATTTCATTCCTTTATTTTTTTTCATTCCAAAAAATAATGATTAAAAAAATATATATATACTGTATACTTTAAGTGTTTTTCAACACTTTTTCCCACACAAAATCCTTTTATTAGTGCCAGACAATGGGCCACTGGGTGCTAAGTCCCTGAAGTGTGAAACTCTCTGGCTCCCTTTAGTCTTGTTGTAAAGCAATGCATTCACTTCTTTCTTCCACCTACGCAGAAGTATTCATCCTCCACTGAAATGCTGTCATCAGATTCCTTTATATTTTGGTTTAAACTGAGTCACAGTATTTTTTATTTCACAGTTTTATGCTCCAAAGTGACAGTGAATAATGATTTTTTTTTTCAATGGTAACTTTTTCTTCTACATGCAACCTGTATGTTGCCCTCACCAAGGCTTTCTGCACCACATCAGGCTATAACCATTCCGAGCACATCCACTTTATGCGCTATTCCTTTCTACTTGTCTTGTTTCTGTAAAACTCTTTGTTTGGTGGAGGATTTACTGGACTCCTGCTGTAGCTGCCTTTCAAAGGAGTCAGTAAAAATGAATAAGTGTCATATTCTGGTGTTGAATCCCATTAAACAAAACAAAAAAATATAGTACCTGTAATTTCCCAGTGTTATATGTATTATCCAAAGATCAAATGCAGGTTGAGTTATGAGCAGAGTACACACAGTGTGAGCTTGTGCTCACTCAATAATAAAGATTTGAGTTCTTCTTAGCAAACTGACTTGTCGGGGAGAGATGTGGACAGAGGAGACGTTTTCAGGAAAGTCCTTTTTAGTGACTTTGGCAACTGCAATTACCATCACTTTAAAAATCACTTACATGTACAAGCCAAAAAAGTGCAGACACAGATGTGATGACGGTGAACATCAGCTTGGCAGAACTTGAATGCAATTTCAGGAGTAAAAGAGTCTTTAGTGGATTACTGGGCAGAGTTGCAAAAGCCCGACATAAAAAAAACTAAAAAGAGAGCGGGTGTCAACTTTTTAGATAAACACAAACTTTGTTGTGGGACTTAAAGAGGGAGCTTTATGTGTGATCGATCTGTTAGTCCTCAGAAAAAAGAAAAGAAACCTGCAACATTTAAAACTTCTCCCAGCATATGGAAGAAGTTGTTTTTCTCAGGAGCTAAATACTAGCTGTTCCCTATGAGTGTAATTAGAAATAAGAAAGAATTACCATTAAACCAGATGAAGCCAGTAGACTGTACAAATCATAGAGGGATGTAGCCCCCATGAATTCACCCAGAAGTGGTTTTGAAGCTCAGACTGGACTGCTCCACGGTCTTGATTTTGGCAGTAATTTACTAATCCAAAAATGGGCAAAGAGGTTGGACATGGGTGGAGCTGAGACTCTGGTCCATGTCGACTCGTGACCCACCCGTCATTAAAGAGACCACACCCTCAATCACGTAGAACTTGAAGTACTGATACATTTCAATGAACATTTTTTTTTTTTTTTTTAAATCACCCCTGTACAGTTGTTCTAACATTAGCTATTGAATGTGATTATTTTTTATGTAAATTGGGAGATTCTAACTATGGTAATTGATTTGCTTTTGGTGTCAACCTCAAGTGGCCATTCTAGGAACTGCAGTTAAGCTGTGTTCACACCAGACCTTTTGTTTTTCTTGCTGGCGACGAGTTTACATGTTAAATCAATGCAAACGTGCAATTGAGCGTTTAATCGCTCAGGCGAAAAATCGCTGGGGCTCGATCGGGATGAGAAATCCCAACTCTCCGGCCGTCAGTTGCTCATCGCTGATTGGCTGCCGTAATCCCGGTGGTGCCGGTGTAAACAGAAACACATGGCAGTGGGCATGACGCCATCAAAGCGAAAATGTGAGTCTGTGACAAATTGACGAGCGAATGCAGCTGAGCGACAGAGCTTTTTTTTTTTTGGAGCGATACGAGCAACAGCGACAAAAATGAAAGGTCCGGTGTGAACGCAGCTTTATTGGTACACAAATGTTGGTTGCATTAGCCCTAGGCCTAGAGGTTGCCATTGTCCAATTCCAACTTTTAAATCATCAGTAATACTGACCTTTAGAGTTCAGAGGTAAAGTGTGGAGCAGTGACCAGGTGCTGCACAGTGCTCCCTAATCGCCTGTTGCGAAGCTATGAGTATTCAGAGCATGATAATTGTCCTCAAAATACATGCATGACTACACAAAACAACACAAATAATCCCCCTTGTCACGTCCGGAGCAAAAACACACCCAGCATGAGGTGAGAGATTAGAGCAGTTCTGGTGGCTGGTGGAGGATCAATTAATCGATCATCTGAGTGTAAGAAGTCTGCTGGACATCATGAAAGACCCCGAATGTTAATTGTTTTGTTTATGTGGCTCCAATCACAACATACCACACCTCTCCCACAGAAAATTAATGATTACTGGCAAAAGGTTAATATCCACTCAGCTGAAAATGAATCAACAGTAAATTAATGAGATCATTACCTGCATGGATTGATAAGGAAATTAGTCTTCTTTCAGAGCAGCACTGTCTGGGATGTTGGAGGTATTGATTTGAAAAATAATGCATCTGTTGGTGAAGCCCTTGACCAGATGGCCCACGCTGAGTGATCCTCAACTGTTGGAGGTCACAGAAAATAAAAGAACTGTTAAGGCTGGAGTTATATTGCCGGTAATTTCCCTTATCTTTGAAGTGGCATGCAGCGAATTAAAGAAAAATGTGTATTTTAAAAAATCTAAATGTCACAAATTGTAAAAGACGGTCCTGGAGGAAGCCTTTGATATTTGACTCAAGGTTTGTCTCACACCAGCTTGTTTGTGCAGTCCTGAAGAGCTAAACTATTAGGTCCCTGCAGTAATTTCAGAGGTGATTCATACACATGAAATATGTCTCTGCAGAAAAGTGTGCTGGGTTATTAATTGGCAGGGAGTCAGACAGTACTTAGAGCAGACTCTAGAGATGGGTTGATTCATGTATCAATTCTTCATTTGAACAGCACTTCAAAGTTAACCAGTCAAACTGAATCTGCAACAGAAATGAAATTTCATATCAACAGCGGCCTGTACTGTAGCTGGGATGTGCTGCACAGTCTTCGTAAGATTATGAAGCTAAACTAAATGTTTAACAGAAATGCAAAAGGGAAAAAAAGAAAATTAAATGAAGTATTCAGTAAAAAAAAAAAAAACATTAATAAAATAAGATTGAGTGGGGTAGTGTTTTGCTCAGTTGGTAGAGCAGCCGCCCCATGTCTTACAGTGTCTTACTGCAGGCAGCCCCGGTTTGAATCCCGCATCAAGCGGCCCTTTCCTGCATGTCATTCCCCCTCTCTGCCTCCCCATTTCCTGTCTCTCTGTCATCTGTGATTTCTATTTACTGTAAAAGGTGAAAAAGCCCAAAAAATATACTTAAAAAAAAGAAAGAAATAATAATAATAAGATTGAGTGTTTCTCCAGCAGGATTTTATTTCTGAGCAAAACCAGAAACAGCTCTCCAAACTTAAATGTTGAAGAAAAACATCCCTTATGACTTCAACTGAATGTTTGTTGGTACAACTGGCATTTGTCGGCAGGCTGTGATTAGATTATCACATTCAGTACATTTTTATTATTATCCACTAGTATTCACTCATATTTAAATTATGTGAGCTTTTTACCTGCTTACTTGCACAATTATGTTGTATGTCCATTCAACCAATCACTTAAATTTAGGTTATTTAAATTGAGTAAATTGCCACCGCTTCATTTGTAAATATTCTTATGTAATAGCGTGAGTTATAGTGTAGTTCTCGTGGATGCATACAGGGATCAGCGATGTAGTCTAGTGTCTTCCATGGCTGCTGCATCTCATCTCCTTGTGTGTATTTATGTAAATGATGTAACACGGTGCAGACAGTGAGGCAGAGCAGCAGCTGAGCTGTGGCGACGCTTTGAGATGGGAGCGAGCAGAGAGGAGGGAAACATAGTGAGCGATCATAATAAACAGCTTTTAAAAGACAGAAAAGGGGACTTCATTTTGACACGGTTCAAAACAGAAAAGTTGAAAACGGAAGAAAAGGTCAAAGAGGTTTCAAATCCCACGGTGGATTTGCAACACTGCTTTTACAGTTCAGTTTCATTTGTTTGTTTTAGATCAGAGTTCCCCAGAAATGTTCTGTTTTTGTTACGTTAAAATCAACTGAATGCATGACTGCACCCATCAATGCAACTCTTTAAAGACAGAAGATTCTACTACTACTTTTTTTCCCCCCCATATACAGACTGTTTTCTTATTTAAAGGTATAGTTGGAGATCCTATTCTGGAGCATTTTTTACAAAACTGTTCTTCACACCTCCGATTGCAACCAATTTGCATTGTTTTTTTGGCAATTTGCTTTTTCACAAAAATGTAAAAAGTCAGTCACCTGTGGGACGGACAATTCTGTGAAAACAGCATCCAATTAACGTGAATGCAATGTTAGTGTCAATTGGATCGTGATGTGTCAATCAAGCTGCTGTCTCTGTCCCTCCCTCCTCTGCTGCTCTTCGTGCACTGATTGCGTGCACGATCAAAGTCTTCATCGAGTTACGACCGCAGAAAAGACAACAATAGTAACCCAATGTACCACACTCCAGTCTGGTAGGGGGTGATGTAGCTCTAAGCTTGATGCTGGGTGGTTTATTATGATATGTGTGTTCTTTAACGTGAATGAGCCTTGAGAAAAAGCTGGAGGAAAGTCAGTGATGCTGCACAGTGACACACAACAGTATTGTTGAAAGCCCCATTGGCCCCGCTCACATTGGGATTACATTGGGTGACGCCGCAAGTGCGACCAAGATTTTAAACTTTTTGTTCCCCGCTTCTGTCTCTGGCGGAATCACATGTCTGAAACCCTAAAAACTAATATTACATCTAGTTCATTTGAGGATTTGTTTTGTTTCTTTTTAGAACTTTGAATGACATGAGTTATGCAAATGTTCCCCTTTTTTCTCAGAGCCTAACAACCGATCCCAGTTTCTTAGAAGAAATGTCCCAATTTCCTCCTCACAGACTGAAGCTGCTGATGTTCATACATCAGAAAAACTTCAATCATCATCCTCTTAGGAAAGGTTCATATCACTAATCTTTGTCACTCTGTTTACGAAGACTTGAATGACACTGTTAATTCAGTATCTTGGCTGTTTTTAAACACAAGTATCAAACTTGGCTATTTGATGACAGTGATGTTTGCTTGTTTGACCTTCTAGCTGGGATTTTCAACACCACAGCTCATAAATACATCGCTGTCCTTCAGCCAACTGTGAAGTCTCTGTTCATTAACACTACGGTTTGGCTTCTGGATAAGAATCTAACTGGATCCAACCATGACGTATATGCCTCAGGCCTCCTCAAACTGCCTGCTGAGGGCTCATCATTAACAGAATCAAAAAAGTAAACGGTTAAATGAGGTATTAATATTCTCAATTGTATCATTTGAAAATGTATTATTGACTATTTTGCATGACAGTCATTTCAGTGTCCTACAAAATTAACCATTTATTTGGGGAACTAATCCTGTCCGAAACAGACTCAAATGTTCACAATGAGGAATACACACAATTTTGCATGGCTATGTGGTGCCAAACCTTCAAGCTCGCCAGAGTTTGTGTTTCAGCAGTGCCGTTGTATTTCCTAAAGACCTTGAAAGACAAGACTCTGTTGTTTCTACTGTGCAGTACAAAGGCCCTCAATTGAAGAAGACAGAAGACCACCTTAGAAGAGCTCTCCTGCCAGTAGAGTGCTGAGCTTCTTGACGAGTCCCTGTTTTGGCCTGAAGCCTAGACTACTCAATTCAGCTCCTCGAGGGCTGGTGTCCTCCAGGTTTTTGATCCTCCTTTTGATCCTATTCCTTGATAGTTAATGTATCGCACTTGGTGCCAAGTAGATACAGACCAGGTGTGGCTTGTTAACTGTCGGGGAGGATCACACACCTGCAGGTCATCGGCCTTAGAAGACTAGAATTAAGTACCAAGAGGCTGGATAAGTAGAGACGTTTGATTTTCCCTACGGAGTGGGGGGTGGGGGGGTTTTAGTTGAACGATTTTGTTATGCTGTTGTTCAAGTCACATGCAGCTACGTGTGAAGGTATCAATTACCTCAAGGTTCCTTCAGAGGACAGGCTGAACTGTCAACTTTTTCTGGAGGGACAAAGATATTCCTTTGAGGCCAAAACTAACGTACAGGAGCAATAATTAACATTACGTGATAATTTCCACTTTCCTGTCAGTATAGTCCATCTCATTATTATTTTCCATCATCGTCATAAATATCAGACTTGTGGTTTCTGTTGACCATGATATGATGGTAGTTAGATCTATAGTAGCCTAAGGTAAATCAAGTGAAACCCTGATAATTTCTAAATATTTTAGTAATATCAATACATACATTTCCCCCTCTGGTCATGTACATGATTTTAACAAAATGTAACTATTGAACATTAAATGTATGCTGCAGAAAAATAAAATAAAATCTATCAATGTATTTATATGTTTTACATTTTGCATATCAGCAATATAGGATGCAGATCACTCAAAAAGATTTGACTTTTTTCTTTTAGTTGTGTTTACAGTAAATGTAATATAAAACAGACCAGCAGAGGTGTCCATCTTGAAGGAACCTAATTCAAAACCTATACAATTTGGATTCAAGGATCATGATGGTAAGGTTAACAGCTCTCTACAGCTCAAACATGAGTGATATAACCAACCCAACATCCATTTAAGTGTATCATTTGTGTTACCAAGAAACCTCATGTCAGGGTTAGGCCAAGTAAAGCCAACCACACAATTCATGTGATAGGATTTATTTACTTTATTCTCAAGCCAACTTTATTTAGCACCAAGTCCAAGATGTTAGCCTACCTGTGGGCACTATATAGAGCAGCTAACAGTTGGGTTTCTAACGTTCGGAGCCAGACTGAGCTTCCTTGATTACACTAAATTAACTACATTTATTACATTTACAATTATCGCTTAGGGAGGCAGATTAATTGCTAAACTGAGCTAAAGAGGGGGAGTGTGAGGGAGAGCGGGAGCCATTGCTAACTCCTAACCTACAGGAAGTAGCTCATTTGAATGTGTAAAATACTGTCGGATTCTCTTAAAGGGGAGAGCTGAGTGCTTGAGCAGCTCGAGAGTAAGTGGAAATGTATTGTGGGTAATCACAGCCGATGTAATGACGAATATAGAAAATAAATGAAATGTAGCAAAAAGGCTACCTGTAAGACAGAAACACTATAGCAACAGGAAACACTTACCGCAGCACAGCAGGAGGACGTTGTGATAAATTGGGACCATTTGTTTCACATGCTGCCTTCTGACTTTGCACGTTGACACATTAATGATCACCACTAAATGACAAATATTAGGCTTTTCATTAATATTGCAAATAAAGCTTTTGAGCAAAGACTTGACTTGTCTTTGACTTTGTCATTTGGCTTGACTCTCACCTCAGTAATTTGCTTGAGACTTGAAGGTTGAGACTTGTGACTCGTGCATATGTGACTCCTCACACCTCTGCTGATACAAATGGAAACCAGATGTGGTCTGGATACTCAAGAAGGAAAGTGGCAGCTTTAACCAGCCATGAACACCCCCTGAGTGTGTGTGTATATGTGTGTGTGTGTATGTTTCTGTAAATTAGACAGAGCTGTTGGTGTCATAAGAATTAATAAGAGGAGGTTGCAGGGAGGAAACTAGTGGGTTATTAATATAATTCAGTTGCAACTGGATTATTGCACATTATTATAGCACAGTTTGAGGAGCCAATATGATTTTCTGCCGATTTCATTAAACATACATTAATTATGTATGCCTAATTTATTGGTCTACATTATCAACATGTTTATCTTTCAGTGATTACAGTTTAATTGATGATTAGATGATAGCTGTGTGTGTAGTTACGCTGAGTGACATTTTTGGGGGGCTTTTGAAATCATCTTTGTTCGAGTGGGCCTTTAAACATCCCTGCAATACCTGCAACCTGAACACATGGTAATCTCATTAATTAGTAAACTAATTAATAGTAAACAAGACAAAAATTATAATTTTTTTAGGTATAAATTTGACAAAAAAAATCTCTCAGGACTTTGTATTAGATGAGTCAGGTCTCAGAAAGATGGAAAATCAGCCCAACAGCACAGAGCAGAGAATGGGCTGTAGGTCAAGATTTATGAGAGGATACTTTTCCTCTCCTGAGGTGGTAGAAGAGGAAGTTCCTGACTCAGGAAACCAGGCATCAGATGAAATGATTACTTGCGTCATATGAGAAAATAGGAGCCATGTGTAATTGAAGACATTTTCTCCAATTTTAACTTATTCTACAAAGCGGGACAAGACTTGAATACATTTAAGATTCATGGAAAATTTAGCAGATGCGGAGGAGAGGACTTTTGCTGAGGTAACAGGGGAGCCTGACGTTTATGGTTTGGGTTGTGAATCTCATTATGCTCCCTCATCAGTGTGTGGGTTGTCCTTGGCAACCGCTGGATGCATTGTCCTTATTTTCTGACACCCTTCCTCACACCTAAAGACAGACATATTGAAAAATCGAGTGAAAAAAAAAAGGATGACTGCACTAAACATGGAGGGGATTGTGCTTAATCCCTAATTTGCTGATCAATAAGATTCTGGTGCATGAGTAGCAGCAAATTCAATGAGTGACTAAGCCACCTTGGGAACATTTCCATGCAGATACAATTGCAGTGTGGTTAAATGAATGATTTCATTATGGATGAAAATAGATGAGCGCGTGGGGAGATTGTACAGTTGCATCTCATTTTCAGCTTATTTCATTTTGTGGATATTTGTTTTGCAGTGATTCACAGCTGTTCATAAACCATTACTGTATGTGAACAATGAGCAAACTCCCTTGTTGTTGTTGTTTTGCAGAATTCAAAACCTTGTGCTGAAACTGCACTGGCTCACCTTTCTTTTTGGGGATTTCCATGTCAGTGGGCAATAAATTGAAGTCATTTAGAGTCTGCATTAGAGAGCAGGGTGTTGCAAAGTTAGTTGTAGAAGTTGAAGACACCATTGTGTCTCTTTACACAGCTGTTAATCATTCACTCAAATGAAGTGAAAAACCAATTAGTTGCTAGTGATGGAGACTTCACCACTTTTTAAGGGTTTGTGCAAACACTCAGGCTTCCAGAGTGAAAACTGTTCGCACTGGTGTAGTTCAGATGAACAGTTACTATTACTATTATTTTATTATTTTCTTCTTTTTTGCTGCACCATTCCATCATCCTAAGCACTTTCGCAGAATATAATTATAGCTCATGTAACAGAATAATGAAATACATCACTTAAAAGCACCTCTCATACACAGATTATAGCCCTTCAAGTAAAAATAAATAAATACAAAAGCTACAAGTGCGAATCATTTCCAGGTACACGCAGGTGCCTTTTCATGCCATAAATTACAGTTTTAGCACAGCCAAATAAATGGTGAAGATCGACAAAGAGTGAGTTCGCACTGCATTTTCAAATGACGACACTTAAAGTAGTGTCAGTTTGATGAGCGGGCAACGCTCATTTACTGTGTCATCAGTCGTCTTCGCTTGCTGCTGCAAATACTTGATGAACGGCAACAACACAGCATGACCCCCACCGGGAGGAACACATAAAGGACAGCTTAGCATGTCTTTCATGTGTCGCAACTCTCGCAGGATCTATCACAGGTACTCCACCTGCACCTAAAACAAGCAAGCGGTAGGCTAAAAAAGTTAAAAAAAAAAAGAAAAGGTGAGCGTACATCTCTGTTAATGAGAGGTGGGATCCAAGTTTTAACTTTGGAGGGGGAATTCCCTCGTGCGTGTGATCCTGGAAAATGCAAATGACAACACATGTGCATATTCATAGATGGAAAATAGAGTCTTCATCTGTCCTAATACCGCTGCTGGGTGCCTGCTGTGGTGTTTCTTTTCTTGCATCTCCACAGTGAGGGTCTTTCTGCTTGAGAGGGTGGATTATGCATGTTCTAAAGCTCGGGGAAAATTGTGGATAAATAAATAATGATAAAAGGCTTTTTCTTAACTGTATGATTAGCATGTCTTACTTGCAGTTGGGTTGATCTTTATACGGAGAAAGGCACCTTTGCGAAACAAGCTTCCCACCAGCTCAGGGGATGACATGTGTTAGCGTGTGTGTGTGTGTGTGGAGGGAGAAAGAATGAGAGGGAGAGTCGTGGAAAAGTGCAGAGAGACAGAGAGATTGTCAAGAAAACACCAAGGGATGGCTGTATAGAAAAAGCCTCAAAGTGGAAGTTGTGACTCTGGGATGGTAAGACTCGGAGGTAAGTGTTCAGGCTTGGTGCTACAAAGGGCAGTATAGTGCTTACTTTGATTGAATCAATTGCTCTGAGTAAGTAGCTGCTGGTGCCGGCCTCCCCAGGGTGACAGAGAGGTCTGCAGAGAGTGAACCAATCCAACCATCCATGGCCGGAGCACAGGGAGGATTAACAGAGCAATGCATCATAGCTGTAGCAACCAGTGATGTGTAGCAGACTGTATTTATTGACTCATTGACTGTATTGATTGTCTCAATTGATGAAAAGTCCAGAGACAACAGACAGACGCACAGCGAGTTATGCATGAAGCAAATAAAAAGGAAAGAAAAGATGACGGGTCAGGTTGTTATTTCATTGCATGAGTAAAGGAGCATTTCACAGCATTAAAGAAAAAAAGAAAACCCTGTTCTTTTCATCACAATCATCCGCCCAGTTAAGTCCTGCTGATCACAAGTGTTTGGTAGCAAAACTCTGGTTACAGCACAGTTTCCTGGCAGACATAATCTCATTCAAGTTAAGTACATACAGTAATGGCTTGGTAATTTACCTGGGCATGTATGTAGCTTTTTTTTTTTTTTCTGAGTTCTCCGTGACAGCAAATTCTCTCTGACATTGACAATGTTCCAGCAGCAGCGGTTTATTTAACACGCCATTAATCTCTAACGACAGAAGACCGCATTGCAGCAGATGTTTGTGAACAAACCTCCGCTCAGTCGTTCTTCACCCTCTTTAACACATGTTTACCTTGACAAGAGGAGGGGTCACGAGGCAAACAGTCAAGCACTGTAAGAGTTAACTGATATTTTGGTAACAGGAAGTAGTTTTTTTTTTGTCTTTTTTTTTTTATTATTAAGATGCACAGCGGACTCTTGGTATTTGTAGTACATGGATTCACTTGTCAAATTATGCCAAAAAACCAGTGATGCTGTGCCACATTTGAGTGCATGGTCATCAGTATGCTAATGTTCAACTATGCAGTGAAACAATCCAATTATTGAATGACGGCCACTGTACATCAGCTCTCTTACTGAATATGTGTGCAATTAATGAGTGCAGAGCAACCAGAACACTGAAACTGAGGAAATTAACACTTTGGTTAAACTTAGACTGAAAAAAAGAAAGAAAAAAGATTGTCTCCACTCAGAATATGGAAAACTAAAAAGATGAGCACATGTCAAAAGACTATTATACTATATGTCTATCATTTTACTCTTTTCTCTGTCTTCGAAAGCAGCAGGACAGTGTTGAAAGAAATGATACAAAGCACTTCATGGCGGTAGCCATTGAAATAGAATATCTTTTTGTACTGAATGCTGGTGAGTGGGTGTGAGGGCAAGAAACTGCAGGAAAGTAAAGGGAGGAAAACAGGCAGAGTTTACCCTTAGGGCTCATGAGGTAAGGACACTTAACTCATCGCATGCATTGCCATAGTCAACATGATTTTTAGATCAACTCTATGCTTTAAAAACAAAAGGAATAAATCATCTCCTTTTCACAAATATAAATATATTTTATGTTTAGTATATACAATAATGATTTGCCATCATCAACAACATTAGTACTGAAGGGAGAGAAAAAGCATGTCAGTAAACTCTTGCTAATGGATACAGACACCGCAAAGACAGCCATGACTGATTGGCGTGCTCAAGCACTCTCTCTGAAGACGAAGCGAGACAGTAGTATAGTTTTAGTGTGAGAAGGCTGGTGGTGTGGCTGCGCCGTGCCATCCCGCGGCCCGCTAGTCCTGGGAGCCGCGAGACTCTCTGTCGTCCTCCAGCTCCCACTCAAAGTTCTGGCCGGTCATTTGGTAGAACATCATGTTAAAGGGTTTGTAGAACTTGTGCAGCCGCCGAATCACATCTGTGTCTATTTTGGGGTGAGTTCTCCCTTTAGACTTGCCGAGGCATCTGGGAGTGCTGCTGTCCTCTGGCTTCTTTAGACACGGGAATCCTTTAGTCTTATTGAAGTAAAAGTGTTTGTCCGTGACGATCCGCTTCAGTCCCAAGAAGTCCTGCACTTTTGCCATCTCACCTGCGGGATCCACGATGAGCCGCTCCCCGCTCACAAAGTGCATTTGGGAGAGAGGGAAGTACTGCATCCAGCTCTCCAAGTGGAGCGCGTATATCCCGATACGCAACGCGCTCCATGAGGCATCTATAAGACCCAGCGTCCGGTTCTTAAAAGCTAGAACCTCAAAGGTGGGGATCTCAGGTTTCTTGGACAAAGTCTGTGTGTAGTCTGAAATGGCTCTAGTGACAGGATTACGCACCACAATAATAAGCTTGATGTCCCTGGCCATAGAGTGGATGCGCTTTGGGGCATGGTTAGTCACAAAATAGCTGGGTGTCTTCTCCATGGTGATCTGCCCCTCCAGCGTCGAAGGCATCAGGTCTCTGGGAACACAAACAGCAGAGAGAAGAAGGCAGCTTAGTACGGTATTATCCTCAGCACCTCTTGCAGTGCGAGCGAAATATCCAAGGACACAGTGCAAGCAAATTTGGTACATTTATTAAGCAGTACATTATTTGAAATTACAAGTGAAAATAACTGTTATTATTACTGGACATTATGTTGTGAGGAGAAACATACAGCTAATTACATCCATGGAGTAATATGCGAGAGATAAAAGAAAGAAGATGAAACGGCAGGCAAGCAAGTATGCTCATTGCTTAATTGACTCCATCTGTGTTACTCCAGGAGCTGTTTTGGAACTTTAATAATGAGTTCACTGCATATCATTAATACTGGGGTGCCTGGGGTATTGTTTTGTCATACATTTATTATGCATGCCAAGCTCACACTCTGTGCAGGCAGTTTTATTTCTAATGCACATTCACTTCCCCTGCAAATGGGCTCAGGCAGCACTCTCCCTCTCCTTTCTCCACTACATTTAAGGTTAGGGGGCTATTCATTGAAGGCAGAAGTGATTAATTATCACATTCAAGGTGATAATTTGTAGTACAATAGAACCGTCGCCAACTTGAGAAATTTATCTCAGGGATAACAGGAAGCCATTTGCCTTTGCCACAAATATTATGCTCAACTCAGTCTGGGAGAATGAGTTGTAGGATGTGACGGTGCAGCAGGCAAGTGCACCACACGCACAGGAGCAAGTCTTGTTTCTCCAGTGTCTATTTTTGTATCGATAATAAAGCATAGCATTTGCCTGAAGCAAATCCTTATCAAATGTTTACACTGATGTTAATTCCAATCCATGCTGTTTTCTTTGTTTGTAAGCTATGCGATTCAGTGCTAAATTGGGACATTAAATCCTCTGTGAGACACACCGTCTTTTTTTTTTTTTTTTTTTTTTTTTAACTAGTAACAAGCATGAGCTCAGGAGCTCCACAATATAACGTAAAGACGGCAGAAAATCAGAACCCGAACGCGCAGACCTCTTTTTTTTTCCCATACTCATTTAGCTAATGTTTGCTTGGAAATTATTATACGAAACAATCAACCACCTTCAGAATGATTCCTCCTCTCTGAAACCCACAGAGTTCGTGGCAGAAAATTCTCTATAAGTTTAGGATGAAAGCTATTCCCCTCCCTCTGCAATATATTTTTTTCTTTTCCATTAGGCTTCCGTGCACCACAAACCTACAGTTGTAACGATATAGTCACATCAATCATTTGCATCTTGGACATATTCTAAATTAACTGTTCTCCAGCAAAGAATCCAATTTACTCTGCAAAACATAAGAGCTGTTATGCACATATCGACCACCCTCACACACACACACATGCACCCATGGATACTGGGCTGAAAGTCTCACAAGTGGCCTGGTAATTGCATCTCAGTAACAGTATTGCCTTCCTGATGGGTAATTTCCCTCTGGATTATGTTTGTCTCTTGGCAGTATAGAACTGTGGTTACTTCTGGGCCTGTAATGGGATATTAAACATATCTACAGATAGCATACTGACTAGGAAGAGTATTAGTTTTCATTATATTCCATCACTTTCCACACTTCCTTCCTTATAGTAATGAATGGCTAAAGATTTTTATAACCTTTCAAGGACTTCAGCTCTGTTTGCCACTTAACTCCAAAATACAGTAGGTGGTCTGAGCGTGCAACATCACCATGTATGGTCATAAAAAAAATAAAAAAAGTGCTCAAGTACGCCACAGCGAATCACCTTGAAACATCCGATATCCTACTGTATGGACACGGGCTTGCAGCATCTCGCTGGTAATGTGCTGTGCATCTTTGGAGCATGTCCAAATTGATGGGACAGATGTACAGCGTTCAAGGTTACCATTTTGAAGGCGCGCACATAACAGGCTATCGCCCTCGTCAGGCTCCGTGCTAATCATCATACACTTAATTATAAAACAATGCAAAGCACACGAAGCAAATACTTTGTTATTGTGGCTTTGATTGGGAATCAGTCATGGATCATGTGCGTCTAAAATGTCAGTGAGACGATGAGGCAGGATAAAATAAATAAAAATTAAAAAATCCAAATGCTGATAAACAAGCTAATTTCTCCGTGCATGGCAAACGACTCCCTTGGCCTTGTAAGTGGAACTGGAGTAAACAAGTTAACTCTTGCTTTTGTGTTTTTTTTTTTTTCTGTCTCCGCATCAGCTGTTCAGCTCAACACAGGTCATTCAGGTGGGTAGGCAAATAAAATCCATAGCGCTAAAGAGGCCCAGTGAACCATCTGCTGTTTACTACCCTCACACCCAGGACGGACCACGTGACATTTACTTTCTTGCGTTTCAGCACATGTCCGCAGCTTCATTAACATTGCAAACAGAAGTGAGAAGATAACAGGTGCTTGGAAAAAACTTTTTTTTTTTCTGATCTCTAACACAGGAAGCGTGCTGCTGTATTCTAACACAAGCATGGTGTTGCATTGTGGGATATAAATGCAGAAGTGCTAATAGGCAACTCAGAAAGTGTCTGTGATACTTCATTGCACAGAAACTCTTCTCATTACATTTCTATAATAAAAAATAATAAAAAAAACTGACAAAGGTCAGATCCATTAAACGTAGTTCGAGCATTTAGAAAAAGACCTTGCACCGAAAATCAATCTTTAAGACTACATTGTATAGAAACGGTGGATAAGAACTTAAATAGGAAACCCACGTCACACCAAGTCCGCACAAACTTCTGACCCAGATGATGCCCAGTTGTCTCTAAAGGTTGATAAGTCCGTCAGAGCAGTACAGTGTGTCATATCACAGTGAAAAATGTTTGTGTTTTTTTAAAGACAGGAACTAATGTTCACAAATAATCACAACTCCTGCCTAAACCGCCCACCCCAAAAGTGTTTTGGAAGATGCCCAGGCATTTAACTCAATGTTTCATTATGCTCTGTCAAACTCGAGCATGGGGAATATTTTGAGGCATGATGAGGTGAGGGATCACACTAATTTACATTCCCAGATACTAATAGGTCCAAGCTGTTTCTGGAGGAATAGAGTTTCTCCAGAGAAGCTCAGTTGTTTCTAATAAACTCTGGCAGAGAAATAAAAGCTCCACCAGTCTCTCATTTGGATTGATCACGGCTCGGCTGCAGAGTATCAATCGGCCAAGCTTCCTTCCATGTCATGTCAAATACAATCAATTATTCTAAAGGAGTCCACTCATAATAAGCTCCTGAGTCCTTTTTGGAGTCAGTGCCAGATATGTGGGCAGATTGCTGTGTTGCTCTAAATAATTCCTTAGAAAAAAGAAAGAAAGAAAGAAAATATGATGATTTTGAAGAGTGAATTCATGGAAGGTCTAATTTCTTGTGTTCAGTAACAGATGGAAATGTCTTCTTTTTGTCTTTTTGTGCAGGGAACACATTTTATTTTGATATTTTTCAAGTAAATGAGATATTAAAAGATGAATCATTCATCAATAAAAAAAAATAGAAAAAAAGAGCCATTTTTTCTCTGTGTACCGACAATAGAGAGGCCAATGAATAGTAATGTTCTAGAGACCGACTGCAAATATCATTTGAGGGCGGCTGTTCAGCAACAACAGTCTCTCAAGACATCTGAAGTGATAGGTACTGTGGTCAGTTTGCAATGAATAATCCCATTATTACACCCTTAGTGACATGTCTGTGATGTACAGCAGCACAACCAACAAAGACATTGGTTTACTGAGAAGTGGTTGGAAAAATAAATAAATAAATAAATAAAACGGTCGGTCAAATGAGTCATTCCTCACTCTGCTCTCCACAAGAGGATGCGTACATGTTTGGCACTGAGAAAAACAAGCCCTACAGGCCAGAGCAAAGGGTCCTAGAGGGTCTGTTATGGAGTGGGAGGCATTGTTTTGTCACGGTTAAGGTGCAACTTTTAGGAGGAAAACAAACATAGAGTACGCTGACATTCTCAGTGATCAGATCAGACTCAAATAATAGTGTGGAGTTTGGTTTGTTTTTGTTTTTCTCCATCTCAATCTGACCTTTTCACCGAAAGGATAGTGAAAGGATCCTGTAGGTCGGCTTGCCTCGCAGCTATCCAGCAGATCTGGTTATGTAATATACATAGACCTACAGTGGGTTAAGTTGTTTTTCTTTTATACGTAACTGTTCTCTTCTTTTAGTCTGTTGTCAGTCAGTAAAGGTGAAAGCGACGGTGTGCTGCTTCAGTTGCAAACTAATCTTGAATGAGCGTGAAGCAGCAGCAGCAGCAGCAGCATCCTCATGTATTTCTGCCTTCACAAATCTTTAATTCAGATACTGGATATTTAATGAAACTCTGGAAATCCAGCTACAAAAGCCACCTCGCCCTGACACTCCTCACTCGCACCTAT